>NC_140089.1:86113105-86708105 GCF_964237585.1 Gallinula chloropus
ACAACACACACACACACACAAACACAAACCACCCCACACACACCCACACACACACACACACACCCACACACACACACACACACACCCCACACACACACACCACACACACACACCACACACCCACACACACACACCCCACACCACCACCCCACACCACACACACCCCACACCACACACACCCACCTCTCCTCTCTCTCCCTCCTCTCTCTCTCCTCCCTCTCCTCTCTCCCCTCTCCTCTCCCTCCCCTCTCCTCTCTCTCTCTCTCTCCCTCCCCTCTCCTCTCTCTCCTCTCTCTCTCCCTCCCCTCTCCTCTCTCTCCCCTCTCCTCTCTCCCTCCCCTCTCCTCTCTCTCTCTCTCCCTCCCCTCTCCTCTCTCTCCCCTCTCCTCTCTCTCTCCCCTCTCCTCTCTCTCTCTCTCTCCCCTCTCCTCTCTCTCTCTCTCTCTCTCCTCTCCTCTCTCTCTCCCCTCTCCTCTCTCTCTCCCCTCTCCTCTCTCTCCCCTCTCCTCTCTCTCCCCTCTCCTCTCTCTCTCCCCTCTCCTCTCTCCTCTCTCCCCCCCTCCTCTCTCTCTCTCTCTCCCCCCTCCTCTCTCTCTCTCTCCTCTCTCCTCTCCTCTCTCTCTCCCCTCTCCTCTCTCTCTTTCTCCTCTCTCCTCTCCTCTCTCTCCCTCTCCTCTCTCTCTTTCTTCTCTCCCCTGTCTCTCTCTCCCCAATCCTCTCTCTCCCCTCCCCCCTCTCTCTCTCTCCCCCCTCTCTCTGTCCCCCCTCTCTCTCTCTCCCCCCTCTCTCTCTCTCCCCCCTCTCTCTCTCTCCCCCCTCTCTCTCCCCTCTCCTCTCTCTCTCCCCTCTCCTCTCTCTCTCCCCTCTCCTCTCTCTCTCCCCTCTCCTCTCTCTCTCCCCTCTCCTCTCTCTCTCCCCTCTCCTCTCTCTCTCTCTCCTCTCTCTCTCTCTCTCTCTCCTCTCTCTTTTCTCTCTCCTCTCTCTTTTCCCTCTCCTCTCTCTCTCTCCCCTCTCTCCCCTCTCTCTCTCTCTCTTCCCTCTCTCTCTCTCTCTCTCTCTCTCCCCTCTCCCCTCTCTCTCTCTCTACTTCCCTCCACTCTCCTCTTGCTTCTATCTGCAATTAGGAATATATCCTACTAGGGAATTTCTGTGGAATAAATTCCCTGCCACTGAAAGAAAACTTGGCAGCCTGTGATTTGCCTCCTCTTCACGGTCTGTGTTATAAACAGGGTGGCTGTTCTGTGGGCTGTATCCTGTTAGATGGATGCCCGTGGATTGTGATCGGCAGATAGAACAGCCCAGGTGACTCCTAGCTTGTGTGACACACATCTGTATCACCTT
Organism: Gallinula chloropus; assembly: GCF_964237585.1. Taxonomy (NCBI): domain Eukaryota; kingdom Metazoa; phylum Chordata; class Aves; order Gruiformes; family Rallidae; genus Gallinula; species Gallinula chloropus. Next base: position 86,114,447 of record NC_140089.1, read on the forward strand.
CTGAACAGGAGGAGGAGCTCAAGCAAAGCCCAAATTCTGAACCACTGTGTGGGTTGTTTGGTTTTGTTTTTTTTTTCTTGTGTCTTTACATCATTTTTGGGCTGTATTTACAAGCTCAGCAGGATAATTTAATAAAGGAAAAAGCTAGTCAGTCAGGAAATGTGCTGCAGATTCTCCAGCTTGGTGCTGAAGCACCTGTACTGATACAACATGTATTTTGTGCTGTCTGCACTCGCTCCTCTTCAGTTTTATTGGCCGTTGCTGTCAGGAGAAGAACGAAAACAGGCTGCCTGGTTTTTATGTTGTGGTTCTCCTGAACCGACGCAGGGTGGCGATGTTGACATTGCACAGTGTTCCAGGAGAGTGCTAAACACAAATCCCTTCCCCTCGGAGCCCTACATCCAAAGAGTCACAGGCCAATTTCTAGACCTGGCATCTTCTAGAACCTGACCATAAGGCACTCCTCTCTCTCCTTTGACAAAAGCTCATTGAATTTGGACTTCAGAGTGCCTTTTCCTTCTTTTTTTTTTTTTTTCTTTTTTAACTTTGATTATTTGGAAAGAGTTGAGGACAGTGGAACTTCCTGGCTCGAAGAGAAACTGTGTCCCCTCCTCAGCAGAAGCAGCACAGCAGAGCAAGTGTGAGGGGAGTCTTTTAGCTGCTGAGTGTGCAAAAGTGGTTTTCACACAGAAGCCATGGGAATGAGGATCCCCTTCTTTTGGGGCCCAGTTCTCTCTCTGGCCTCTGCCTGGTGGATTCTCATCTGAAATCCCTTGTCCTTTCAGGAAGGTGAGATCAGGGAGTTGTTGATAAGAAGAGACACCTGGAGATTTTGCCAGAACAAAGAAAAATTGTTCTCACTCTAAAACCTGAACTGGGTCTGGCTGGTGAGAGCTGAACAACAGTTCTTCAGTGTGTCAGGGGTTTTAACAAGGATTGTGGAAGCTGTCACCAACATCTGTGAACTCTGAAATGCTGCAGATAATCGTGGATCTCTCTCACTGATTTACACTGCTTGCACAGGTGCAACTGGAGAACATAATCTGCCTTGCTCTCTTCACAGACGCTGGACAAACTGCAGAAAGATAATGTATCTCTGAAGTCAGAAGTGGAGAACTACCAAGATTTACCTCCTGTAAGTATTTTTTTCCCCACTGTCCTACTGTATTTGCCATCAGGATAATTTTAATGTACTTGGGGATGTAAAGGATATTGTGGTGGTTTTGGTGGACAAGTAGGTCTGCAGGTCTGTCAGTGGTGTGGAAGGAAGGCTTCATTAATGGAAGCCAAGAAACTAAGTATGCTCACTGTGTGAACTTTGTCTAACAAAGGGCACAGATGTGGTGGGTGAGCTCATTAAGCTTGGGTTGGAAGGGACCTCAGAGCCCACCCAGACTCACCCCCTGCCATGGGCACGGACACCTTCCACTAGGCCAGGGCGCCCAGAGCCCCATCCAACCTGGACTTGAACCCTGACAGGGGTCCAGGGGCAGCCCCAGCCTCTCTGTGAACCTGTGCCAGTGCCTCACCACCCTCACAGGGAAGGATTTCTGCCTAATATCTAATGTAAATCTCCCCTTCTTCATTTTAGCACCACCCCACCTTGTGCTGTCTCTCCCTGCCCTTGTAACCAGCCCCTCTCCAGCTTCCCTGCAGCCCCTTTAGATACAGGAAAGCTGCTCTAAGGCCTCCCTGCACCCTCCTCTTCTCCAGGATGTACAAGCCCAACTCTTCCAGCCTGTCTCCAGAGCAGAGGTGCTCCAGCCCTCTGAGCATCTTTGTGGCTGCCACTGGACTCGCTCCAACAGCTCCATGTCTTTCTTATGTTGGGGACCCCAGAGTGGGATGTGGTACTGTGGGGTCTCAGGAGAGCAGAGCAGAGGGGCAGAATCAGCTTAGTGTGGCAGTTTTGAGAGTTACACACGCTGTGCCTGTCATCAGACTGTCAGCGTGGAGGATGCAGCACATGGTGCAGAGGTTGGAGCTTTGAGCAACACTTTAATGAAGAAACAGCCAAATGTAGGAGTTTTCCCCCTAAACAGCTCCTGTGCTGTGTGTGTAGATACTGGCTGCTCCACCCTGTTCTGTGATTGCTCCTGAGGGTGCTGGGTATTCAGCTCTTTGGAAATGCAGGTTTCTCTCTGGGGACTAAACTGCTATTTTGGAAGCCCAACTGTACTCCTTCATGTTATGTTTTAAGCATTAATCACTCTTGGCCACTGTTCTGGAAGTTCCTGTCAGACTGCTGAAGGGGAAGCATCTCTTGTATGAAAGAGTTATGCTGTAAGATTAGAGCACTTGTTAAAAAGACTGTTTCAGTTAAGGGTGATTTTGAGAACAATTTCATAGTGGCTTAAGGAAATCATGGCTAAACAAGACTGTAGTCCATGAAACAGGCAGTTTTCACTTTGTGTGATGCCTGCAGTTCCCCACCTGGGGTGTTTTATAGAATCATTGAATGTGTGAGGTTGGAAGGGACCTTTAGAGGTCGTCTAGTCCCACCCCATGCAGTGGGCAGGGACACCTTCACTGCATCAGGTTGCTCAAGAGCCCCATCAAGCCTGACCTTGAATGTCTCCAGGGGTGGGGCCTCCACCACCTCTCTGGGCAACCTGTGCCAGTGATCTACCACCCTCAGAGTGAAGAACTTTTTCCTAATAGCCAACCTAAATCTCCCCTTTTCTAGTTTAACACTGTTACCCCTCATCCTATTGCTACATGCCCTTGTTAATTGTTTTGGATTACTAAACCTAGGTGCACCCAGTCTCCTTTGGAAGCATGCCACTGCTTTCACAGGGAGCATTGAGGATTTTTCTCCTTGTCCTTTGGAAAAGTAGCAAAAGCTGCAGTGTGAAGAGTTGGGTGGGCTTTGATTTCATTCGATGCTTGTGACTGTCTAGTTTATGGCTTTGTATTTGAGTTGCTTAGTAGGTCCCCCCCTTGAGTGCCCCACAGCCCCCAGCAGAGCTAACCTCAGACATTTCTAAGGGGTGAAAGAAAATTACTCTGCTTCTTATCAGTGGGGCACAGAGGTCCAGAGAAACTAAGACACTTGTCCAAAATGACATTAAAACTCTGTCAGGTATCATGGCTCCTGTTTCACGAACTGGGGACCTGTCTGCTGGGCCCCACTTCTCTCCCCACCTCCTCAGCCCCTCCCATCAAGTGCCTGCCCCTCAACACATCCCCCTCATACAACTGAGGCCCCATCTGGAGTCCTGTGTCCAGATCTGGGGCCCTCAATACAAGAAGGATGTGGAACTGTTGGAGAGGGTTCAGAGGAGCCACAAGGATGATCAGAGGGCTGGAGCACCTGCCCTACAAAGAGAGGCTGGGGGAACTGGGCTTGTTCAGCCTGGAGAAGAGAAGGCTGCGGGGGGACCTCACTGCAGCCTCCCAGTCCCTGAAGGGAGCTTATAGGCAGGAGGGGATTCAACTTTTTAAAAGAGCAGATAATGGCAGGACAAGGGGGAATGGACTAAAGCTGAAGGAGGGAAGGTTTAGATTAGATATTAGGGGGAAGTTTTTGACAGAAAGAGTGGTGAGGGGCTGGAACAGGCTGCCCAGAGAGGTAGTGGATTTCCCGTCCCTGGGGGTGTTCAAGACCAGGTTGGATGGGGCCCTGGGCAGCCTTGTGTAGCTCCAGGCTGGAGGTTGGTGTCCCTGCCTGTGGCAGGGGGGTTGGAGCTCTATGATCCTTGGGGTCCCTTCCAACCCAGACCAGTCTGTGATTCTATGATTCTATGATTCTATGATTCTATGAACTGCTGCTGTCCGTTCCTAGAGGAAAAGGATGTAGGGAGAGGGTAGGATCACTTCTCTGAATCGATCTTACTCCAAGAGGCAGCTGCCTACTTTCCTCAAGCAAAACAGGGCAATCAAACTGGACTGGGTTCTCCAATTCCCCCCCTCCTAACCATCCTGCTGTGTGTGGAGACAGGGAGAGGCCTGACGCCTCCCTTCTGGTGAAGGGTGAACATAAAACTGATTGAATTACCCCTGAATTCCCTGGTGGCTCTTGCAGCGATGAAGGGACTCTGTTTCCAGCTAAAACAATGATGTTCATTTTTTTGTTTGTTTGTTTGTGCTATTTTCTCTCATTAGAACATTTTCCTTGCAAAAGTGAGGATCGAGGAAGTAAAACGAGAACTGGTAAGGTTTTTACCTTGTTTTATTCTTTCCATGTTTCACAGAAATGCTGTTGTTCCAAAACAAGCTCTATGTGTTAGTCATGGGTTTACCTACCTCAGGTCACAGCCTCGCTGCTCTCTAGAGGGAAATTGTGCCCTGGTAGCTGTGCACGCTGGTAAAAGGAATAGGTGGAAGCAAACTAGAGGCAGTTGGATATAGTGGTGTAATCTGCATCCCCCTGGATTTTTGCTTTGCCTCTCAGAAGGTTTATTCACTCAGCTGTGTTGCAGCTTCTTGGTCTCACAGCCTTCCTTGCCCCTCCTGAACTCCGAGGGCTCCCAGGGTCTGTGGTTTATTTAAGAGCTGCCCTGTAGCCTGCAATGGGGACCTTTCCCTGTTAAACATAATGCCCCTTTCATCCATGCTTGTGTCATTGGGAGGTAGGTTGGTGGGGAAACATCCCTGTAAAGCTGTTTGGAAGTTCATTCTCAGTGTTCCTGAATGAGCTGGGCTACATTTGAGCACAAACCCTGTCTTTATTTCCTTGGACTACTCTCTCTCTGGAGACTGCTCCTGTTTGCAGTAGTGAGACTTCCCAGTTCAATGCTGGGGCTGGTCAGTGCTAATGGGATCTCACACTTGCATCATCATAGATACGTTTGTCTAGCAAGAATGTAAGGAAACTGTTCTGCATGTCACCCACTCCCTTGTTTTTCTGTCCTGCTACAGAACTACTTGGAAGAAGAGTTCACAAAGGAGATCACCTTGCTGTCTATTGAGTTTCAAGAGATCCTCAGACGCTAGCTGACCTGAAGTAGCCTGCCTGGAAGATTTCACTCCTTTTAACTTCTTAACTTACCTTTCAGCATTCCTGCTGTCCTCCTGCAGCTTTCTGCCTCACCCTTGCTTGATGGCTCACTTGTGACCTTCCAGCAAGCCTGCTTGTTTTACGGGGTCGTGTACCCTGGTTTTTGTAAACTTGTGTTTCTTTAATTAAATGATCCCTAAAAGCAATTTTTTTTTTTTTTGTCTTCTCTGTGTGACACAGACCTGTAACTGCCCCTCAGGTCACACCTTCACCAGGAGCTGTGCCTGTCAAGATTCTTCACCGTTACCACTCAGAGTTAAACTGATCAGGCAGCCTGGTTTTGGTTTTCCCCCTGGAATGTGCTTTTTTTCCTGGAGTCCTCTCTTTGGTGGTGCAGGTACAGTGAGGACACTCTTTCCATCTGCTAGATCACTGGCTTTTGTTCCTTGTTTTTGTTTTCTCTGTCACTTCAGGACTGGGGACACCTAGTTGCTTTTTCCCTCACCCACAGCATGTGTGATGTTTATGAAGTTCATGAGGATTTCCAGGCTCGTGGTGGGAATGCTTCCTTTGAGCATTTTCCTTAAACAGAACTGAACAGCTAAGATTTTTCCATAATGTCTTCAGCAGGGATTTGATATGTTAGAGTGAAGGATTTACACAATAAATAGAGCTAAGGAAATGGAAGCAGATAAATAGCTTTATGGATAGTGAAGTCATAGAAAAAACAAACCAGGGCTTTACAGCAAGACCTTTCTAGGTCTGAAAAATGTATAGATATGTTTGCAGAGCTACTGTGGGATGTGACCATTCTGAAGCTCCCTTCCAGTCCTACCTCAAATGTCATCTTCCAAAAGGGTCCCCAGATGCTCCACCCCCTTATTTCCATGCCACCACCAAAGATCTAGAAATAGTGGCAGCACCTAGAACCGTCCAGACAAAGTGCGTTGACACTCCCTCAGTCACAGTTTGTAGCTACGTCAGTTTGCAGTGAGAGTTGCAAAGGCTTATGGTGTTGAGTTAGCATGGTGAGCCTGTGTTTGAGAGCTGGTACTTCACCATAGAAATGTGTTTCGCTGGTGTGCAGGAGGAGAGATTCTTCCTTTTGCTTTACATCCTCTCTTGAAGCAGTAGGATCGTGACATCTGATGATGCGTAGGACGTCGCTCTGATTTCTGAGAAGCCACAAGATGAGTGTGACACTGGAGTTGGTGTTTGACCTTTCACTCTGGTGTTACCTCCTCAGTAACTGGTGTGAAATCAAAAGCAGGCACAGCAGTACAGGGATGGCTGCAGGTACAGCTGCTGCTTTCTAAAAAGGTGGGTTTTTATATAAAAAAAACCAATCCCACAATAAAAACTTACCAAAGAAGGTAAGGGAGGAGTTGATCGTGATTTGGGGTAGGAAGATGGATTAGATGAGGGCTCAAGGATGCTACCAGACCCTGCCTTTCAATGAGAGCATCAGGACTCAGCTAGCATCAGATGAAGGCTTTTTGTCCTGCAAAAATAACCATGTAACCATGACTCAAGGCTTGGGAGACTTTCCTGAGGCTGTGGCACCATCTAACCACTCTGCAAGAGTTGTGAAAGCGAGGAAGGGGCTCTCCCTCTCTACCCGGGGGGGGCAGCTGCACACTGCTCCTGGGCGTGTGCTGTGTCCTGCTTGTTGGCACAGACCCCGAATGCAGAGAGCGCTGGGGCCAGGCTCTGGCTCAGGAAATGTCCAAAGCTGCCACGCTCTGATGGGATGAGAACAATGCCCAGCAGCTGCACCCGAGCTCAGCCACAGCTGAGCTGTCTGCAGGCACATGCAGTGTAAATCAGAGCCCCACTGTCAGCTTGGACACTTTTGCTTTTGGTGGAAATAAGGTTAAACTAAGGAGATTTATGCAGCTTTTGGTGACATCTGTGAGTTACCTCAGCTCTTCTGTGAGGTGTTTGCATGGGCAGTGTGCCTTGCAGGGCGGGGAGAGAGAGATGTCCTTCTTGCTGTTGGTGTTCTGGGGCGGTGCAGTTTTTCCAGCACAGGGATAACTCACAGAGGTCCTGCTCAGGCAGGAGCACACTGACCCAAGCGCTCTGCTGAGGAAATCACAGAATCACAAGGTTGGAAAAGGCCTTTAAGATCATCGAGTCCAACCATTCGTGTCCTGTGCTAAACCAGATCCCTAAGTACCTCATCTACCCTTTTTTTTGGAACACACCCAGGGGTGGGAACTCAGCCCCCTCCCTGGGCAGCCTGTTCCACAGCCCCACAACTCTGCCAGGGAAGAACTTTGCCCTCCCAGCTGAGCTGACCCTGCCCTGGGGCAGCTTGAGCCCATTCCCCCTTGTCCCATCTCCTGTCCCCTGGCTGAAGAGACCATCGCCCACCTCTCTGCACCCTCCTGGCAGGGCAGTGGAGGAGGGGAGAAGGTCTCCCCTCAGCCTCCTCTTCTCCAGGCTCAACACCCCCAGCAACCACAGCCGCCACTCAGAGGATTTGCCCTCCAGCCCCTTCCCCAGCCTGGTTGCCCGTCTCTGGACTCGCTCCAGGACCTCAATGTCCTTCTGATGGTGAGGAGCCCAGAACTGGACTCAGCACTCCAGGTGCAGCCTCACCGGTGCCCAGTCCAGGGGCACAATCCCCTCCCCAGACCTACTGGCCACACCGTGTCTGACACAAGCCAGGATGCCATTGGCCCTCCTGGACACCTGGGCACACTGCTGGCTCATGTTCAGTGTGGAGTCACCCAACACCCCCAGGTCTTTCTCTGCCTGACAACTCTCCAGCCAGTCTCCCCCAGCCTGTAGCTCTGCATGGGGTTGTTGTGTCCCATGTGCAGCACTCTGCCCTTGGCCTTGTTAAACCTTATCCCACGGGTCTCAGCCCATCGGTCCAGCCTGTTCAGATCCCTCTGAAGAGCCTCCCCACCCTCAGGCAGATCAACACTTCCTCCCAGTTTAGTGTCATCTGCAAACTTACTGGGGGAACATTCAATCCCTTCATCCAGGTCATTGATAAAGACCTTGAACAGAACTGGACCCAGGACTGAGCCCTGGGGGACTCCACTCGTGACCGGCCTCAGCTGGGTTTGATCCATTCACCACCACCCTTTGGGCCCGGCCATCCCGCCAGTTTGTAACCCAGCTGAGGGTCCACCTGTCCAGGCCAGTGGCAGCCAGTTTCTCACTCAGAATGGTTGGGTTTGGAGTGCTCCCTCTGCCATGGCAGCCCCTGAGTGTTTCCAGAGAGGTCACAGGGTGGGGAGGAGCTGCGTGGCAGCTGGAGGGGGGCTGCCAGCTGGACTTCTCGGCTGTTCCACGTTACGGAATTACCACCCAACCCAGGACGACAGGAATGAACGCCTGGGGAGGCCTCCCTGGCTTCCAGATTGCATCAGCTGCTCTGCTCTGAGCTCCCAGGGTGAATTTTGGAGACACCTGTCCATTAACACCTGTGAGCTGAGAGCAGTTGTGTTTGTGGGGAGCCTCGTGTGGGGCTTCTGCAGCTCTGGGGCAGCTGCCCATGGTGTGGGACGGGGCTGGAGCTGGGCTGAGCTGCGGATCCCGCTGTTCTGTGCACAGAATGCAAGAGATGCCTGTGCTTGATCATGGCATGCTCGAGTCCTCCTCCTGAAAAAGGATCCAAATTCCACCTGGGAAAATAAAAAATAATAAAAAAGAATTAAAATTGCACAGTAGATGTAAAGGCCAGTGGTCAGCCCCAAGTGAAAACTTGTGTGCCTTTTACCACAAAGGGACATGCCATTCTTGTCAGGAAAGTTTTTAGAAAAAAAACCCCTAGAATTTACCCCTAGCTTAGCTAGGGATTATTTAAGGTCGTTATTTAGGGTATTTATTTAAGAGAAATCATTCAGGTACTAAATCCATAATAATAAAATCCTAGAGGAATACAGAATTCGTGAGGCAAAACTGAGGCTGCTGAGCTGAAACCTCCATCTATTCACTCAAAATGCTCTGGATCAAAAGATGATGAAACATCTTTTAGGTAACTTTTTTTTTGGCTAGTACTACAAAAATGCCTGTTGCAAACATTTCGTTGTGGTTGCTCTTCAGTCTTCCTGCACCTGGGAGTACTAAAATTTTTTTCATTCACCTCAATCCTGTTTGAATATGAATATGGGACTTTAAGTAAATACTGGGTTTTTAGTGTATTAAAATAGCTTTGGGATTGACTTAAAAAGTAAGGTGGTGGCATTTGTCTCCAGTAAAACACTCCAGATGTTCTATTGATACTCCATGCTCTTTTGGGTACTAATAAACAAAAATTGTGATGTGTCAAATTTCAAATATTCAGATTATTTTTTTTTTAAAATTAGGTCTCATGGGTCTGGGAAAGACTTCCTATTTTTGAGCTGTTCTCTGTAAATTACAGGGTCAGAAGTGAAACAGCAGTAAAGCTGGTCTGTCACGCCGCAGGAAATCCTTCAGTTTGAGTATGCATTTGCTGCTCGTAACTTTAAGCAGCTTTAGAAACTTTATACATTCCATTTAAAAAACCAAACCAAACCCCAAATCCACAAAAACCCCACAAACAAACAAACCAACAAACCCCAAAACCCCCAGTCCCAGGCTAGAAGGATTCCTGCATCTTCAATTCAGAAATACTTCCTTATGGGAATAAATAAAAAGCAAACCCAGGAGTGAGTAAGCAGAGGCTTTACAAATAAATGTGTGCTCAAAGCAAAACTTGCAGCTCCTTCTTGCTGGGTACCACCTACGTGGGAAGATGCTGAGCTGCCTCCATCTGCCTCGAAGCCATTCAGCATTACACAGTCCTTCCTGAACCGTCCCATCTCTGGTAAAAAAACCCACCAAAACCAACCACAACACAAGCAACTCCCAAACTATGACCTCATCCAATAAACGCTTCCTCCAGCCCCTTGCTAAAGCCACCTTTAATACGAGCTGGTAAAACTCATCAGCAAGGGAAAGTTTGCTCTCTCCCCCTTCCCACAGCCAGGAGACGTGTGGATCGGGGTGGGGGGTGGGGGATGAACCCTTCAGTGTCCTGAGCATCCTTCCTGTGGTGCGGCTGCTGGTGGCTGCGGAGGAGCCTGGGTGGCTGGAGGGAAGCTTTTGGCCAGGGAGCAGGGAGGGAGGAGCTGTGCTCCCCCCCCTACCAAGAGCCGGGAGAGGGAAGCCAGCCTGGAAACCCTTTGAGACAGAGTGCTGGCTCCCACGGCCAGCTTTTACTTTGACACTTCTCCTTTTCTTTTCTTCCCTTTTACTTTGGCTCCCTGTCGCTCCTGCCCGCTGCTCCAATTTCCTCTCATTGTCTTTGGGGAAGCCAGAGGGAGGGAGGTGGCGGTGAGAATCCCCTGGAAACTCAGCCATGGGGCTACTCAGCTGCTGGGCCCTTTGCAGCTGAAGGAGTCCCTGCTGCTTCCTTCCCCAGGATCCTTTCCAGAGGTGTCCCACCGAGGCTCCCATTCCTCAGCCACATGTCTTCATAGAATCACAGAATCACAGAATCGTAGGGGTTGGAAGGGACCTCCAGAGATCATCGGGTCCAACCCCCCTGCCAAAGCAGCTCCCCAGCTCATATTGCACAGATAGGTGTCTAGATGGGTCTTGAATATCTCCAGAGAAGGAGACCCCACACCCCCTGGGCAGCCTGTCCCAGGGCTCCCTCACCCTCACTGTGTAAAAGTTCTTCCCATGTTGGTGCGGAACTTCCTGTGCTCCAACTTGCAGCCATTGCCCCTTGTCCTGTCCCCACAGAGCACTGAAAAGGGTCTGGCCATTTCCCCCTGCATCCCATACTTAATATATTTATAGACATTAATAAGATCCCCCCTTAGTCTGCTTTTCTCCAGGCTGAACAGTCCCAGCTCACTCAGCCTTTCCTCGTAGGGGAGATGCTCCAAGCTCTTCATCATCTTTGTAGCCCTTCTCTGGTCTCTCTCCAGGAGATCCCTGTCCTTTTTACACCAGGGAGCCCAGAACTGGACACAATACTCCAGGTGGGGCCTGACCAGGGCAGAGCAGAGGGGAAGGATCCCCTCCTGTGACTCTCTTAGCCCCCAGGGCACACTGCTGGGTCATGGCCAACCTGTCTTCATGGTGGAGAACTTCTTATCGCTTCCCTGTGGAAGTAACTAATGCTGAAATCATTTCACTCTTGGCTGAGGTGGTTGAAGAGAGAGAAAATGGAGCCAAAGGAGCCTAGAAGAGGCGCTGGGCTGTACTCCCAAAATTCCTGGAGCCAGCACCACCTCCTGCCTTCCCTCCTCTCTTCCCAGTCTTTCAACCCATCTCCCTGTAAACTCGGAACTCAGTCCCTCAGTACTTCTCCTAACCTGGCATTTAAAATCTCAGGCAATAAAACTTTCACCACTTCCCTTAGGGAGACAATTTCCCAGCCTACGGTTTCTCCATTCAAAAGCTTTCCACCCCGATTCTCAGCTTAAACGTGCCCTTCCTTAATTTCACCCCATTAAAACCACTAAGGCATCACCAGCCTTCTCCCTTCCTGCCACTTACTTCACTCAAATATTTACAGATCATTAATGCCTCCCTCCTCAGCTTACTAATCCCACTGTACCTATGACAGAATTCCCTGGGTTTCCCCCCCCCTCCCCACACACACCCACCTTTCGTAATGCCTCCAGGCTGCCGGTTCCTTCAGTCGCGGCTCTTGGAGCTCCATTTATGACTCCTCCTTGCAAATGTGAGGCAGATGCTCGCCGCCCTCGCCTGTGCCACTGTGTTTTGCTGTACCCCGTCCAAGGCTGCATCGCCTGTTCCTCGTCACCGCGTCCTGTGGCAGCAGCGTGCTGTTCCCCAGGGTCGCTTTTCGGGAGTCGTGCCTCCCTCAGCGCATCCTCCCCGGTAAAATACAGACCCAGAGGTAGCCAGGTGGCTTGTGGAGGTTGATTTTATGTGGTTGGGAGGGCACGGCTGGAGCTGCAGTGGAAATCGGGATTCTGGATTAGAGCCCCCCACCCCCAGCAGCCCCACGCAGGGCAGGTTCCATCTGCACACGAATTTCGTTAGCACCTCGCTTGTTCCCTCTTAACACCGTCAGTAGTGGAGGGAAGACAAGGCTGGTGCTCTTGGAAAGGAAGTTTCTTGGGTGTTTGGTGAGAAGTATCTGGCAAAGTACTGTTTCCAGAGGATTGTGAATTCGAGTATGTAGCACTACTTCTACCAGAACCTCTGTCTGACTCTTGTCTCTCCTTGATGTGACCCATCCTCCTGAGGGAGTGTGGGATGCTGTCATAGTTTTGCGAGGCTGGGTTCTGGCAGAGGAGGGGGCTGCAGGGGCAGCTTCTGCAAGGAGCAGCCAGAAGCTGCCCCCAGGCCCCACAGAGCAAACACCAGCCGGGAGTCGATTCTGCCCAAGGCCCAGCCCATCAGCGACGGTCACAGCGCCTCTGGGAATCACCCTGAGGAGAAACAACCACAAGCGGCTGCTTTTTGCCCCCAGAGAAGGGAGGGAGAAGGTGTGAGAGGCTGTGCAGGCACCAAGGGCAGGGAAGGGGGGAGGAGGTGCCTCAGGTGCCGGAGAGAAAGATGCCCCTGAGCCCCTGGAGAAACCCATGGTGGAGCGGGTGTCCCCCCACAGCCCATGGAAAAGGCCCAGACCCCACCTGCAGCCTGTGGAAAGGCCCCAAGCTGGAGCAGGGGGAGACATGCAGGAGATGCTGTGACCCACGTTGGAGCAAGACCCTGCCAGCACTTGTGGCCAGTGGATACAGAGATACAGAGATGAGTGAGGGAGAGAGGCCCATGCCAGAGCAGATTTGCTGGAGGGGCTTGTGACCCTGTGGAGGGACCAGGCTGGAGCAGTCTGGGCCTGGGAGACTGAGAGACATTCTGTGATTTATGACTGCACCCATAGCAGTGACCCACGCTGGGGCAGCTGGGGAAGAGCTGAAGCCCTGTGCGAAAGGACTCACGTTGGAGAAGTTGGTGGAGGACTGTCTGCTGTGGGTGGGACCCCACGGTGCAGCAGGGGAAGGGGGTGAGGAATGTCCCCCCAATCCCAGCTGAGAAGGAAACAACTGGTGAGGAACTGACTGAAACCCCCATTCCTCCAGTCCCTGCCCCTCCCCGTGCCACTGTGGGGAGCAAAAGAAGGGGACAAAATCCTGACTAAAGTGAAGTCTGGGAAGAAGGGAGGAGTAGGGGGAGGTGCTTTAGGATCTGGTCACACTTCTCATCACCCGACTCTGGTGTCACTGATCTCTCCCTGTCCTTATCTTGACTCCTGAGCTTCTCAATATCTATTTTCTCCCCTGTCCAGCTGGGAAGGGCAGTGATAGAGTGACTTTGGTGGGTGCCTGGCCTCCAGCTGGGGTCAAACCACCACAGATGCCTGCCAATGGCAGAAAGTCCCAAAATCTGGGTTCGCCGGTGTAGATACATACACGCTTTCCCATACCATCAGCCCTGAGAGTGCTTCTGTGCCAGGGCAGCGCCAGGGGAGTTGGGGGGTGGAGGGGATGAGGGGGGTGGGAGTGGGGGGCAGGATGCCCCACGGGTGCCCCCGGATTAAGAAACACGGGAGCGATGCTCAGTGCGCACCGCGATACCCCCCACCCAGCCCCCGGGGGAGGGGGGGTGACTCTGACCCGGGCAGCGCGGAGCCAGGCGGGGGGGGAGAACGACCCCGGGCCCGTGCCCGGCTGCGCATGGGGCTCTGGGGCAGGGCCCTAGGTGGGGGGGGGGGGGGGGGGGAGGCGAGAGGAAGGAGGGAGGGCACGGGCGGGGAGGGGGATACACAGGTGGGGACTCAGGCCCACCGCGCCCGCAGCTCAGTGCCGGGGCGGGGCGAGGGGGCGGAGCCGCGGCCCGGCGGCGCTTAAAACCGCCTGGCGGCGCTGGAGGGAGCCGTGGGCGCTCTGTGCGAAGTTCGGCTGCTCCGGCGGAAGGAGGGCGGAAGTGACGCCGCGCAGCGGAGCCCACGGCGTCCGGTGACATTCTCTGGCCTCGGGGGCGCGGATTGGCAGCGGCGGGGGGGGGGGAAGCGGCGGCGGAACCCGGACTCCTCCCGGCCGCCTGTGTCTCAGGTGCCGCCGTCCAGCCGGGAGGACAGGAGGGGCCTCGTGTCGGGCAGGTAAGCGGCGCCGGGGCTCGTCCCTCTGCGCGCTCGGACGGGGCTGGGCCGCCTCAGGGCGGGCGGAGCGCGGCCGTTACTCCCGCTGTGCGCGGGCGGGAGGCGGCGGGGCGTGAGCGGGGGGCGCGGGGCCAGGCGGGCACTGCCCCGATGCCGGCCTGGTACCTCTGACCCTCCTTCCCCCGGGCCGGGCGGCGCGGCCGTGGCCCGGAGCGGACGGGGGGGATTGGGGAAGGATGGGGGGGGTGGGGGGGTGGTTTGGTCCCGCCGGGGAGGCGGGCGGCCTCGGGTGGGCGGTCAGCCGCGCTGTGAGGGTGACCTCGGGCTCGGCGCTTGGGACGCGGGAGCCCGGCCGTGGCTGCCGCTTTTGTGTCCCGTGGGACGCCTCGCCGAGCCTCGCAGCTCCCGGGGGGCGGCTTCTTCCCCGGGGGCTTCGTGCTGCGCCGCTGGGGCCGCCTGGCCGCTCGGGTAGCGAAGCAAAGGCTGCGACGGCGCCGGTTCCGCACGCCTCCGGTTGTTTTTTTGCTTCCTCCTTTAACCCTGGGTGATGGTGTGGGGATGTGAGTCTTAGGCGGGGAGGGGACGGCAGCACACACGCCCCCCCAAACCCAAGTTCCAAGCTGTTTGTTCCTCATCTATCCCGCGTTCCCCTCAGCTCCCGGCTCCTGACGTGCCGCAGAGGCGGCTCTCAGCGGCACAGCCAACCGAGGAGAGGGTGAAATCTAACCACGCTGCTCGCCCGCTGCGAGGGGGAAAGGCAGGCACAGCCTGAGCGGGCTTGTAGCATCTTTAACAAGCTTCCCCCCCCCTTCCCAGTGGTGTAACTAATCACTCCCATGGTTATCGGGCAGACCTTTAAAAAGCAGCTCACTGAAAGGCCTGGGGTTTGGTTGGGGTTTGTTGGTTTTTTTTCCCTTGTTAGGTTCATGTTTTATAGCTGGCAGGGCGGGCTTCCGCCTTTGTTAAGTGGAACCTAATTGTACTTGTGTCTTTAGTTTGTTAATTACTGGAGCGAGGCTGCTTGTACTGAAGTTTGTAGGTGCCTCTGTGAACCCACAGCTGTAATAACTTAGCTGGATGAGGCCTTGGTTGTAGCTGGTTGTGTGCCTTAAGCCAGCAAAAAGTCCCTAAAAGCATTTCGAAGGCTGGGAAAAGGGCCCCTCTGTATAGGGGTGCTGTGGCATAAGGTGATCCTGTTTGGTACTGGGCTTTTGTCCCCCTGGAGAGTAATTCCAGTTTTAAAAAATGAGTAGTAAGTCCTCGAAACCTCGAGCATCCTTTTAACAACGCAGATTTTCTCTCAATTCCTCCCTCCCCCAAGATTGTATTTGGTTTTAAGCCTTCTCTTGTAGATGCCAAGTTTAAGACAGAACATAGTTTTGCTTACAGGCTGAGTGCTAGCCCGTTTCCAGTTCTCCAGCTAAAACCTGAAGGACAAACAGGAGCAGCTCCCCCTTTAGAGCAGCCAACAAGTGTGAAATTTAAAATGTTTGCCTTAAGTTGTTAAAATAGATTTAAAAGTTACCTTAATGTTTGACCTCGAGGTGGAAACCAGGTATGGTGCTCTTGTGAGGTCTTCATCCTGTGGTTCTCCTGCCCTGGTTAACACGTGTAATTGCAAGTCAGGCAGGAGCAGCAGTGCAGCTTCCCCAGCTGCCCCAGAGGAGGGAAACTCTGCCTTTAGCCAGCAAGTAAGTTTGTAACACGCTCCTGTACGTGCCCCATACAAAACCGGTGATGTGAAGCATGGAGAACCCCTCTGGCCATCAGCAATTGCTTTTAACCATAGCATTTTGAGTGTTTAGTGCACCTAATGACCTGGGGGTGTCTGGTGCTGGGAGAAGAAGCTCCAAGGGGGGAGGTTATGTGGCTGCTAAGAGATAATAAAATCTGCTTTTGGCGGTTCTGGTGTGCCAGTAACAGTGATGTTTTGCCTGGGGGATCAGGGAGTGACAGAAGGTGGTACGTGAGTTCGGGCAGCTGGTATTTGTGCTCGAGGACGAGGGTAGCAGCCATGACTCATTTTCAAACACTTGAATTTTTAATTATAACGAGCAGACTATTTCTGTTTGCTCTCCAGCCTCACTGCTAGCTGGCGTCACCGGGGAGGTGCGATGAGAAATTCTCGAGAAGCCAGAGGAGAGGAAAGCACTGTGGTCTTAGACCTTGCGGGGTACGATGCCCGCGGCGGTACGGCCCGCGCGCGCGCTCAGTGCACGGAGGCTGCCGGCTTGGCAGAAGCTGAAGTGCACAAACAAGTTGGGAAATGAGTGGATACAGCAAGCTGGGTGCTGCGAAAAGGGGGGGCGGGGGCAGGAGGGACGGGAAGGAACCTGAAGCCGACCACAAAGGCGGTTGAAAACGGTCAGAAACCAGGCACTGCGCTGGGTGATACGAGAGAGGTAGGAAGGATGTTTGTGCGTGTTCGAGAGATGGGCCGGTCATGGTGGCAGCTGACAGCGTGGAGGAGGTGGGGGGGTTAATGAGTTATGATAAAATTGGGTGGACAGAGACTAAATAGAGAGAATGATGAGGGGCTTTGAGCGCTGGGGAGATGAGTTGTTGTGACTTGGTCGGAGCAACAAGAAGTAACTGTCTCGGTTGTCCTGACCCCCATCTCCTTGCTGTGTATTTACCTTTACGATCTGGGCTCCTTTGCCTTGCCTTGATTTTGTTCACTTGCTTTGCTCTCCCTTGTACATGACAATGTCAGCCCCCTGTTCCTCCAAGGATATATGTGCTGCCTGTGACCTGTTTGTGTATCAGCATCTCTCTAGAAAATCTGTTAATGAGATGGGAGCCTTTATGTACCACGCTGTGAAAGCGGCTGCAGACCCCCTCATAGGCAGCTTGTTGTTACCCTCTGGCCCAAGTGCTGCTGCTAGATACATGAAGGCTTTGGGAGCTTTTTCAAATAAGTAAATGGTTTCAAGTGGTCTGTGTTCAATTTCTTACAATGTTTCAAAGTTGGTGTGTTGATGGTAGTTTCTGACAGAATTGGGTCTATGGCCAGCCTCAGCTTCTTGTGCTTTTATCTGTAGTTGAGTAATTGATTTCTAAAACTGTAAACACTGACTGAAACCAAGCAGCAGATTCAGTAGATAAGAGTGGAAGATTCACATACTGTAGGTGCAGGTAACTCGTGCCTTAAAACAAGCTCTCTGGAAAAGCAGTACCAAAGCTTGGGAGCCTTTGAACATCACTGCTACCAGGAACCAGAAACACAGCAGTGCTGGGAGAGAGGGTCAGGGTGGTGGTCTGAGGGAGCCCTGGGATGAAGTTGTGTGACACAGCACGTGTCGCTGTGCAGTTACAGCTCCGAGGGTACCTGAGGCTGACGTGGCAAGG
This sequence comes from Gallinula chloropus, assembly GCF_964237585.1. Classification (NCBI taxonomy): domain Eukaryota; kingdom Metazoa; phylum Chordata; class Aves; order Gruiformes; family Rallidae; genus Gallinula; species Gallinula chloropus. Next base: position 86,131,804 of record NC_140089.1, read on the forward strand.
AAACCTCTGCCTCTCTTCCCCAGCACGTGAATAGAAGTTCAGCAGAGAGCTGATGCTCGGGCTGAGCCGTTAGGGCAGCAGACTCTCTGGCAGCAGCAACTATGGCAAGGAACTGGGTGCAACTTTTTTCTCTTTTTGTGGTGATTTGTGTTGTCTTTCTGTCACATCTTTGTTCCAGCCTTCTAATGCATGATGCAGTTCCGAGTCAGCGACTTCAGGTCTAGAATGCAGCTTCTGTGGATGAGCAATTCTGAGCAAAAACTGGATGAAAGAGGCTGTATAGGAAAATGCACATAGTGTAAACGTTAGCCTCTGCTGTCTTCTTACCATGACAGATGTCCCTGAGGTAGGATGGAGTGACTGATCACTTGCCACTTACTCAGCGTTACTGCCACAAGTTAGAATTTGAATTTGTGGTTGCCCGTTCCCACTTGTTAGTGTTGCCCCTCCGCCTGTCTGATCAGCATGAGTAGAGCCTGCACGCTGTAGTAGTTTCTCCGTGGATGTGCCTTCCTTCCTGCAGCTCAGAAACAGCTCAGAAACACGTCTTTGATTACTCATTCAGGACTGAAAACGAGATGCGGCTCCACCGCGGAGGTGTTGCTGTTACACCGCCGCAGATGCATTACGGAGCACCCACGGGGGTCAAGTGACATGCCTGTGGTGGGCCAGCTTTAGGTTTGGAATGATCCAACCCAAGGTCCCTCTTTCATTTAAGAAGGTATTTAGGGTTTTATATCAGTTTGACTGTGGAGTTGTGTCTCTTGAGTGCTCCAGAATTGATTTTTAAGCTAGCAGAGTAATGCAAAAGCTCCACGTATATTGTGCCTGGAGCTATTTGGTCTCCAAGAAGACAGCTTAGAAGCTGTTAGGACTCAAGTCTGACAGCTTTTTTTAATCATAAGCAGAACAGGTGATCATGTCTTAATTAAGTGCAAGTATTTAAGATTCTTTCAAGCCAGCATTTTTGTGTCTGTATGCTTGGATCGTGGCTTTGATTTTGTTGTGAGATCTGTGCAGTGTCCTGCACGATGTTCTTCTGCTTTGATGCTTCCAGATTTCTTGGAAATGAGCAGGCAGAGCCAGCCCATGGTTGGATAAGTGTTCTTATTGCCATGTTTCTGCTGTAATGTCTTGTTTCGCCGTGCTTGGTCATTAGTCTTTCAAGATTTGTTTTGGAGAAGGCAGATTTCACATCCACTCATCCAAAATGGGTAGAGACCAAGTGACTCACAGGAGCAGAGCTAGGAATAGCTAACAGCCAGGACTTCATAATACCAATTGTCTGTGTGATGATGCAGTTTTTTTCAGTAAAAACAAATTTCAGTAATCTGTTTTTCATTGGGAATCTTACATTTCCATGCTGCTAGTTTGAGATTGGCACTGTGTGTGCCAGTAATACATTCAGACTTTCTGAAGTTGAAAGAAGCAACTTGCTGTGATAACTGGTAAGGTAAATTAGTTCTGTTCTCTGGTACTGTGGCTTTCTCATCAGCTGGTAATGTCCCGATGCCTCTGTTTCCTCTCCTATTTCTTGCTCTCTGGGAATGCTGGAGAGGGAGGGACCTCCAAGTAACCTGGCAAAAATGAAATTTCAAGGGAAGGGAGTGATATAGAGTAGGTCAGGATGCTGTCCACTAACTCAGAGCATGTGTGGTTGGAAATGCAATGTAAGATAAGGGGGTTTTGAGGCTGTTTCCTAATGAAGTTGAATGAAAAGCTGGTAGCCTGAGGCCTTGTAGTGTTAAAGATGTCTCTTGGAAATGTAGCTGTCCGTGGGAAGGAGTGGGCTTGTATGTAGTCGTGCCCATGAGCTGCATTATGGATAAAGGTAATAGGGTTGGTATTATTTCCTGTGGTTACAGTTGATGATGCTAAAAAGGCATTGTAAAGGCAGCTTCCAGGCTGTGCTTGACCTACAGCTGTTTCAGCTCACTGCAGTAAAGAAAATCCAGATACTGTTGAACACAGAGAAATATAGTACCTTACCACAGCTAATTACAGAGGGCTGATAAAGATGCAGACCCCACTTAGCTCAATTTATAGCTTGTTTGACAACAGACACCTGATTTCCTTTTTTTGTTCTGCAAGATCAAAGTGGTTTTTTCCACTTTCTAACACCTGTAGGAGGCTTCACTGATTGTCTGCATGGACCTCTTTGAGCTGCAGCAGTGAGGTGACTGTGGTGGACTAACAGAGTGGGGCTGAACTAATACTCCAGGCTTGATGCCTTTTTTCCTTGTATCTCTCTTTCTGATGCAGGAGTTGTAACTACTGTTTACATCTTCTGCTGGTAACCATTGGTTTTTATTCTTAAGAAAACTCTTGAAGCTGAGCCTTGTTTTTTCTTAAAGGAAGGGGAATAATTCAACAAATCATTTTGAGGTAAATGCTGCTTTTATTTAGGTTTTGTTTGTGGGTGTGTTTTTTCCTCCATCAGTACTTAACATGACACTGATGAAAACCAACTTTTCTTTTGCTCTTTTTATAGCTGGTAACTTGATATCTCCTTACATGCTGTTACTTAATTTCTGTAGTCAAATATGTGCAAAGTCTTCAGTATGTTGTGGGGAAGGAATGTCTGTTTCCTGGTCTGTTACCCTCTCAAAGCAGAGGTCAGGCTTCTTCACTGGGGGGAGGTACTGTAGGAGTTATCTGGCAGTAAAACCCATGTGTAACTGGGTTTTGACCCAGTTCTGGTTTGTTTTCTGTTGTTTTGATTTAAGTACCCAAAGTAAATTTTGTTCCTTTGTAGAACCAACCTGTGTATACTTCATACTTTTTTTTTCCATGTGTTGTTTGTCAAAAGTTTAAACTAAACCAGCCCCCTCCTACACTGTCCTTTTCCTTTACTGGGCTTCATTCTCTATCCACAGCAGACCATGTCACAGCCCCTCTAATTCTGCCTGTGTCCACGGATGTTCCTCTATGGCTGCTGCGTCCTGTAAGAGTTTTAACTTCTTTTGTTGCATTAGTTTCTCAGGGAAGCTTGACTTAAGGATGAAAGTGTCTGGGTTTGTGGAGATGTAGGCTCAGAGGTTGGCTGTCTTGAGTTAGCTGTGCTCTGGAGTATGGTCCAGGTGAGCTTTCTTGGTGAGAAGGTGGCAGGTTGTTTGAGTCCTGAGGTCATGGCAGAGTGCTTCCTTCCTCAGGGGTACTTTGGATGTGTAAAGACTATGATAGGAGTTAACAGCTACCTGGCAGGAGGGTGTAGCCAGGGGACATCAGTCTCTTCTCCTGAGTAACAAGCAATAAACAGGAGGAAATGGCCTCAGGTTGTGCCAGGGGAGCTTTAGGGTGGCTGTTAAGAAAAAATTCGTCACTGGGAGGATTGTCAAGCACTAGAACAGGTTGCCCAGGGAAGTCATCACCCCTGGAGGGATTTAAAAGAGCTGTAGATGTGGTGCTTGGAGACATGGGTTAGTGGTGGCCCTGGCAGTGCCAAGTTATGGTTGGACTTGATGATCTTGGAGGTCTTTTCCAACTTAAATCATTCTGTGGTTCTGTGTGGTTTGCAGGGTGGTGGATGCTGAAATCAGTTGGCACCTCTGATTGCTGTTAAAATCATCAAGGGTTTGGTGTCAAGAACAGCTGGACAGTGGTTGGTATTGTGCTGTTACTAACATTTTCATCACTTCAATGCAGTCTGACTTTGCCTTTAGTATATTGGTACCACTTACTTGTAATATATCTACTGCAAATTCCTGTTGCAATATTTAGATTTTGTGCTACTAGCTTAATGATTAAAGCAACAAATTAATGACACTGGTACTTGTGGATGAGAAGATGACTGGAGATCAGGGATTGGTTGGCTTAGAGCTCCTTTCCAGCCTTTTTGTAGCATTTGGGCATATCACCTGATCTCTCTTCTTCAATTAACCAGAATGTAAAATGGGTTTTTTTCTGCCTTGTGCTGGTGTTGAAGGGTTTCATAGAATCACAGAGCGGTTTGGGCTGGAAGGGACCTCAAAGATCATCAAGCTCCAACCCCCTGCCATGGGCAGGGACACCTCTCACCAGCCCAGGCTGCTCAAGGCTCCATCCAACCTGGCCTTGAACACCTCCAGGGAAGGGGCAGCCACCACCTCCATGAGCAGCCTGTGCCAGGGGCCTCACCACCCTCAGAGTGAAGAATTGCTTCCTAATATCCAATCTAACTCTCCCCCCTTCCAATTAAAAACTATTTTGCCTTGTCCTGTCACTCCAGGCCCTTCTAAAAAGCAGCTCCCCAGCTTCCTTCAGGGACTGGAAGGTGCTGTAAGGTCTCCCTGGAGCCTTCTCTTCTCCAGGCTGAATCACCCCAACTCTCTCAGCCTGTCTTAATAGGAGAGATGCTTCAGCCCCCTGGTCATCTTCATGGCCTCCTCTGGACCCATTCCAACAGTTCCATGTGCTTATGCTGGGGACTCTGGAACCGGACACAGCACAGTGGGTGGGGTCTCACCAGAGTGGATCAGAGGGGCAGAATCCCCTCCCTTGACCTGCTGGCCACAGGTTATTGCAGCTTTGAAATACCTGGGGGATGGTTTTGTTCATGTCCTGTGTAAAAAGGTCTGATCATAGAGTAGTTACTGACTGTGGAGTCACTTTATTTCTGCTATCCTAAATGGCTGTCACAAGTCCACACCTCTTCTAGTTCAGTGTCTTGAGCTTTTAATTGCTCTAAGAGATGAGGAAATGCTGGTGGCATCTCCCTTTGCCTGCTGCAGAAGTGCCCATGGGGCAGCCTGGGCAGCACTGTTAGTGGCACAGAATTTGTGAGAACAGCTCTTTAATCTGCTGAGGGTGTCTGTGCTCCTGATGTCAAGGGCTGTGCAGTCTGTGGAGTGGTGTTTCACAAGATCAGGTGGAATAGCCCCCCGCTCTCCCTTGCTACAGGCCTGCTGTCTGTTGTGTAAGATGGTCACCTTGTTTTCCTTCTGGACCTTAACTCTGGTCTCCTTCAGCCTGCTAGCCCTGTGGTGAGGTGAGCAGCTTTCTCCTGGGAAGCTGAGTCACACAGGAACGTGGTGGGTGCTCATGGGCCCAGCAGCCAGGTGCTTCCACCTCTCTGCAGCAGCACTGGACTGCATATGGAGTTACAGGCTCCTGGAGCTGCATCCCAGGGCATGCATGGACACTTCCAGATTTCCAAACAACAGCAGTAGCCAGATACATCTGTATCTGTGATGGACCAGCTTTGATTTTTGTAGGAGATGGGCACAAGTCCTCCTTGAAGGAGTTCTGCAGTACTGGGTGGGGTGACTTTACTGCTTTGAAGTTACATTGCAGCTGTCCTGAGCTACCAGTTGGAGCTGTTAGCAGGTAACGAAATGTGTAATTACTTTCAGGATATTTCAGGTGAATGCTCTTAATAGAAAGAAATCCAGTGCTCTGAGGATCACGATTTATCTCTCACTGTTATTCCCCAGCAGTTTAAAACATGGTTTTCTGTGAGGGTTACTTTATTGACCATGGTGGAACAACAGACCTGCATTTCCTGAGAGAGAGGTCTGTTCATACTGAACAGCATGAACCAGCAGAGGAAGCACAGAATACATTTCCTTTGAGCAACAGGGATAGATGGGTAAAGTGACAAAATATGCCTTAGGAAAAGGTGGTACACCCATAGGACCATCCTCAGCAGTGTGATCCACAAGCTAATAGGTGGCAGAGAGAAAGAGAAATGAAGTGTGGCTGTCCTAGCCTTGATTTCTGACACCAGCCTTGGTGCAAGAATAATGAAAAATCTTAAGAGAGCAGCCTGAATATTAGAAATGCGAAGTAATAAAAATATGCTCCCTCTAATTTCTAGAGTAGAGGGCATCATTGGCTGTGAATTGCTGTGCACTAAGCCACTGAACAAAAAGTAGTTTCGCTGTGAGAAAGAAATGAGATTTTATAGAAGGATGAGTGCAGCCAACCCTGTGTGCCTTTATCTATATGCTAATGAATTTATTTTTACCAGGACTGTGGTTTTGGGGTGGTTTTGTGTGTGGGATTCCAGTGCAGCCAATGAACGTTTCTGGAAGCCTGTGTGCAGGCTTGTGAGCTAACCCATGGCTGGTAGTTACCTCTCATTTTGAAGGGGCAGAACATGTGCATTAAGCATTGCAATGCAAAAAAGGTGTTTAAATGTAAAGCATGGCTCCTTGTTTAAGATGAGAAGCCTTGCCTTTCCAGGTTGCAAAGGATGCTCCACAAACCTTTGCTTTAACACGTACACTTGTGTCTTATTTGGTCTTGGGTGATTTGTATAGGCAGCCTGTTGAGCATGTGGTAGGAGCAGCCTATTTTTAACCTTCATTTGTTTATGCAAAACCAGTTGAAACACATCATTAGTTTAATCCTTCCTTTTGTTTCACACTGAAATGCTCTTACCCATCCTCTTGCCCTGTGTTTTGCCAAGGGTCCTGTCCTTTAGGATTGCTGCCGGGCCTGATTGATGAATCATCTGATAAAGAGCCAGCTCCACTCCCAGAAGTTGCCTTGGGTAGAATTGTGTGCCAGTGAGTCAGCTTTAGGGCAGGATTTTCAAAGGAATACTATATAAATTACATGGTGCCCATGTGGGGGTGGCTTAGTGTTTTGAAAAACCTGCTCTCCAGCGCTGTGCACAGACATCCTCACAGAGCTGAGTCAACTCTCTGGAGCCAAATTGAGTGTTGGTCACACATCTCTTGTTTTAAGTGCATGGGCATGTGTGACCTGAGAAAGTAAATTAAGAATGTATGGTGGTGTTTTGGCTTTGCCTGCTAAGGTTTTGATAGTGGTGGGAGGCTGCAGGGGTGACTTCTAGCAAAAGCTGCCAGAAGCTTCTCCTGGGTCCAACAGAGCCACCACCAGCTGGCTCAAGGATGTACCCGTGGCTGACCAAGGTCGAGTTCATCAGTGATGCTGGTAGCAGCTCTGGGGAGCAGAGTTAAGAAGGAAAAAAAACAAACCTGAGGAGCAGCTTTTGCTGCCAGAGAAAGGAGTGAGATGGTGTGAGAAACTTTGTAGACACTAGGGTCAGTGCAGAAAGAGGAGGGAGGAGGTGCTCCAAGCATGGGAGAGATATTCCCCTGTAGCCCATGGAGGATGGTGGGGAGCAGGGATCCCACCTGCAGCCCATGAAGGACCCCACACTGGAGTGGGTGGAGACACCTGAGGAACTCTGTGACCCAGTGGGAAGCCTGTGGTGGAACAAGCTCCTGGCAGGACCTGCAGCCTGTGGAGAGGGTCCCATGCTGGAGAAGCTTTACTGGGGGGAATTGTGACCCTGTGGGGGACCAGGGTGGAGCAGCCTGGTCTTAAACCCACCCCCCCACCCCCTTCCACCCCTCTTCACATCTCTTCTTCACAGGCTCAACTTCACTCCCTGCTTCTCTCCTTCCACCCCCAGTGGCACAGGGGGATGGGAATGGGAGGGGTTGAGGTCAGCCCATCATGTATAATCTCTGCTGCTCTTTCCTCCTCTCCAACATGAATCCTTCAGCTCATAACCAACTGCCCTATGGTCTGGTCCATGGGGTGCAGACCTTCAGGACCACACTGCTCCAGCCTGGTCTCCCAGGGGACACAAATTCCCCCAGCAAAGCTGCTGTGGTGTGGGCTCCTGTGTCCACAGTGTTGTCTCTGTCAGAACTGTGGGAAGCTTCTGGCAGCTTTTTTCAGGAACCACCCTTGCAGTGCCCCCACCATTACCAAAACCTTGCCATGCAAACCTAAAGCAAGTGGACAGTTGTGCCTTCAATCCCCAGGTCGTGTGCAGCTTCCATCCTTTCCCAACCCAGCATCCTTAGACACGTAGGCTGTCAGCTGTTTGATTTGTAGTTCTTGATGGGCTTGGCTGCATGTTTATGTTAAAGAAAAATTGACTCTTTTCATGGTTTGAATGGCATCAGCTGTATACACTTGTCACTTCTCCCTCACCTCTGATGTATTTCATCTGTGTGAAATGGGTAAGTGTGGGTTAATGTAATCCACTGGTGATGGAAATATTAATGTATGTAAATAGGAACCCCTGCCCTCCTTAGTGCTGTATAAATATGAAAACACACTGAGATACAGATGAAAATACTGGCTTCAGTGGCACTGGAGCTGTAAGGTGGTAGATGCTCAGGAAGGATAGAATCATAGAATGTGTGAGGTTGGAAGGGACCTTCACCTGACTGACATGGCTCTTCAGATATGGAGAGCGGCTTGGCAACTGCATCAGCCAATTCCTTCAGGACTCTGGGATGCATCTTAGCAGGTCCAATGGACTTGTGTACATTCAGGTTTCCAGCTGGTCACAAACGTGATCTTTACTTACAGTGAGAGGTTCTCTGTCTCCCTGGGAGGGCCTGAGAGCAGAGGAGAGAGGTCACTAGTGAAGACTGAGGCAAAAAAGCCGTTGAGAACTCAGCTTTTTCCTCATCTGTTGTCACCAGTTCACCATTGTTACTCATCACAGGGGGCACACTGTCTTTAAGTCTGGTTCAAGTACCTGCAGAAGCCCTTCTGAGTCTTTTGGCATCCCTTACCAAGTACAGCTCCAGCTATGCCTTGACCTTCCTGACCTTGTCCCTACACAACCAGGCAACATCCCTGTGCTTTTCCCAGGATACCTGTCCCTGCTTCCACTGCCTGTGTAGTAGTTCCATCCTGCCTTTTAGTTTGACCATAAACTCCTCCTGTGCACTGCTGTTTGGTGGTGGTCGTTGAGAGGGTTGTGGGGATGAAGTCAGATGGCTCCTCTCATCTCCACAAGTAACCTTCTGTTTTGTGCAGACTCAGTTACCCCTTGACTACAAACTACAAGTTTGGTTTCAGCAGGTTTTGTATATCTTCAAGGACAAGGGGGAGCTCGAACTAGCTACAGTGAAATCCTTTGCCTGAATTTATGACCAATTACAAGACAAGCAAGGAATTCATGAACAGATAAGGAGTTCGTTAGACCGATGGGGGGACTGGAACTTGTCAAAGAAATAATTTTATTTACTCAAAATATGGTGTTAGACTCAAATTTATGTCTCAATTGATGATTCTTCTTTATCAGTGAGGCAGAGTTGTTCAAGCGAGACATTGTTTATGGGAGGTCACCACTGTGGCACTTCAAACCATCCTGTTAGCAAGTTCCTTAACCCTTTACAATCATCTTATTGTAACAGTAATGCAATATTTCAGCAATGTTGAGACGTCCACTGGTACAGGCATTCATTGAGGGACACAGTACCTCACAATAAGTCTGGGTGAAACTCGTTTCCTTCTGCCATTGCAGTACAGACAATCATAAAGAACGACATTTACTGAGAGCAAACCAAACAGAAATGTTCTGAAAGGTATTTGTGTAGCCAGTTATTGATTGATAGAGGGCACGCATGCCACCTTTGTTACAACTTTGTGTGGTGTTACACACAGTACTTGTTAGCTTACAGTCTGTTGTAGTGGTTTTTAGGAAGCTGCTGACGTGTAATTATGGGTTTTTTTGCTTTTTAATTTTATACTAAAAAAAATACTTTCCCAAACCAAATAGTACTGTGAAAGAAACACTTGGTGCCCTGTCCTGTCTCTTGTCAGAACCTGTGAGTTCAAGGTATGATGAGGCCAAACAGCAGGTAGTTTTTAATCAGGGTTTTCTTATTTTTTTTTCCCCTAAAGGGATGGCTTATTCCTTGTCCTCCCTCCCCTCCTTTTCCTGCCAGCTCAGACAGGAAATATCACTGATTTTCTGATTTAATTTTCTGTTGGCTTAGTTAAGTGAAGCTACCCAAGAAAGGATGAGCCAGTTGTGGTGCAAAGGAGGGGATCTGATTGCACAGTCACAAGTGGGACCTAGAGTAGGGGGTAAAACCCATCCCTGTTAATGGCAGCAAGATGTGGGAATTTCTGGGTTGTCCCTGCTAATCAGACCTTCAAAATCTTCTGGATTTCTTCACTGAAGTGCAGGTTTCATAGTGTACAAATGATGTGCTTTTACATGAGGGTCCAAGCTTTGAAACTATTTCCCAGGTAAAGTTGCAGTTAAATGTTTAGTGTCTTCATCATACTGGTGTTTTCTGGCTGTGGCTGGTAAACAAGATCATTCCTTCTGGAAAAATCTAGCGCAGAAGTTTTTACAGAATTGCCTTTCAGAATCAGCAGTGCAGTATCTGTGCATCAGGAGAAGGAGAATGGCATTTCTGAGCAGTGTGTGATGAAGTATCCATCTGTGTCTGCAGGCATCACAGCTTATTTTCCAGTGCTGTGCTGTTCTCATTCAAGTAAAAAAAAAACTAGTCTCTTTAGCATCACCATGACCTTACCTCTTCTAGTATTGTTACAAGGAAAGGGAGTAGCAAGAAAGGGATGGGAGTTTTTCAATAAAGTCTTCCTTTGATCTGTGAATTCCTCAAGCAGAACTAAGTCAGTAGGCTTTTTTTTCTTTCTTTGAGACAAGGCTGTCCTTGGTGTGGATATTTTCCCTTGAACTATCTGTTCTTCCTTGCAGCAGAGTCTGTCTGAGTCACAACAGACTGAAACACACTGTCTTCCAACGAGGTAAACACCAAGTTTTTTTATGTGTGTACTAATACTAAAATTATTGACTTTTTAAATAGCCAGTTCAGGGGACCTGAAGAGTACACACACTTCATCAGAACAAGTATTTTATTTCCCACACAAACACACGTCAGTGTTGACCAGTTTCACATCTGTGAAGTTAGCAGTCCCTGTGCTGCCCTCTCACTGAAATACAATTCACTGGTGGCTCTGTGAGGGATCAAAGCATCATGGTTGGAGTAAGATCCTACTTCGTAAGAAGACTTTTTATTAAGTCATTGAGTAGACCACTGGCAAGGTGGTAGATGAAATCTATCTCTCTTTTTTTTTTCTGCCTGGTAGAGAGATGGAAAAGCAAGTGCAAGCTGTTGCAGTGGTCTCATTTGGGAGGTAGATGATGCTCCCAAGCTGGGTGGTTGTGGAAAAGAAGAGTCTCTAGTTAATTTTAGCTGCCCTTTAGTTTTGTGTTGAGCTCCATTCTTGGTGGTCCCCGGGCTAAAAGCATGAATAGTGCAGAAGCTGTTCTGCAGTTTTTGCTATGAATATTTAAATGCATTTCTTTTAGCCAGGCTAATATTCTTCTTGTATGTATCTTTCCTTGCATGTACACTTCAAAACTCCTGGGAAAGGTGTTTTTTTTTTCTTCCCAAATTGCATGGCCAGAGTGAAGGTGGGAGTTGCACTGTCAGGTACAATACATATCCTGCTGTGTACAGCTCTTGGCTGGTCATTTAATCAGCAAGTCTGTGTCTGCCTTACCTGCTTAATAGGAAAATCATTTGATAATGTAGATTTGCAGATGAAATATGTAGAAATAGTAATTTTATTATGTTTTTGGGATGTGTTTGTCTCAAAACTTGTTTTCATCCTTTGGGCTTGATGCTCTGCTGTGGCCTTAGGAGTAAATCGGTTCTTATGTGATACTTACTGTCTACATTAAATTACTATATCCAGAAATTACTCCTTTAAGTTGCTTTCAAGAGAACTTTACTCAAGGCATCATTTTGAGCAACATTTTTCTTTATAGATATGTTCCAGTGTGTTACACTGTGCATTTTATTTCTTTAAGTGTGTTGTGATTTTACCCCAGCTGTGAGCTGAGATCCACACAGCTGCCTGCTCCTTAAAGGAAAAGAGGAGGGGGAGAAGTGAGGGGGGAGTGAGGGAAGGGAAGGAAAAAGGAAGGACAGAAACCAGGACAAAGTGAAACCCTGGGTTTACTGTCTTGGAGGTTTTTGTGGGGTGTTTTTCGTATCTAGCAGACCTGGGGTTATCATCTTCATCTTTCTTGTATTGTCTGATATTACCTGAGGGTTTTTTTCCCTTATCTGGTGTTTCTCTTCCATAAATATTTTCATAATTCCCTTGCACCATCCCACATCTCATTCATTAGCCTGAAGGAAGCATTTTAATAGGAACTCTATTTTAATATTCCTTAAAAATTAAGTTTCAAAGTGGGTTAGGGCAGACAGGATGACTTTTCACAGCATCTTTTAGAAGCAGGAAAATACCCTTATTCTGTGCTGCAGGTGGGGAGGGGAAGCAGCAGGCAGTTACCTGCAGGTACCAGCAGTGTGGGATGGATCAGGAAACCGAAGAAAGATTGTTGGGGTGCAGGAAAATATCTTGGAGCCATCCATGCTTTCTCAGGCTGCTCAAATGTATGCAGAAATGCAGTTTTTAAACAGGGCAAGTCTTAATTTTTCCTTGCCTATGCTTTTTTTTTTGAAATGCTGTAAATTTGTTGCTTACAACACTTATGAAACCATAAATTATTTTTCCCATACCATTCATCTCTTAAGTGAATGTGGTAATTGAAAGATCATTTTTCTTTTGTTGAATTCCAAGTGAAAATTCAGGGAAAAATTATAAATATTAACCTCTAAACCAGAGTTCCTCTGAAGGTGCTTCCTGTATTTTGGGGTTGATAATGTGCAAGTCATCAATCAGACAAACAGCTTGCAAAGCAGTGCAATTTATTAAATTGTAACTCGAGGTAAAATGTAGGATGCTGGTGTGGGTGGATACTGTTTCTTGATTGCAGCCCTTAGTATTTGGTGCTGTTTCTGTGGCAGGTTTCAGAGAAACTGGGTCAGCCTGTAGGTTCTTGTGCAACCAGGGCTTGGATGGGAGGGAGGCACTTGAAGGTGACTTGAGTGACCTATTAGATAACTAATGTTTAGGTGACCCACCAGCTCGGAGGGTGGCTCTCTGCTGAGAGCAGATCTGTGCTGTACAGGGAATATTTAGCTGTGTGTAAGTTGTGAACCCTCCCCTCCTTGATGATTGAGGATCGTGTCACAGCACTTGGTGTAAGTACCACTTTGGTAGGTGGATCTGCCATCGGAGCGGTGCTGCTGCAGAGAGGAGCTGTGTGTAGCCTGGCCCTCTAACATCCAGCAGCTACTCAGGTTCAGCTCAGTGACTGGATCTCTCCTGTGCTCTATCAGTACTGTGAGTTTGCAAGTAGCCTTAAAAACACTTGATTTTGTAAGTTTGAGGGTCCCATTTGAAAGTACATTTCTCATAGATACAGAAGATGAACTATGTTCTGGTCTGTCCAGGCAGGTGGCTGCCAAATCTGGGCATTTTCAGGCTGGCATTGTTGGTTAAGGCTGAAATTCTCCATTAGAGTAAGTTATAGGTAAAGAAGTTCAAAATACGTTGCTTATATACTACATATTGATTTAAATTTTCTAAAGTAAAAGCTTAGGAATATTTTTTTGTTATTTTCTGGTCTGTTTAAATTACTCTAGTGACATGAACCATGTTTAATGTGATTCCAGTGCCATCTTCTATGGATGTGTAAAAGGCAGAACAGTTTGGTGTAACAGGATGAGTTCACTGGGAGGAAAACCAGTGTGATACTGAACTGTACTGGCTGTAACTGCAAGCAGTCACTTCTTCAGGTAATGCTCTGAAGAGCAGAATTGTGTCAATCTGGTAAATTATTCTTACTGTTCTGTTCTTGTGCAGGCTCCTGTGTTGCTGCAATCAGCACCTCATTCACAGAGTCTTCCAGCCCTTGTGCTTCATGTTTTGAGACCTTGGTGCTCTGAGATGAAGATGGAGGCGGTGGGAAAAGCAGAAGAACTTGTTGATTCAGAGATTCCACCACAGACTTCTGAAAAGCAAGAGGCTGTGCCAAGTGAATGTGGACCTATAGAACCTGAGACACAAACCAAGACGCAGAACGTGCCCAGTGCAGCAGACTTGCCTGTGCTGTCTTCAATGCCTTGCTTACTGATGGAGTTGAGGCGAGATTCCTCGGAGTCCCAGCTGGCATCTACGGACAGCGATAAACCAGCTTATGATAGTGACTCTTCGAATCAGCGCATGCTTTCCCCTTCTTCCAGTGGGAATTTGGCTGACTCTGAATCATTGTCTTCCTCAGAAGAGAATGAGCCCTGTCAAGCTGCAGCTGCCTTAGAGAAAGACTCTTCTGCTGTACCGGAGGCTGCAGTTGTGAGGAAGTCCAGGAGATCCAGGTCTGAAAGTGAAACTTCAACAATGGCTGCCAAGAAAAACCGGCAGTCTAGTCATAAGGAGGAGAGTCGTGTTACCAAGGTGAAAGGTCACCGGAGCCAAAAGTACAGAGAGAGAATCCGGCTCTTAAGGCAGAAGCGGGAGGCGGCCGCTCGCAAGAAGTACAACCTGCTGCAGGACAGCAGTACCAGTGACAGTGACCTGACCTGTGACTCGAGCATGAGCTCGTCGGACGATGATGAAGTTTCAGGGAGCAGCAAGACAGTCACTGCAGAGATACCAGGTAGAGGATGTTTTCTAAACTGAACTGTAACGCATCTGGCACCGTTTCTCAGCTGTCATGCTAAATTAGATGAGTAGTGCTTGGGAAAAGCCGTGAGAACTGCAGCTCTGACTAAATTTGAAGACTGCAGTGTACTAACAAGGTGTGGGTAAACTTGAAAAGTCTGTTCTGGGGTTTCAGTGCAGTTTTGCACGCCAGCAAAGCATAGAAATGGTCAATTGGAGGAAGGACCACTATTGAATTCTGAAGTTTTCAGATGTTTTTCCTTTGCAAGCCTATGTGAACTGCCAGTGCTGTCAAATCCCATAAAATGGTGATAACCTCATAGATACACTCTTCAGATAGGTGGCCAGCTTTGCTTTAATGTATTAAGACCACAGCTCGGGGCCTGTGTTAGAAGTGACATGGCAAACCTCTCTCCCCTGTTAAAGTAAGGCTGCGCTCACTGCTGCACTTAGGCTGTGCTTTCACCTCTACGGTCCGGTGCATGGCAGATCCACTTAGCCTTACTACACCTTCTTGTAGACTGCAGCTGGTCACCTATTTTAGGACATAAATACAAATTTGTTTATGCAGGTGCTGGAGCTATGTCCACACTTAAATTTACTTAACACTTTAGACAAAACTGTTACCTTTTTCTTATGTCATAAGGTTTAATGGTTTCTATACTTAAAACTTCCTCGCGTGTCTGTGTTAAGATTGCAGGCAGGAAATCACAGGGACCATTTCCATTAGAGGAAAGACTGGATGTGGTTTGTGGGGTTTTTTTGGCGTGAGTCTTCTTGTTAATTTTGTTGAAGTGCCATGGAGAGGGTTTTGTGTGGATTCTACTTGCAGTATATTATACTCCAGAACAGTTCACCGTATGGCAAGCAAAAATAAAAGAGCATTAAAAAAACCTTTTTGGCTTTCCAACTTTTACTGGGTTACATGCCTTTTTGCCTCTTATGCTAGAAGGGGTTGGGGTTTTTTTTGAGATAAATATCAGCTTTTATGTAAGGCAAGAATATTTAAAGGAAAACTGCAATAACCAGCCTTAATTTGCTCAACTAACGTTTGCTATATGAATTATTTAAAAATATTTGTGGCAGATTTTACAAACAAGTGTATTTTAGCCACAACTTGATTATGGTGAATGACTCTCTCACCATAAGAACTGGCATTTGCCCCACATATTGCTAGGAAGCAGGCTGCACAAAGGAAGTTGATGTTTATTATTAGGATGTCTAGGAAAGGCACAATCACAGTCCTCCTATAATTACTGTGTAGTGAGCTTGTGATAGAAATTCTATAGTTATTTTTACCAATTTATTAGTTAGTCAAACTTCTGGCTTTCATAGTTTTGTGCCTTTTTTTTTAAATTTACTGTCTTTACACTGTGGGCAATTAAAGCCTGATTAAAGAGCAGTTAAAGCCCACTGAAGAAGACTATTTCATTGAGGTTTGGGACAGGCTTCTCTCCAACCCTAAAAAATCACCCGAAACCACACAAAATAAATCCTTCATGTTGTATTCTCTTTTTTCTTAAGCCATATAAAAGTACCTTGTGACCCAGAAAGGCATTTTCAGATCTGCCTAGGTTTCGAACTTCCACTGCAGAGAGCTGGAGCCACTCTAGGGCACCTTTCTGTGTCACCAGGCTGTCCTGTATTTGAGCTCTGTCTTCACTGCGAGATGCTTGCAATGAAAAGGCCCCGTTGTGGTGCACAGAAGAACATGGTGATCCAGTGATCATTCCACCAAGGCCCAGTTTTACCTGTGGTGGAAGATGTGGGAGTGCAAACACCCATCCTGAGGAACCTTTATTCCATAGCATGTATTGTCTGCTTGGTGCTGCGTTTGAGACATTGAAAGGTTAGAGCTGCCCTTTTGGACTGGGGCACAGTGCATTACCAGCCATATTGTGGTTTTCCTTTAAACAAACAGATTTGGTTTGTGGGGAACAAGTCTCCAAGTACAAGAGAAAGACATTCTCCTTAGAGATAAGGACAAGGTTGGCCAAAAATGCATCCTGTTCTACTTGTGGGTTGATGAAACGTTGTGGTCTTCACAGGTGCAGTGGAGCTGTGAGTCTGAGTCGGATTCCCAGCTCTTCAACGCAGTGGTAGGTTCACATGCCATCTGTGAGCCCTCCTCTTGGAACTGGCAAAGTGCTTAAATTACCTTTTTTTTTTCCTGAGTAGAAAGCCACTTCAGTGCACTTAGCTTTACACTGTGAATATCTTCAACATTCAGGGAGAGAACATGTAGTTAGAAAATAATCAAAAAGCATTACTGGAAATTCGTGCCACGAGTGTCCTCTGCACACAGTCAAAAGCAGAGAGATTTATACTTGGGCTTGTCAAGAAACCACAGTGCACCTGTCAGGACATAAGCATAAAAGCACTTCTGCAGTTACCTTTTGAAAAAAAAAATCTCACATTGATGGAGGAAGAGTTTCACAGGTAACCTGTGCTCCCCTTAGACCTATTGTGTGTGGACACCGTGGCACTGATTACTGCCTCTACATAGCCTGTTGGGACAGGTAGTTTTTCAGATATCTTTTGTCTGAAAAAGCAGCTTTGCCAACAGAGATGCTCTAAAATTCCTTAGTGACAGTTGATGTGGCCTTCATGTACAGAGGTTGTACATAAACTCTGTCTCTTTGCCTTCTCTTGACATGTGTGGTGTTTCAGAAGACACTTTGCTTGTGCGTGGTCTGAAGACCAAAGGGCCACATCTGAGAATACAGTAGTCTTCTGTGTTGTATAAATAAAACTCTTCTGTTTACATAGTGCAGTCACTTTATTTATATTTTAAGCCATCCACATCACTGGGTCTGACATGTGTTTGGCTTAATTCTTCAGGCAAGGGAAGTGTTCAGTGAAATACTTACCATGAAGTAGTGAGCTGAGCAGTTGTGCAGTAGAGAGGCAGTTGTCTC
The DNA here is from genome assembly GCF_964237585.1 of Gallinula chloropus. Taxonomy (NCBI): domain Eukaryota; kingdom Metazoa; phylum Chordata; class Aves; order Gruiformes; family Rallidae; genus Gallinula; species Gallinula chloropus. The sequence goes on from NC_140089.1 coordinate 86,148,978, forward strand.
TGCAGAACTCAAATGTGAAGTGGATTAAAGTACTGGCAGGCTTGTTTTTCTTCTCAAGGAAGACTGATGAGTAAAGAGTTGAGATTTTACAGGTGATAATTCAGTACAAATACTGTGAGGTCAGTGGGAGCTAAGTGCAGTATATGTTACATTACTCAGATGGGATTTTAGGGTGTTAATTTGCACCTGAAAATAGAGGTTCAATCTAAACTTCACGGGTGCTACTGAGAATCTTTTCATGACCTGAGCTGTCACAACCTTGAGCTCCTTAAGTCAGGGAATACCATGACTTGTGAGTTACTGCAGGTGAGGAATGATTTCTCATCTCTCAATGATTGAGCCTTTTTTTCCCCCTCTTTTAGTTTAAACCCATTCCCCTTTGTCCTACCACTACACTCCCTGACAAAGAGTCTCCATCTCCATCTTCCTTGTAGCCCCTCAAGGGACTGGAAGGCTGCTGTACGGTTTCCCTAAAGCCTTCTCTCATTCAAGCTGAACCACCCCAACTCTTTCAACCTGTCTGCATAGGAGAGGTGCTCCAGCCCTCTGAGCATCTTTCTGGCCTCCTCTGAACTTGCTCCAACAGCTCTGTGTCTGTCTGGTATTGAGCTGGATGCAGCACAGCCTGGGGGGAATGTCTCACCAGAGAAGAGGGGAAGAATCCCCTCCCTCAACCTGATGGTCATGCTGGTGTTTTATGACCCATGTGCAGGCACTTGGCCTTGCTGAACTTCATACATTTTGCATGGACCCACCTCTCCAGTCTGTCCAGGTCCCTCTGCATGGCATCCTTTCCCTCCAGTGTGTCACCACACAACTTGGCGTTGTCAGTCAAGCTTTCTGAGGGTGCACTCAATCCCACTGTCCTCATCTCCAACAAAGGTGTTAAATGGTGCTGGTCCCAGTACTGACCCTTGAGGAATGCCAGTCATCATTGGTCTCCACTTGGACGTCGTTCCAGTGAGGACCACTGAGTGTGTCCACCCAGCCAATTCCTTGTCCCCCCATCAAATCCACATCTCTCCAATTTAGAGACAAGAATATTCTGCAGGACAGTGTCAAATGCTTTGCACAACTCCAGGTAGCTGACATCTGTCACTTCCCTTATCCACCAGCGCTGTAATCCCACCTTAGAGGGCCACAGATTTTGTGAGGGCCTTAGTCAAGCACTTTCCTTCAGGTTCCTTAGATGGTCTTGAACCTGATCTGCTCCTACAGTGGGCATTTCTCATTCTCCCAATCCCTGCCCTTGCCTTCTGTGACCTGGGCAGTGTGACTAGAGCCCTTGCTGGTAAAGACTGAGGCAAGAAATTCATTGAGTACCTCAGCCTTCTCCATATCCTGTGTAAGCAGGTCTCCCATTTCATTGTGAAGTTTTCCTTCATCTCCCTTTTATATCTGACGCACCTGTAGAAACTTTTCTTGCTGTCCTTGATGTCCCTGGACAGATTTCATTCTATCAGGCCTTCAGCTTTCCTAACCTGACCCTTGGCTTCTCAGACAATGTCTCTGAGATAGTTTTTCATACGTAGAAATCCAGAGAGAGGGGAAGAGGGTGTGTGAAGGACTCTCAGGCAGGTCACAGTAAGAACTGTGCACAGACCATGGATGAAGCATCTTGAATTAGATTCAAGTAATTCAGAATGACAATTATATAAGAAAAAGGGGGTGGAGAAAGTTAGTTGGGTGATTTGTAGTAAGATGTTGGATATTTGCAGTCAGACTTTGGAAATGTGTGGAAGCGCGATGCCACGGAGGAATCCACCACTGCTAATTAGAATAAAGATACAGCATGTTGTTGTAAATTGTTGCCTTGTTGTACTTCCTAAATTACATAACTTTGAATTTGGCTGTGATTTAGGTAATACTTAACAGATGCCATAAAGAGACACCGCTGGGTTATTAGGTGCTGCTTCACAGGAGGGGCTGTCTGGAAGAAAAGATATGAGTCTTGGATTCTGAGCCCTTTGTGATCACAAACTTCTTTGCTTTTTAACTTGGCCTAGCTTCCAAGATGATAAAGTGTCATGTCCACAGGTAGCAGAGGGACCAAGCAGATAAATGCAGGCATTTTTAATGTAACAAAACTTAATTTTTAACCTTGGTTTTTCTTTTTAACCCTGGGAGCCATCAGTAAAGAAAAGATTGAATAAGGCTTGTTATAAGGCCTCCAAGGGAAGCATGTGAAAAGTTAATTTGCTGCTACTATAAATTATAGATACACTACGAGTGATGCCTTTTAATAATAATGTTGCAGGGTAATGCATATTTCCATACATAATCTCTTCAGTTTACAAACAGAGTTGTCAATTTGGAGCGTGCCAGTGCAGACTGAATGATAAAAGCTGATCTAGGGTCACTGTCGGTCATTCATCACAGCATCACAGAGCTGTAGGGGTTGGAAGGGACCTGCAGATATCATGGGGTCCAACCCCCTGCCAAAGCAGGGTCCCTAGGACAGGTCACACAGGTTGGTGTCCAGATGGGGCTGGAATCTCTCCAGAGGAGGAGACTCCACACCCCCTGGGCAGCCTGTCCCAGGGCTCCCTCACCCTCACTGGGAAGAAGTTCTTCCCCATATTGGTGTGGAACTCCCTGTGCTCCAACTTGAGGCCATCACCCCTTGTCCTGTCCCCACAGACACTGAGAAGAGGCTGACCATTTCCCCTGTGTCCCACACTTCAGACATTGATAAACATTGATCAGATCCCCCCTTAGTCGTCTTTTCTCCAGGCTGAACAGCCCCAGCTCACTCAGCCTTTCCTCACAGGGGAGATGCTCCAGGCCCTTCATCACCTTTGTAGCTCTTCACCGGACTCTCTCCAGGAGATCCCTGGCTTTTTTTGTACCAGGAGCCCAGAACAGTACTCCAGGTCGGAGTTTTTATTCAAATTGTGATTAAAACTTCCTCACCATTATTTAGTGAGCCTGTGGAAATTAGAAAGATTGCCATTGAGTTATCTGGTCTTAAGATAAGATCCCTGGCTAAAGATTCATAAACAGAGTTAATATATTAAGTGTTGAACACTAGGAGTATGTGAACAGAAGTTGTATTGTTTTTTCAGGGAGGAAAAAGACATTGACTGTAGAAACCGAACCTCATTTTATGGAAAAAGGTGCTGTTTTTCTTTACCTTTTAGTTAAAATGCAACCAGGGGGATGTAAGTTAGTTGCTATGAAGTAATTTATTTTCCAGCAGAGGACCTGAATGCTGCATTTCCAGCTTGCCCAGTAGGTAAGCAGATATGGGTAGACGGAGTAAGACTTAAAGCGTAGGATGTTAATAGAAGTGTTTCTGAGCACTGGTACTGCTCAGAAATCAGGGAATAACCCTAGGCTTTGTTCAGCTGTTGCTGAAGGACTTACATATACCTCATTTAAATAGCTCCTCAAAAGAGTCTGTTGTTTAAGTAATACTGTAATTTAATGTACAGAGAGAAATCCCAGTAAAGGTTTGGTGCCTTATGTTTTTATTGGTAAATACTTTCTTAGGCTGTGCAATGGTAGGGTATTTCCCATTAGTCTTAAGCCAGAAGATCCCACAGGCTTCACCTTTACAGGTTAAATCAGCAGGTTGTGCTCCTGCTTTGTGTAGTTTGGTGTGATCCTTGCCTTGTTTTGGAATTACCTTAGGCATGGTGCGTGCCTTCCGAGAGCGTGCACGTTGTTGTTCCTCACACAGGTACAGGGCCTGTTTCCTTGGGGTGTGACTGCTTCCCAGAGGATGCCTGGGTGAGCTTAAAAACACAGATACCTCTGCTTTTTCTTATGTAGAGTGAGATAATGAGGACGGGCTTCTGGCTGCTTCCTCATAATCCCAAAGCCAGTGATTTTGAGCACCTTTTTTTGATGGCTAGAAGCAAGGGGAACCATTTCCTTCCAACTAAGCCCTGTCTGTCTTCTGTATTGGCTGGAATCAACCCTAGAACACCGTGTGGCGGGTGCCTGGTCCAGCGGTAGCTGGCGTGAGGTTGCTCACTCCTGTGTGTCACACAGATCACCTGTGATGTAGGTGTGTGTCCGTCAGAGCGAGCAGAGGGTGCTTTCATCTCGTCTGTTAGCAAAGCATCCACGTATCTTCTGGTGTGTTCCTGTGTTTGTGTTGTGGATTCTCCTCATCTGTGTTCCATGTGTGTTCCAAAATGAGACCGAGAGCGTCGGGCTGGGCGACTTTAGGTGCTGCGATCGCTGTATCAGCCTTTGTCTCTGTCACCTTGTGTACGACGTTGTCTGTGTCTAACAGTCCGTTGGAGAAGGGTTCAAGTGTGTAAGTAAAAGATGTGTAATGACTCAGGTTTATAAACAACAGCCTTTTGGATCGCAGCTTAACAGAACTAAAGGTTATTGTGTAATGTTTTTTGACACCTGCAGTTGAATTCAAAGCATAAATTGCAAGGGAATTGGACTAATTTGGTTTATTTATATATAAAAAAAGATCCTAGTGGCAGAACTGTTTGAAAATAATTTTGAAGACAAAATTTCGCTTAAAACCTCAGTGTAAAATGGGTTTTTTAGGGTTTTTTTTCTTCTTTTGTCGGTAATACTGTTGGTTGGTTAATATTTGGTAATTCCTCACCTGTTGAAATACCCAAGGGATGCAATTAGAAAAGTTGTGTTGTCCTGAGTTAACATGCCTTAATAAACAATGCTGTGTTCTTACTTAACGATGTCTTATCAAATGGCCTCAATGTCTTTAAAGCTGGCTTCAGTCGTGCTGGGGGATCTGGAGGAGCGACCAGGGAAATTCCAGGATTGCTTGACAGGGGCACCGTGTGGGATAGGAACTGCATAGGCAATGTCCTGGAAGAGGCCATGAACTGCTTTGCCGAGATGCAGAGGCAGACAGAGGAGAAATTCCGCATGTGGATAGAAAAGCTAACCCGTCTTGACACGGATGAAGAAAGCAAGCAACAACTGGAGCCCAGGGAACCTAAAATTCAACTAGTTGGCCAAAGAATTCCCCCTACCACACAGTCAGGGGCTTTCATACAGATGCCTGATAGCCAAGTACTTCCACAGCAGTCGTTTAATTCTTACGTGGGCTATCAAAACGTTGATGCTACGCTAGAGTTTCCAATGACTTTCAATAACAACTTTCCACCTATCTTTCCAGAGAACGGGAACATTGCAGAGCCTGACCTGAATCAATCATAAACTTTAAAAATAATACTAATTATTAATAATAATAAAATCTGATTTTTTGCAATCTTGATGTTACTTTGGGTTATGCTAAAATCAAGGTTTGCTTTTATCTTCATATATGTTTGGTTTTTGGGCTTTATTACCATGGTATCATTTTTTAAAACTTTATTTTTAATTTATAGAGAATATATATGTAGTTTTAAAAAAAACAACCCACAGTATATCCATGTGCATGTGCCAACATCCACATACAAAGCCTTTAAAGGTGTGAGGGGGGAACCACCTTAAACATTTATCACCAAACTTGGGGAAATATAACTTAGAATCCTTGTTTATGTACCCCCAAATCCGTAGAGCTATGTTTGTTACAGTAGGAGCATTCAGAGTATTCATCCCAACGCTCTTTTTGCATGTTAAAACATTTATACGAGGAAATAAGTTTTATATTTAAAGATGTAAAGTACCCTAGGGAACCAGGCTAGGTATCGACCCATACCATTTCCTTAACTGTTTACTTAACAGTTCTGCAGCTTGAACATGGCACACATTAGGGTTGGGGTGGTTTTTTTTGTTTTATTCTTCCTATTTTTTTAGGCAGAAGTAATAAATAAGCTTACCCATAGGATTTCACTATAAATAAAAATGTGCAAAACTGATTATTTTTGTCTCCCATTTTCTGTCCAGACTTTTTATTAATGTCACTGCTGTGTTGCACATGGCATATTTAAGGAAGCAGCTGTCTTGCACTGTGTGCACAGCTACACACATGTATATAGCATATATATATATATGTGTGTGTGTGTGTGTGTTCAGTTTAAGGTGGAGGTCACCTCCTCTGATTTTGGAGTGTGTAGTTTGCTGCTCCCTGGATATCCTCAGTCAGCAGGAAGAGCTAAGCACCTGGAGAGGATACCTCCTGGCAGCATCTTTCTCTTCCCTTAATTGTTCAAACCCCCCTTAGAAGCATCTGAATAGATAATTTTTGGCCAAAATTAGGCGAGGTGAATCCCCCCCCCCCACCACCACCCCGGTGCGTGACCTGTGCACGCGAAGCGCGGCTGCTTCCCTCTGTATACACGATCAGGCTGCATCCTTCATGCTGGAATGAAAACAGTCCTGGCAGCCCTAAGATAAGCAGCCACTGGTGGACGGATTGAGCCTTGGCACAGGAATTTGAAGGGAGGTTTGATGGATTAAGGAATGCTGTGGTGGGCTGGAAGGTGTTGGGGTGAGACAACAGCAAGAGGTTCTTCTGAACCGTGTCTGAATGCCACTGAAATCATCATTTACTTGGGATAGGGAATGCCAGAGCATTAGTTTAATTCAAATAATACAGTAACTTGCTCTTGTGTGGATTTTTTTTTTTTATATACTGAATAGCTACCCTGAATAGACAGGCTTGAATCCATGATGTTAAAACTAGGATTGATCTAAACTATCTTTCAGAAATCTCTAATTCTCACTGTTATCAGTACACACAGGGATTTTTTTTTTGGGTCACCTCTCCATTAAGGCCTTTCTCCATGTCAAGTAACTTCTCTGTAGCTACCAAAACCGTGTATTTATCATTAATTGGAACCTGCTAAAAGTTTCTAATACAAGTTAAATCAGAATTCTTGTAATGGAAATTCAGAGTCTGCACAGATGTAGTGTAAGTGAAGACCATGGGTCTCCTTCAGCTGGGTTATTTTGCTTTTTAAAACCAGAGTCACTTTTTCCCCCCGATTATTTCAGTGCCATTCCTTTTCTTCTTGTTGGAAATAGCCACTGTGTCTTCTGTAGGTCTGATTATTTTCTTTTGGTTTTCCTCCCTGAAGTCAGTAGGAGTTTTTTCCATCAATTTATATGGAGGTTTGGATCAAACCTGTAACAGGGACTCAATAAACACTTTTTGTTCTCAGTACAATGCTAACACTGGCGTTTTAACATGTTAACATTATTCTTAGCCCAGACTTAAATTGCTTTTTTTTTTTTTTAATATATGATGCCTTCATTAGAAAAGAAATGAGGTCAGAGAGCTGTGTTATTTTCAGAATAACTGTTTGAAAGCCTATGCAGGAGACAATTTTTAAGTACTGGAATAAATTCTTTACAGATCTCCTTCATGCATAATTTTGATACAAAGATTTTGATACGAACTTGTAAGGAAACTCCTTCGTCTGGCATTGTGTGCATTTCTAACTTAACTGTAGGTAAAAGTTAAATGGGTTGTTTAATGTTTGACTGCAATTTAATAAACTTGTCCTTGTCTATTTAAAATTTAAGATCTTTCAGGGAAGATTGTTTGCTAATACAAAAAAAAATTGGATCCTTCTGGTGTTCATAGATTTGTTATATATATATATATATACATATATATACATACAGCTTTATGAGGATGATAAGAGCAGCATACTTTAAAGCATGACAGCTTTACAAGTCTTCCCGTGCATGCAGAAGCAGCTTTTTTGCAGTGATTGTTTTCTTTTAATGTGGAAGAGTCACTTAACTCAGTATGTCTGTAAGCATGCCCTTAGCCTTTTTTATAAAGTAGAGTATACGAAGCAATTAGGTATTGTGAAGGGAGATGAGTCGAAGTTATTTATCTCTGGGACTGAAACACATTGATGTCCTGATCTCTGAGTGGGTGATGACGTGGTTAGGTGTGTAGCCAGTGACTTTTCTGCCAACTTTCAGTGTTTTGGTTAGGTAATCTCTTAAAAAAGAAAAGAAAAAACCTGAAATAATTCAGTGTATTAGTAGATGAAAAATTGGATTTGGTTACTTTAGGCTAAAAAAAGGGAAATCTGTCAAACTTTTTTATCCATTTACATTGTTTTTCTTTAATGCAAGTGGCAGTGAGTGTTCAAAGAACCAGCAGAGGATTTCGGCAGGGGAGCATACAGACTTTAAACCTGCACTACTTCTAGGGTACACTTACTCTGAGGCACCCAGAAGACTGAGGGAATCATTCATATTAGGCATCATTTTAAGTTAATTTCCCCCCAACAAAAGCTACCTAGCATTAAGAATCCCTTGTGTGGGAGCAAGGGTTGTAAATGGTAAATAGTAATTGTGTTTGGTGGCTTCTTCCTCCTGGCCCCAGCCCGAAGCCAGATCTTCAGCTGTCAGAAACCAGCTCCTCTGAAACAAAAAGCATGTGGTGATTTACACACCTGAGTATCTGGCCCGTTAGCTTGTTTTCCATGGGAAGAAATAGGTTTCTCCTTATAGGAACTGGGAAGGCAACCCCACCTTTCTGTTATTCAGGTGTAGTAGGATGTAGTTCAACCTCAGCACCTCTCTCCTTGCTCTGCATCGTGAAAGATGCAGAGCACTGAAGAAGCCGACCTTCAGATACCAATACTAGTGACGAGTCTGTATTGTAAATGTGTGTGCAGCAGCCTTTGGCATCTCCTTGAGCAAGCAGGTTCCTCATACATAATTTTAGATATATTTCCCCCCCTCCTTTCTCCATGTTACACGGCTGCAGTTAAGTTTGTTGTCATTTGTGTAAGCTCTTAATTTTTCAAAGGGCTTTGACTGGAAACTTTCAGGGAGTTAAAATTTCTTCAGCTGAAATTTTAACATAGATTTTAATCTCATTCCGTGCTTCACTAAGGCAGGTCTGGCCTTATTTAAGACTATTTTAAGATGATCAGAAGGAAACTTTTAACGCTTTTTAACCCAGAGTTACCTTTTGGCCCTCACATCTCAGCAGATGACTTAAAACCCACCAAATTCAACAAGTAGAGGGGGAAATCAGTAGTTCTGCACAGATGTGGAGAATAATAAATGGCAATTATGAGTTTCTCTAACTGCCCTAGGTTTTATACTTCAGAGTGGAGTCAGGAAACATTCTAGTTTCTTTAAAGAATGTCACTTACCTTGTGGTTTGGGAAGAGGAAGTGCATCAGGTCAGATCATCTGGTGTAGACCAGTGTCATTCCAGGGGAGATCGGTGCCAGTTCAAACCCAACTGGGGTACACAAGTTTCCCTATGGCCATTTTTAATACCAAATTCGGTGCTTTCAGTGTGGCAGCTGCTTGCATGGGGGTAGCTGAACACCTGTATGACTCCAGAGCCAGGATGGCACAGCAGGCAAAGCACAGCTACTTTCTTAGCATCTTCTGTGCAAGGGCAAAAATGAAAGGAGCCTTTATATAAAGGCTTAATTCAAAAGTCACTAAATGTCAGACTGGCAAACCTGTAAATGAAAAATTAAAGTCTCCAGTCCTAGAATTGGACCTGATGTAGGGATCCTTGGAAACCCAGGGGCTTTAGAATAAAGCATTTTAGCAGGTTGAGGTTTGGCTGCAGGTTCTTCCCCAGGCATTTGTGCTGCTGCGCTCCCTCAGGTGGGGTTTGAGAAGGGAAGGGCTATAGGGAATGCCACCGTTCCCACCTCGTTTTATCTGAGGGCTTGGTGTTTTGCTTCTCATAAAAGACCTAAATCTTCAGGTTTTACTTAAGGGAAAAAGAACCCAAAAGGTATTATACAATATAAAACACTCAAGTAAAGGCAGTGAAACTTTATTCAGTGTTTTTATTGCAAAAAAAGAAGAAACAAAGAGCAGGGGAGGAAAAAAAAAGGAGAAAACCTTAAACTTCTCAGATATACTGCTCTTCAGTGTTATTTTTAACAGTATTAGGATAGAATGATTCAGGCAGAAATATACATCTCTATTTTTTTAAGTTCACAGTGTCTTCTAGTGCTTTTTGCAGATTGTTAGGTTACTGTATCTGAGCTGCTAGTGTTAAGACTGGAGAACCAATCTTAACTTCAGTGAAACAGGATTGTGTTTGGCAGTTATGTTACAAACTGAAACGTATTTATTGTCACTGATTTCTCTTGTTAATATATTTTGTCTCTTACTGTATCCATATACTGTAAAATCTCTTTTGAAAAGGAAAAAAAAAAAAGTAGAATCTCAAGGGCATTAAGAAATTAAACCCGAGCCCCACAGAAGCCATAGGAAATGCCACCAATGGGAGCTAGTGTGTCACCTCAATAGAAATTCGGCTTATTCTGCAGCTTTTGGTCACAGAATCCTTCTGCTGACTTGAAGGGGAGTCTCTGCCTGATGTGTATGTGTAAATCAGGCCGTTTGAGGAGATGTTTTTAAAACAATCTGGGTCTGCAATGTAACCGCTGCGTGATCTGTACTGCAGAAGCAGAAACACTCAGGCTGATGGACAGAGATGGACAGTACCTTGCAAAGCACGAGGCTAGGAGTCGGTGTTTCTCATGAACCTCATTAGTCTCATGGTGTTAGATCAGCAGGAAAGAAGGCACATGGAAAACAGGCTAATTAAGTTAGAAACGATTTCAAGTGCTCTGTTAAGTCTCGTGGAATGATTGGGCTTAAGTCTGGACCATAATCTGTTCTGCACTGAGGATGTGCTGGTCCTTCCACGGAAGATGTAGCTCGTACCTGCTAAAACATGATGGTTTTTGGAGGGGCGTGTGCAGGGTGTGAGTTTTCCTGACTTTTCCCAGGTTGGATTTACAGAGGGAATTCACATAACTATCACAGTTTTAAAAAATATGGGAGTACAGTGTGATGGTTTCCAAAACCTTCCCCATACAGTTTTGCAAGTAAATCTGAGGAGGAGATCTGGCTGATATATCTGCTTCCATAATTAATGAATCATTAGGTATCATCAGTGAAAATTAATACGATGAGATAGAAGCTGCATGCCTCTTCTATACACTTTCAACACCCAGCCACGTTCCATGTGCCTTTGCTTCATGCAAGATGAAGACTTGATGTCTCTCTGTATAATGTAGTAAAACGAACCCAAGATATTTTCCATCTAGTCATCAAAAAGCCTGAGAGAACAAATGGTGACCATCAGGACTTGAATTTTTGTGAGGTTTCTTTTGACGTGATACGTTAAAAATGATCCAGTCTGAGGACAGGTGCTCATTTGGTCATGTTGTTTTGATTTTACTGCTCTGTTATTATGGTAAAAAAAGAAAAAAAAAGCAAACCAAAAACCAAAAGACCCAACAACCACAAAAGCTTTACTGTATGAAATGAAGGAAAATGTGAGAAAAGTGGATTCATCGATAAGTTTTTGTTCACTTTATGATTTCAGAGAGAATGTTATTACCACTGCTATTGGTTTTTTAACTGTATTTACGATGTATTCTTTGCCTAACCCTGTAAATTTTGCAATGTAACTACTGTAACCTGAAACAAATAAATAAATATAACCAGCAATGGAGTGTTCATGTTGCTGAACCACACAAGAAAGCCAGATCCCCTGCCCCGTATCCCGCTTTGGGAATTGTTTCAGGGTCTGGCTGGTTTATGCCGTTTGAACTGCATGTACTTGAGTGAAACCTCTGCTCTGGATCTAGATTTAATTAATACCAGGTTCGTATTGTTTCCGTAAAACAAAATAGCTGTGACTTCTCTTGTGTACGGAACCTTTCCCTTTGGATCAGGGTTACTGGACGTGTCTGCTGTGAAACTGCTTTGGGAAGTCCTTTGGGATGAGACCCCTAGTTCCTTGACCAAAAAAATTTATTATTTTGACTGCAGTAGTGATCATACTGATCTTAAAAAATGTGTAATAGGTGTTATAATCTGTCCTGTATTTCCTTAATCTTGAAGTATATGGAGTTATCTCTTAAATTTAAGATCCAAGCGTAAATAAGGGCATCCTTTGATCTTTTACTAATTTAAAATGACTCGGTATTCTCTTCTGTTACACACGTAACAGCATAGAGCACTTAGACTGAGATAAACCAGTGCCAGTGTTAGGAGGTGAGGCTGGAAGGAGCTGCCTCTTGCCAAGCACCTGGCTGCCTCCCTGTGTTGCTTTTCTCACCTTTGCATGTTTCAGTAAAGCATTCCTAAACACTTTATTTTTAAACTCCTCAATAATTTCGTGGTTAAAAATAGCTCATTAATTTGAAGGGAGTGTTGTTTTCAACCCAGCTGAGCTCCTCTGCTTGCTAGCCGTGAGCACGCTGCAGATCTCTGCTTGCCTCAGTTTCCCCCATGGGCGAAAGGAGGTTAATCACCACCTTGGAGCAGTTTTGCATCTAATGGAAAGGTTTGGGTTTTTTTTTTAAAGAATAGAGCGCTGCAATTATTACTTCTATTATTATAATTGTACCTGCTCTTTGTGTTTCAAAGCATAGGGTGATGCACCTAAGCAAGGCTCCACAGCTTCTCGCTGCAAAGACCCCGATGACTCCAGAGGGCCATTCACACCGCCAAAATTAGGCTTTTAATTTGGAAATAATTTCAATCAGGGTAGTCCTCTGGAGATTTCAAGTCTTTTGGGGTTTTTTCCCCATTACTTGTAGGGAAACACAGAGCTCAGTTCAAATCCCATCCCTAAGGCTGGGACTCAGTTTGGTGAACCTCCGCGGTGCATCGCTGCCGTGTCCGAGGTGGTTGGCTGAGCTCTTTCTGGTCCCTTTACGGTACCTTTGGGGTTCTGCTAGCCAGGATCTTTCCTTTCCTGTGGTAAAAGGTTTCCACCAACACACAGCTCGCTCAGCACAAAGGTACAGTGCTCCTTATGGAAATGATGTTGAAATTGTGCGGTTGACTCCCCCTTTTTCTCTTCTGCTGCCTTTATAAAGAGTTAAGTGATAACAGGAGCATGGGTGCTGTGCCACACAGCTGGATGTTGGGATGCAGCAGCTCTGTAAAAACCATCCGAGTGGCCAGCAGATAAGAAGTTGGATTTTCTGTGTTCCAAATTTTAAAGGGAAGCTGATACACATAGACCAGGATTTTTGTGCCTGTGGCTTCTGATTCAGTTGTCCTGAGTGGAATTAATTTTGATGAACTGTGTAAATAAAGGGAGGATTGGACACTTGGCAAGGCTGTCCCCGTGATGACCTCTGCCTCTGCATTCTTGAGGAAAAAAAAACAACACAACCCAAAACAGGCTTTCCCTCCCCCTGTTAGCATTAAATGTCAACAGCTGTATTTTGCTGCTGGTACTTATTAACTTTCAGCCTTGGTGGGTTTTTCCCCCCCCCCCCAAGCATTTATTGCTTTAGAAATGGATTAAAGCTTATTGCCAGTGAAATTAAGTCTTCCAGCCACCTTTCCTTCTCAAAAGGCACGATTTTTCCTAAATAGATTGCTTAAATTATTGATCAGGGACCCCCTGATTGTACTACATCAAGTTTTTATTCTATCATGGCTTGGTTTTGGTCTGTTTTTCTGACCATAGAAATCTGGATATAGTCGATAATTGTGAGGAGTGGCTCTGTTGCAAAGAGGAGATGGTAAGTTACAACTGGTTGTAGTTAATCCTTTTAGCTCTTCAACCTGAAGACATTTTTCCCTGCTTTCTTCCTGGCTGAAGCCCGTTGTCCTTATTTCTTGCTGCCACACATTCACTTTGCATCACATCATCGGATGGTCGCGTAGCTGGCTAGGGAAGTGTTACTTATTTCCAAACTTAACTCCTCCTGCCCCAACCTTATAGCATGGAAAAGGAAACAGGCTTTTGGGAATGAAGGATTTTTAGAAGATTTTTTTATATATAAGCTTTCACTGCAACTTTAACCTAGTTGTAGGTGACTGCAACTTAGATTGGGTTTTTTTAAAGACACATGTAGGTTTATTTCTTCTTTTATTTCTTCTTTTATACATGCTGGGAATGCTAGGAGTGTGTTATTTTGGCTTTGTTGGTCATTTACTAGTGACAGGTACGGATAACCCTGCTGTCAGGGGCCTTTCATTCCCAAATCTGGTCCTGAAAGGCAAGGCTGAGAAACGCAAAGATAGATCTGTGCTGTGACTGCTTTGTAAATAGGCAGCTTGCTGTTATTTTTTTTTCCAGATTGTTAAATTGGTCGCTGTTACACTGACAAATATAATTACAGTATGTAAATTATATTGAAAATATTTTTGTCTGTTTGATGTATACTAAATTTAAGCTAAGTTATAAGGTGTGCTGTTTGGAAGTGTGGAAGATACAAGAGTGGAGCTACAGATAACAAGTTTATGCTTGTATTTCCTACTGATGAAGACTTTCACACAAGTTATTTCTATGGGTAGGTGATGAGAATATCACTCTGCATGTATATACATTTATTATACATTTTTGCATGATTATACATGTAGGAGTGGTACAATTTTGACTTGAGACTATTGGTGCCTTTTGTCCAAGTATAATTCCACTTGTGTAGACACGTCTATTGCCTAAATTCAAATTCTGCTCCTGCTTTTTGGAAATCCTAGTAGGAAGCACACAAGACCCAAAGGAACAGTACACAGCTCCTGAAATTTTAGATAACCTGTTGAAAAAAATGGTCAAACAGTCAATATTGTACTTGACCCTCGTATCTTCTGCACTCAACTGTTTATTTTGATAGATCACATTATATATATATATATATGTGTCCGTGCTGAACTCTGATGATGAGACTGAAAGAAAACATGCCTCTCATGATTCAGTCCAGCCCTAACCTCTGCATGTAATTTAATCATCGCCTTTCAGAAATAATTAACTGAATGCTGGACTGCTTTAATTTTGGGCTTGGTATCCCATTATTTTCTAATTGCCTTTTGAAAGGGCAGAGATTGCCTTTCAGCTAATTGTCGGGACTTCTTTCCCAGTCATCATCAGCGTTCTGTGTTGCAAACAGTTTGGTCTTTAGTACATTGGCATTTAACTACCCATTTATTTTGTCTGTTTTAAGTCGGTGAGATAACACTTGTTTTGTGAAAGCTGCTGCTCTGGAGGCAGGTCTGGTTGGAAGTATTTGGGGGATTTCTTCATGCCTTGTTGCAAAACTGATCTTTAGTGCAACTTAAGCAATACGGGCGCTCGGTAGGGAAGTGTGTTGCTAGTGGCAAATCAGGCATTTCTTAAAATAGGGGGTTATGTCGCAGGGACCAAGTCACCAAAAAAACCCCAAACCCCAAAACGAAGCCCGCCCCCCCCCAAAAAAAAGCCCTACCCCAAAACACTCAGTAGAAACAGCTTTTCAGCGGAATATGTTTCAAACTTGTAATTCATCATGCTCTTTCTGTCTTCAACAGCCATTTAATGCTCCTTAAAGAACCCAGCCTTTCCTGAAAAGTCTTTTAATTTTATTCTCTGTGAATGTCCAAGATTTCTTTAGCCAGTCTGTAACACTGAAGGTTCCATCTTCCTAAATACACTCTTAGTTTTTGTTTATTTTCTATTATCCTATACAAATTACACCCTCTATGTATCACACCCATAACAAAAGAAAGCATTTTGTCATTCCTCAATAAAACATTTCAGAATCACATAAGCAATTTTTCTCCCTCTTTCCCTTTCCACTTTGGCAACTAAAAAAGTATATGGTAACCATACTGAATTAAAAGTCTATTCACCCACTCCGTGTTATAGCTTTGTTTCTAATCATGCTTGATCTAAAAAAATTTTAAAATTAAAAATAAATGGACATTTTTAAAAACTCCTCTGCCTTTGACAGATAAATTTATGAGAGGAAAGTTGTGTAATGTTAAATTTATTGTCATTGGATCAGTTGTGTCAAAAAAGTTAGTTTTATTCAGTCAGCCCTAGAGTAACAGAAGCTGTCACTTGAGTTTTGTAGAGTTCTCTAGGCAAACATCTTCTCTTGCCAAATTTTATGTCCTGTAACTTACTGATTTTTATTTTAAACTGAAAGTTTTATTCTTTTAAGAGTGTAAATGTAATGCCAGATATGGAGATGTCTCTGTTAACGTAAAAGATAAAACACCAATAACTGATACATTGATAATTGTGTTTTTCTTAGCTTGTGGGATTTTTTTTTACTCTGTGTATTCAAAGGTTAAAATGTCTCTGTAATCTCAGGCTGTGTTCATTAACTGAAGTGCAGCAATTCCTATAATTTATAGTTCTCTAAGAGCTCCGTGTAGGAGTTTGCACAAATCCTTAAAATGAATTATTTGTACTTTTAAGGGCATCTTCCCTGCTGACATCTAACACGTTTTGCTTCTCTCTCCTGCAGATGGACCTCCAATCATAGCTCACTACGATATATCAGACACCAACTCAGACCCAGAAGTGGTAAATGTGGACAATCTGTTGGCGGCTGCGGTAGTTCAAGAGCACAATAATTCCTTAGGGAATCAAGACTTGGGATCTGCCTGGAGAACCAGAGGGCTGCTAGGTGAAATAAGGGCTGATGCAGGTTGGTTTAAATCTCTTGCCTTTCTTGCTTTCACTGGTTTTGGTACTTCATACAGCTTTTAAAACTGCCCGAGTGGATTTTGCAGTAAAACAGTACAGGTGCTTCTCAAAAAGGCCATCCCAAAATACAACTGGGAAAAATTGGCAAAAATTCCTGGCCAGCAAACAGTTTGGTCTTTAGTACATTGGCATTTAACTACCCATTTATTTTGTCTGTTTTAAGTCGGTGAGATAACACTTGTTTTGTGAAAGCTGCTGCTCTGGAGGCAGGTCTGGCAGATCCAGGCCTGGAGGTTGGTGTCCCTGCCTGTGGCAGGGGGGTTGGAGCTCTGTGATCCTTGGGGTCCCTTCCAACCCAGACCATTCTATGATTCTATGATTCCTGCAGTGTATTCTTGACACTGATTTTCTTAATATTTTTTTTCTCCTCCTTTTCCCTCTAATTCCTTCTTGGAACTTAGGTCTGGGGTTTTGGAGGATTTTTTTTTAAATGGAAGTGAGCTAAGCTCGTTACTGAAGGGGTTGGTTATGATGACCCATGCCACCAGCTAGTAAACTGATGGTCTCATTTCAAGTGTCACAATTGTCTGTGTATGTCTCTCTTGTTCATCTCTTTGTTCCTTTAAAACACAAGCACTGATTACTCCCATATCCCACCTGCATTTCTAAGATACCTTAGGAAATCGGACAGACCAGCACTGGATGAAGAGTAAGGGTGAAAAGGTTCTGGTAAGTGGGTTGAGCATCAAACAACAGCATAGACATTCAAGGAAGCAAGAGCAGGGATACTGTGTAAAAATTTGGAGAAGCTCGTGTAGCTCATAAAAACTGTTCAGCTTCACTAAGCACCCACAACCCCTTGCTCACAGGAGTTCAGGACATGAAACTCTGCCCTGGTTTTGGCTGCAGAGAGCTAACAAAATATTTCCTACAGGCTTCATCTCGTACCCTTGCACATCAACATCCTGCCTTCCTTCCCACTCATTTTTTTCAGTGCACTGTGAAGATGTTTTTAATCTGTACGAAACACGGAGTCCTGGCTGCACTGGTGGAGCACAGCAGTTTTTCATTTCACTCTGTGTTTTCCAAACTTGAGCCTGCTTGAAGGCATCTGCTTGGAAGTATCCCGGTGGATTTCGAAAGACATGTTCCCTTATTGGGTAGTGGACAAGTCCATCACTCAAATCCAAGAATCTCTGCTTCTCGGTGGCTGGACATTGTTCCAACCTTGTGGAAGCAAGCAGGTGTTTTCCAGGCTCCCTGGTATTGCTTGCAGGGTAGTCATCTATTAAATGATTTGGAACAGCTGAAATTAACTTTTATCCCATAGCACCGGTGGATTGGCACTTCAAAGGAGTGTAAGGAAATAAAAAGTAATACTTCTTACCCAGCTTCCTCCACTTTCTGCTTACCAGTACAAGGCTGTGATGCTGGTAGGAATTGGTCTTCCATCCTCCAGTGATATTCCAAGGGGTTGCCAGGTAAAAAAAAACTAGAAGACTTCACGAAACTTCTTCATTCCCTACCCAATGGGAATGTGTCCAAATTTGCTCCCGGTGCTACAGCCATGTCAGCATCTGAAAAGATGAATCTTTCCTTTCTCCTTTTTCCCCCCCTTCCTGCATACACCTTGCCCCACAGCCCTGTAGCCTCCCTACACCTCTGATTGCACAGTTGTCAGGACTGGCCTTTTCTTACCATGTCTGGGATTGTATATGTGGAAAGCAGATCTTCCAAGTCTTACATCTGGCTCCCAAATTAAATCTTCAGCCAGTATCTAGTTTAACAGACATTAAATAATGTGTTCCCATGGGAAAACAACAACATGAACTTTATCTAAGTGAAATATCTCATTAGGACCCACTATCACATCTTTGTGCACGGGCAAATGTTTTGGGCTGTTTTGCAAGAGCCAGCGATGTGGGGCAAACAGAACATCTCCTTTGGGCGTCATTCTGCTGTTCATGATGAGGCCTGAAATTTGTATGGCCAGAGGCTGCAGATCTACCTGCCAGCTGTAATCCTGACGTAAACTCAGCCACTGTTGCAATATTTACTGTGCTAATGATGGTTTCTCTGCCTTTAAATTCATTAATTTCTTTCATTAAGTTTTTTTGCAGTGGCCTTTTTGCTGTCTGAACATAAAGATGTGTTTATATGTAACCGTGACCCATTTTGGGACTTTCTGGCAGTGATACTTGCCAAGAAATGTTCAGCTGAACTGTAACATCAGGAAAAGTCTTCCTGGGCTATTAATTCCTTTTAAGTTCAGCTGACAAATCTTCTTAGTCTGGCGAGGTGCAAACTCCTTTGAGTAGACAGGCATCCTTCTAACCCTGACCAGATGTTGCACCAAGTGTCTTAGCTTTCCAAAAACAGAACGTGCAGTATGTTCTCTGCCCCTCTTGTTTCTTTGCATCTCTTCCAAGCTGTTAGAAGCTTTCCCTGGCACTCGTTTCAACTTTGATTTCTTCTCTCTGTGTCCTCCCAACCTGCCTTGGGGGTATAATCAGCCCTGCACATTCGCACACCTTTGAAATTCGGTGGGTTGTTATTGCATCTTCCTCCTCCTCTCATCTTTGAGGAGGTGTCCAGTTGAAATAGATACACCAAATATATTCACCTAACCTCAAATTTTCGTCTCAACAAATGATTGTTCTTCTGTGTAATACAGCTGAGTGAGTGGTTTCCACGAAGTAGGTAGTATCACATGCTGCAGGGCTGCTCAGCATCTCCCAGGTTACTGCCACAGGGACAGTAGAAGAGATTTTGGTTTTCATAATTTCTTAAAATTGATTTTTAAAACTAATTTATTTTCCCTAAAACAAGACTTTGGGCTGGTTTGTCTTTTCTGTGCAAGTATCATTTAATCTGTCACAGCACAGCTTCACTAATTGTGGCACAGAACATCCTTACCCATACTTGGCAGGAGAGACAAAACTCTCCACGCTGGTGAGCATTTAGAAGGGAGTTGTTTGTTCAAGAGGCTGATGAACTGGATAGCATGGAGGAACTATAATAAAAGAACAACACTTCCTTATATGGAACTTCTGAAAAACAGTTATATTTTTTCCCCAAAATATTTGCTATAGTGGTAGAGTAGATGTGTGAAGCAGCGTGACCAGAAACTGATGAGGTTTTTGGTTTTTTTTTTCTGGTTTGTTTTGGTTTTGGGTTTCTTTTTTTCATTGACTGGCTTCCCCTGTTTAAAAAAAAAAAAAAATTAATTTTCCTTGGGATGTGTGTGTGATATTTCCATCCAGCCTGTGGGCTTTGTTGCCACGGCATCGTTGGCTTTGATTTATTGAGAACAGATTGTCCCGTTTCTTTATGTCAGGGAGGTTTAGGCACAGTCTGACTCTTAGCACTGATGTAGAGTAACAGCTGGAAAGCCTGGTTACGTCAGGTGCTCTGGATGCAATGGTCAGGCTTGGCTCACAGCTGTGTGAGAACCACGTTACTGAGCTGTTGAGAGTGGCCAAATCCTGTGATCACCCTCTTCCATGGGAACTGGAAGTTGGGTAACTTGATCTTAATAAGATTTTTTCCGATTTCAGTCTTTGTTAGCTTGGGAAGTTCCTTTTCCAGCTGATTCCCGAGTAGTGCACAGTGTTAAACATTGGCTCTATTTGCATCTTCCCCATCTACAGGTCATGTGGATTCTGGCTTCCTTGCAAGTGACAAAACCTCTTCTGGTAATGCCCAGATCAATGAAGAAATCAATATCCCCTCTTCCGATAGTGAAGTGGAGATCGTTGGAGTTCAGGAGCATGCCAGGTATGAATTCATTATTCTCCATCTAATATTTCTTTCCTTTTTATCAGAATACCTGCATTGCCACAATTACTAAAGACAAACACCCCATCCTGCTGACTTCCACTTTTGTAGTCCTCCCTCTGTGACTGATGCCCAGAAGGCAGCAAACAGAATCACAGAACTGTAGGGATTGGAAGGGACCTCCAGAGATCATTGGGTCCAACTCCCAAAACATTAGACTTGTTTTTTCTATTCCCCTGGTCACTGTGATAACAGAACGTGTTTTATTCTAGAATGTTGCCACCTTGATAAGTACTCAGATTAAGCTTATGATTTGATATCTAAGAGTAACAGGCTAAACCTATGTACTATTAAAATACCAGATACCAAAATACCAAACTTGTATACATCAGGAACCACTGTTAGGAATTCAGATTTTAAGGACATAGTGTGAATACATCAACAAAAACATGTAAGTTCTTGTTTCTTTTTCAAAATACTTACTTTAAGCATTTAATCAGCTTCCAGTGTATCGAATTAATCAGCAGTTGTAAAAATACTCTCAACTTTTTGATGTCACAAGAGCCCCTGTAGATTAAAAATGAGATCCTTATAAATCTGGGGTTTATTTCAAGGTACAAGAGAATTCAAACCCCCAACCTGGATGAGAGAGGAGAAGCCAGAGGTTTCAAACAGAAAGCTCTCCAGCTGTGCTTCAGCTCTTGTTCTTGATAGGCATTTTTTTGATGTTGCTCTTCATCTTCAGCCTGTGATCTAAGCTGTTACGAAGCAGTTGAACAAGACTGATTTTTTTTTTGCACAGTGTGGAGGTTAATTTGCTGGAGTAAAACCAAGACAAAACCAGACAAGCTCTTTTGGAAACTATTCTGCTGCTTGGTGAATGCTTGGAGGCAGAAAGCGGGGTGAGGGACAAGGAGCAAACCTGTTCCTCGTTGTCCCTTCACTGCATCTTTCGTAAGGAAAGGAAGAAGGAAGGTGTGTGTGACTCAGCTTGCCAAGCAGGAAGCTGTATGAAGTGTGGGTGCAATCCAGTGCTGTTGAATGTGGGGGAAAAAAAGAGATTTTAAGGTGCTGAAGGAAGAGATTTAGTTCTTTGATTCTAGAACAGCCAAAGTCCTTGCATGGCTCACTCTTTTGGAGGCTGATTCCTTAGGAAGTGGCTCTCCTGGCTGTTTATCCAGCAGACCCAGGGCTTGGTGGATCTTTGTCCTGGTAATAAGCAACGTGGGCTTGTCCTCTGATACTAGCTTGTGTAAATCCAGAGCAGTGTACACACAAACCTGCTGCTTCAGGGCCCCTGTTCAGAAGCTCTGGGTGCTGCTTGCCTTGGTAATATTTGCCATGTTAGGCATGGAAATGTTAAGTAAATGCAAAGCTGCTGTTTAAAATAAATTTTAGTCGATACAGATCCAAATAATTTCAGCAAAGACATAGAGCAGACTTCTGAGCTCTCCTTTGTTCACACACCTGTCTGCCATCTCTCAGAGGTATGTGTAGATGGGTATGGTAGCTCTTACTGGTTCCATTGAATGCTCACACGTGTCTGTTGTGTGAATCCTATTGAGAATTTCATTTCCCTTCCAGAAGTATCATAGAATCATAGACTAGTCTGGATTGGAATGGACCCCAAGGATCACAGAGCTCCAACCCCCCCTGACACAGGCAGGGCCACCAACCTCCAGGCCTGGATCTACACAAGGTTGCCCAGGGCCCCATCCAACCTGGCCTTGAACACCCCCAGGGATGGGGCATCCACCACCTCTCTGGGCAGCCTGTTCCAGCCCCTTACCACTCTCTCTGTCGAAAGCTTCCCCCTAATATCTCATCTCACCCTTCCCTCCTTCAGCTTCACTCCATCCTCCTTGTCCTTCCAGTCTCTGCCCTTTGAACAAGTGGATTCCCCTCCTGTTTCTCTGCTTCCTTCAGGGACTGGGAGGCTGCAATGAGGTCCCCCCACAGCCTTCCCTTCTCCAGGCTGAACCAGCCCAGCTCCCTCAGCCTCTCTTCGTAGGGGAGCTGCTCCAGCCCTCTGATCATCTTCCTGGCCTCCTCTGAACCCTCTCCAGCAGTTCCACATCTTTCTTGTATCGAGGGCCCCAGCTCTGGACACAGGACTCCAGCTGGGGCCTCCTGAGGACAGAGCAGAGAGGGACAATCCCCTCCCTGTCCCTGCTGCCACCCCTTTTCTGGTGGAGCCCAGGATCCCATCACCCTTCCAAGCTGCAAGGGCACACTGCTAGTTCATGTTAGGTTTCTCATCTACCATGACACCCAGGCCCTTCTCAGCCAGGCAATGGGCTCTTGACAGCATTGTTCAGGTTTTTGATCAGCATCTTCTGTGTGCTTAGTGTGGTGTTTGGATTCAGCTCTTGGTTCACACTGGTTTTTAACGTGCCATGTGTTCCATGTCATGGGACTGGCGTTGAGTCGCGAAACCCCGGAGTTGGTCCATCACCTGTAGTTTTTCAGATGGGGAGTGACTTGGTGGTGTTCCTTGTCCCTGGAATATTACCTGGGGTCTCTTTAGGACAGCAAGTCGTGTTTTTAAGTCTGTCCAATGGATTTCTAATTTTTAAACCTTCTTCTGTTTTTCCCTAGCTTCTCTTTTGTTTCTCCCTCTTTATTCTGGTTGCCTTTACTCGGTACACATTGGAAAGCATCTTCCCTAAGCTGATGTTCCATCAAACATTTTACTGTCAGCTGCTTGTGTGATTTGTTTGAGGACAAACCCTTTTATTTTTGCAAGGTACCATTCCTGTGAGATAATTAATACCTTGCTTTTTCTCATCTTTAGGTAGGAAAGGTAGTATTGGCTTTGGGTAAGCATTGAGGACTCTTCTAGGTCAGAACAATGGACCATAGTCCCCAAGGCCAAGCAACATGTTTAGTTTGCTTTAGCTACAATCTTTTCTTGTCAGATATGCTTAAAAATATTTCTTCTTTAAGGGAAGTTTTGTTTGGGGGGAGTTTCTTTAAGCCCCCAACATTTGTTAGAGTCTCTTAGCACTAATTCTTTGTGGAGCCGTACTTTCGGTACGCATTTTTAACACTGAGGAAGTAATAAAAAGTCATTCTGAACATCACATCTAAAACTAAATAGCATATCTGAGAAGGAAATGAGACATTTATATTCTGAGAAGTTCGAGCTTGGAGAATGAGATTCTTTTTCAATCTATTTGATGAAACTCTGTCTCTAACCAGAGCCAAGAGAGACGAGCGTAACCTCAGCACTTCTGGAGAAAATAAATTGCACTGCCCTAAATTAAAACAAATAAAATGTAAATGTCAGGGATATTTGACCAGAGCAGAAAACCTGGATTCCTGGAAGAGGGTACACATACCTTCATAAAGAGATGGGGAAAAGGTTACCCAGCAGCCAAACATCCCCTGCGTGTGTTTTGCAGCCAGAAGCAGCTACAGCCACCGCCAGTGCCTACAGAGGCAGAGCATCTTTTGGAGCAATAAATACCAAGTTTTCCTACCACTTGTTTTAAGATTTACAGCTGGAAGCGGAGCGACCATCCCCAGTAAATTCCTGCCATCGCTTCATCCTGGAACAAAATGAGTCTGTCTTTCATTTGGGGGGCTTGGGGTGTTGTTCCCTAATTGCAGTTGCCTGTACGGCCACCGCCGTATGCCTGTTAACACAACAGGTAAAAATACTGTGTAAATAAGTAGGTACACACCATGCTGCAGCACAGCACCTGGGCCTGCCTGTTGTCTTTAAATACACAGTGTAGTCTGGCCAGCTGTAGTCTTGCTGGCTGTAATCACTGACCGCTTACGTGTTCTGCTGGTCGGGGCTGTGCTGTCACCAGTGAGCATTTCCCAGCACGTCTGAAACTCTTCATTAAGACCACCAGAGGAAAATCAAGTGCAGTGGCAGTAGTAATGTAATCAGAAGGTCTCTCCCGTGATTATTGCAATGGAAGTATCACCTGTCTCCTTACTTAGACATGGGTTTGGTTTGACATGAAGAGAGAGCTTTTCTCTCTCTTTCATCAAGCCTCACTTAAAATCTTTCACTTCTTAATAAGTCCAGTGAGTGAAACTGCGCTTCCAAATAATGCATGGAACTGCATGTGATGGGGCAGACCTCTTCCTGAGCACGTGTTTTGTA
Organism: Gallinula chloropus; assembly: GCF_964237585.1. Classification (NCBI taxonomy): domain Eukaryota; kingdom Metazoa; phylum Chordata; class Aves; order Gruiformes; family Rallidae; genus Gallinula; species Gallinula chloropus. The sequence continues at coordinate 86,173,151 of NC_140089.1, forward strand.
AGAAACATCACTTTACACCTACCAGCAGAATTCAGTTCTTAAAATCAGTGTAATCCCCACCGCCACCCCTGCATTCAGGCTTAGTCCTAGCTTTGTTTCTGGGTATTTCAGACATCATGGACCCTGCAGATGGAAAAATCCAGGAGGATGGTTTTGGGAAAGGGGCGTGTTCACAAGGTGCCTTGGTGGTAAAAGACTGATTATCAATGGCAGCTCTAATCCTTTGTGTTTTTGCCTCACTCCAGGTGCGTGCATCCCAGGGGAGGTGTGATTCAGAGCGTGTCTTGCTGGAAGCACGGCTCCAGCTCCCAGTACCTGAACGCTCAGCAAACACAGTCATGGACAGCTGTGACTCCCCAGCAGAATTGGTCTTCTCCCTCAGAAGTAGTAGACCTCACTTTGGATGAGGATACCAGACGCAAATACCTACTGTAATGCGTTGTCACTGTGTTTGTGTCCCCACCCCCCTTCTCTCCCAGTCGTGGCACAGAAGTTCGTTGTTACAGCTTCAGCTTCAGCAGCCCTGTTCCTGGCATTAGGGAATTCAAACTCTCCAGAGGGTTTTTCACTTCCGTAAGAATGTAGTATAACTTCAGTGATATAATTTAAAATGTTCTTGCCTTCTCCAAGGAGGATGCCTCCCAGAATTAAAAGCCAACAGCTCCCAATCTCAGACCCATCTGCGGTTACTAACTTGTTGCGTGTGTGTTCACCTGAAGAGGTGACTGTGTGCAAACTGAACGTCCTCCCGCCCTTCCCCACCCACCTCACGACACTTTTAATCTATCGGTGTATCGAGTTTGTTGGTAGCAGGTAGCGTTTTGCTGTGTCTGCATCAGTCATCCTGAGAAATGCTGTGTCCTTACTGATTTCAGTGGAATTGGGGTTATTCAAAAACCGGGCCAGGAGTATGGATACCCACTCTGGTTTGGTTTCGTTACCAACAGGGGGGACTGTCTTTAATACCGACGGCCCGTAACATATGCACTGAACAGCTTTTAATTAAAGGACTTTTATTTTCTATATTAATTTATAGTTTACACTCTCTTCAGTGGTGAGTCTTCTGTCTACTTGACTGCTGTGTTTCACTGATCGTTTCCCACAGCTTGTCACCGTTCCCAATAGTAGTTCACTCACTAGCAGCTGATTACTGGAAAAGCACAAGAAGAAGAAGAAAAGTAATAAGAAGGTCCAGCATCTTTGTCCTTTTTAGCTATAACTGAACTTTTTTACCTATATCCAAGTCTTGCCTGGAGTAGGAGGAGGAGGAAAACACGACATTTCGCTTCCAGTCCTCGTTTCTTCTGTCGCTCGTTCGTTTCACTGACCGTCTCAGAAAGAAAACAAAAACCCCCCCACAAACCCCAACCAAAACCACAACAAAAAAACCCAAGTGCAAAGCCACCTTGCAGAGCACTTTCGTGGGTGTGCAGCGTCGAGCTCAGGCAGTTCGCTGAACCTGCTGGGGGCCGTTCGAGCGCTTCAAACTTGGTCCTAAAAGATGTTGTCAGGGACTAAGGTTGTGGGTTGGGGTGTTTCTTTGGTTTTTTGGGTTGTTTGTTGGTTTGTTTTGGTTTTTTTTTCTAAGAAAACTAGTTCTGCGCCATTTTCCTGTCTTTAGGTCATGCCTTTTATCCTAGTTTCAGAATTCTTTTTAGGTTATGATCCAGGAAACTCTTAATACCAGGACATTTACCCTTCCGCAGCCGGTGGAACTAGTTACTTTAGCAGGCTGAAGTTTCTGTGGTGTATATAGATAATTCCTGCCCCCTCGTCCGTCGTCCTGAGCCTTTCTCGAGGCAAAGAAAACCAAAGATTAGACTTGTAACAAGATGATGCTCAACTTTTAAGTGTCTGTTGTGCAATTTGAAACGCTCCTTTGTATTCAACACGTTCCTCCTTGCAGGAGTTTTGTACAGCTCTGCCGTCAGCTGCTTTGCCAGATAGGGGATAGCCTGGACAAGGCAAGTTTCTGTTTTCTTTTTGTGTCATCTGGCTCCCAAATTTATGTGGCTTCCAGTAAATTTATCTGTGGGTCATAAACAAAAAGAAATAGCGGAAAAAAAAAAAAAAAAGATGATAAAAGAATAGAATTACCTATGCTGTCACTTAAATTAAAGGAAAACCTGACCTGCCCAGCAGTGGTGGTATTGTTAGAGCAGACGGCTTTCCAATCAGCAGAAGGGTTATGACTGCACTTTAAGGAACAACTGGGTGAAGGGGCTTGATGCTCTGATTTCAGGCTTCCTAAAACATCGGTCATAAGCGTGTTGCATGGCCAGAAAAACATATGTGGTGCTTCTAGTGACCTGATTTCTTCCTCTGGGAGAGGGAGGAGGGATGGAGCAGTGCTTGGATGGAGCCCTTAGCGTTGCGGTCAGGACAAGCCCTGCGCTGTCGGGGCTCTGTAGTGGCAGCAGCTGTCAATCTTTCCTCCCCATGTTTTAACCAGACAGCTCAGTGGTCGTCTTCAGCGGGCTGGCACATGTAGGTAACCAGGGCAGGGGCGTTGAGCCCTGTGAGGATGGGCTCTGACCAAAGCCGCAGGGACCCGCTTGTCACCCTTCCACGAAGAACGCAAACCAGCCCTCTTGCTTTTCACTTCATGTAAGACACGACTTCCATATGTGTATATAGAGATGACCACCTCCTAACCAAACTTCCTCCAATTGTGCACTGTGTTTGTTTAAACAATTCATGTATTCTAGGCCGATCCAGGTTTTCTTTCATGTAAAACACTACATCATTTTCTCTCGCTCTTAACCTATTCGAAAGGGCAGTGCTCCGAAAACCACAATCACTGGATAGCTAGGCAGTGTTTTGTTTTGCTTTGTTTTTTCTTTTCTCTCTTTTTTCCTTTTTTTCCCTTCCCCTCCCCCCTTTTTTCCCTTTTCCCCACCCTTTTTTTTCCTGTTTTTCCTTTTTTCCTTTTTCCCCTCTTTTGTTTTTCCATTTTTTCTTCTTTTTTTTTAAAAAAGGGTTTTTTCTAAAAAAAAAAAGAGAGCAAAAGGTGCCTGAACGGTTGGTTTTGCTCTTCTCAGCAGCAAAGAGAAATGTTAGCCATTGTATGGCTAAGAACCAATGCACTCCAGGCCTGATCCAGAACCCACTGGAGTCGATGTGTGTGTATCTGAGGGGGATAGCAGAGGGGGTGGTGTCTTCCATCCCTTTTGGTGCGCATTGGCTCGAGCCATTCGGGGCTTAGCAGATCTGGAGTTGCTGGAGTGTGAACTTGGACTCTTCTGTAGTGAAGACAAATCATTACTTAGAATATAAACATTTAAAACTCGCGACTCTAGTTAAAAAAAAAATCAATTAAAAATAAAATCTGATTCCCATTGACACTCATTATTTAGTTCTCATTTTCCATCTAGTATTTAATGGTCTTTGGAGAAAAAAATAATAATAAAACAGAGTGTTATATATATATAAAAATATATATATTTTTGGTGCAAGATGAGACCTTCTGTTTTTTGAAACAAGTCTGTAGCATAAAGGTTAAACTATTTTAAGACAAAAATAAAATAGAGTGTATTATTTAAACAATATCAACTTGTTTGGGATTTATTTGCCCTCTGTCCCCCCTCCTCCCTGCTTCCATTCAATAGGCTGCTGTTTGTCACACCTCCAGAAATAAAGCCTTAAACCCCAGGAATGGGTTACAGCTGCTGAAATTCAGCACCAATCCCTGCTGTAACATGTTTAATTTCCAGTGTCTGGGATACAGACATGATTTCCTGACCTCAGAAGCTTTGAGCTTTCCCCTCCCAGACCTAGGGCAGGACCACCACCCTAGGTACCACCCATCCCTTCTAAGGATGCAGTTTCTGCCCAGCCTCCATCACCCCGCTAATTCAGCTGCCCAGGCAGCCTTCACACTGGTATTTCTCCGGCTCCATCCCCGTGTCCCACCCTCACAGCTGGTCAGCAGGGACATTTGAGTGAGAGATGGATGCTACACTTGGGCTTTCCCAGGCAGCCAGGGAGTGCTGGCAAGCTGTGAAGCCCTGGGCACATCCTCACAGACCACAAGAGAGAGGTGATGCCACACTGAGTGGCCTTGGGAGAACCCCTGGATTTTACCAGGGAATTCACGGCCCCGACTGAAGAGGAAAATGTGTGTAACTGCACTGCACAAAGGTCCTGCTGCCCACCAGCCTTCTCATAGCCAGTGTGGAAATGGTAAATAACAAAAACAACAGTAATAAATAATCCATTACGATTCCAGCTGCACAGAGGAGTTTGCTTTAGCTCTGATGTGTTGATCATGAGGAGGCTCTCAGAGCTGTTTATCCAGGTACTTTTAAATGCCATGACTGCTGGTGAGGGAAGCTTTTCAGCCCCACTGAGTTCTTGGCTTTTGTGAAGCTTTTGCAGACACAGATTCTGGGCTTGGTGGTGGTTGTGGAGCTGGACACCAGGCTCAGGTTTTACTTCACATGGTGTCATCAGCTGAGGGAGAAGAGCGCTGCGGGGTTTGGCGCAGATGTGGGAAGGTGAGAGCTGGTGTGTCTCCTGCAGCTGTTCACCACCACCCTAGGGATGCCCAAAGCCTTTGGGCTTCAGGGCATGTGGAAGGGGAAGGTGAAGGTGAAAACTCCGCCCCAGGGATGCCCAAAGCCTTTGGGCTTCAGGGCGCACTGAAGGGGAAGGTTAAAACGCCTCCAGCACTCAGCACATCCCTCACGGCTGCTTTGCTTTCACTAGGAGCCACTTGGCCTTGTGGGAACTCTTGTTTCTGGGGCCAAACCAGAACTGATGAAACCTGCCCAAACAGGTTCAGTTTTCTCTTGCTCTCCCCAGTGAAGTCATGGCAACGCAGATGAATTTTGTGACCAAAAATTTAGTCTGTCTGCCTTAAAATGGGAACTTGGAGGGGTTTACTCCACTCCAGTGGATTAGTTCCCCAGTTCCCTGGAGGATCTACAAGTGGTGTCCTTTGCTGAGCGCATCACCTCCATTTGCTAAAACACTACCTGTGTTTGTGTGTGTGTGTCTCTTCTTTTCAGGGTTGTGTCCTGTGAATGTCAGCTGCTGTGGCTTCCCCTCCAGAGTGTCACAGGGATGTGGTTTCCCTTCCGACTGCAAAGGAAAGGAGCAGCATGTCTGCAAAACACGAACTTGGGATGGACAAAGGCAGCGTTTACTCTCAGCTTAGGTGCAAATAAAGTGTAGACTGAAATGAAACAGGAGAAGGCCAAGGAGTTTATGATGGTGTAAATGCATTCCTGGGGGTGCTCACATCTAGTGATTCATAAATACTCCTTGGGAGTTTTCTCCTGGAGCTGGTTACAGGTCTAGATTTGTAATTCAGTTTAAAATGAGAATTGAGTGCCAGCCCCTGGGAAGGATGTGTCTGTCTCTCAGACAATGTCAGGGCAAAGCTGGTGTGGACAGAGAAAAACTGTCTGCAAGTTTATCTTCAGATAGATCTCCGTGTTTATGAGCTGCATCAGCTGCTTTGCAGGGCAACCATGCCAGAGCTGGAAAAATAAACAAGGAGGAACCCCCTGTCAAATTAATTTTTCATTGCTGTAGAGGATGCAGATTGAATCCAGATCTCCTGGACTCTGGCCGATGCTTTTCCAGGGGGCTTCCTGTGTGTGGCTCTGACAAAACACTGGCTGGTACAGCTGAGGTTTGCACCTGCTTTGCCCATGGCCTCGCAGCATCAGTGGCATCTGACTGGCCTGCGACCACAAACACCCAACCCTTGCCCATTTCCATTCTGCCAGGGGCTTGTGTGCCCACCTCAAGCTTGATGTGATAGAACTCCAGTGTCGCATCCATCACTCCAGCTCATCCAGCATCATCCACCTCTTTGGGCACTGACACTTCTGCTGCACCAACTCCATGTGACCAGCAGGTTCTAGCTGGAATCTCCTGCTCTGCAAAGTCACTCATAAAAATTGTGACTCCCCCTTCTTTCCTTGGGAATGCATCTTCTCCACTGTTGCCACACACAGATCATGAGAGCAGAGAATCATTTAGGTTGGAAAAGACCTTTTAAGACCAACTGAGAGGAGGTTGTAGCAGGGTGGGGGAGTTGGTCTCCTCTCCCAAGTCAGTAGCAATAGGTTGAAAGGAAACAGCCTCAGGTTGCACCAGGGGAGGTTCAGATTATTGGATATTAAGAAATATTTCTTCACTGATAGAGTGGTAAGGCATCAGAATAAGCTGCCCAGGGAGGTGGTGGAGTCACCATCCTTGAGGGTGTTTATAAAACAGGTGGGACAAGGTGCTTCAGGAGATGGTTTAGTTGGTGGGGTGAGGTTGGACAGACAGTTGGAGTTGATGATCTTAAAGATTCTGTGATCAGAAGAGTCCGACCTATTTATCTACATCCTAAAGTGCTACTGATTTCCTCCCATCTTCACAGCTACAGCCCCTGGCTGCACCAGCATTCGGTAGTGTGGATCTGTCTATCCTGAGCTCCATCAGAAGAGGGGTGGCAGCAGGGATAGGGAGGGGATTGTCCCTCTCTACTCTGCCCTCATGAGGCCCCAGCTGGAGTCCTGTGTCCAGAGCTGGGGGCCCCAATACAAGAAAGACATGGAACTGTTGGAGAGGGTTCAGAGGAGGCCACAATGATGATGGGATCTCCTTCTTCTCCTGGTCAGCAGTACATCCCTGAGAGGAGGATGCTCCCATCACCTCCATATTGCTCAGAGCAGGAGGAGCAAAGGGTGACCTATAGCACCTGTTTCATGGTTTTCCAAGAAATCCATTTTGCACTTAATCAATAAATATTAATTAAGGGGGTTAATTAATGAAATTTGGGGAAAGCATTGGATCTTCTCAGCATTTGAGGCTGGGTCTTGAAGAGGAGGGACTGCTGCGCTTGCTCAGCTTCCCACCTCATTGAAAGGGAGTGGGGAAGGATGGAGGAATCTTCACAAAGTGGGGTACCAGTGAGGATGGGACCCTGGGGAGTGGGGTGTCACAGAGGGCAGCCAGTAGGAAACGATTGCTCCACAAGATTTGCTTCTGGAGGAGACCCCCAAAACCCTGGGCAGAAGGGTCACCTCCAGCACAGTGGTAAGAGGTGGCCAAAATCTTGGTCTGTAAACACATCCCTGGTGGGGCTGGTCTACAGATTTCTCAGCGAAGGTCCTGCCTGTCTGTGAGATACTTCTCAAGGAGTTGGAACACAGGTCTGGGCATTCTGTCCAATCATTTTTGTTTCTGGTGGCTCTTTGTGTGTGCCAGGCCTTTTCTTGGTCCATTAGTGTCACGTTTCCAATCCCACAGTGAATACTGGGTTGCACAGGCAGTGACAGCAGCCCCTTGGTCCGTGGAAGGACCAGAGCTTTTCAAAAAAACATTTTCAGCTCCAGAGAGGTAAGAGATGGAGATTATCTGGACAAAATCCTGTCAGGGACAATCAGATGTGGGAGCACCAGCTTGTAGGAACACCCCAATTTCTTTGCGTCTCAAATACCTCTTATTAAAAAAAGTCCCTGGCACAATGAAAAGTCACAGGATCACAGAGCTGTAGGGGTTGGAAGGGACCTCCAGATATCATGGGGTCCAACCCCCTGCCAAAGCAGGGTCCCTAGGACAGGTCACACAGGTTGGTGTCCAGACGGGGCTGGAATCTCTCCAGAGAAGGAGACTCCACACCCCCTGGGCAGCCTGTCCCAGGGCTCCCTCACCCTCACTGGGGAAAAGTTCTTCCCCAGATTGGTGTGGAACTCCCTGTGCTCCAACTTGAGGCCATTGCCCCTTGTCCTGTCCCCACAGACACTGAGAAGAGGCTGCCCATTTCCCCTGTGTCCCACCCTTCAGATATTGATAAACACTGATCAGATCCCCTCTCAGGTTTCTTTGCTCAAGGCTGAACAGCCTCAGGTCACTCAGCCTTTCCTTGTAGGGGAGATGCTCCAGGACCTTAATCATCTCCATAGCCTTTCACTGGCCTCTCTCCAGGAGATCCCTGTCTTTTTTGTACCAGGAGCCCAGAACTGGACATGATGCCTCGGAAAACTGGAATCAAAACTCAGTAGCCTTGGTGCCTATGAAGCAGGTATTCTTTGCTGCAGCACTGGGCACACAGGGGATCGTTCCTCCCAATGCGTGCGCCCATTAAAGCCAAATGTCTCATATTTATACATTTTAACTATACATACTCATTATAATTCCTAAGAAAAGGCAGGGTTATGCAAATTATTTCCAGGAAGTCATTTACATTATCTCCTCCCAGACAGAGCATGCTCAGTGACACTCAGGGATGAAGGATGAACATCTTCCTCTCTCTCTCAGCGCATGCTCTTTACGTTTCTTCTCCATGGTTATCTGAGCTCAAAAACACATTCCTTTTCCCTGAAAACAAGTTACACTCCATCTCCCAATGCCCTGAGACAGAACTACCCATTTGTATCGATCAGCTGGCTCAGCCTTGTTAACTGATGGCACAGAAAAGGCAAATTTTTTACAATCACAGAATCACAGAGCCATAGGGGTTGGAAGGGACCTCCAGAGATCATCAGGTTGAAACCCTCTGCCAAAGCAGCTCCCCAGCTCATATTGCACAGGGCGGCGTCCAGACGGGTCTTGAATCTCTCCAGAGAAGGAGACTCCACACCCCCTGGGCAGCCTGTCCCAGGGCTCCCTCACCCTCACTGGGGAAAAGTTTTTCCGCATGTTGATGTGGAACTTCCTGTGCTCCAACTTGCAGCCATTGCCCCTTGTCCTGTCCCCACAGACACTGAAAAGGGGCTGCCCATTTCCCCCTGTATCCCATACTTAAGATATTTATAGACATTAATAAGGTCCCCCCTTAGTCTGCTTTTCTCCAGGCTGAACAGTCCCAGCTCACTCAGCCTTTCCTCACAGGGGAGATGCTCCAGGCTCTTCATCATCTTTGTAGCCCTTCTCTGGTCTCTCAAGGAGATCCCTGTCCTTTTTACACTAGGGAGCCCAGAACTGGACACAATACTCCAGGTGGGGCCTGACCAGAGTAGAGCAGAGGGGAAGGATCCCCTCCTGTGACCTGCTGGCCACACTCCTCCTGATGCACCCCAGGATCCCACTGGTTCTCTTAGCCACCAGGGCACACTGCTGGCTCATGGCCAACCTGTCATCTACCAGGACCCCCAGGTCCTTCTTCACAGAGCTCTTCTCAATCCTGTTCTGCAATAGGAATGGTAAAAAAGCAATCCTTCAAATCGATTGTATGAATATGCCTTTACCAACTGTTTAACAATATTCAGGCGCTCTTGACTCAGTGACCACTGCTCCACCCATGCTGGCTCATTAGTCAGCCACGTAAGGGCTATTGGTGGTGGTGCTACAGTGGCCAAGGCTAAAACCCCTGATTTATTAGCCACACTCCCATCTGACCAAGCACGTCCCTACCGAGCAGCATCTTTAAGTTGCTGGGCAGACGAGCTACATGTAGCAGCAGGGTAACTGGATTTTCCCTGGTAACTTGTACAACAACTGGAAACTTTGATCGTACTGTGCTGGTTAAACCCCCAACTTGTTGATCAGTCTCACCATCCATGACACCCCCCACCCCCCCCCCCCCATCTTCTACTCCCCCCAGCTTCAAGGCTGTGACACGACTGTTATGACTACGTTTTGCAGCTGCGTTGGCGAAACAGCCCGTGTGATGATAGCCAGACTCTGCCAAAATCAAAGCTAACCCAATTCCTAAAACCACACAAATTCTTTCTTCTTTATCTTCAAGGCTGTTACTGTTGCATTGTTATGGTCAAGTTTCGCAGCCGCTTTTGTGAGCAGCTTGCACAGCTACAGCTGTCTCTTAAACGAATCTGTTCTTAAAACCAGGCAAATTCTTACATCAAAGTTATATTAATTGTCTCTTAAGCTGCACCTACATCAGTCCACTCAGCATGATTACATTTCATTGAATCATTCCCCCCTTTTCATTGCCCTTACAAAGTCTTTTGTAATCTCCAATCACACTACTCTGTTGCAATGCTTCGAAAAGTATTCACCTGTTTCTACTCCATGTCTTACTTTATTTCTCCTCCAATCCCCATCTGTTTATAACACCACAAAGAACACTGAATCCCCACACAAGAAATGAGAAGTAACATACTTATCAGAATAACGAATGTGAGAAGTTGTTTGAGCCAGGCAAAGTTTGGGAGCCAAGAGGTAAGCTAACTCCAAACTTCTTTAAATCCCCATGACGTACCATCTTGAGCCCCTTGGTGAAGAATCTTTGTTTGCTCCCACATATTATTTCAATCTGTTTCAATTTCTTTTTCCTGATTTATGTATGCACAACAGCTTTGATTTACTGCCATGCACACACCTCCTTCTTTGGCCAGGAGCAGATCTAAGGCCATCTGATTGTGTCTAACTGCGTTACTGAAGGAGGAAACTTCCCATTGCAATCTGTGGACAGCATCACTTGTGTCCCTTTGGAATAACTCATGCTAGCAGATACGTTAAGTGTAGCTTTTTCAACTCACTTACTCCAAGCCATGGGAGGAACTATTTTGCAAAATTGTGAAAAGCAGTTGGCTTTTCACAAACTAGGGGGGCTTAGGCCCTTTTTTGTCTATTGTCCTCCGAGGGGTTCGTAGAATTCCTGCTGGAGGGTGCAAGTGATTAAATATTTGGTCTCCAGGAATTAGATATCCTAAAGTACATGTTCTGCTCACGTGTTCTGTAATGCTTTTTGGGCCCTTCCATCTCCACATAGCCACCATAATCCTTTAGGAATACAGTGAAATGAAAAATTTCTCCTTAATCCCTGAATTACAGGGAGTGGAGTGGGCACTCACTTGGTATGGCAGTGTTTTGACTTTTTTACATCGGTCAAAACACAAACTCCAAGTTAGGGCTGTGAAAGTTGTTAACAGCACCTGCTATGGTTCCTCTCACTTCTCCCAAAGTGGATCACCTTAGTTAACCTCTCTTTTGCCAGTTAATTCTGCAAGGAAGTGCCTCTGGCCATCCAGAAAAGGTGTCACAGACTCACAGAAGAGATCAACCCCCCTGCCAAAGCAGGTTCCTTAGGACAGAAAAGTACAAGTAAGTGTCAGTAAGTACCAATCAATATCTGTACCCCCCTTTTCTTGGGAGCTCAGAGAAATCAATTTGCCAGTAGTTCCCTCGTATGTTTCCTTTTCCAATGTTCCCTAATTGCACCTGGTTATCTGTGTTGGGGTTATTTTTCAAACATTGCTGAGTCACTGTCAAATTGTAATATATATATATATTCTTCCCAATTAAGGATATATATATATTCTTCCCGATTAATTTTGATTTAAAATTTATACAGGGAGTATAAATAGGACACACGCTCCCCAGTGGTGGTCTTTGACAATTCCCTTTACCTGTTACTCTAGTAACTCTTTATCAGACCAAAAGTATTCAGTATTTTCCTGCTCATTCAAAACTCCTATTTCTATTTCCCAGAATTAATGTTAGAATCTCTTGCATTCTTTCTGCTGCCTGTTTAGCCTCATGATTGGCCAATCTGTTACCTTTTCCTGGTCAGTGTCTTTGGTAGTGCATAATCATGATCTTGGTTGATAGTTTAACTGCTTCTAATAGGCAAAGTATTTCTCCTGCATGCTTAGTGTGTTTCCCTTGACTTGTTAAAAGTCCACCCTGTTTCCAAATTGTCTCATGGGCACGCACAGCTCCAAAGGCACACTTAGAATCTGTCCATGGAGTTATCCTTTTTCCTGCTGCAAGTTCTAATGCTCTGGTTATGGCAATACTTCCTGCCTTTTGGGCTGAAGTTCCAATAGGTAAAGGATTTGATTCTGTTACCTGGTTAGAAATGGTCACTGCATATCCAGCCTTACAGATGCCTTGCCGGATGAAACTACTACTGCCTGCAAACCAGGAATCCTGAGCATCTTCCAAAGGTTCTTCTTTTGAACCAGGTCTGGTAGAATGCACAGCTCCCATTGTCTCCAAGCTGTCATGTGTTAGTGGTTTGGTTGTAGTTTCACTGAGGAAGGAAGCAGGATTCACAATGTTAGTTACTTCATTCACACTACCATCAGGCTCCACAAAAATACCTTGATATTTCAGAAATCTGAATAGGAAAAGCTAATGATTTCTCTTTAGTTCCAGAACGCAGTATGAGGGATCATTCCTGTCATCTTCTGTCCCAAAGTGATTTTTTGGGCTTCCTCAATGTTAAGTAGTATGGCAGCTCCTGCTCATAAACACCCTGGCCATCCTCTGCTCGCTGTCATCCTTCAGCTGTTTAGAGAAGTATGCAACTGCTCTTTTGTAGGGTCTTAAATGTTGAGACAGGACTCTCAGGTTTATTCCTGGTTTTCCATGTCAAAAGAGCAAGTTTAGAGCTCTCATAAGCTCCTTTTAAGTGTATTAAAAGCTTTCTAGGCCTCTTTTGTCCTGTGGAGCAGAGTTAATTTTCCAGAGTTCATAAAGAGGCTTCACTGTTGTTCCACAACTGACACCAGCTCACAATTCTGAAAAATGTCCTGAGTTCTCTTACCATCTGAGGGTCTTACAGATGGCTTCTTTTGCTCAGTATCCAATTCTCCTTGTCTGCAGAAATTGCATATCCCAGACAGGTTACTCATTGTTGTAGCATTTCAGCTTTCTGTTGAGAGACTCAATATCCATTTAGCCCCATAAAATTCAACAAACTTGTCCCTTGAATCCAGTCAGGTTTTGTGTCAGTTACTGTTAATAGGTCACTCACATACTGCAGAAAGATTTTCTCTCTGGAGGGAGAGTCCCATGTTTCAAGTTCTCCTGCAAACTGATTCCCAAAGATTGTTGGATTTATTTTTAAAACCTTGGGGTAAAACTGTCCAGGTAAGCTGGGTTCTCCTACCAGTGGTAGGATTTAAAATGCAAATAACTCTCTCCAGGAGATCCCTGTCTTTTTTATCCCAGGGAGCCCAGAACTGGACACAACACTCCAGGTGGGGCCTGACCAGGGCAGAGCAGAGGGGGAGGATCCCCTCCTGTGACCTGCTGGGAATGTTCCTTTTAATGCCCCCCAGGATCCCACTGTCTCTCTTACCCCCAGGGCACACTGCTGGCTCATGGCCACCCTGTCATCAACCAGAACCCCCAGGTCCTTCTCCAATCCCTGGAAGTTACTGTCTGTCCACAAACCACACCTAGCCTGGGAAAAGCCCAATGTGGGAGCCTGGAGCGTGTAGGGGAAGCCGTGTAGGTGTGGTACTCCCCTCACCCAGGTGTCAGGGCTGGGTGGAAATCTGCTCCCACAACCCCAGGACGCACCAAACAACCAAATGCTGAACCCTCTCCCCCGACACCCAACACAACCTTGTGGATTTGGGTGTCTGTTGACTCCAGGGGAGGTGTGAAGCATGGTCAGATGATCATGCATTACTTAGGCTGCAGCAAGTAAGCAGATGCCTTCCCTTGAATAATTGAAGACCGTGTGCTCACCAGCGCTGATGCACTCACTTGCCAGGGGTGTGGTGTAGACTAATTCGGGGGGATGAGCATCAGGCAGCTCTGGTGCAGTCCTTGGACTCCTCTTGTACAACCATGCCCATGCCACCCCTCAGGCCCTGACACATGAAGCTGAGGATGTGATTAACGACCCAGAGAGCAGCCAACTGCCCCTCCACACTGCTGCCAGAGATACCAAACTGGTCTCCATCTCCGTCTCCATTCAGCTGGGTTCCTTTTTCCCATATTATTTTCATCAGCCAGGATGGGTTTTCCCCCTGGGTTTGAAGACCACTGATCCCTTGCAGAGGTGGGGAGATGGGTGCAGGTCACTTTTGGGGTACCCCAGGGGAGACTCAAGCCATTGGGAAATGACAGTGGGGAGCTGAAGAGCAGGCTGCAGGTTGAAGGCACCCAGCGAAGACAAGAAAACACAGCAAGTAAATCCAAAGGGTAAACAAAAGGCAGCTCATGGTGTGTCTTGGACAAGACATGGCAAGTTCAAAACGCTGCTAAATTCACCTCCTCCATTGCAAAAGGAGGATAAGCCCCTGGTGCACACCTGACCATCTTCCACACCTCCTGAGGGCACCTGAGGACTGTTTCTGTGGCTGGGATGCTGCCAAAACAGCCTCAGGCCATTAAAAACCCCATCCCCCTTGGAGATGTGGAACCACTGGCTCCTTGCACAACCTCTCCTCCCTCCAGCCACCTGTTACCAGGAAGAATTAGGGCAATTTTTAAAGCAGTCCCACCTCAGCATGGCACAAGGCAGGAAGCACGCTGCCCAGGAGGGGCTGAGCTCCCTGACAGCCCAAACAGTGTTGCTACTATCATGCTCTGTGCCACAGCAAGCAGCAGTAACGCGTGGTATGGCCAAGTTTTTGGAGGGGCAAAGCTGAGCTCCCCAACCATTTGATGGCCCATGCAAAGTCTTGCCCTGGACCAGCCAGCACTCCTAGCCTGCGTGAGGGTCTATCAAAAGCTAAAATGCTTAGAAAAGTTCTGAGAAAGGCTTAAAAATCAGCTTTACGCCCTCCCCTTCCCCGTGCCCCAAGGGAGGAACCAGCCCCTTAATTCCTGGAGCTCCAGGCTGAGCCCGACCTGCTCTGAGCCCCATGGAAAGTCTAGGGGAGAGGCACGTGGATGGAGGAGAGGGCTCCCCGCAGCACCCAGCCTTCGAGAGAGGTAATTCGGCAAGAAATACGGAAGGTTTTTAACACAATGTGGCCTCTAACACGTTAGCTGAGGAAGCCTGGGCTGGAGGCATCCGGTGGGACGGCACTAGATGGCACCAAAGCCGGAGGATACGGGCTCCAGGCCGCTATCGCATCCCCCAGCAGGGTGGGAGTAACCCCCCAGCGCAGGGAAAAGGGCTTGGGGATGGAAATAAATAGTGTGTGTGTATATATATATATATATAATGTATATTTTATTCGTTTTTCCTAACTATGCTGGACTCCACTGCCTCAGCCAGACCCTGCCCGTGCGCCCAGCATCCATCCTTGATGCAGGGAAAGGGGCCCCAGGAAATGCAAAAGAAATCGAATCATCTGTCCCTAACAACGAAATTAAATCACCCAGCCGTGATTCCAAGGTAATTAACCAGCCAAGGGTCGTTCTTCTGGGTTTTCAGCCCAGGACCTGGGAACGTGGTCAGGAGGGTTGTTGACCTCGCCTTATTTTTTTGGGTTAGCACAAAGCTGCCTTGAAAGCTGGGATGGAGGGGTGTGGGTTTCACAGAGAGAACGTTGCAACCTCCTCGAGCAGCATCAGAAATCGTGGGGGGTTTGGGGGAAAAGAAGGGTGGGGGGGAAAAGGCTGCAACCGGGTGCGTTGCCAGGAGAGGGCTTTGCAAAGCCACTGGTGGGATGCTGGGATGGGGAGAGCATCGAGGGGCTGGGGGTGGGATGAAAACACACCAGCAGCCTCTGCTACTCAGAAATGAGGGCAGGATGGAGGAAGAGAGGGTCCTTCTTCTCCAAAAAAAAAAAAAAAAAGGGCAATTCGAGGTACCCTCAAGCCCAGCTCCTGCCCGCTCCATAGGGCAGCACAGGGCTGATGGTGACGGGCAGCTCATGGTGTAAGGTGAAGGGAGGGTTTTACTCAGCCCCCACATCCTGTGCCAAACTCGCTGCAGTGGAGCATTGCTGGCTCCTGTTTTCCAACGACTATCAACTGCCATGGGTGGGGGGAAAAGAAATGACATTATTTTGGAGGCTGCCACACCAGTGCAAACAGAGAATGAGACTCCTCAAAGGAAAAAAACCTCAGTTTTAGCAAAACAATGGGGGCATTACAAGCCCCTGTCACCCCTTTCCCACAATAAACTGCAAATCCTCTTATGGGAGTTCAGGGTTCCAGCTGTGACCTCCCAAAAATCCCCACTCTCAGGGTAAGACCAAAGGCAGAGTGCTGCACATGGGACACAACAACCCCATGCAGAGCTACAGGCTGGGGGAGACTGGCTGGAGAGCTGTCAGGCAGAGAAAGACCTGGGGGTGGTGGGTGACTCCACACCGGATATGAACCAGCAGTGTGCCCAGGTGGCCAGGAAGGCCAATGGCATCCTGGCTTGTGTCAGACACTGTGTGGCCAGTAGGTCTGGAGAGGGGATTGTGCCCCTGAACTGGTTACTGGTGAGGCTGCACCTCGAGTGCTGGGTCCAGTTCTGGGCTCCTCACCACCAGAAGGACATTGAGGTCCTGGAGTGAGTCCACAGAAGGGCAGCCAGGCTGGGGAAGGGGCTGGAGGGCAAATCCTCTGAGGAGCAGCTGAGGGAGCTGGGGGCGTTGAGCCTGGAGAAGAGGAGGCTGAGGGGAGACCTTCTCCCCACCTCCACTGCCCTGCCAGGAGAGTGCAGAGAGGTGGGCCATGGTCTCTTCAGCCAGGGGACAGGAGATGGGACAAGGGGCAATGGCCTCAAGCTGCCCCAGGGCAGGGTCAGCTCAGATGGGAGGGAAAAGTTCATCCCTGAAAGAGTTGTCAGGGTCTGGAACAAGCTGCCTAGGGAGAAGGTTGAGTCACTGACCCTGAGAGTGTTTAACAGACGAGAAGATAAGGTGCTCAGGGATCTGGTTTAGCACAGGACAGGAACGGTTGGACTCGGTGATCTTAAAGGTCTTTTCCAACCTTGTAATTCTGTGATGTCTGTCTTTGAGCAAAGTGTGGCTTCAAAACTGCCAGAAGTCCCTCACTGGGCTTTTCCTGCTGTCCTGCCAGAGACTGGCAAAAAAACCCCAACCCAAACCCACTCAACTTTGAAGGATGCTGACTCACTGTGTTTTGAACTGGCTGATCCCACCCTGGCTTCCCAAAGGATTTCACTCAGCTCATTTTTGCAGAGAAGGTGAAAAAAAATCCCATATGGCATCAAAATTGCTGCGGGCTTTGAGTTGGTCAGAGGGAGAGGGTGGCAGGTCTGGAAATGAGCTGAGAGTTATGGCCCACTGCCCCCACCAAGCCCTGCCTGAGGATGATGGCTGACGTGCCGTACGTGCCCCAGGACTTCACAAATGCTCTGTCCCACCTTTATGTTTCCTGAGCTCTCTCAGGAAAGAGTGCCTGGCTAAGGGGAGAAACCTCCCCGTGGTTCTAAGGGGTGAGATGGCCCTGGTGTCCTGCTGTAGCACCTCCAGAATCTCTACTCCACTGTCACGTGTGACTTCCACGAGGCCGGAGGAGACCCTGTTGAAGAATAAAGTTCTGCAGTGTCCATTTTTAAAGAGAGCGTGGGGCAAAACGGGCACGATGCCCCAAAATGGGGGTGGTGGGACCCCAAAATCTGCTTTGGGGAACACCAACAAGCACCATGTGAGCAGGAGGAAGCCAAGGGCTAATTTTAACATCAGCCCGTGCCTTCGGCATCTGTGTGACAAGCAAGGCCCCAGCGACGGATCTGGTATCCCAGGAGAAAGAGGGGGGATGGGGGTAGCGTGCGGGGATAACGAGCAGCAGCAGCAAGAGCTGAGCCCTGCGAAATACCCGCGACAACTGCCGCAGCAAGGCCGGGGGCCATGGAGCAGCTGCCAGAGGCAACCGGAGCTGGTGTCGGGGCTGCAGTCCCAAGGCCGAGGCCAGCAGCCATCTCAAGGAAATCTGGATCTGGGAACCCTCACAGGAATCCTTCCCAATCCCCCAGGACCCATCCTGCAGCCATCACAGCAGGGACAGGGGCATGGAGATGAGGGGGATCCTCTCTCCTGGGTGGGTGAATCAACCAAGGCAAGGTTTGGCTGCGTTACACCCCCCAGGCCTTCACCAGCGTGAAGCTGTGTCAACGCTGCGGCACAGCCCAGCATGTCTCGCCTCGGCACTGGGGGAAATGGTGGGAAGAGGGACCTCACTCATGGAACCACAGAGGTCGGCAAAGACCTCTGAGACCACCTACTCCAACCCTCCCCTCTATTACGCACTGAACCGCGGCCCTCAGCCCCTCACACAGCCTTCCCCTGAACACCCCAAGGGACAGTGACTCCACCACCTCCCTGGGAAGCCTGTTCCAATGCACAACTGCTCTTTTCAGAGAGGAAATTTCTCCTCATTTCCAACCTGAACCTCCCCTGGTCCAAGTCACAGCCAATCCCTCTTGTCCTGTTGCTGGTTATCTGTGAGAAGAGGCCGAGCCCCAGCTCCCACAACCCCCTGTCAGGGAGCTCAAGAGAACAATCAGGCCTTCCCTGACCCTCCCTGTCTCCAGGCTGAGCACCCCTAGGACCCCTGGCCTGTGGGATGGGAGAAAGGGAGGAGAGGGTGGGTGTGGGGGGGTTGGGGCAGGGCAGGAGGGGGAACGGAGCGGTGGTGTGCCGGGCTGCGGGGGAAGGGCTGAGGTTGTGTGCCACTCACCCCCCCTTAATTCTCATCAGAGTCACAGAATCTCAAGGTTGGAAAAGACCTTTAAGATCACCGAGTCCAACCGTTCCTGTCCTGTGCTAAACCAGATCCCTGAGCACCTTATCTTCTCGTCTGTTAAACACTCTCAGGGTCAGTGACTCAACCTTCTCCCTAGGCAGCTTGTTCCAGGCCCTGATAACTCTTTCAGGGATGAACTTTTCCCTCCCATCTGAGCTGACCCTGCCCTGGTGCAGCTTGAGCCCATTGCCCCCTTGTCCCATCTCCTGTCCCCTGGCTGAAGAGACCATCGCCCACCTCTCTGCACCCTCCTGGCAGGGCAGGGGAGGTGGGGAGAAGGTCTCCCCTCAGCCTCCTCTTCTCCAGGCTCAACACCCCCAGCTCCCTCAGCTGCTCCTCAGAGGATTTGCCCTCCAGCCCCTTCCCCAGCCTGGTTGCCCTTCTCTGGACTCGCTCCAGGACCTCAATGTCCTTCTGATGGTGAGGAGCCCAGAACTGGACCCAGCACTCGAGGTGCAGCCTCACCAGTGCCAAGTGCAGGGGCACAATCCCCTCCCCAGACCTACTGGCCACACTGTGTCTGACACAAGCCAGGATGCCATTGGCCTTCCTGGCCACCTGGGCACACTGCTGGCTCATGTCCAGTGTGGAGTCACCCAACACCCCCAGGTCCTTCTCTGCCTGACAGCTCTCCAGCCAGTCTCCCCCAGCCTGTAGCTCTGCATGGGGTTGTTGTGTCCCATGTGCAGCACTCTGCCCTTGGCCTTGTTAAACCTCATCCCATGGGTCTCAGCCCATCAGTCCAGCATGTCCGATCAGGGACCCCCCAGCGATGCCCGAGCCCGGACGTCGCGCACCATTAGGGTTACACTGCGCGGGTGGGTGAGGGTGAGGGAGGAATACACCGGGCTGGGCGCCCAGAACCGCTTCCCGGGACCCCGCGCCGCGCATCCGCGGTGCTGCCGGGGCGGAGGGGGGGGGTGCAGCGGGAGTCACACCCGCCCCATGCGAACCCCGCTTTGGGCCGCGGCCGCCCGAGGCCGGCGACGGCCGCACCTGCGGCTGTCGGTGCGCGGGCCGCCGGTGGGCACGGGCACGGGGGGTGGGGGGGTCGGGACGGGGTTGGGGGGGGGAACACACGGGCGATGCGGGAAGGGGGGGGCGGTGCCCGCCGTCCCTCCCGCCCCCCGTGGGGCGGTGCGTCCGCCCGAGGGGCGGGCGGAAGGGGGGGGCGTGCCGTCGGGAGGTCTAAGTGCCGCCATTGGCGGCCGGCGCCTTTGTGTGCCGGCGGAGCGGGCGGCCGCCACTCGCCGCCGCGTCGGAAGGGCCGGCGGGACCGGGCCGCGCCGTCGCCGCTCCACAAAGGCCGCAGCATGGTCCTGGTGCACGTCGGTTACCTGGTGCTGCCCGTCTTCGGCTCCGTGCGCAACAGAGGTACCGCGCCGTGCGCGGGGGTCGCGTCCCGGGGCGGGTGTGGGCCGGCGGGGACCGCGGCCGGGCGTTGCGTGGCTCGGCCCGGGTACCCCCCCCGGCGGGAGCAAGGGAGGGTACCACTCACCCCACTCGGCCCGACCCTCTGCGTGCGGGGCGCTCGGGCCGGGGCGGTGGGCTGTGGGGAGCTGGGGGGGGGTGTGCGGTGTTGAGCGCCCGCATCCCTCCGCGGTCGCGCCGGGCTCCGCGCCCTCCTCCCTATCCCCCCCCCCCCGCCCCCCATCCCCATCCCCATCCCCGCATCATCCCCATCCCCGAGCCGTGCGCCCCATGCGGGGTGTCCGTCCCTTCCCCCGACCCCCTTTCCCGCCCCATGCGGGGCCGCCCCGGCCTGCCTCTCCAGCCTGTGCTTCGGTAGATCCATTCGCCTTTTCCTTTCAATTTTTCTTTAAATTTCGGTTTATTTTTTAATTTTAAACACACACACACACACACACCCCACCCCCACCACGTACCCCCTCTCCCCGCCTTTCCCCTCTCCCCCCCCCCGCCGTGTAGCGTAGCCACCAGGCCATCTCAGCGTAGCTGTAGCCGATAACAGCCATTTTTGTACCTTCATCCTGTTTAGCTGAGTACATTGCACTGTAAATTCCTGTTAAGTGGATTCGTTTTGCTGTGGTCCTTGGGCGCAGAGTCTCCTGGGGGCAAAGGTGTGGGGGGGAACCGCCCCCAAATCATAGCCCGTCCTCCCCCCGGACCTACCCCCCCCCCCAAAAAAAAAAAAAAAACCCGGGAAAAAAAGAGGAAAAAAAAAAAGGAAAAACTGGAAAAAAGAGAAATATTTAAAAACTGGTGAGAAAAAATGGAAAAAAAAAAAGAAAAAACGAATAAATTTGGGATGGGAAATGGCAAGGAGAAACACGATTGGCCTTAAATCTGAGAGCAAAACTGGAAAAAAAAGTGTTGGAGAGCGCGACCGGCGATTAAACGGGGGGTAAAATACACCACACCCCCCCCCCCCCCAAATAAAGAGAAAGGGTGCTGGCTTGCACCCGTGTGCGCCCACCCAGCCGCTCGCCCGTCCGCCCCACACCCCATCCCGCCCGCATCCCTCTGCCACAAGTGTCCCATCCCGTTATCCCGCTCGCGGGGCGGCGAGCACACACCCCCTCACACACCACCACCACCACCACCATCCCCCTGTCTCCCCCCCACCCCGCTTTAAATTTTGGATGGAGGAGGGGGGGGGGTAAAAAAAAAAAAGAGGCGACTTGGCAAAACGTCTGTTCCACTAAACAGGGATAACATTTTTTTCTGCTGTGCTGAATTTACTTCCTGTTCTTATTTTGTGGGTAATTTTCTGTACCGAATATCCTTTGGTTGTGTACCTCCACCTTTTTTCTTGTACTAAAACTTTAAAAAAAAAAAAAAAACAAACAGAAAAACGAAAAAAAAAAAAAAGCATGGTCTGTATTTTTTTACATTACCTAGTTTCTGATGTAAAAATCTCTCTGTAGAGGCATACCCTTGCTGAAATGTAATGTGCTGTAGCCTATACATCTGCTCAGTGTACGCTGCTTTTGTTCTGTTGCCCTTCCATAGCATGGTGGGCCTTGCCTTTTTTGTATTGTGTGCATGGTGACATTGTTACACACGATTCCACTAATACTAATATACGATCTCTCAATAAAGAAACTAGTTTTCCTATATTAACCTAGTGTGCTTTTTCTATTGCTGTTTTCCCATTTATTGTCGTATCCTGCTGTTTAGATTTTTTCTTCGCTTCCCCCCCCCACCCCCCCCTCCCCAAACCCCCCACCCCCAACTCCACCACCCACCCCCCCACCACCCCACCCCTACTCCCCCCCACATCGTGAGGTTTGAGTGGATTTTTTTAAACCCCTCCTTCCATTGCGCGGGTGTGGGGGCTTTTTAATACATTTTTGGTTCCTCTCCTCTACACCTCCTCCCCCCAGCAAACAACCCCCTCCAATCCCATATCTCCCCTCAGCATTGGTCCGTGTGTACATGCTCCCCCCCGGCGCACAGCCCCTTCCTGCCCTTGTGCCGATGCAGAATCCTTGCTTTACCGCAGAGTAGCCAGAAGAAGGGTGTGCAAGTCCAAGCCCTCACCCGTTAATTAAAGAAAAGAAGAAGAAGATAGGTATTTTAAACAGAGGGTCGTGGTAACAAAGGGTCTTGCTGCTTGTTTCATCCTCCTTATGACATGACACATTCTTTACCAGGCTGGTAGCAAACCCAGAGGGATGACCTCCGGGTGGATGGATGGGTTGGGTGGGTGGGTGGGTGGTGGGGGGATTAATTTATCTTTAAAACTCTGATTAACAAGAGGGAAATGAACCTGGGGAGGTGGGGGGGGAGGAGTGGGGGATAAAAGAGAAAAAAAAAAAAAAAGCTAAATCCCTCTGCTCTATTAGCTGTATGTTTAAATGTATACATGGATGAGAGTGCCCTGCCCACCATCTGCTAGGCGAGGAGTTGCGGTGCCTCGGTCCCGCGGCGACTGGCACGCTATAAATATCCTCACCAGACCCCTGCGAGGCAGAGGCAGCTCCTAAAACCGAGGCAGCTCCTAAAACCATCCCAGCTGCTGATGTTCTAACTACATTATTATTTTTTTTTTTTTTCCTCTCTGCCCCCAAGGCTCCAGGCCCACTGTCTTCTGAATTAACCCCGTTTGGTCCACAAAAATGATGGGTGTCGGGAGGCAGCGGCTTGGGAACCTTGAAGTATTGGGATCAGGGGAGGGGTGGGCAGCCACATTGCGGTCAGTGAGCGATTCTGCCGCAGCTGGAAAGGGAGGATAATACGGGGTCAGCTCTCCTCACGCCAGACCTTCCCCTCCCAGGTCTGCAAAACAGTCCTGCAAAACCTCCCGGGTTTGGCTTGGGTGCCGCCAGGACTTGAGGGAAGCCAGGGCTCCCAAAAGCGGGAGATGCTGGGGCTGGGGCTGGGGTGGTGGGTGGAGGAGGGGGGGGTTGGAGGTGGGAGAGAGCATCTTGTCCTTTTAACTGCATTCCCACCGAAGGTGGGGAGACACGGGATTGGTTATTTGCCTTTAACGAGAGGAAGGCAAATTTAGCAGGTCCGGCGGTTCCCACCGCTGAAATTTTCAAGAGGAGCCGCTAAGGGAGCCAAACAAAAGCCAGCGGCCCCCGCAGCCCGCCCTGCCTTACCCCAGCATCCCTCCGCCACACGCATCATTTCGCAAGGCTGTGCCTTCCCACCTCCCTCCTAGCTCCAGCCTGAGTTTGGTTCGTCTTGGTTTTGGGGATTTGTTTGTTTGTTCGTTCGTTTTTGGTTGGTTTGGGTTTCACACATGTCCCCGTTCCCCCCCCCCCGCCTTTTGCCCCTTTTGATTTCAAACATTTATTTATTAACTTCCTTCTCCATGTTTCCTTTCCCGTGTATCTCGATGACTGTTTGGCCATCCTGTTGTGTCCCCCCACTCCCCTTTCCCTGTATTCACACAAGCGAACCGGCCATCCTGTCGCCCCCCCCTCCCCTCGCTCCCCCCCTGGATGTAGTGTGTGCTGTGGCCCTTTGTTCTCGCTCCATCCTCGCCCCGGGCCGGCGCTGAGCTCCGTGCGTGACACACGTCCCCGTACGCATCCCGAGGAGGGGAGGAGGGAGGCTGTGCTTCTCGCTTGCATGAAAGGAGGCATGCATGCCTGTCGGGGCTGATCATTTCCCAGTGTAATTTGGTTTTATTTTCATTTTCCTTTACGATTATCAATTTATTATTAGTTTTCTTTCTTAAAAATTCAACACACACCCTTCCCCGCCCCCGCCCGCTCCCCCGCCCCCCAGACCCATGTGAGACTCCTGAGGTTTGGGTTATGGTGTGGTTAACAAGAAAAAAAATGACAAAATAAAGATTCCCCACACACACACTGCTTCCCCAGAACCCTGACACGGATAAACCCTGTCCCCTCCAGAGCATCCCTCACGCTACAGACACCTGCCGGCAGCTGCCCCTTTGTTCGGAGCAGCAGATTCTCTGCAGTGGGCATAATAACCCTCACCCCCACCCCCCCAATCCCCACCCCCCATCCTCCCCAGATCTTCTGCGAATTAGTGCTAACACAGAGCAAAGCAGCTCGGTCAGTATACTCCCGGGATGCCTCCATAATCTAATCACACAGAAAACTGCTGGGTTAATGGCAACTCGTGCTAAGCAATTTATCATCTGCATCGTGTTTTGACCTGTCTTGTTAGAAACACATTCTTACAAGAGGAAACGTTTCCCCACATCCCCTCTGCCATCCCCCCCAGCCTTATTAGTCAGTATCCACCAGGCTTTCATAGCTCATAATCCATCAAACGCATCCACAATTTAACGACTTAATTCCTTTGACGCTCCCCGAGTCCTGGGAAGCCACTGGGTACGAGGGGAATAATCTTCTCTTTTGGTTTTAGCATCGGGAGCCGAGAGGAAATCCAAGGACGAGTCACGTGTCGGTGGTGCCGCTGTGGGTGTGGAGGCTCATGCCGTGGTTTCTATAGAGCCTACACATCCCCCCAGCACCAGCCCGGGGTGCCTTAGATAACGGCTTCCCGTAACGGGGAGATGGATGAGCCCAAATACAGACAAAAGGGGCTCGTGCATACCGGGGTGGGGGGCTGTGTGTGTGTAAAGCTCTGGCAACGCATCTGCGTGCGCGTCGTGATGCCGAGCGGGAGCTGGTCTCTCACACGGGGTTTTGGGGGTGGCATCACGATTCCCGTTGTGTTTTTAAGAGACAGAACAGACGAATTAGCGGTCACGCTTTGCCCGTATGGGTCATTAACTGGCAAAGCCTAACGAACCCTGATCCGGACGTACCGTGCCGTGTGCGGACCCGGCCCCGTTGGAAGGGTGGTATTTGAGAACCGGTGAGTTGGTGGCCATGTGAGAAATCAAGTGCGAAGCTGGAGGGGCAGAGAGGGGATGTTTGGGGGGTGTTTGCCTGTGGTACCCAGGATCTGCTCCAGTTGGGGGGAGGAAGAGGCGGTGGGCACACAGCGGGGACATAATCTGGCATCACTCGGTGTGTCCCAGACACGAGTGTGGGATGACCAGCCCTGGGGGGTGGAGTGAGATCCATAGGTGCTGGGACACTGTCATAACCGCCTCTGGCTCGGTCCTCACCGAGTCGCCAGTCTCATGCTGAGTCCTCCTCCGTGACCTTCCTGGAAGGACTGTCCTAGAGTAAGTCTGAGCTTCCTTTTTATGTTGTTGTTTTAAATGTTGCTCATCATCTGGGGAGCACCTTGCTGTACCAAAGGGGGGAGGGGGAGCACTGACCTCCCAAACCTGTAGGAGAAACCCACCCAGGTGCTACAGGGAACATATGTGATGTCCAAGACCGGCTCATTCCTCTCGACCAACCACACAGAGGATGGCCAGGACGGCTGGAGGTGCAAGGGTGGGAGGGAAGAGAGGGGAGGGTGCCTCTTGCAGGGACTCTGTGGGCATGAGTAGTGAGGGCGTGGACATGCCCTCTGGCACTGGTTTAAACCTAAACCACGTGTTGGGGTTGCCTCATGTCAAATCCAGAAGGTCCTTCTCTCTAGAGGTGTTCAACAGGGAATAGGCCAGGTGGAGGAAAGCCTTTCTCCCCTCCTCAACCAGGGAGCCCTCATTTGGGGAAGCATTAAGTAAAACATGCCAGAAATGCAAATGAAGGCTTTGCAAAAGGTTGTCTTCCACAGCTAGGTGATCTTCAGCATCTCTAACCTCCGAGGCCAGACTTGGTTTGGCAGTTGGGAAGAGGTATGATGGCACTGCCAAATGTCGTGACCCACGAGCATCTC
This sequence comes from Gallinula chloropus, assembly GCF_964237585.1. NCBI lineage: Eukaryota > Metazoa > Chordata > Aves > Gruiformes > Rallidae > Gallinula > Gallinula chloropus. Next base: position 86,198,645 of record NC_140089.1, read on the forward strand.
AGGGTAGTGGGGTGTTTCTGCTTCAAACTGTGGCTCTGGGAGCTGGGTGGTAGCTCTAGACATCTCTGTTGGTGGGTTGTATGTAATGTAGACCTTCAAATTGCTGCTTGTGGTGAGCACAGTGCCACACTCGGGGAGGTTTGTTGGCCGACACGGTGGCTTGGGAAGGAGAAGGGCTGTGTGTGGCTGTGGTGGGGCTGGGACCTGTGGGTGTGCAGCAAGAGAGGTACTAAGACCTGGAGGGTAAAATGATACCGTTTTCTCCCTTTTTTTGGGTTCAGTTTGGGGAGAAGGAGTGGGACTGTCCCGGGTTGTGAGCAGCTCCACACAGGCTGCTGTGGGAGACCCACCAATTTGATCCTCGCATGGTCTTGTATTACTCCTAAACCTTCTTGGGGAGGCACTCAGGACTTTTGGGAGATGCTAAACTCTCCCTCTGAAAAAAAAATCCAGAAAAGGCAAAAAACCCAACCCCACACCCAAATAAACCCCCTTTTCATCCAGAGCAGCAGATGCTGGTTGCTGCAGGGACCATGGTCCCATGCTGAAGGGCTGAGCCAAGTCCCTGGAAGCGAACCCGTGTCTGCTCTATGCCTCCCCAGCACCTCCGCTCAGTCCCTTCCTGTTCTTCCCTTGCTCCCTTTTGCAGTCTCCTGGGATGTTTTCCCACACATTTTTCCTGCCTGCTCACCCTTTGCAGCTGGGTTGGGTTGATTGGCATGTGATGCCATGGTGAATCCCTCTGGGTAAGTGTCCATAATCACTCCTGCTTCCCCTCCCTCAGCTGTGAGATGAGCCTGCAAGGAGATGGCACGTGTATGGTTTGTAGCTCTATAGTGATGATCTTTTAATGAGTGGAGGAGCCTAAGGGGGTTCAGGAGCAAAGCAGATGCTGGAAGCAGTGACTACGCAGGTTATGGGAGGAGGGGAGCTTGGTACACATGGGCTGGGACATTTCCTAGTGAGGACATAGCTGTGGTGAGGTGTTCGGATGACGATTGCAGTAGCTCAGAGAAGTACCTGGATGTCTCCACCTCTTGCACTGCATCCCTGTGCTCCTAGCTGCTTGCAGCCATTTCCCAGAATGAGGAGGAAGCTGGGCCATGAGCACCTCCTGGGACTTCTTAGAAGGGACCTTGAGCAAGATGCTGATGGAACTGGACAGCTTGCCAGGCCAGGTGTCTGGGCACCCAAGGCTGGGGTTGGGATTAGGAGCTGCTCCAAAAGCCTGCTCTCACCTTCTCCAGGCTCTGGGGCTGGGGTTTGTCTTGAAAAGACAAAGCCCCTCAGGCACCTGCTGTACTGTGGCTGCTCCCCATGTTGGACTCCTCCATCGGAGAGGGGCTGGGACATGTCCCTGTGGCAAACCTGCCCTCCCCAGCCGTGCTCTGTGTTGTGTCTCTGGGCTTTCTCATCCTCATGGGCAGCTTCTGATCCTTCCTTTGGTCACAGCTTAAGGTCCTCATACAGCCAAAGGAAGAGATCTTGGGGTTTTGGGGAGCTATGTGTGGGTGAGAAGGCACCACTCATAAGTGCTTGCTAGACCAGCCTGTTTCCGTGATGGGTCTGCTGAAAACTGGGCACCTACAGACACGAGGAAGCTTTCCTGCCCTTTCTTTGTCCTCTTTTAATTGATAACATAGAAGGTTCCATGAAGCATTGGGTAGCATCTCATTTGAGCATCTCAGGACAGTTGAGGGTGTTTGGTTCATTCAGGGCTGGTCATCAGCAGCTGATGGGAGCTGAGGCTTAAACAGGCTCTCCTGGGAGCTCCAAACCTCAGTGAGGAGCAGATGGGGTGGGAGATGATCTGAGGGCTCACGGTGAAGCTGGCCCAAGATAGGACCAGACACCAAGCTGGGAAGGCCTGAACTTGTTTGTGTGTGCATGAATCCAAACTAAGCACCCAAACGACATCTGTACAGCAGTGAGTTATGATTATAATCTACTTTTATGTGGGTTTTATTTTTTTTAATTAACAAAAAGGTAACTAGCAGCAAAACATTTTCTGTGTGTGAGGCATTGGTGATGCAAGCTTTCTCGGCAAGACCACTGGTGTATTTTCAGTTTGGCATTTCCTGGCTGAGCTGAGCAGGAGCTTTTAAAAATTTCACTGTGAAGGTAATCATAGAATCGTAGACTGGTCTGGGTTGGATGGGACCCCAAGGATCACAGAGCTCCAACTCCCTGCCACAGGCAGGGCCACCAACCTCCAGGCCTGGAGCTACACAAGGTTGCCCAGGGTCCCCATCTACCTGACCTTCAACACCTCCAGGGACAGGGCACCCACCACCTCTCTGGGCAGCCTGTTCCAGCCCCTCACCACTCTCTCTGGAAAGAACTTCCCCCTGAGATCTCATCTAAACCTTCCCTCCTTTAGCTTCAATCCATTCCCCCTTGTCCTGCCAGTAGTGGGGGCATGGGGAGGGTGTGCGTGCTAATGCTTTGGGAGATGTGTCCATCAAGCCCGGCAGCTTCCACATCCTCCAGGCAGAGAAACACCAACATCCCCAATTTCCCCCACAGGAAAGGAGCTGTAAATCTCCAGCAGATTACCACGCTTCTTGTTGTGGTTTGCCAAATCCACGGTTCTCTTTCCATGTAGCCCGGCCTTTAATATTAATATATTTAATTTCATTTATAAATTCACTTATCAGCTTTCATTAGTCATCCTGTTAATGATCCCGGGCAAGAAATCTGTCATTTGACGTCAAAAGGCAGATTAAGGGACTTGTAGAGCCTTGGGAAACGGCTTCATGCGGCACCGGAGTTATAGCGGTTGGCATATGAGGCTAATACTATGTATAATTTGCATCTGCTGCTCAGGGGATGAGTGATTATTTCATATATTTAGCAGAAAACAAGAGCATTTCTTAATCATGAATGGTGCTAACATTTCCTGCAAACTCTGCAGTATTATGAATCACGGCTATAAACATCTTGTCGCCGGCGTGCCTGGCTTCGCGTTGCCAGGGTGGGAAGCCCCGAAGGGTGGGATCCTGACAGCTTTCCTCCTCCTCTGGGGTACTGCACGAGTGGTTAATTGAAATTAAGGTGTTCCCTCAGTGCTAAGAGCTTGGAAGGGGCCGAGGATGGTTTAGGCTTTGCTTAGCCAAAACCGAGCGTCTTCGGCCTCTGCTCTTGCTGATGGGAGGTGAAGCTGTTTGTTGGTGGGGTTTGGAGATGAGGCATCTAAAGGGTGAAGATGGGGTGAGGGGGGACACAGTGTTTGCTGGAAACATCCGGAAAAGAGCCAGGGTGGGCTGAAAATGGATGAGGTGGGGCATCTCCAAGCAGTTGTCTGCTCAGGCCCATTGTGATGGGGTTTTGTAGATGTTAGGAGCAGCCAGCACTGAGGGAGATGGGCTTGTTTGAGGGAGCTGGGCTGGTTCAGCCTGGAAAAGAGAAGGCTGAAGGGGGACCTCACTGCAGCCTTCCAGTCCCTGAAGGGAGCTTATAAGCAGGAGGGGAATTGACTCTTTAAAAGGGCAGACAATGGCAGGGCAAGGGAAAATGAAACAAAGCCAAAGGAGGGAAGGTTTTGATTAGATATTAGGGGAAGTATTTTACAGAGAGAGTGGTGAGGGGCTGGAACAGGCTGCCCAGAGAGGGGGGTGGGTGCTCCATCCCTGGGGGTGTTCAAGGCCAGGTTGGATGGGGCCCTGGGCAACCTTGTGTAGCTCCAGGCCTGGAGGTTGGTGGCCTTGCCTGTGGCAGGGGGGTTGGAACTGTCTGGTCCTTGGGGTCTCTTCCAACCTATGCCATTCTATGATTCTATGATTCTATGTTGCTCAGCTGCCTGCCCGACTGTCAGACTCTTGTCCCTTTTTTGATGCTGTGAGCTCAAAGCCATAACATCTCAGTTGTGATGTGGAGGAGTATTGGATGAGGATTGAGCCCCACAGCCAGGGTTCCTGTGCCTCAGCAATGGCAGGGAGGTGTGTGGATGAGCAATGGGCCAGTGGGCCAGCAGCTGGGCTGATGGGACTTCTGCTGACCCGAGTTGCTGGGGACTAGAGCTACATGAAAATGGAGATATCTGGTTTTGATGATGATGATGATCATTTTCTGGTTCATTGGCTGAAAATTTATTTCCCCAGTTTTATATTGTCTTTGAGTTTTTCAGCAAAACAGAGGGGGAGGGATTTTAAATGGCTCATTTGAAGTGAAATGAAATAGGCCACAACCCCAGAAGTGAAACGCTATCTGATGGCAGAAAATGAAACAGCTTCAGCTGGGTGCAGGGAATAAAACCGTAAAAAACAATTCATCATAATATTTCAGTTGGGGTTTTTTTTGTACAGAAACGTTTCACCTGGAGGTTTTTGTTTCTTTTTTTGGTGTTTTTCTTTTTTTTTTCCATATCCAAGAGATGTACTTGTTGGTTTGTGCTTGGTTGGAAAGCATGCAATGGTCAGGAACAGACTTCTCTGGCCCTCTGTGTTCTTGTCCAGTGAAACCATGTTGTGACTTTGGCGTGTGCAGGGATTGGATTTATTTAATCAACAGAAAGTGCTTTAATGCTCGAGATGAGCCTTGGAGAAGCAAAAGATGTGCTCCTGGTGTGGGAGGCCACAAAATGTAGCTGATCCTCTTTCAAAACAAGGGATGTCATATCAGCCCCTGCCTCTTCTTCCTTCTCAATTCTGTCAGCAGTGACTGAGGGTGTCCAGGCTTGTGAGGACCAGAGGCAATTTCCAAAATGAAAACGGGAGCTGAGGTCTCCAGCTCGATGTGCAGCCATTGCTTTGCTCCTCACTGGGCCTGTCGGCCTGAGTTACTTCAGCCTGCAGAGACAAATTGTACCTTCTCCATGGACTCGCTGGGTTTGGAGTAGGAAAATCAGTCCAGCACATGTGATTACATGCTTGCTGGTGGAAATCCTGGGGGTTTTGCCAAAGGAGACCATAGCAGTACCCTGGAGACAAGGTTGTATCATCTTGCTCTGGGTCATCAGCAAGGAGGGTCCTGTGTTGCCAGATCCAGACAGCACGTGATGGTGCTCCTTGATAGGGTGTGGGGTGTTCTGAGGAAGGAAGATGCTATCAAGAGGCAATTGGAAGCTTAGAAAACTAGGGCATGGACCAAGAGGAAGGGAGGCTAGGTAAATTCACCCCCCACTCCCCCCCCACCCCCCAATGCTTGGATAGAAAACAGTTCCTCCTGAAAGCAGCTGGGATGCTGTTAGGGAAGCCATAGTGTGTTTGTTAAGTGCCTGGTATGACAGTGTTCCTCCTGTGACAAGCAATTTTGAGCCCCTCTAACAAAATGACGGGCCAGACCTCAACAACATCCATGAGAGGCCTTCCTGCCCAGCACTGCTGTCGGTTTTACCTTCACTTCATTTCTTCTCCTTTACCTCTCTCTTTTCCCACCATGTTTTTAAACACCTGCCAAGTTTTCCCTGGTGTGTGTTTCTCCAAAGTTTTCCTTCCTCTCCTTTCATTCCCCAGGCACCAAAGTCTTCCTCAGGGCTGGGGCAGGCTCCGGGTCTCAGGTCTGCTGGAAACACTTGAGGTGCCCAGGGAAGCTGCTCTGGTGTGTGCTGGTGAAAGGGACAGTAAGGGATTGCTGTCCATGGGATAGTGTGTGCAAAAGATTGAGGACCTCCTTGGGAGCTCTGTATGGCTTGAATAGAGGAGGAGGCTGAAGCACAAGTGCTGTCTTCTGGCCACGGCATCGGGAGGTGACTGTGATTGATGCTGTAATAGCTGGTGTTGGGAATGCAGTGATGGGGACGTCTATCTCATCACCACAGCATTATCTTGTCATGTCATTCATTTGGAAAGGTAGCGAGTGGGCTCTAGATACATATCCCCCACCTGGCTTTGCTTCTAGAGAAGATTGCTTTTTGGGGGGGTGGGGGTGGTGGGTGCTTTGCAGAACATACCTGAGCAATAAGTGCCATTGCCCTCTCATCACATGGAACAGGGAGTGCTGGTGCCTCTTTTCTCCCCATCCTCACGGTTTTGGTTGCACCCACACAACTGGTCACAGCTTTCTAGCCCCATGATGGGAACGGGGACACAGCAAGAGCCCCTTCCTAAGACTCTGCACTTCAGGTGGGAAATAAGGAGATGGACATGCTTTTCTGAAACCCAACTCACTGTCAGCATCCCTTGGGGGGAGGTGATGTCCAGGCCAGCCAGGGCTGGGCAGGTGGATGGTGCAGGGGAGGAGGGATGTACCAGGGCACCCAACAACTAACCCCACTTGTAGCTTCCACCTCTGCAGAGGACTCTGGGGAGTGCTTCTTTAGAAGCAGCCCTTTGGAGGTAAGTTTAATGGTGTGAGTGGGTGTGCAGAGTTGGCACCCTGCCTCCTGAGCCAAAATACCCCTCTTCAGCCCATGAATAGACCCAGCTCCTTGTTACTTTTCTGTTCTTCAGCGTAAAGAACAAGTCCATTCCTAGTGATGCCATGCCGCACCACGCCAGGGAGCTGGGGCTTTGAGAAAGCCAACAAATATAATGAGACTTTGTGATTAAAAAAAAAAAAAAAGAAAAAAAGAAAAAAAAAAGGATAAAACCCCAGAACAAAACATTAACATGAGAATGCAAAGTGTTTGCCAAGGTTCAAGCACCAAGAAGCCAATGAAAAGGTGCTTTGTTCTTATTGATGCTGGCCATAGGGGGTCTGTTCCCCACATCTCCTGGGTCTGGGGGTTGGTGGTGGTGCTGTCCTTAAGCTGTAGGAGTTTCTTTGTCTGTGTCTCCACATGTGTACCAGCTTTCACGATGAAAACGGTGTGTTTCATCTCCAGTGTCCTCCTCTCTCTAAAGAGCTGGGCTTAAAATTCCTGGAAAACTTGCATTTGTGGGAGAGGTTTTATCTGCACCCAGGTGTGGAAGTTCTGGGTGATGGTGGAGGAGGAAGGACGACTCACTGTGGGAAGTCTGTGAGGCCCTCAAGGCAACAGGTGGTTGGGAAAGACTGGAAAGTCAAGGAAAACCAGCAACCCACAGAGCAATCCCATGTCATGGGCTGGGGATGCTTGATCATGGTTAGGAGAACTGCATGTCTTCACCGCATCCAAGCTGGGCAGGGGTCAGGGGGGGTTGGCTGTTGATTAGTTTCCACAGTATTAAGAGAAAAGGAGACCTTTGTCAAGCCACCTGAGCCACTCTGAAGGCTAAGAATGATCCCACTGTCAAGAGTCAGAAATCAAGGTCCACTTTCTGTAAGGAGGGTATTCAGGGCTTGGGGACTGCCTGCAGACATCTCTCTGGGGATGGATGCATGCATCTGAGCCAGCCAGCACCCCTCATGGGGCTTGGTTCTATTTGCTTGGTCAGGATGCTTCTCCTGAGCAGAGGAAAGGGATTAGGTGTTCTGCAGTCCGCATTTCTTCAGGAACACAAGGAGAAGCACTGCAGCTGGGCTGGTGTTGAATCATAGAATCATAGAATGGCATGGGTTGGAAGGGACCCCAAGGATCATAGAGCTCCAATCCCCTTGCCACAGGCAGGGACACCAACCTCCAGGCCTGGAGCTACACAAGGTTGCCCAGGGCCCCATCCAACCTGGCCTTGAACACCTCCAGGGACAGGGAATCTACTACTTCTCTGGGCAGCCTGTTCCAGGCCCTCACCACTCTTTCTGTAAAAAACTTCCCCCTAATATCTAATCTAAACCTTCCCTCCTTTAGCTTTAGTCCATTCCCCCTTGTCCTGCCATTATCTGCTCTTTTAAAAAGTCGAATCCCCTCCTGCCTATAAGCTCCCTTCAGGGACTGGGAGGCTGCAATGAGGTCCCCCCACAGCCTTCTCTTCTCCAGGCTGAACAAGCCCAGCTCCCTCAGCCTCTCTTTGTAGGGCAGATGCTCCAGCCCTCTAATCATCCTTGTGGCCTCCTCTGAACCCTCTCCAACAGTTCCACATCCTTCTTGTATTGGGGGCCCCAGATCTGGACACCCAGCCTTTAACTGGAATCACCAGGAAGTTCAGGCCCCAACTTTAGTTCCTTTTGCTTTTTAACCAGGAGCTCTGAGGAATCAGTGGACTTCTGTGGCTCATACAGGTGTTATTTGTATAACACCTTGAGGTAGTGCAGAAGTACCCCTCCTGCATGCTCATGTGTTTAGGAATGGAGGTAGACCTTCCACATTGCTGGTGCTTTCAGAGCTGTAGAGCAGAGGTGCATACTCAGCTGCCCCAGATGTTCTCTTCTTTTTCCTTTTTGTTAAGAGCATCTTCCATGGGCTGGTAGAGTTGCAGAGTAATTTGGCTGGGAAGATTCCTCTGGAAGGTCTCCAGCCAGGTCTCCTGGTTGGAGCAGGGCTACCCACACAGTCATCCTGTGTTTCAGGGTCTTGCCCAGACAATCCGGGATGTATTCAGCGATGGATGTGACTGCGCCTTGGCACTGCCTGCTCTCTGGTCAGTAGTCCCTGAGGTTATACCTGCTCCCAGGGCAGGACAGGCAGTCAGATGGTGTGGGTAGGGGTGCAGATAGGCTCTTCCTTGCCATAAAATTCAGTGTTGGATGCTTCCTGTCCGTTCTGCACTGGGGTCATCTCCCCCAAACAAGCGGACTTTCCATGGGCAGGGAGGTTCACTTCCACAGCCATGTCCCCATGGGGAACCTTCCAAACTACCATGAGTCTGGTCCAAGACCAAGCATCCAACACCCAGAGCAGAAACTGGCTCTCCCCAAGCTGCTGGATATGCTCCTGCATGCCCAAAGGGTATGTGTGGGTCTAGGTGGGCGGTGGGCACAGCATGCTGATCTCTATCTCCACGGATCCCTGCTTGGACCCCCATGTAAGTGCTTTTGGTCTCCTGCCTTCATTTCTCCATCTGTACAATGCACCAGTGCCAACCTCACAGGCCACAGGGTATAAAATTTGGGGAACAAGGAAAAGGTGGGCAGTTCTGTTCCTTTGTAGGTAACATCCCTGGCAAGATGTAAACGCAGGTGGGGAAAAGTGGATTTCTGGCTTTCACTGTCCTTTCTGCAGTCACTATCGAGGAAATGCATTGCAGGAGATGCCTGAGGAATTGTATTTAACCATAAAATCTTGGTTAGATGCCTCTGCTTCCTTGGGGAAATAGATTTAGAAATTAAACAGAAAGCTGACAAAGCTGAGGGGCTTTTTTTTTTGGAAAGAAAAAGAAAAACCTTGATTCTTTCTTAGCATCATATATATAGTTGGGGTTGGGGTTTTTTTTTTTCTTCCCCCTTAAAGAATAGCTTTAACTTTTTTTTTTTATTTTTAATCCAGGGGAAGGCATTTTCCCAAGGTCACTCACTGCAGTAGTGGGAAGGGTGACTCAGGCCCCATCTCCTCTACAAAATCTGCTTAAATATAATGATCTGGGGGAAAAAAAAATCCCTGGCTGCTGAGACTAGCCACACGACTTCCTTATCTAGCTGCTCTGATTAGTAGCTTTGCTTTTGCCATGTAGCTGTTAGGTCTCCACTTTTTGAGTCCAACAACAACCCTTTGGAATGCCAGCTGATGCAGGGCCATGGAGACTTCCCAACAGCGGGCAATTTGTCGAAGTAAATCAGATCTGGAGTCGCTGAGAGGGAATTAATGTGAAATGCCATGATGTTAGTTTTACAGTCGCTTTAATAGGCATAACTACACTATTAAACTCATCTGCCTGTATTTAACTCTTATTTGTAGTTGAGTGGAATAAATGTTTTCCTTGAGGAAGGATGAGTTTTACAGAGTAAAGGAGCTATTATAAAACCCCCAAGTGCCTCAGCAACAAACAACCTGACAGCTTGCAGCCTGAAGCCCAGACTCCCCACACACTGGTAGTGCCTTAAAGTCCTATTTCACCCCTTTCCCCACCTCCTCTTCTCCCTCACCCTGGTAACACTTCCGAGATGCCTCTGAAACAGCGGTGTTGGGTAGACGACTGGTCAGACCTTGGGTAGTCACAGGCAGCTGAAATTGTTGTCTTGCAGGCAGCAGAGCAACTCCTGACTTCAGTTCAAGTCAGTTTCTTCTCTGTGTTGCTGTGTTAGGTGGTGGTGAACATCCTCACCATGATGCCCAAACGGGGCTTTGGTAAACTAAGGCAGCTCCGTAAGAAGTTGCAACTGGTGCTGGTCTGGCATAGGCCTGGGCTGGCTGCACTCTGGGTTTGGTCTAACTCTGTTAAGGAGTAGGGAAACTGTCTTCTCATGGGGTTTTTCCTTCATGGTAGTTCCTCCTTCCCTGCCACGTGTGGCTGTAGCTGAGCCGCTTTGTTGTAGGAACAGGGAGAGAAACTGCAGGTCGAGTGGGTGACCAGCCGGGATGGGTGGATGGATGGATGGATGGATGGATGGATGGATGGATGGATGGATGGATGGATGGATGGATGGACAGACGATAGGGTGGGCACCTGCATTGCTCACTTCCCTGTTGTGTTGACCGCCAGCTCCTCAGAGCTGCTTCCCATCTGCATACAGGGACCAAGGATGAGGGAATGGGGGGACAGTGCTGGTGGTGGCTGGGCTGTGAAGAGCAGAAGGATCCCAACAGACTGGGCTGAGCTTACCCAGACCCACTGTCCGTGGGCCCAGCAACAGGGATGATCTTGTACCACCTTTGGATCCTCTGTTCCGTCTTTGTAGCAGGCAGTGGGGTGGAAAGCCTTGAGATTTGGGTGAATAAATCCATGGCTGGGGACTGGAAACTAAAAAGAGACCATACTGAAATCTGTTTCTTGCTTTTGTGGGGTTTTTTTGGGCTATTTTTTTTGTGTGGATAGTTTTTTTTTCTCTTCTTTTCCTCTTCTCGGATGTCCCTTTTAACTGAAGTTCACGCAGATTTGTCACAGGTCAGGAAAGCTTCAGCCATGATTTGCAGACGATGAATGGACTTTTTAAAATCAATTTTGCCGTCCCCGGTGTCAGCAGGGTGCCAATCACTCTGCACCAGTGCTGCCCAGTTCCTCTGCCGGTATCATTAGGCGCTGTGGGCAGCATTCATTACAGGGACGCTGAGCCTGGCCGCCTGCTAATGGGGCTGGGTTCCCTGACCTTAGTGTGTGACTGATGTTTAATTTGAAGTTTCTCTGGACACCAACAGGCTGCCATGCAAACAATACAGGCCCAGAGATGCAAGGCCCGAGGAGAGAGCAAAATTAACTAGATTTAGTAATTAGTAAGAATCCTTGGGGCCTACAGGCCACACATGGAACTGAAAGAAGTATTTTTACATTTTTATTTTTCCAGTTTGTAAGTGCATGGGTCCCTGGTAGCATCTTGTGTGCTGGGGGAGGTGTGGGGCATGGTATGGGCTGTTACACCTGAACTGGTGCAGAATCTTGAGATGCTCCTGTCCGCACTCAGGTGGGTCTATCTGCAGCCCCGTAGCCATCACTGTAGCCCTCCTGGTCTCCTTTGCTTCTCTGAGATGCACAGGCCCTGTACCCACAAGACCCTCACCCATGAGGTCTCTCCTGATGCATCCACCAGCCTACCAATATATAAAGGGGTCCCATAGGAAAGTGGTAGAGGGGCTGTTCACCAGGGAGTGCAGGGATAGGACAAGGGGCAATGGCTTCAAGCTGACAGAGGGCAGGGTTAGGTTAGATGTTAGGAACAAATTCTTCACTCTGCTGGCAGTGAGGCCCAAGCACAGAGTGCCCAGAGAGGCTGTGGAAGTCCCATCCCTGGAGGTGTTCAAGGCCAGGTGGGACGGGGCGTTGGGCAACCTGGTCTAGTGAAGGTGTCCCTGCCCATGGCAGGGGTTGGAACTGGATGATCTTTGGGGTCCCTTCCGACCCAAACCATTCTGTGGATTCTGTGATTCCTTGCAGGTGTGCTGCCTGCAGCAAATGGGCTTCCCTGCATTCCACACCCAGCCTTGGGAATGGTCACCAGGTAAAAACCCCTCCGAGTGCCCAGGGTGGACGTGGTCACCTGCCATCCCTGGCGCTCAGTCCTTGTTCTGGCAGGTACAGATTGCAAACAGCAGGCTGAGAGCATCTGTGCTGCTGTGTTACAAGCTGTACTGGGCTGGGGTTGTTTTCCTCCCATCCCACCTGGTTTTCAAGTATGAACCTCCACCTGCAGCTCAGGAAGTTGGGCTCTGCCCGGGACCCAACACCAGCCAGTTCCTGCCCTGCACGGTACAAATGTCCATGCTGGGACCATCTACCCATTCCCCACGAGCTGCACTCAGTACAGCAGAGCAGGCAGGCAAGGTACAGGCAGGGGCTTCTCAGCATGGGGATCTTGCAGGAGTAAGTAAAATTAGAGAGCAAGCCCACCATACCAGCTGTTTGGCAGGGAAAAGTGTGGTCCCTCCTGAGCCTGGAGCAGATGAAGACATCTCTGTGGAGCCAGGAGAGAGAGCTCCGTGCTGGCATGATGCCAGCTAATCAACTTACAATTTCCTAAATGAGTCCTGAATGTCTAGGACTCTGTAAAAGGTGCTCTGTCATCCTTTGAGAAGGAAAGGTCCCTGCTCCCAAAGGTGCAGGAGCTATACACAAACAAGGCTGAGCTCTCAAATCTGCCCACCTCCTTGGGGCTGACCCACTGCCCTCCAGGATGAGTCTTCCTGCCCCAGCCATGTGTGTCCATGGCTTGCAGGGCAGGAAACCACCCGCTGCTGGGAAAAATGGCTCGTGTAAGGGGGAAAAAATAAGGGTTATCTAGGCTGCTGCTGGTGGAAACTCAGCCCCATTCTTCTTTGGTTTGTCTGACTAGCAACAGTATTGCTAATTGGTGTGGGAGCCCTGGGTGGGGTGGCATCTCTAAGTGACCTGCAAACATGGTGTGATGTTGGAGACCCTGGCTGGTGACCTGTGAAAGGTATCTTTGGTCCTTAAAGCATCACCAAGAGGGAGTGGGGAAGGGAACAGCAGCGCTACAGCCGCCAGTCATACAAACACATTCACGGGAGACAGGCAGGGAGGAGAAGGTCTGGTTCTGGGTCCACCATCCTCTGCCCAGGTCATACCTCCTCCTCTGTGAAACAGGGTGCATTAAACCAGCCCTGTTCTCACTGTGATGGGTAAGTGTCCCTCTGTGCCATTTAAGTACAGAAGCAGCTAATTTGGGTGTGCCAGTGATTCACCACCGCACGAAAAACGTCTGCCTGAGGGCCCCGCGGAGGAACCAAACCCAAGCAGATTTCAGATGCTCTCGCAAATAAAGCTGAAAGGTCACAACAATATCAAGCAGGAGGTCGTGTGCAGCACTGCAAGCCTCTGCTAAATATCAGCCAAAGATTAGTCCACCCTACCCGAAAGGCCAAGAGCTGTAAGGGCTTCGAGTGTCTTCTGCTGCACTCTCAGACTCAGCGCCGCCTAAAAACGGCACAAGCCCCCTGTGAAAGAGGCACAACTTGGGGAACAGCAAATTCGAGGGAAAATGTCAGGCTGGTGAGGTATGTGAAAAATGGATTTGGAAGAGCCTTAGATTATTTTTAAAGCCAAAAAGGGGGCTTGCAGATCCTGTGGCTAGCGCTAATTAATTTGGTGCTTTGCCAAGCGTCGTCATCCCGGTTTAATCAGCAGCTGTGAAGCGGAGTGTTGTCTGTCTGCCAGCCTCCTGTCCTGGCTTCTGGGGGTGGCATCAGTGGATGGGCAACCCTTCTGAATGATGAGCTTCTGGGGGTGGAGGAAAGCTTGCGCCAGCCTGAGACTGATTAACTGCTCATTTGAGTCCCTGAAGAGGTGGGAACAGTCAGTCCTGTCGGGCTGTGGTCTGCTCTGTGGTTGCATCTGCTTGACCATTTCTGGATGTCCATTAAGTAGATCAACATGATGTCTCATATTTCTTAGAAAAATCTGGTCTTTTAAAGGCTTCTGCTGTCATAAAGTTGCCCTTACAGGAACTGTACTGGGGATGAATTTAATCTGGGAAAAGCAAGAGCCAAAGCATCAGTTTAACAAGGGGGTTAGGCTCTTGTGGAAAGAGCTCAGCAAGGCTGCAGGCTTCTCCTTATAGCTACCAACCTTCTCTTCATAACACAGTGCTAATTAGCTGGCAAATTCCTTGTCTCTCTCACAGGCATGGATGACTGCTCAGGCTGGGCTTGGTTATTCTCCCTAGACCAATTTGGTGTCTGACACGGGGTCTCTCACAGCCTCCGGAGCGCCAAGAGCAGGAGTCTGAGGAGCAGCTCAACCTCATGCCTATTAAACCTACTAAAAGCCCGTAAGAGAAACCCTTCAAACACAAAATAATCCATTGGCGTGAGAGGTCTCACCTCCTATGTGGAGGGCAGCAGCTGATCCTGAAAACACGTGGGTGGACACAGTTTAAAGGTGCCTGGTGTGTGGGAAGCCCTTAGATAATGGCAGGACAAGGGGGATGGAGTGAAGCTGAAGGAGGGAAGGTTTAGATGAGATATTAGGGGGACGTTCTTCACAGAGAGTGGTGAGGTGCTGGAACGGGCTGCCCAGAGAGGGGGTGGGTGCCCCATCCCTGGAGGTGTTGAAGGTCAGGTAGATGGGGCCCTGGGCAACCTTGTGTAGCTCCAGGCCTTGAGGTTGGTGTCCCTGCCTGTGGCAGGGGGGTTGGAACTGCCTGATCCTTGGGGTCTCTTCCAACCCAGACGTGTGATTCTACGATTGTATGACACATACTGTCCCTGCCATAGCATCCCCCTTCCCTCCCTACAGATCAGCTAGCTCTGGTCATTGCTACGATTTGTAGTTATGGGGCAATTAACCAGCCCTGTGAACAACAATTTAGCCATTGTTCTGCTACTTAAACCCTCTCCTTTATCTTGCTGTCTCTGCTAAGACCAGTACCCACAGCCCTGAGAGCTGAATTCCCTCTGAATGTTCCTCATCAGCAAGGCTGGCTTTGGAGAGCGGGATTATGTTGGCAACCTGGTGCTGGTGTGGGCTTCTCTAAGGGGGTTTGCAGGTCCAGTGGGGCTGAGGACCATGTAGCCTCCCCATAGGTGCTGTGCCTGCTGGCTAGGCTGAACAGCAGCGTGAACGTTTGCAAGGTGGATGGAATAGAAGCAACATCCACGTGAGAGAGGGGAAATGTTTCTGTCTGAGCGGGCTCGGCAAAACCGCTGTCAGGAGAGGTAAAAATCATAGCAGAAGGTCAGCTCGGGTCCCAGCCGGACAGTTTTGCTCCTGCGCACGATGGGAGGAGGCAGTTCTTTGCAAGAGAATGGTAAAGGGAGATAAACTCGCCTGGCATTGCCTTGGTAACACTCCCTTCAGGTATCTTCAGGCCACCCGGGCTGGCCTGTCCCACAGTGAGAAGCACTTTCTTCTCCCAGCAGCTCCCAGATCTCCATCCCACCAGGCGCCCATCACATCCAGCTAAACGGGTCGATGTGCTCTGAGGACTCTGGACCCAGCCTGTTTCCCACCCTGCGATGCTCAGTTTAGCTCTGCCTGAACTAATTTGATGGGGAGCACAAGGCTGGGGTGTGGGTTTTGCTTGAAGAAGAGATCAGGCCACTGCCAGGGTCCCTCTCCTCCTCTCCTCCTCCCCTGCATCCTTTTCCTTTGCTCGAGCCCCTCACTCCTCCCACAGTAGCTGGTGAAGCGTGAAACCAGGACTCGCAGGTCTGCGCATGGGCTTCCCTCATCACCTGGCTTGATTCATGCTGGATTCGTCAGTAATTTGTGGGTCTTCAGTATTCATGTGGATTAATCTTGCCTCTGCCCCCACCCTTCTGTTCAAGGTGGCTGGCTTTGCTTCTTTAAGCTCATTCAGTTTACTTTTAATCTAAAGGAAACAAACAAAGCCATTCATTGACAGGAAGCACAGACCCACTGCTTCTGTCTTCCCTGTGGACAGACCGAAGCCAGTGGGCTGCAGCAGACACAACTGGCACCAGCCTGGGTGCTTCCCAATCATTAACTGTGCCCCATGATTCCTCCAGAGACCCAGCTGTGCGAGCCCAGTTATGCCAGTGTGAATGAGAGGTGGGAAGCCCATGCAGATGTTGGAGGTAGCACGGGATGCAGTGTTGCCATTTATCTGCATAAAAGTTCTTGCATTGGCCTCGTTGCAGCAGGAGGATGCCTCTTCATGGAATCCCAAACCTGCTTGGGGTGGGAGGGACCTCAAAGCCCCCCCCCCCCCAAGTCCTACCACCCTGACATGGGTAGGGACACACTCTGCTAGCCCAAAGTCCCATCCAACCTGGCCTTGGTGATGGGGAATCCACAGCTTCTCTGAGCAAGGAGTTCATGTACCTCACCACCCTCACACTAAAAAAATTCTTCTTAATATCTAATCTAACTCTACCCTCCTTCAGCTTAAGCCTTCTTCCTTGGGTGCCACTGCTATGTCGTGTCAGAGTAGTTTCACATGAGTGACTTCTTGCTGTGAGATCTATGATGTGCTTTATAATGTGGCTGGTGTTGCACAGAGGCAGATGACCCAAAGTGTACCAGCATATTTGGGAGTTTTTCTTCCAGCTCACCATTCTGTGAAGTCACCAGGATCCATACCATATGTGGGCATACATGTGGTCTCCATTGCACCTCCATTGCAGGGCTGGCTGCAGTCTGGGACCTTTTGGGACGAGGGGTGGGCTCTGCAACACAAGCTACCTGCTTTGCTTCCAGCCAGCAAGTTTCCCATACCTCTCTTAGAAGTAAATCTGCTCCAGGTCAGCTGGGATTTGGAGAGGCTGAGATGTGGGACGAGTGTGTGGGGGAAGCCTCATGCAGACTGTTGGGTCGCAAGCCTGGTGTTGAGATGGAGAACTTGTTGGGAGCCTGTTTTGAGGGTAAAAACTTCCAGCCTTGTAGGGTTGTATTCAATCTTCCCTCCCAGCACATGAGGCTGTGGCCCAGAGGGAACAAGGGGTGAATCCCCACCCTGAGGAAAGGACAATTTCTTGAGATAACATCTACAGAGCCCTCCTTGCATAACCCTGACACGACATCACCCCAGTTCCCCATTACTAGTGCAATGCTCCCATACTTTCCTGTCTGCTGCTGCCTCTTGGAAAAAATCCCACTCTTACCAATAATGAAGTATTCGGATAACAGCACCAGCTGGACAGTAGCCCAGCATCCCACCGGGACCCTCTGATGTCTGAAGCTGACCATTACTATTCCTCTCTGCTCCAGCTGAGGTGGAATTTTGAAGGATGGCCAAGTCCTTGGGTTGGGGCCTTGGGGTGTCTCTTTGGCTCTTGTCCACTGGAAAATAAGTGGCCTCAAAATCTGAATTTAGGGTAAATCTGGACGTGCTAAAGTCCTAGCAGATAGCTGGCTGAAACCAGTGGTCACCCAGGGACTGGTTGGAGAGTTCTGGGTTGCAATAACTGCCTGGGGTGTCACAGGAACACAATCAAAACAGGAATCCATCCTCAAAAACATTGCTGACAGCAATTAAAAGGCTTGGGGAATTTTCCCATATTTTAACTCTTCCTGAACATCAGGCTTAATGTGCCAAGGATTGGGTAATCTGGCATTTTGAGGGACCCATGGAAACCTTGGGCTGCCATGCTGGCACTGCACTGGGAGAAGGACACCGGTCCTGTTAATGATTTGCTATTAAAAGGGTGAGAGATTTGAGATGTGGAATTGTGGACTTTGAGTGTGTAGGGAAAGAAAAAAAAGCATGCTGTTATTCAGCATAAGCTGCGTTTCCAAAGTTATCTGAAGGTAGAGGAAAAAAAAATCCCACACATTTCCCTTTCCCCATTTTACGTGTTTAAGCCAGGGAGAAAAAAAAGGAGGGAAAAAAAAAAAGGCTTATGCGATTTAAGCTATTTATTACCAAATAAAACTGCATCTGGGCCGTGTGCTTCTGGGCCAAGTTTTGGTCTCCCAAGAGCACAAACGTCAAGAGTTATGAGCCCCTTGAAAGTGGGGTTGATGATGGAAACATTGACTTAGTCTTAACTCTTTCAGGGATGCCAGATGCTTGTTGGGATGTTTCAGAAGCTGGCTGCAGGGAAACGGGATGCTGCCTGTGGCATAGAGCTGTAGCTGCAGCATCCTACCTTGTTGCTGCCAGGCCACTTGCAGCTCTGTGGGATATTGCTGATAGAACAAGCAGGAACCCGTTTTCCTATTCTGATGGTGCCCCATGCAAATACCCACAAGGAGGTGGTTTTTCATGCTGGGAGGGACAGCTGTTATCACCTTCTCCATCTCACAGCCCAAAGTTAATTCCTGCCTGAGCAAAGGGACTTCCTTTTGGAAACCATCCAGCCCCAGCTTCACCAGCCCTGCTGCTGAGGAGGGGATTTTGGCTGTGGCTACGTGGTGTCCAGTGTTTCAGCCTGTGCTGGCTGCGGGTCGGTCCCAGCTGATGGGTTTCATCAAGCTCCTTGCCAGGCTGGATGAGCCTCATCCTGCCCAACCAGTGCCAAGCACTGCTTTAGGCTGTGCTCAGCTAGAGCTTCATCTTCCCTCCTCCTAACATGTAGACATGGGTCTCCTGTCGTGCCTTCCTCCGGGGTGCACACACACAGAGCAGCACCCTTGGGCTCCTCTCCAAGCTCCTTCCTGGCTTTGGCATCAGTATAAGTACTTGGGGCTTGTTGCTCCCAAGTGACCCCACCCCCTGCTTTTCATGCAGCCAGCACTTGTGCCTTCAGATGCCATGGGGTTTCCAGGAGCTCGTGGTGTCCTGATTACTGAAAATCACTTTCCCCCAGATAGCCTCCCACCTGCAAACAGGACGTGTGTGGTTTTTCTGAGACAGATGACTTCACATTTAGCCCTCCAAAGCACATATTTCTCGCTGTCTGGGTAGAGTTTTCCTTTACATGTTATTACAGCAGGGTCTAGCAGCACTAACTCATGCCAGGACCTCATGTAGAAATGTAAAGTAAAAGCTAGTTCCACATTGAGAAGCTTTTTTTAAACTTTTTAAGCTCTCCTGGCATGACACCTAACTATGAAGTTTGGAATATCAGGTTTGTAATAGGCCACAGGCTTCCACGATCTTTGATTTTTAAGTACAGACTTCTCATTGGTGGACTTGCTAGGATGTGGTGTGGCAGGACTTGCTGTAGCTGGTGCTTTCCCAGGCCTGAATTCAAGTTGGTTCGGTGTAGAGAGCTGCTGGGGTGCCCTGACCCGTGTCAGCTCGCTGCCGGTACCCACCTCATCTCACATGTCTTCTCCTCAGTCCTGGTGGATGGGAGGGACTGAGATCCTGGCTGCTGCCGTGGGGCCCCTTCAACCAGTGCATGGTGATGGTCCAGCCTCTACAGCCCTTTATTTAATTAACCAAAGAGCTCCTGTGAGGATTTGGAACTCGCAGGAGCTCCACGGGTGCAGGCCTACCCAGTGACAGCTGCTCTTCGAGTGGGAGGGTCAGCTCATGGGCTCACAGTAGGACCTTACAGCACTGCACAGGGGATTTGCTAAACTTGTTGCATTCACTGCATCCTCTGGACCCACTTACTGTGAGCACTTCTGCCTCTCTTGAGGGATGACCTTAATTTCTTGTACCCCAGCAACTGTAAGGCGCTCCCGTCACTCAGAGGAAGAGCCAACTCCTGAACGGCTCCTGCCTTCTTCCTTGTGGCATGAGGAGGACCATATTTTGATGTGGTTTTGGAGCAGTCTCCAAAAAAAATACCAAGGGGGACCATATGGTATCCAGGCTTCTCTGGGCAGCAGTTACCCCGTACGCTGCAGTATGGCCCTCCTGGCCCCACAGTGGGTCTTGTGCAGCCTGGTAAATGCTATGCACTGCCCGTGGCATGTCTGCAAGGTTTAGGATGAGGTCCAGAAGGTGATCTGCAACCATCTGATCCTTTTGGGAGCAGATGTCCCACATCCTGTCTCCCATCCTCGCCCCTCACTGCTCTCAGCCCTCAGCATTAATGCTGGCGACTAATGACATACCCAGAACTTGCCACCTCTCTCCAATAGCCAGAGTGTGATTTCTTTCCTCTCTTCAATAGCCAGAGTGACTTCTTGGCTCTCTCCAGGGCTGTGTCCTCTTTGTGAAGCCAGACAGCTGCTTCTGGTGGTGCAAGCCTTCATTTTCTGGGAGAAACAGGACTCGGTGCTGTGCTCCACTGACAAAAAGTTCTGGCTTTGATTTGCCAGAGAGCCAGCAAGGAAGAAAGGCTGGGCTGCAAAAACGTCCCCTGCCCAACCTGACATGGTGTTCCCAGAAGTGGCAAAACACCCTACTGGTTTCCCAAACCTTCCCAGCAAATCACTGCCACTCATTCTGGAGCTGTAGGGTGGGATATTCTGCCTCTGGGATTAAGCTGCAGATCAAGCAAGAAACCTCAGTGGGTTATTACAGTCCCATCTGAAACATGAAAAAAAAAAACCAATACATACAAAATGGAGATAGATGGGTTTGATGCAGAGCAACCCCTCCAAAACAGCCTCCTCAGTGTTTTCAGGGTAGGTTTCAAATGCTGCTGTGATGCTTCTTGAAGGGAAGGTCTGAAAAGCACCTTTCCAAATTCTGATGATAAGGGGAAAGAGGGATGGAACTCTTCACTGGAAATCCCTGTGGACAGGGGATGAAAGGTGTTCAGAGAGTGGAGAGCTGGCACCAAGGACACTGGTTCTCACTCAGAAGATGCCAAGGAGGGAAGGGATGTTGGGACCAGCACATGGTCTGGGTGTTGCTGCTGCGTCTCCACAGCCTTGCTGGGCAGAGCAGTCCTGTTGCCAGGTCTGTGGACAAGCTCTGGTTCCTGAGTGTCCCCATGGGATGGGCATACTGAGCTGCTCTGGCACAGCGTGTGCTGATGCTGAGCACATGCAGGTTTGAGACCGGGGGGTATCATGAAGCATTTTGTTTAAACAAGGACAAGAGGCAACTGAGAATGTTGACTCCTTGTCATTAACACCTTCTGCAGGGAAGGGGTTTTGGATCTGGATTTTAAAACCACCAGCTCTGGCCATGGTTGGGTCTTGTTGAGGGCTGCCATGGGTTTAAGAAGCTCTGTGAGCAATGCAGCACAACACCAGAGATACAGCCAGGCCCTTGCAGCGCTTGCCTGAGTTTGTTTTTTTCTTTTACCCCCACAGTTTTGGCTTTTTGCCTGTTTCTGGTTGTCCTGTATGTCATTACTGGTGGGAGGGAGCTGCTACAAGCCCGGCTGGCCGATCATTAAGATAAGTTAAGGGTGCTTTAAGGCAGGTGTTGAGCACTTCCAAATGTCTGGGGGGGAGCTTTGGACACAGTGAAAGCAAGGAAACCCAAGTATTGAATTTCCCTTTCCAAAACAACTGGCTGCAGCATATCGTTGCCTGTCAAAGCCGAGGGCTCCTGCGTGCACAAGTCAGCACGTTTCTGCATTCCCAAGGGCAGGGATAAGGGCTTGCTCCAAGTGCTTCCCTGCTTCTTTCTGCAGGCAGAGCCGAGTAATAGACCTCTATCACATCAGCATTGCTATTTCTTTATGTTGAGAGTTAATTCTTTCTCCTGGTTATTTTTCCCATTTCCAAGCTGGGGACTAATTCAAGTGGATACAACACCCTTCTCGTTACATATAACCACAAAAAGATGACCTCTCTTGATCAGAGGGGCCCCTGGCCCCCTTCAAATCCCTTTTTCAACTTCTTTTTTTTTTTTTTTTAATTTTCCCTGGGCTAACAATCCAAATCCTGGAGGAGGCACATCAAGCCTAAACCCCTACCAGTACACTGGGAAAAGCCATGATGCCATTTGCCTTCCCCCACCGTAGGGCATGTAACTCTGATGTCATTTGCCTTCCCCACCAAAGGGCATGTAGAATATGCTTGGGTTACACACAGGAGCTGGCTGGGATGGTGTTGGGGGAGGTGGGCGATCGTGTCAGGTTGCGCTGCTGATGGGCAGAGCCCCAGGAGTTGCACTGGAGTTCAGGTGCCAGCCTGAACCCTCTTTGACCTTGGCAGCAGTGGGGTTTTGCATGGCTATAAAGCCTGGCAAGTGGTTGAGCATCCCAAATAACATTGGTGAGGCCTGAGATGTGACCCCCTGCTTTTAGTACAGGGCGCAAGGGTGAGCAATTCCTGTCAGCTGTTCGTTCTCCATCCTTTCTGGTGCCTTCAGACCCAACAGAAACAACAACAACAACAACAGAGTAGCAAAGGGGTTTTGCAGCACCTCCAAAGCTGTGTTTCCTCCAGTGCCCTTTCCTGAAAGATGTGTGGAGCTGAGCCCAGAACCGTGAGAAATGGAGTGGTTTGGGGAGGAAGGGATGGGCTGGGTAGGAGACATCATGCCAGGCTGCCAGGGCCACCTGTCCCCCCAGGCATGTGAGAGCCTGGGAGGGGAGCAGTGAACAGGGACCATTAAATCTCAGAAAACGTTTCCTTTCACCATGGTTTGGCTTCTATTATTTTTTCTCCTTTTTTTTTCTTCTTTTTTTTTTTCCTCTGGTGTGATGATCCAAAAATCATAAATACACCCTCGAATGCTGTACATGAGGATAAAGCTATAATTAAAACACAGTGCAAAGTACAAAAGCAAAAAAAGGAGATGGATTTAAGTGTAGCAAACGCTGTAGAAGTGTTTCTTGTTCCTCCTTGGGAAATATTGCTGAATTCAACACGTTCCTGTGAAACATCATCTTCAACAAAACTATTTCCCCCGCTCCCCAAAGTCAGTGGAAAAGGGTTGCAGGGAAAAACCCTCAGCCAGAGCTGTATAAACAGCTGTCTCTCCCTCCCCTGTGATGGGTCCAGGCTGCCTGCCCAGCTCCCCATCCCTGCTGCTCAGCATCACTTCACCCCTGATGGAAATGTGCTGCTGAATGCTGGTTACTTACAGGGGGGGTTTTGTGCGGGGTTGTTGTGTTTGTTTTTTGTTGATTGCTAGGTGTGGGATTTGGAAGGAGGCCCAGCCCTTTTTTGGGTACATACCCTGTGATGCAGGAGGGGAGATGTTCTGCTTGGTGTTGGCGACCATGGGTGTGCGTATGAAGCGGTGCTCCAGCCATGCCAGCTCATGTCACTCAGCAATTAATGAGAGGCTTCGTTAGGGCAAGGGGATGTCCAGTGGGGATCACACAAGCAAGCAGGGGAAATCTGCAGTCTCCAAGATCTTTGTTTATGTGTTTTTTGGGATGAGCTGGGCTCTGTTTTGCTGTGCCTGCACAGTGGTCCGTAGTGGCATGGTGCAATAAAGGCTGTTGCATGGCAGTGGCCATGAAATGGTCATGAGGGAACCTGTTCCCCTGAGCCCCCTTGCAGCCCTTTTCCATCAAATGTGTGAGACTGTGAGTGGGAGTTTGATAAACCTCCAAAACCTCGTGGTTTCCTCCTGGGACCCAGCCATACTCCTCCCAACACAAACCACCACCCCTTTGCCCATCACAGCTTCTCCATCTTGACTTAGTCCCTGGAGCTGCCCAGCCTGGCCCAGAAAATAAGGCAAAATAAAATGTTCTTTGAGCATCACCAATGCATGCTGGGGCTGCTCCTTGCCCAGCCATGGGCTGGCACTCGGGTCTGCTACCTGTTGCATGCCACTGGATGTGTGGGATGGCAGGCTGGGGATGGATCTGAGCTGTCTGCCTGTTATTTCTGGCATGGCTCTTGCCATTTGCTAAGAGAAATGAGAAAGCTGTTGGCGAAAGTGCTGAAAGTGAGACAGATTCCTTCCTGACTGATAGATTTTTCTCTAACTCTTCCCTCCTCCTCTTCCATCCTCCCCACCCCACTGTCTCCATCCCACAGTTTGCTGTTCTATAATAGGAGTGAGATGGCACAACCCCTGCATGCGACCACTACATTCTTACCCCACTGAATATTCCATGGATTTGGCCAGGGGGGTTATTATTTCTTTAAATTCTTTTAATTGTCTGGGAGCACTGTCACTCCTCATTTCCTATTAGTAAGTCAATTTAAATTGTTTAATAAAGGGTACATCCACAAATAATTTGCAGAGTTAACACGTGACTGATGGTAATTAGTAGCTTGCACGAGCCCTGTGGTGGTCCTGCTTGGTGCCCTGCGTGAAGCTGAAGCTCAGGGTTATAGCCCTTACTCCCTGTGTACCACTGGGATGGATGCTAACTTCCCACTGCCCTTACTCCCTGTGTACCACCAGGATGGATGCTAACTTCCCACCACCCCTACTCCCTGTGTACTGCTGGGATGGATGCTAACTTCCCACCGCCTGGCTGTCTCCAGGGGAATTTTAATGCATGTCCAAGGAAACAAGCTGCAGGCACCCAGGCTATTAAAAGCCCCAACCTTGGCCAGGCACCCTGGGCCTGGTTGGTGGAGTTTATCTGCCATCCCAAGGCAGGAGGAGGGGTTGTGGGGGCTCTAATCAAGGTGAAATGGCTGAGATGGCGCGGCTCCATCCCCTCACCCCAGCTCAGCCGATTGCAATGGGCAGAGCTCTCGCAGCTGCAAAACCTGTCAGTGAGTGAAGCCAGAGCTCTCCAGGAGCTGCCATCTCCCTCTCTGCCTCCATGGGATCGAGATGTATAAATAGCCCCAGCCTCCCCCTGCTCGCATGCAGACCACAAACGCCTGGAGAAGCTGGCCAGGTTGCCTTAACCCAGGGGGAAAGAATTCACATGCGTTGCAGGCAGCTTAACAGCATGAGACAGATTTTGTTTTCCTTTTGAAGGTGGCCACGCTTCCTGGGCTGCGGCTGTCTGCTTGAGATACCCCTATTCCCCATGACAGCTCTGGGCCCGATGCTGTGTCCTTTACCAGTAGCCCAGCTGCGTATAAAGCGTTGCTGCTATGAGGAAAGGAGGAGGGAATAAATCATCCCGCTTTCCAGGGCTTTTATTTTCATAAAGCCTGTAGCATCCTCTGTCTCTCTGCAGTGTTTACCCAGGGACTCTGCATCTCCAAGGTGGGACAGTGTTTAATGGGCACATGGATCCCGGGAGCCTTTCTGGGTGGGATGCTGATGGATGGATAAGTCTGCAGGTGCCTATGTCAGACCCTAGGTGATGCAGAAGGAGAACCTTCAGGGACAGAAATACCCAGTATCAGACCAGTGCGTTTCTGTGACTCGGTGCTACATGCCAAACCTGCAAAAATCTATGAACTCATCATTTCAGGGTTCACCTGGGGGCACCGAGGAAGCGGGAGTGTTTCTTTTAATGGAAAAATTCCAGGCTGCATCAGATAATGTATAGAAACAATAAATATAACTATAGAAGTGAGAAAAAAAAAAAAAAACAAAACCACCAAAAACCCAACAAAAAACCCTCCAAAAAAAAAAATAATCTGTGGAAGTGAGAAAGCAGTGGTGAGTAGGATGTGATGAGTTTCCCCGCGGGTTTCCGCAGTGTTTGAAGCCTGCCTGAGCGAGGGGTGGAAGCGGCGCGGCAGCGAGCAGCCAAACAGGTTCCTGGATCCACGTGCCCACATCATCTGTTGGCTTTCTATAAATGAATTTATACCTCCCCAGTTTGAGGCTGCTGCCTGTGACACTGCCTTCCAGCTCAATGTTTGGGGGGGGCTCTGTAAATCGCTGTTAAGCGATCTTCCCCATGGGCTTTGTCTATGCTGTGCAGGTAGGGAGATGGGACCATGGGAGGGAGCTTGCCTGAGACCTGTTTCATGTCTCCACCAGGTTCCATCTTTGCATCCATGTGTTAGGCTTTGGACTTTCTCAGGACACTTTTTAAAGATTGATCAGCTGAGGTTAGGGGTTTGTAAGTCAACAAGGGTTGTCCAAGCTGGGGGCTTGGCAGGCTGAGAAAGACAGTGGACTTTGCAAAAGTTTATGGTCAACAGAAGCTTGAGGAATGAGTACAGAGAGGGAGAGGAAAGGCAAAGAAGGGAGGGAGATACCTCTCTGCTCTCCTGAGAATTATCTCTGTTTAGGTGCTTGCTTTGTGGCAGAGGATTGGATTTCTGGCTTGTTGGCAGCCCAGGGAAATCAGTCCTCCATGGCTCCAGATATGATGGGGCTCAGGTTGGAATGGGCTCTGAGCAACCTCATCTGGTTGCAGGTGTCCCTGCCCATGGCAGGGGGGTCAGACTAGACGATCGTTAAAGGTCCCTTCCAAACCAAACCACTCTGTGAATCTATGAGCAGCTGGAGCTGCTCATGCCAAGAGGAGGTATACACCAATGAGCTTCAGAGAGCAGGGTGGACCCTCTCCTCCTGACCAGCAGGCTGGACATGGGGACACACGCTGCATTTCCAAGTCAGTCTCAAGACAAAAGCCCCTCCAAGTTGGTAAGGACTGCATTGTTTCTGCAGCAATGACAGAGGACTTCCCTCTCCTTCCTTAGCTGGGAAGGGTAAGTGTTTTCAGGAAAGGCCACTGAAGTTGATGAACCTATTAGGTGCCTTTGGGGTAGACCATAAACAAACAGTCAAGATCTGACTTGCCTGTGTTCTGGCAAAATCGAAGTATCCCGATGGAGAAGGATAATTCTTCTGTGGGATGAGAACCAACCTCATTGGTCTCTGCCTCACAGTTCCCCATGGCTGGGGCAAGTGGTGGGGAACACTGTCTCCTGGAGAATGCAATTAGCAGCTCTGAAGCTTGATAAGCACACTTTCCAACCTCATCACCTTTGTTGTGGAAATGTCTTCAAAGCTTAGCTAATGAAAACGCTGGCCTTGCCCTTGTTCCAGGGAGTAGAAATTAAAGCTGGAGTGGAGTGTCTGGGCTGGCTTTCAGTCATGGGTTGCTCTCTGCTGTGACAGGCGGTACTGGCCAGGGAAAGAAAGCAGATTAAATCCCTGAATCAAATTTTCTCAGAGCATTTCGTGGGCAGCGCTTATCGGTTCCAATGTAAACGGAACCCAGGACTAAACGGTGGCTCAGGAAAGAGAAGGGAGATGTGCTACCAGACTAATCAATCACAGACCTTGCTAACGTGACACCCACCACTGCATTGAATAGGGGTGAATGCCTGCGAGCCAGGTGCTGGTGTTGGCTGTGGTGTGCTACCTGGAGTAAGGCTGCTCAGGTGGTGTCAGTGGGGTGACGCTGGTTTGACCTTGTGTATGCGAGATCAACATGTGGGCTTGGGAAACAGTCCCCACCAAGGTCCCTTCCAGCTAGATACAAAGAACAGAAGAGGGTAAACTTTGAAATAGAAAACTTTTGAGGTTGGATGTTCTGTTCTGCACTGTTATTCGTTTGCCAGGGATTTCTGGGGCCACCAGCACCATGCTTGGCAAGGACTGGCTCTTTGCTGGGCAAGATGGTTTGGCTATGCCAGCTGTATGATTTGATGACTGCTAATAAGCATGTATTTGCTGAAGTATTCCCCACAGTCTTTGCTTTGCTGTCAAAATCCTCTCCTCAGCATAGGCTTAGTTGTAGGGAATGAACAATTACAACGCAAGATAGCGAATTATGTTAAGACAAATTGATGGGGTTTATTTAATTGTATGGTCCTGGTCACATCTTGATAGTATTTTTCCTATTGAGGGAAACACATCACTACACTAGTAAGTAGTAGAAAAAATAGTAAACGATGCATGTTTTAATTGACTAGTTCCTAAAAATAAGGTAAATTGAGTCTCTCTACCAAGGCAAAATTGGTTAGGCGTTTACTTCATGTAATGTTGGCCCCACATAGGCCTTGCATACCTTTCTACCCAGATATCATAGGTAAATATTGCTCTTTCTGGACCACAGGGAAGTGTATGACCACGCTCCTTGCAAGGACTGTCTTGGTGGGGGAGGAAAAATTCAAGTCGAAAGCTCTGATAAGATGATTCACCCACCCTGTGCTCTCTAGTTCCTCATGGCCCTGGTGCCAGAGGTCCTGCAGATGTTTTGCTAAATCAGACTAAGGCCTCCCAAGATACAGCAAAAGGCTGGAAGTCCTTGGCTAAAATTGCATCAGGCAGCAAGAGATGGGAGACCTGCAGAAGGATGAGAGACTAGCTTTTTATGCTTTACTTCTGTCCTACAAAACATGGAGGAATGTCACTCAGCTTTATCCTCCTAAGCCAGTTCTGCCTGAAACACAACTAAATTGCAGTCTGATGGCGCAGGCTGGTGTGAGGGGCTTCTTCAACCTGCTCTAGCACCTTGTCTTCAGGTGCTGTGAGGTGCTGGGGTTGTAAAATGGCTCACCCATGGCTGACACTGGGAGGACCCATGGCCATCAGAGGCTGAACAATCCACTCTGAGTTGGTCTGCAAGTACCCAGCAAGCACAGCAGTTAGGAGGCATCTCTCTGTGATGGGGATGGTGCTCAGCCTGAGAAACAGGCCAGGGCAGCACAGGATCCCCAATTCATTACTCAGCCTTTACTTCTGGGGTGTGATGAATTGGGGCCAAGCCAACAGCAGTGTATATAACCTGCAGCACTGGAGAACGGGGCACATGGGCAGCTTGTGGTTCTGGTTTTGCAGCTTCATCATTGGGGAACAACACCTCTGATTCCACCTCCTCTGGTTTTAATCACTAGGGTAGATGAACCATGCTGTTATCTGACAGCATGAGAAGTAATCACCTTATGAAGTTCTGCTGTCAGTGGCACATGCATTTGTTGCCTGCTGCCTCTTTCAGAGGGGTGCTACAGAGGATTAATCTGTATTTAAGGGGTGCTGTGTGCAACCACTTATCCACAGCTTGGCGGACCATTAGTTTCTGTAAGGTCCTCTCCCTTGCTTCTCTTGCTGGCACCTGGTTTGCCTTGTGCATCGCCCGTTTCCACACAGATGTGAACAGAAAGCACTTGGGGCTCCCCGAGCTGCCATGAGGGACTGGCCCTGCCTGGTACGGAAGGGAGATGTGAGCAGAAGAGATTTAGGTGAAGAAGACATCATGAGCACATCTGGACTGTGTCTTGGGATGACACCTGGTGTCTCTGGCTTCACATGGTCCTATTTTTTGTTTGTTTTTTTTGGGGTGGTTTTTTTTTTTTTGAAAGGAGTTTTTAGGAAGTTTAGTGGTTCAAAAGACTGTAAAAGGGTAGGGGTCATATTCTGGGGCTGATTCTCAGCAAGGAGGCATCTCTAATTATCTCACTCAGGTCTCAACTGAGGGGAGACCTGATCACTCTCTACAAGTACCTAAAAGAGGGATGGAGTGACAAGGGAGGTTGGTCTCTTCTGACAAGTAACTAGCAATAGGACAAGAGGAAACGGCCTCAACTTGTCACAGGGGAGGTTTAGATTGGAGATTTGGAAAAATGTCTTCAGTGAAAGAGTGGTGAGGCACTGGACCAGGCTGTCCAGAGAGGTGGTGGAGTCACCATCCCTGAAGGGGTTCAGAAAATGTGTAGACATGGCACTCCAGGACATGATTTAGTTGATGTGGTGGTGTTGGACGGATGGTTGGACTTGATGATCTTTAAGGTCTTTTCCAACCTTAAAGATTCTGTGATTCATTCTTCGCCACTGAGATGCCTCTCTTCTTTATTTTTAAGAGACGAAGTTTTTCTGTGATGCCTGTAATTGCTCCGGGAATGTAGGAAGCAAGGGTCCACCCCAGCAAGGATCTTGATGGAGGTGCAAACCAGTGCCAGATGCCTTGCAAAAAGCCTCCGCTGTGGATATCTTTCACACCTCATTTCTTCCTCATTCCCATCAGTTTCATGGCTGGTCTCACAGCAGTTCATGTTAATCCCAGCCCTCAGAGGCAGGAGGTGTCTCATTCACATCTGGCAGTCAGTTTCTTAGAGGCAGTTTCTTAGGGCAGAGATTGTTTCCTTGCTTATGTGATGTTTTAGACAGGGCAAGAAATACCTTGAGTGGCAAGGGAAGTCAGCAAGCTTTGAAAGTTCTGTGAACTCAAAACACATGAAAACATATTGTAGAAAACAATATCTTTCCCTCCTCCCCCCTTTTCTAAAATGTTGAGGTGTTTTCATAGAATCATGGATCCGTTTGGGTTGGAAAGACCTTTAAAGGTCACCTAGACCAACCCTCTGAGATGGGCAGGGACATCTGCAACCAGATCAGGTTGCTCAACCTGCCCTGGAATCTTTCCAGGGATGAGGCACCTACCAGCTCACTGGGGATCATGTGCAGGTGCTTCACCACCCTCAGCACTAAACATTTCTTCCTTATATCCAGCCTGGATCTCCCCTCCTTTCTTTTAAAACC
This sequence comes from Gallinula chloropus, assembly GCF_964237585.1. NCBI lineage: Eukaryota > Metazoa > Chordata > Aves > Gruiformes > Rallidae > Gallinula > Gallinula chloropus. The sequence goes on from NC_140089.1 coordinate 86,228,510, forward strand.
TTTACCTCTTGGTCTATCACTACAGGGCCTATTAAAACTTTTGTTCTTTTTCTCTTTAAGACAGGCAAACCAAAACAAGCTGAAGCAGTTTTCATCAGTATGAACTTCAATTTGGAGCCAAAAAGTTGCTTTGAACACAAACCCATGTGTTGGTTCCAATGTTTTTTTGGAAGAGAAAAGCTATTAGTCAAAATCAGCATTTTTCCCCCCCCATGTAATCAATTAACTGACCAGTTCTCTTTTTTTAACCCTTTTGGTAAAGGAAAGACACAGCTGCTTGCCCTGGAAGGGCAACCACCAGGCTAGGGTTCCCCTGGCTGCCGCTGGTCCCCATGACGGCCGTGCTCTTCTCTTCCAGGTGCTCCTTTTCAAAGGTCTCAGCATCCCCATGCTACCTCCTGCCGGCACTTCCACCTGGGTCCCCAGCCTCAGCTCTCCGCCGACTTCACCCTGCCTCACGCGGTGCAGCCTCAGCCGGGGCTGACCCCCCACATGGCCCCCGCGCACCAGCACAGCGGTCCCCTGCACCAGCCCCTGGCACCGGTGCCAGCCCTGCCCTTCCAGGACGTGGCCGGACCATCTTTCCTACCTCAGGCGCTTCACCAGCAATACCTCCTCCAGCAACAGCTCCTCGAGGCACAGCACCGCCGGCTCATGCCCCATCCCAGGTAAGCGGGTCTTACTCTTCCTGAAGGATGCTGAGGAGCTGGGTCAGCCTCCCTGCAGCGAAGTGGCTTCTTCAGAACTCCATCAGTATGTGCTGGTGATTCAAGGCTTCACTGGCAATGTTGAGTTTCCTTCATGAGTTCATTTGGCAGTCTTCTGCCCAGAGAGGGGGTGGATGCCCACATCCCTGGAGGTGTTCAAGGCCAGGTTGGATGGGACCCTGGGCAACCTTGCGTAGATCCAGGCATGGAGGTTGGTGGCCCTGCCTGTGGCAAGGGGGGGTCCCTTCCAACCCAGACCATTCAATGATTCTATGATTTGTGCACCCCCAAAACTCATCCACCAGAAAGAAAGCTGATGGGTAGGTTGCACCTGTGGGTGCACCTTTCCCATGGGGTCCACACCACGATCATCTAGTAAGTCCCAAGGTCACCTATGGGATGGTAACAGCACGATGGTAACACCTTGGTGCTGCTGTGAACCTGTCCTGCATGACACAGAGAGAGTGATGGGCTGCATGCATGAGGCATCTCCTCGTAGCTGCTATTTCATTTCAAAAAGATGTAAGAGATCACATCCACCTATCCTAGCAGGGTTCACACATGAAGAGCTTGCTCTGCTGGGCCTAGGTAGGCTTCCCAAGTCTATGAGGGAACAGTGCCACTGACCTACAGCATATTCAGTCAGGGAAAGCAGCCTGAATTCAGGCTGAACCAATGGCTGCAGAGAGAATTATAGTAGCTCAGCAGAGGTGGAAATGGATGCCTGGCCTCATCCTGATCGTGTTTCTTGAGAGGGGTTTAGGTAGCACATAGGAGAAGAGCAAGGGGTTGGTTTTTTTTTTTGAGACATAGAAGCTGTTTGTGGGTTTTACCCGTGGATCAAGAATCAGAACACGAGTCTTTGTAATAAGGCTTCATTTGGAAAGAATGCTGCAGACAGAACACGCTTTCTTTCCATGCCCTTTCTGTCTGAAAATTGTGTGTTCTTCTCATCCTTGTTTTGTTTTGCATAAGCTGGATTTTAGGTGGATTTAATGATTAGTTAATAATTGGGTAGCAAGTATGTGCGAGGCTGAGGCATTGATGATACAAGTTATTTACCTCTTAGTCATAAGCTGAATTCAAATAAAAGCACTGAGCACAAATCCATGCAGAAGCTGCTTTGGTAAATGCTGCCAGTGTTACATTTACAAGTGGGCTGTGGTGTGGAAGAGAGCAGGAACCTCTTGCCCAGTCCCACAGCCTGCTGTTGAAAGCACAGCTGCACTGTGGGAGGGCATCTGGTATGGGGCATGAGGTCCAGGTGTGGGGCATGAGGTCCCAGTAGTGGGAATCTGGGTTCTGCCTTCAAAAGTGAAGCCTCTGAGCTGTGGCTGCACATAAAAACTCTTGATCTAACAGTTCCCTACTCCATTTGCTCTACTGTTTTCCCATGGCTTTGCTTTGCGATGGCTGCAGTGTCAAGCAAGGACTCATCAGGGAGGAAAGGGTATGAGTCTGTCTGTAGTGCAGATCTGGCTTGTGCATCCATCTTGTATCTTTCCAAACAGGGACACTGATCAAGCAGCACATGCTCTTCCCCTGGTTAGCTGAAATGGGCAATAATCATGAGAAGAGACTCAAATCCCTAGAAGAACCTTGCCATATATTCTACCGCTTTCCCTTCCTTTCCTGCAGAGCAGTGGGAGAAGGAGCTGGATCCCAGCCTGGCCTGTCCATCATCCAGAGAAATGTTGGCAATGGCCAGCAAGAGCAAATTCTGCTTTCAGTTACTCCTGAGTAATCCTGTTATGAATGAGGTTCCCCAGGAGTTTATGGACTGCACGGGGAGACAAGACAACCTGCAGCTTCTTTATGATGATGGATAGCGGCTGCAGCAGGGACACATTTTATCTCCCCTGTTGTTTATGGGGCTGACAGTGGAGAAAAAGAAAACAGCATGAAAGGCAGAAAGCTGCTAAGGAAGAACGTTTGGTTTCCCCTTCTGTCCATGTTGCCTCTGAACAGTACCTCCTGTAGACTGACTGTATGTGAATGCTGCAGGGGGGTGGGGGTGTGCACCGTGTCCAGGGGACCACAAGTAAATGTCAATACTCTGAGTTTCCTCTTCTCATCATCCCTGGCACCTGCCTGTACCCCTTTCTCTTGGGCACATAATCCTGAGCCCAACTGTTTGTGTTTCCCCCCTGGTTTGTTGACATGAGTTTGGAGCAGGAGTTGTAACTCGCTTGCCACTCTCCTCTCCACAGGCGGGCTCAAGAGCGCATGTCTGTTCAGCCTCACCGCCTACACCCCAGCTTTGACTTCAGCCACCAACTGCAAACTCCACAGCCCATGGGGACCCAGCCCAGGTATCTAGCTGAAGGCACAGACTGGTAAGTCTTCCACACTTCACCAATGTGTTGAATGAGGTTTCCAAAAAGCCCTGCAGTGGCTTCAAGGCTGTGTGGCTGTCATCACGAATCGATGTTTTCATGAAAGCTGACAGGTCGGCTCACCAGATACCACGTGGGGAGTGAGGCATGGGAGTGTGGCATGGAAGTGTGGCATGGGAAAATTCATCTCTGGGAGGACCACAAACATATACTAAAGCGGTTATACATACACACATTAATAGTGAGGCACTGATATTGCCCACAGCTCTCCATCCCACGAATGTAGACTGCAGCCAAACATCAATCTTCCTGCAGGGAATATTCCTGCTGCAGGGCACAGCCAGGGTCTTTCTCCTGTAACCCAACGTGTCTTCCTGAAGTAGATACTCTGCTGCCCACTGGCACTCAACAACAGTGGCCACAATGATTTCTGTGGTCTAAATTATAGATCGCTGGTGCTGCCCTGCCCAGAAGGGTGGTGTGAGTGAATTAATAGCTGCTAATCGTTCTCCCAGTGTCGCATTCGATAGCCTTGGAAAAGGCGCGTGGGGAATCGATCGTTTCATTTTCAGAGCAGGTTTTGAGCTCTTGTGCAGTTAATAAGGTATGGGGATGCACTCAGAAGGAGAGGCAAATAAAAACATACCTCTGAATAGCTGCTCGTTAGCTGAGCGAGGTCCGTTCTGCGCACTGAATGGGAAAAAAATAGCATGTGAACATGTAATTAGAGACAATCGCACTGTGTGTGCACAAGGGGCCCGAAATAAAATGTCACAGGAAATCTTAATTATGGCATTTCCTAACATCTGAGCGCTTTTCTCTGCAAACGGAGAGTCCTCTTAGCATTGGGGAGGGGGGTGTGTTACCCCCCCTCTGGGGTAATAACATACACCTAAAATATGGCCAGATCCTTCTGCCATTTTCTTCTCAGGTGTCCCCATTACTGGCACCACTGCGAGCTGAATTTGGCCGGGATGACATTGTTCAGATCAGTTTGCAAAGCAGTTCGCATACCATTGGGATAGAGCCATTCTTCCTGCCTGTCTCTCAGCGCAGAGCGTTTAATTACAATCATTAGAAGGATCTGATACAGCATCGCTTTGTGTTCCCCTCCTCCTTCCTCCTTTTTACCCCCCGTGCTGCTCCATAGCCTTGTAAAACCTCAGGAGTGGGGATGACATAAATCATACACTGTGTATATATATTTGGGTGACTCACTTCCCCCTGGGGCACGTGTACAGTTTTGCTCAGTGACAGATACAAAGCCGTTCCTCTAATGTGTTACCACCGCGTGAGCAGCGCCGGCGCGCGCGCTCGGAGGCGGTGGGTGGTAAGGCACCATTGCGGGAAACGGGGATGGAAGGAAGTTCTGAAGGTGATCAGTCATCTCAGACAGCCCAACCTTGATTAAAATCTTCTGGTGAAGGAGAAATAAACTCCCATTCGGTTCCTTAAATCATCTGCATTCGCATTTAGTGACGACCAACCCAACCTGTTATCTGAGTCCTTATCTTTCACTTTTTGATTGGTGGCAGCCAAAGGCATCAAAGCTCTTGGACCTCACAGCTGAGCATCAAGATGAGGTGTTGTCGTAGCACAGGCTATAGGGTGATGGTTGGGTTTGGGTTTCTTCAGCCGATGTGCTCTTCTTACTCACCCACAAACTCTGGGAAAACAACAGTCCATTGTTCTTCTTTGGGCACATCTGTAGACCCACAGCATCACTTCAGGAGCCCTGGTACCTGATTTTAAGGACCTAGATGCACCCATGCAGGAACAGTTTGGCAGTGTTGACACTGAAATTACTTTTACAAGTTAATAATGTCTGTTCATCTTCGAGAGATCTCTTCAGTCCTTGATCTGAAAGTACTCCGTCGATTATCACATCTGTATTTTAGGCAGGGAGTACAGGAAGACAGAGTGGGGGTGGCCAGTGACAGGGCAGGGAATGGACCCAGCTCCTCCTGGTTCCAGCTGAGCTCTCCATCCACCTGGGAGCAGTTTCAGAAATTGGATAAACCTCCAAAATCATGACACGGGAACTGGGAATTCTCAGTCTTGCCGATTCCCACCCTGCTTCTGTTCTTGTCAGTTGCTTGCTGTGTTTTATCCCCTGACAGCTCTGTCTGTCTGGGACCTGGCTAGCACATGGCCAGGAGGAACAGTCCCATCAAGGACGGTCCCTCTATTTGCTTCAGCTTGCTGCAGGGTGGGGGGACTTATTGTGCATCACTGAAGCCCTGGAGCTTTTGCCTGGTACACCGGCCATCCCAGTAAAGGGTTCCTGCACTCACTGTCCCCTCACGTCCCTTAGTTGTTGGGCCAACACAGTCTCACAGCTGCTGGAGAACATCCGGGCTGCTTCTACCAAGCTGTGGTGCTTGCTGCCACTATCCTTCATGGAGGGGAAGAGAGGTTTGAGGATGAAATGGGAAGCCACTCCTGTGCTCTAATGAGCTCCGTTTTTGCAAATGTGAAGACAATGGCTATTAGAGCGCCGGCTTTTGTAATTACGATGAAGTGAATGACGTTCAAAGCCCTTGTCTGCTGAGACTTGTTGGCTGGAGACAGCAGGGATCAGCTAATTGGATTATAGACGGAGAGGCTGTGCTGTCTCTGTGCATCCCCTCTGCACAATGACGTGGGGATGGGCTTGCAGTTTGTCTCTGTGTGCTGGATTGGGCAGCTGGACATTGGCTGGGATCTTGGTCATGTCAAGTCCTGGGATTGAGCTGCGTTATTTTTCTGGAGGGAAGAATTGTCCAGACTCACCAAGCTGAGCCCCAGCTCTGCTTGCCTGGGCCAGGCTGTGTGTGGGCAGGTGGGACCATCAGCTATGTCCCACTTCATTGTCCTTGGCCTGCTGGTTGTGTGACACCCTTTCCTACAGCAGTGTCATTCAGAAACATCTTAAAACTTTAAGAAAAGAAATCCCAAAACCAACAATAACAAAAAAACCCCAAACCCTGGGCTGGGAGACCTCCAGGAAGAGCACAGGCATATCGAAAGTCCCTGGATTGCTCCTTACAACTGCCCAGAATGGTCACCAGACTGTCCCTGAGTAATTAGCTGCAATACTGCAAAATATCCAAGGTAAAATGTAAATGTTTGTGGTGATGGCAGTGCAGGGAGGACCTGGTCTGGCTGAGTTGAGTTACCAAGCCTGGCTATCAATCGAGACACCAGAATGCTCTTGCTCCAGTACTTGCAGGCTGCGGCTGTGCAGCTCTTCACACCAGCTAACACAAATGTCAGCTGGCATAAAACCAACCCCTTGCTCCTCCATGCTGTCCTGGTGGGTGATTGCCCAAAATAGAGGAAACTCCCTTCCAAGCTGTAGCATCGCCTCAGGCTGAGGAGCCCCCAGCAGCACCACCTGTGAAGGTTGCCCTGGGAGGGTGACCCAACTTGCTGTAAGCCCCACAATGAAACCACACAGTCACATCTGTACCTTCACCCTTGCATCCACAGGGACCTCAGTGTTGATGCGGGACTGACTCACACCCAGTTCCAGGTCCGTCCGGTCCCTCAGCCCTATCAGCATTACTTAGCCACACCTCGGATGCACCATTTCCCCAGAAGCACATCCTCAACACAGATGGTAAGTGAAACGCCGCTACTGAGAAATGTTTTATGCATTGTCTGCCAGAAGGCAGTCAAAATAGAGGCTGCTATCTTTCTATCACCTGTCTTCTGTGAATCCCACTTATCTCCGGCCGTGGGAGGGAGTGTCTGAAAGGATAATGTTGCATCATTGCACACAGGATTAGAGAAAGGGAAGAAAAATCTCAGCTGCTCTGGAAAGATTCGGTCCATCATGTGTGGGACCGCACTCACGAGCTGGTCTGCAAAGCCTGGGCGGGATGTGAGAGACTCAGCAGTTTTACTAAAAATATTATTAATTCTGAAATGAACCATGGGATTCCAGGGCTTTTTGTGTGCAGGGTTGACAGCAGCTGACTCTCTCTCTCTCTCGGGCCAGCCCCAAGGACCATCCCTTTCCACATCATTGCTCTTTACCTCAGTCTTGATGCTGTCCATAAAGGTTTTGCATCACCTCTTGCAGAGGTGGAGGTGGGGTTTGATGAGAAGAGGGGCTGAGGGGGGTCGTTTGCTGTCACTTCTTCTAGCAGGGTGCTGTATTTAGAGGTGAGCCACACTGAGCACTGCTAATCCTCGAAGAACCCTTGGAAATCCCACAAGGGTGGTTTTTCCTCAGGCTTGTGGTCAGACCCTGGCCACCTGCGTGGTACAGTGAGGCTTAAAGAATCCAAGCTTGGGTGAGGAGAAATCCACCCATTTAAAGCAAATAAAATATCCCTTAAGCTGATCGATGGTGAGAGTTCAGAACTGCGATGTTATAGATGTGAAAAGAGTTATTGTAACAGATGATTCAGAAGAACTTCACACTCTTAGTTACCATTTATTGGAAAACTATGTAATAAAACCTCAGGTTTTGACTGTTAAAAAGCTTCCACTGTGGAAGGCACTGGTCTGCTCTTCTGTTTTGAGTTTTTAAAGTGGGGGGTTTAAATCAGGGTAACAACAGGGGCTCCTGGTGGCTTTATTTTCCTCCCTCACTTCCCTCAGGTTGTTCACGAGATCAGAAATTACCCTTATCCGCAGCTCCAGTTACTCGCTCTTCAGGGACTGAACCCGAGCAGGCACACATCAGCTGTGCGGGAGAGCTATGAGGTACGTGCCTCGGCCACTGGAACTGTTATTAAATCTTTCAGTGCTGGGAACTGGTGTGAGCTCTGGCATACATTTGTAAGGCTGCTTTGTGGTGGTGGAAGTTGCTCTGAGTCTTGCAGCAGTTTTAGTAACACCTGGGAGGTGAAGGGATTGAGTGGGTTTGGGTTATTCTGGGGTGCCCGGGCCTGGTTGACTCTGCCTCACCTCATGTCTCTGAGAAAAGAACTTCAGTTCTACAGGGCTTTGTCCTCCAGCCTGTCAAACAGAGCTCAAATTCCACCCCAGTTTCTGAAATATTGGATGTCCAGCTCCCTGCTCCCTGCCTCAAACCCTTAAGCTATCTGTCCAAGAGATGAGGCTCAGATCCATCTGTAAAGCATGACTGATTTGGGGATTTGAAGGACATTTCCACCAAGGAAAAGGCCGGATGGAGCCTGGGTCCCTGGCAGCTGGAGTGGGGTGGTGGGACCTCATGCCCCAGCAACAATGCTGATGACACTTTGCTGCTGTTCCTGCACCACAGGAGCTGCTGCAGCTGGAGGACAGGCTGGGCAGTGTGAGCCGGGGCGCTGTCCAGAACACCATCGAGAGGTTCACCTTTCCCCACAAGTACAAGAAGGTGAGTGCCCCAAAACCACTGTCAGCCCCCCTTTGTTGGCAAAGGATTGAGGGCACAGAGAGGGCAGTAGAAAGGACTTTAGTGGGTTGTGGTCCTCAGGGGTGGCCAGCCTCCACCATCCATGCAGGAGGAATGTAAAATCCACAATTAGTGCTTTGAGATCTTGAGGAGGCTCCTGGGCTGAAGCAGTGGTGTGGCTGAGCTGGCAGTTTCTCATTTCTAGACTAGAAAGCTGCAGGCCAAATTTGCCAGAGGGTCTCAACCTTCTCCCCCACAGCTTGGTAAGAAGATGCACACACCAAGGGGGCTCCATTCGTGCAGACCCACCCCGTTCTGCGTGCAAGAGGCATGCCCCACACACCCTGCCGTGAGGGTGATGGTTCCATGGTGTGGGGGAGCTTGTCCTCTGCTCATTTTGCAAGAGGCACCTCCTCTGTTGGAGCTGATCTCCTGCCCATCATCAAATGGGTGTCATGGGGATTTTTGGGGTCATGCTAATTAGAAAATAGGGAAGGTGATCATTTATGTGGTAATTTCCTATGTTGGTCATTGGTCGCTGGGCAGTAACAAATAGGGACATGGTACTGCCCAACATTTACTGCCCAAGTTGGAAGTGAGTCAACTCCTGCTGCATTTACCTCTGACTGCACCTCCAGTGGATCCAGAAAAATCTACGGGGAAGAGAAAAGAGGAGAGCTGACAGGTGAAGCACTGCTCCACAGTGTAGGTGGGTCTGGGCCAGCGGCTAAGCTGGCATGGGGTTCAGTAGTTGCCCTTCCTGGCAGTGGTGTCCCCACATGCTTTGGGGTCTCTGGGAGGAGCCTCCAGCAAAGGAGATCATGGGGCCATCCCCCCTGCAAAGAGGATGGAGGAGGGGTGTGGGGCGGCTCTGTTATGGCAACAGAGGACAGGCTGCTCCTTGGAGCACTGCCACCAGTTCCACTGCCACTAGCCCCAGGAGAAAACATGCCAACCAGCACCACGTTGGTGGTATCCTCCCCTCATTGGCTGTTTCCGCTGGATCAGCATCCCCCAGGTGGATGATCTGTCTGATACATGAAGATCCTGCCGTTTGCCTTCCTGCAACTACCCAGGCTTGGGAGAGCTTTAGAGGGCCAGGTCCTAACCAAACAATGTCTTTAACCTTGCTGCAGAGAAGACCACAGGAGGGTAAAGCTGAGCAAGAGGATGGAGAAGAGTCGGACACTGATGAGAAATGCACAATCTGCTTGTCCATGCTGGAAGACGGAGAAGATGTCAGGTACCATCCTCCCTCCCACCCCTCTGCCTCTCAGTGCTGCCTGAGTTGTGTTTACTTGGATTGATGCCTCCATGCGCTGATGGGATTCTCCCTGTTCTGGTCCTAACAAACTCACCTGGGCTGTCACAGGGTCTGGGAACCTAATGCTGTTTAGATGGATATTGTTATGGGCTGTATTTAGGAGCAGGCCAGGTGGCAGGTGGCAGAGATGGATGGGTCTCAGGTCTCCAACAGCCATCTGGAGCTCAGGGACATCAACATCTGAGCTTGACAGATGACCAAAAGATGAAAAAAGGGGAGTGTGGCTGTGAAATCCAGGGGAGCTTGGCTTGTGGCCAGGATGGAGCTGCTTTGCTGTAGAATAAGCAAGCTTGCTCTGCCTGCACGGTCACATAGAGCCATCCTGAGCCAAGAGCAAAGTCCCAGTTATCCCTCACAGACATCCCCAGGTTCTTCACTGGGTTCAACCTCTGCTTGTGGCAGAGGGTAAGGACAAGCAATCACACAGGGCAGAGCTACCATGGCTGAAGGAGCTGCAGGTGGGGGGTGCAGCTGCATTACCCCATCCTGCTCCTCACCCTTTAATTGCTTTAAACCATTAAGAAGAGCTGTGATCCTCTCGCTCCCTGTTGTTGCGGTTCAGGGTCCTTCTGGCTCGCAATGGTGAGCAAAGAGACAAGGAAGGTCCTATAGCTGCAAAGAAAACACATGACACGTGGCACACCAGGGACCCACAGGGGAGCAGTGGGGACTGCCCCAACTACTAATGACTTGCAATGATGAAGAACCAAGAGGCTTTGGATTATAACCTAATACTCCTAAAGGGTTAAAAAGCAGCAGCCAGGGTCATTAATTGTCCAACTCAGTTGAGGAGGTTGTGGAGGAGGACACCATCTCTGACCCACTGCCTTGACATTACTGGGGGAGGGCTTAGGACCTCAACAGCACCGGTGTCACTGCATCTGTGCTTTCCCATGAGAGAAGCAGCCCTGGCTGCTGCTTTCTGGCTCTTCTCGATCCCCTAAACCTCTTCCTTCCTAACGGGGTGGTACTTCTCTCTCTGCAGGCGGTTGCCCTGTATGCATCTCTTCCACCAAGTGTGTGTGGACCAGTGGCTGGCCACCAGCAAGAAGTGCCCGATCTGCAGGGTGGACATTGAAACACAGCTCGGCTCGGACAGCTGAAAGGACTGGCTGGACACACCATTTTCCTTACCAGGTCATATGGCCATAAACCCTTGCAGCAAAATTTTTTTGCCTTCTGAGCCATTTGATTGAGATGAAAAGTCTGCAGGCACGTTAGTGAGGAGGAGGAGGAGGAGGTGGCGGTACAATATCTAGCGGTAGGAGATATTGCACATACGCAGGATACGGGCCCGGTGAAAGGGAGCTGGCATTCCCGGAGCTCAGAGACCCCGTGCTGCAGAAGATTTAGTGCTGAACATGAAGGAACTAGTTGTGGTAGTCTGGCCTGTCAATCCTGCATTTCATGAGGATTGTATATATACCTCTTGAATACGTAGAAACATGTTAGGGGTCCTTTAGCTATTTCTATGGATGGCAGCTGGAGCATGTTAGCTTAAGAAATGTTGTGTTTGATGCCCTACTCATCTCTTGTGGTGGACATGTTGCTGTTACCTAATTTGCACCAAATATTTTTTCATAGATTCCTTATTTTGGTGCCTGATTAATACATTGCAGAAGGGGAATAGAGGTCAAGCTTTCCCACCCTTGTGAGGGAAGAGGCGAAAAAGCAAAATCCTGTTTACAGTCAGAAGGGTTGTGCTCTTTGCCTCAGCCGCGTGTGCTTCCTTTCCTTGAATTTACAGTGTGTTGCAAATTTAGCGAAGCTTTAAAAAAAAAATTTAAATTTTTTTTAAAAAAAGGGTATTAAACAAATGAAGCAATAGGGAGAAGCTTCATTCCTGCTTATCTGCTGCTGCTGGATGCTTTCCGTAGGGACACAATGCTGGAATAGATGCTTTCTGTGTCTTATTGATGTAGCTTAGCATATCAAAGTCCAGGGAAGGGCTGAACTGCCCATGAAGCTTTCTCCTGTGCGCTGTGAGGCTGGTTGGCTTCTGCAGCACCGGTCCAAAAATGATGGTTACTGGAGTCAGCACCTACAGCTGTGTTTTGGGGTTAGAGCACAGGAAGTTCCGCACCATCATGCGTAAGAACTTTTTCACAGTGAGGGTGAGGGAGCCCTGGAATAGGCTGCCCAGGGAGGTGGTGGAGTCTCCATCTCTGGAGATATTCAAGACCCGTCTGGACGCCTGTCTGAGTGATATGTCCTAGGGAGCCTGCTTTGGCAGGGGGGTTGGACCCGATGATCTCTTGAGGTCCCTTCCAACCCCTACAATTCTATGATTCTATGATAATAGTGCCCAAGTGCTGAGAGGTGTTTGCTGCTGACTCTTCCCCTGTGCAAAAGGCACCTCTCACACCGGGATAGGAGACAACTTGCCGCTCACAAGGCATCTCTGAGGCCGCAAGCGCTTTGGTGTGGGAGGGGAAGGCAGATTGGAAGGGGATTTGCCACTTTCTGGGTTGTCCACCCTTCCTCAGAGAGTGTGCATCTGCACTCGTGTGCATTTGTGTGTGTGTTTCAGGCCCTATCTGTATGGAGAGTGCTGTGAAGCCTCATCACGTTCACACTCAGAACAGAATCAGGGGGTAGTCCATGAAGGGGTGAGCTGCTGTGATCTGAGCTCCCTCTGGAATACAGATCTCAGCACGCCAAAGGCAGGGACCGGGCTGAAAACCCTCCAGAGAACCGGCATTCACTAACAAAACCCTTTTTTTCCAACTTTTTTTTTAAATAGCTTTTTTTTTTAATAGCTTTTTTTTTCTTTCCCATACTAGGGAAGCAAAAGAGAAAGATGAGGAGCAAGGGGAATTAGTTGGGAAAGTTATACATTGAAAATGCTGGTGTGGCAGGGATGATTTCTGGCTCCCCATAGCATCTGTTTTGCCAGAGCCAAGTGATGCTCTCCAAGTAGAAACAATCATAAATTATCACTGGGGAGATCGTGGGATTCCCGTGAGCTGTAATTGGAAAACACCAACCCCTGAGGTATCCCAGGGGTTTATTTTTTTTTTCAACAGCTGGAGAGGGGAGGGGAAGAGGGGAGGCATGCGGAATGTGGGAACACAGGAGCCTATCTGAGTGATATGTCCTAAGGAGCCTGCTTTGGCAGGGGGGTTGGACCCGATGATCTCTCGAGGTCCCTTCCAACCCCTACAATTCTATGATTCTATGATCCCTCTCTGGCTGTGCCCAGGGAGTGGAGTGGGACATGTGGAGGCTTATAAGGGAGATACAAGAAATCTTTTGGGATGGGAGTGGTGAAGCACAGGGTGTCCAGAGAGGTGGCAGATGTCCCACTCCTGGAAACATTCCAGGTCAGGTTGGATGGGTCTCTGGGCGACCTGATCTGGCTGCAGATGTCCCTGCCTATGGCAGGGGGTTGGAGTAGGTGATCCTCAAAGGTCCCTTCCAGCCCAAACCCGTCTGTGATTCTGTGATACATTTGCCACCCAGTGATGGCTCCTTAGGGGATGCAGCGGTCCCAGCCCTGACCGGAGGGTTGTGACCTGCTTGGGTCAGGGAGTGGGCCATCAAAACCTACAGTGCTTGCTCCAGCAGCAGCAGATTAAAAAATAAGACTAATATTACTAATAATACAGACAAGCAAAGTAAGGCTTTGCTAGTAGAATACACTGTAAGCCCGTCTGGTCCTTCCAGGCGTGAGCTGGGGATGAAACAAGGGAAGGAACGCAGCGATGGGGATCCTGGCTGGGCAGGGAGGGAAGGATCGCTTCCAAACCGTGTGTTTTCTTAAAGCCTATGCGAAAGTATTACTATTTGCCTAATGAACAAGCACAGTTTTTAAAAAACAAACAAACAAACAAAAAAAAAACCCCCACAAAAAACCACCCCCACACCCTAACTTTGGTGAAGAAAAGCACCAAAACTCCCGTGGTCTCGTGTGAGTGACTGATCCCGAGGTGCGTGCGGATTTACAGCGTCTGGAGTTGCATCGGTGTGTCAGGTTCCTTTGAGTTTAAATAATTTGTACGAGTAGGTTTGCGATAATAGGGTGAGTCTAAAAACAAAACAAAACAAAACAAACAACAACAACAAAACATATAATCTCTAGAAACAAAACATTGATAGTTTACAGGGTTTTGTGAGTTTAAATGCCTTATATTTAACAATCATAATTTATGACTAACTTGTAGATATTGTGGGTTCTTATTTAATTATTTTTATAGTTGGTTTTTTTTGCATTTTTAATTATAATTTATTTATTTAGAAATTAATACTAATTTTTTTTATTACTCCTATTACCTCATTTTTGCATTGTTTCTGGGAATGGAATGCTTTGCATGCGTCGGTACTTAAAAAAAAATTAAAAAAAATTAAACATGGGATGTGGGGGGGGGTAATGCTTATCTTGTCAAAAAAAAAAAAAAAAAGAGAAAAAAATCAGGGTGTGTGATTACAAACTGTCTTACTGTGGTGCTGTTACCTTGGATACATTCCATAAAAATGCAAACCTTTGATTCTGTATGCTGTGACATAGTGGAAAACTGCAATATAGTGACTGTGTTTAGCACATATATATGAATATTATTTGCACTCATAATCAAAACTCTGGTGGTCCTTTCACCCGTGCCCTTGTGCATTGAAGGCGATGAGCGGCCCTCTGCAAAACCAAAACCGTTTTGGTCGATCCCTGCTGCCTCCTTGCCCCTTACTCCCCCCTCCCCCATGCCAATGGTGATGTTGCTTCTGTTCTTGCTGTGTGTGTTACCCTGCAATAACACCCGGAGGGTCCCTGCTAACAAACTGTGCTTGGGGGGACACGGGGGACACGTGTGCATCCAGCGCAAGGCTACGGCCTGCTTCAAAAGCTGAGGGAAGAAGGCCAGGCATGGCGACTCTGTGCAGCTTCTGGTGCCTGCCTGTGTGCGGCCTGGCTCCTCACGCCCTCTGCGCAGGCACCCGGCTGGGCCCTGCGGGGAGGAGGAAGGAGGCCTGAGCCTGAGCTTGGAGGCAACAAAACAAAGGGATTAATTGCAATTTGTAAGGGCTGACCCCTGGTCTAGCTGAGGTGGGGGGGGACAGGGAGCGATTTGGGATCCCTTTGTAGTGCTGGGCCACAAGCTTGTGTACAGCCCGGCTGTAACACACATGTGGAGCAGAATCCTTCTTGAAAACCTTCCAGCTGGTTTGGTTCCCCCCTTTGCTGAGGGGGGTTACACACACCTCAAACGGGAGCTTTTTAATCCACTGCAGAGCTGGGACCTGCACCAGAGCCCCTCCCTCCACCACCATCCCCAAGTCGGGCACCAGCCCCCAGCTGACATCCTACTCCTGCACCAGTGGCCAAGCATCCCTATCCCTATCCCCATCCCCATCCCCAGCCGCACCACTGCCACGCCACACTGCCCTTTCCCAAAAGGCTCCTGGGTATCAAGTGCTCGCCTCTTGCACGAGGCTCAGGGCACTGTTGGTAACGTTTTTAAGCTTTAAGCCATAACCGCTCACAGGTGCTTGGCCACGTACAGACAGAAGTGGGGTCTGACACATGTGCTCAGCCAGTAGCTGCCACACACACGCTCCAACTCCCCCAAAAGGCTTTGGATGCAACTTTATTTTGGGTTAGAAAGGCACGAAATGGCTGTATCTTGATTTTTTCTCTCTTTTCCCCTCTCCATCCCTTCATGGTGCTGCTTTGCTTTGTTGACTTTGCCTTACCCTGGGTTTGAAACCTGCCCATGATTTTCATTATTCCCTCTCTCCTTGCTGCTCTGTAATGCTCTCACCCTGTATCCTGCAGCTGTGGTTTTGAGCCGTTCAGGGACAGGGACGGGGGTTGGGGGTTGTTGGTTGTTCCTCCAGCCCCAGCAAAAGCGTTGTGGAAGGGATAAGCAAAAAACAGGAGCGAGCAAACAAGAAAAAAAAAATCCTCTGCTTTAATGACTCGGGCTGGTGAAAGGATCACCCACATTTTTGTACTCCTACTGCTGTTCTGTTGTGCTGTGCAACATTTTGCTACATAGACTATTTTATAGAAGAAAGCTAGAAAAATATTTATTATTAATATTAAAGCAATAGTGCATTGAAGAAATGAGAAGACGTTAGAAATTGTGTAAAATGCTTAGATTCACTTTTGGTGGATTTTTTGTACTTTATTTATAACTAATAAAACAAACTGCATTGCTAACTATAAACCTGTGCCACACAGATGCCACCTGGCAAAGGAGGTCGCTTGGTCTTTATTTACCAGTCGTTTCTCATTTCCTTGGGTCAGAGCCCAGTGAATCTTTCATCTTTCGCTGCCTCTGAACTTTGATGTGCAAAAGTGACACTGCTGGGGATATAGGATGCCCTGACCAGCTGCTTTGGAGGGTGTGGTGGGGGCTGTTGATGCTTGAGCTCCATGGCAGGGGTGAGGTGAGGCTCTCCACACTGAGCACACCACTGTGCGTGATGTTCTGTTATACCACGTTTGTGAACCAGTGCCAGAATCAGTCTCTAGAGCTAGGAAATCTAGAACCAGGCTGGAAGTCACCCTTTGAAAGGGAAATTTCTCCTCTAACCACAACCCTGTAGGATATCTCCAGGAAGACTGGCAGGCACACTGACAGGTCCTCCATCCTCACAGTGGAGAAGCGTCTCCCCCCTCCCTTGGGGGTTCTCTTTGTTTAATAGCGAAGAGAAACTTATTGGAAGAAAGAAAAACAAATATATTTTAAAAAATCCTCCAAACAAATACAGATATACTCGAGGGCATTTTCAATCCTTTTGTCACCTTTTGGACAGCCCAAGAGGGCTGAGCATCCAACTTCCACCCCCCCACCCCACAGCTCATTTCGTAGGCCCTCTCGCACTTCTGTATTTCCCCACAGAGAAGGGTGCTGGTCTCTGCTCCTATCTGCTCTCGATTCAGCTGTTCTTCCTCACACACTTCACCTACAAAGGCTGAGACTGGTCCCCATGCTTTGACTACGTGATTAGACTAAATACCCCTCAGAGACAGGTGGCCACTAATCGTGGAGATTTGGTTCCCACCGACAGAGGGAATTGCCAGCTCCTCCGGCATCCAGCAAAGGCTGCACAGAGCGATGCCCCATACCCAGGGCAAGATGAAGCTCCCATCACAGGAAGCTTCTGGAAACTGAGAAAACAGAAGGGAGGTTAAAAATGACCTGCTGGTCCAGCTCCGACCTCAGTCGCTCGCTCGGATCTTGCTGGTGTCCTTCGAAAGGGTAGCGCTGAGGGCAGAGAGAGGAGTTTGAGATAGCAGTGGGTTTTGCTTCAAAGCAAGCACACTGCTGCGATCTGATAACAGCCCTGCCGAGCGTGGGGAGCGGTAGCTGGGAGAGGGGTCTGTGCCTGCTAAGGTACATAACAGCACGGGCCAAGATGCAACATCTTTATTGGCTGCGAGCATCTGCTCTCACAGCTGCTGCCTGGGGTTGGGAGGCTTAGCTTTTATTTGTGTTTTGTGGTATCTAAATCCTCGTCTGGCCCGCAGGTTGCAGCTCAGAGCTGTACAGACCCCATTGGTAAACACTGATTTTTTGTCGTTGTTGTTGTTGGGTTTTCTTTAATGAGGCTTTTTTCTGTGTCAGAACAGGCCTTTATGGGTAACAATGGAGACTGGGACATTACATGACGGATTATTCACAGCCCTCAGTTGCTCTGCCTTCACACACTTGAGGTTTGGTGCAGGCATGTGGCGCAGTTAAAAAATATTTCAAATAATTCGGTGTGTCCTGCAGCAAGAAATGACCTGTCCCTCTTAGCATCCAATCCTGCAAAGGACGCCTTTGTTATGCTTGTTTTCACTGGCAGCACCCAAGTGCTCTCACAAATGCAGCCTTTCATTGGGCTCCTAAAATGATGGGGACAACAGGGACAGGACCACAGGATAGCCTGGTTTTGGAGACTCCTGCCCGGTTTCACCACTCTTGCCCTTTGTTCTTGCTTCTCACCTATGGGAATGATTTTGGCTGAAGGCGTGTACACTAAACCCACACCAATTAAGAAACAAAGAAGGGGGGGTTGGGGATGAGGAAAGACAGATACTGAGGGGCAGTGGATACAAGATCTGTGAACCTGCCCAGCAGCTTAAGGGAGCTCTGTCCCAGCAGGCAGAGACTAACTGAGACCTGCAAAAGGCACAGCCCTAGGGCAACTTTGTTTTTTCTCCTCCTGGCTTCTCCACTCAGCTGAGAATGGGTTGGTTTTAGCAGCTTGATGCAAATCCATCCCTTGTAAAAACTCCACTCTCTCCTCGTTATTGTGGCAGGATTGGTTCCTGTAGCAATACGACTGCCCAGACCTGGGGCAGAGTTGAGCTTTGCATTTGTTTGTGTGTTTTTTGAGGATAATTTTTGAAGTCTTTAGAAGAAAAAAGCAGAGCTTTTTCATGCTTTGCCCAGTTTACTTTCCTGGGAGGCAGTGAGGCTGCTGACTCCACAACAGCAAACTCCCCCTCAACCCTTTTTTAGGGCAGCATTGCTGGACATCAGCCCAGCTTCTGTGTTGAACACACCCGCCCAGTGATAGCAGGTGGTTTAGATGACAACCCAGGTATCTGCAACCCCATCTCTCACCTAGGAAGTGATTTGATGACCCCAAAGATCTTAATTCCTGCTTCAACAGGACTTCAATCCATGGCTGTAGCTACTTGCTACACGATTGCTCTCAGATACGAGCACATCTCATATGCAAGCTAAGGATTTCTCTTTTCTCTGTGTCCCACACAGAGATGTCCCTGGGGCTTGGAGAATGGAGCAGAGGAGCTCCCACGTGTGACACAGTGAATTTGCTCAGGGGATGGCAGGCTTTAAACTGCTGTGCTGCAGTGATGCTGCAAAACCAGCATCTCTGTCATCTCCACATCAAGTGGGTGCTGACTGGAGCCAAAGGGAACTGCTGGGACTACGTTTTAATGGGGAGAGCTCCTATTTCTCTGTAGCACGCATTTGTCTAAAACCAGGGCAAGTCCATCAACAGGGAGTTTTATTTATCACAGGCCTGGAAGGCTGGGGTGGGAGAGAAAGCAGAGATGTCAAAAGCCTGAGCCTTTTTTAACGTCTAAACACCGCTAATTTGTGATGATGCTGTGCAAGCCCAGCAAAAGCTCCAGGCTGTGTTCATAGAATCCCCCCCTGGATGTTCGGGGATCCTGAGCTCCATCCCATCAGGGATGCAAACACACCAGCTGCCCCCAGCACCCACCTTCAGCCCTCCTGGCTCCTCCTGCCAGCTCCCAGCTCCCAGCCCCAGCGCTGGGTCCTTGCTTGGAGCTTGGTAGCGCCCGTCTGCAGGGAGGAGGGAGGGTACAGCCAGTAAAGGCAGCTATTATTATTCCCTTCAGCGAGGAGTTGATCATTGACAAGGTTGATTACTGGGCTCATTTAAGCAACTTGTTCTGCTCCAAAACCATCAGTTACCATAAAGGTTCCTAAAATGAATTAGTCTGAGCTATTATTTGCAAGCTGGCACAGGCAGCCCTGCCTGCGTTCAAGTCTCTTCCTTCAGTGGTGCCTGCTCCAGAAAATGAGCAGTGCTTCCCTGGCAGGGCTTTGGTGAGGTGCAGCAGTTTTCAAACAGGCAGGAGCAGCCCCCAGCACCCGTGGCATGACCCTAACTCCTGTCTCAGCGTCACCAGACTTCACCGGCCCCTCGTTTTCCCATGACCAGGCAGGGATTCAGCAGTGGCACATCCAGGTTGTGTCCCAGCAGAAGCTGATGAAGGACTCATTGGGGTGGGTGGGCTCAGTGGGTTTAACCAACCCTTGAGCCATTTGATCCCCATTCCCACATGGTGTCTGTTTAAACCAACTTCTGGGGGCACGGGGAGGGGAATAACCTTTCCTAGGATATAGGTGTGCCAAGCAGAATGTCTCATGGCAGCTCAGATTCTTCCCCCCCAGCCCCTTTCTCCTCCAAAGGATGCATCCTGCTGCTTTGCTCCCCGGGAAGGGACACAGAGCTCCAGAAATAATGATTTGTAAACAGCTTTTCTTGTTGGTACCTGCAGAGACGTGAGTAGCTGGTAAAAGCTCATCTCCAGGAGCACTAGGCTTTACCGTGCCCTCCTCCACCACAGACAAAATCCACACAGCAATCCTTATTAAAGGAAAAAAAAAATAATAAAGTGAATGGCAGCTGCTCTGAAGCAGAGCTAGTGCTCAGGCCATATAGGGTAAGATTATCCCAAGACAGCTTTGAGTACAGCTAGTGCAGCTTCCCTGCAGTGGAATCTGCTGTTTGTTAGGATTTTTGTTCTGGGCTGTAGACCTCAGCTCCAGAAGGACCTGTATGAATCCAACCTGAGAGCTGGGTTTGGCTTGGGGGACAAAAACCTACAGGTGGGCAACACCACCCAGATCCCACCGCCTGAGTCCTGTCTGGGTGGATGGTGGGTCTTTCTCAACCTCCCTGCAGAAATCCCTGCCATGCCTTCTGGAGGTGTGTGTACATGTGTTACAGACATAAGGTGTTCCTGGTCACCAGAAGAGGGGAAACTTGGGATGTCCAAGCTCAATTTCCTTAAATACATTGGCTCAATTCCCTGATCCTCTCTACTCATCTGAGGGGAGAAACCCAGCAGTGGTGGAGGCCAGTGGGCCAGGCAGAGCACTGAAAGTAGAAGATGGTACCTGAGCTGTCAAAGGGTAGTTTATGGTTACACTGCTGGGTGTGGCTTTTAGTTGTAAACAAGAGAGAAAAGCATTTATTCCATTCACAATTTTATATGCCCTTTTAAAAAAAAGCAGTGTTACTCTTACAAAACATAAGCCCAGGAAGCACATCTTGCTGCTAAAAATCCCTCAGTACAAAAAGGCAGTGTGTGAAAAAGTGAAACGCGGTACAAAACAATACGAATGAGTGAAAAACATGCTGGTGCAGAAGGGACCGAACCCATCCTGCATCCCTCCCTTCTTCAGTATCTAGGGAAAAGCTCCCTCCAGATCAACCCGTCTCCCCGGTTTTCATCCAGCCACTTCCCGCAGGGAAAGATGGTGGTGACGCCGGTCGCCGAGTTGGTGATCTCCACCCGCTCCACCAGCCAGCCGGGTGCCAGGCCGCTGTTGTCGTGCTCAATCCGGACTTTTTTTAGCTCTCCCATGTCCAGAGTTTCCAGGTAAAACCTATTGGTTTTGCCCCGCTCAAAGAGGTTCCTGAACTTCTGCTTCAGCGCCCGCTTTCCCGAGTCCCCGTTCAGCCCAAAGATGGTGATGAACACGTTGGCGTCGGTCCCCGCGCCCTTTTCAAAGCCTGTGACCACGATGGTCTCGTATTTGACTGGCACCAAGCTCCGGGCTTTGCTGGCAAAGCTCTCAGTGACCTTGGCACACTCGAAGACTTTGTAGTCCCGCCTCTTGTAACGCAGAGGGATTTTCACGTTGCACCTGAAGAAGTACCTGCCGAAGGGGAATTATCAGCACGTCAATGGTATGAGTGGCTGGGCATGCTACCAAACTGCCCAAGATCAATTCCAGCTCTTCTCTGTACAGGTGCCAGCCCTAGAAAGACAGCTGCGGTTGAACACTGCAGCTGGAAAAACGCAGGGATCTCCCTCGATGGCCACAGACACCCTGCACATGGGAGGGTCTGTGCGGGCACTCACCACCCCTTTTTCCTGAGCCGATGGCATGTCCCCTTAGAGACCCGCTGAGGCAGGATAGGGAATCAGCCCCCCAGCTGCTGCAGCCCAGATAACTGCTTTGAGAGCAGGGAGATCAGCAATCACCCTCGCTGACAGTGTGGTTAAAGCTGAGCTAGGAACTAGGAGAAAAGGGAACAGGAAAGATGGGAGGAGGAGGAGGTTTAAATTTCCCCCTTTCCTCATCCAAATCACTCAGCCCATGCCTCAGCAGGCAGAAAAAAAAAAAAAAAAAAAAAAGCCTGGAGCACAGAAATGATAGGTACCAGATGCTGAAAGCCCTTTTCTCTGCAGTGCTGCCTCTGGTGATGCGCAGGGAGCACATCACACATCCATAAATTACCGTGTACCTGGCAGCCGGCCAGAGGCTGGAGCACTCCGCTGTTAATGATGTATTTCATTTCCAGTGATGCAGATCATTTCCAAATGAGTTTTTCCCTCCTTCCCCACCCCCCTCCATGCCTTCTCCTTCTCCCCCCTTGACCAAACTGCAGCAGCAGGTCTTGGTGGAGGGGTGCGTAGCTGGGTTGGGGGTGTGTGTGTGTGTCACCCCCCCACCCCCCCCCCCCCCCCCCCGGAGGAAAGGGCTCCTGCCATTGCAGGAGCACCGAGCTGCTTAAGCGCTTCCAACACTTCTGACACCTCCCAAAGCCAAATCAAAGCTCCTCTTTCTCCAGAAGGAAGCTTTGTAAATAAGAAATTGTGTTGGGAGTGAAAATTTTAGGCTTGGAGACAGAAAAAGTGCATGAGACCAGGGAGGGGGGTTTGCCTTGCGCTGTGGGTTTATTTCCTGGGGTATGAAATGCAGCACAGGATGATAGAGCATGATGGTCCCTGTGAGGGGCAGGGGAAAAAAATAAATCACCTTTCTAGCCCTGAGTTTTGCCAGGAAAAGCTCCTAAATGCATCCCTTTTGCGTGCTAAGGTCTATGACTAAAAGGCAAAAATCCCAGTACCTTTTAAAAATCTCAGTAACTGTTTTAATTGGGTCTTTGTCTCAACAGACTGGGGCTTTTTGCTGTTTGGGATGGGGAATACCTGATGCCAGAACTGGTTCTCACAGCGAGACCCTGCTCCAGCCGACGGTTTGCGAAGCACAGGCCACTGTGAAGCCAGGGCCCAGAGAGGACAGGCTGTAGGCTTTACTGGTATCTCCTGGCTGCCCTCTATTTTAATACATTTGTTCAGTTATCTTTTAAAAAGGAGGTCTTTACGAGAAGACCCTTGGCCCCTTCAAAACGTCTCGTTTCAGCAGTTTCTGCCTACTCCCAGTAAGGTTAGCGCGTGGATTTGGTCGCACAGCTGGGAGCTAAGGGTTCCAGGATTTTCCCCACCAGGAGAAAAGGACGTGTTTTAGTATGTAATTGACTGAGTTTTCATTCAGCAAATATTATTGTGGCTTTTCTGCTGGCTGATTAATTTGCTAGGAGAGGCTCTTGGCTTCTAAAAAAACCCCCAAACCACTTCAATGATTTCTCCTTAAACACTTGATCGTCTCAGCTGGAGCAAACTCCTTATATTTAAAATTCCTTAGCAGCCATGGAAATAGCACGGGGGAGAAAATAAACCCACAATTGACTTTGTATATAATTTCTCTGAAGAGGAGTTTGTTTTGCAGATGGACTGGCTCCTGCACAGTGCCTTTGCTGCCCGCTCCATGAGTTGTGAATGCCACACCTTCCCAAGGACCGGGCTCGGACCAAAGCCCATGGGACCTGACACACTCAGGGCTCTTCAGGTGTGGTCACTTTTCAGCTGTGGCAGATTTCAGTCATGTTCAGATCAGAGCACACCTGGTACAGTGTGTAACTGCCAATTTTCCAGCGGGCTTTTTGGACCATCCCAGAAGGATCTTGCATCCAAACCAGTCTGAATCAGATGTTCAGGTTTTGTCTTGCTCTCAGCTTTTATTTATTTTTTTTTTCCCTAGGAGTTGTTTTTACAAGACTTGCCTAAAGGCGAGTCTGTGCAGAGCACCCTACAAACCCCTTACGTTTTGTTGTCCACCAGCTGAGGAGTTAATTTGTCCTAGCTGTGAGATTCACTCAAGCCAACTTGTTTATAAACTCCTCTGCATGTGCAAATGTCCTCTCCAACAACTTGGACCTGCACAGGCAAGTCAGACAAGGATGTTGCGTACCTGGCACACTGAATAGCTTCTCCTCAGCTTTCAGAAGGGGTTCTGTAGGTTCAACAGTAGGAATTCAGTAGGTTCAACAATGCCAAGTGCAGAGTGCTGCACATGGGACACAACAACCCCGAGCAGTGCTACAGGCTGGGGGGAGACTGGCTGGAGAGCTGTCAGGCAGAGAAGGACCTGGGGGTGTTGGGTGACTCCACACTGGACATGAGCCAGCAGTGTGCCTGGGAGGCCAGGAAGGCCAATGACATCCTGGCTTGTGTCAGACACAGTGTGGCCAGTAGGTCTGGGGAGGGGATTGTGCCCCTGGACTGGGCACTGGTGAGGCTGCACCTGGAGTGCTGTGTACAGTTTTGGGCTCCTCACCATAAGAAGGACATTGAGGTCCTGGAGCAAGTCCAGAGAAGGGCAACCAGGCTGGGGAAGGGGCTGGAGGGCAAATCCTGTGAGGAGCAGCTGAGGGAGCTGGGGGTGTTGAGCCTGGAGAAGAGGAAGCTGAGGGGAGACCTTCTCCCCACCTCCACTGCCCTGCCAGGAGGCTGCAGAGAGGTGGGTGATGGTCTCTTCAGCCAGGGGACAGGAGATGGGACAAGGGGCAATGGGCTCAAGCTGCACCAGGGCAGGGTCAGCTCAGATGTGAGAGAAAAGTTCTTTGCTGAAAGAGTTGTCAGGGCCTGGAACAGGCTGCCCAGGGAGGGGGTTGAGTCACTGCCCCTGGGTGTGTTTAAGAAAAGGATAGATGAGGTGCTCAGGGATGTGGTTTAGCACAGGACAGGAACGGTTGGACTCAATGATCTTAAAGGTCTTTTCCAACTTAGTCATTCTGTGATTCTGTGATTAAGGTTCAGTAAGACTGTCTACTATTGCTGAAGTCTGAAACACTTCAGGAGGACATATGCAGAACTGCTCAGCATCCCCATGCCCTCCTAGAGCAGCTCCTTGCAGATGAGAAGGCACTTACTTGTTACAAAGCTCCATCTCAGTTATGATAATCTCTTGGACGTGCCAGAAGACATCAGCTTTTGCGGATGACTTCTTCCCATCTTTTGGGCAGTGACCAACACAGATGGCTGCAATATCACCCACGTTCTTTGAAGAAAACTGAAATGTGTCTGTTGCTCCCCTACGGGAAAGGAGGAACGGTTTCAGTTAGTATCTTGAAGGCTGGCAGGGGCTTGTTTCATATGGGCATCAAGTAATTTGCACACGGCTACAGGAGATAGACGTTAAACCTCCATTTAAAGTCATTTCATTTAACCTACAATCATTCAACACAAAGCGTAATTTCCATATTTAAATTTAGTATTTTCTCTGATTAGGGGTGACACTTTAAATTGTTGCCACTAGGACTTTCCAGGATAAACTTGAGCTGTTCCACATACAAAATCAATTTGCCTCATTATAGATAAAGCTAAAGAATGACTAATTTCCCCTCTGGCACTTATTCATTCATTCTTGACAAATACTGTATCTGTTACATATCTACCCACCGTAGCTGCTTTAAATTTGCTGGTTCAGCCACCCTTCCTGAAGCTCAGCTTGAAAACAGTTTGGAGAAACAATAGGTTCCTGTCAAACCCTTGGCTGTCTCCCTGTCATGTCCCCTGTGTATCTCTTAGGTTTATCTCCTTGTACTGATCCTTGTTCTAACCTGCCCCAAGGATGGGCTACGAGTAATGCTTTGGAGAGTGGACTCTTTAACTCTGCTGGAGATACCATGAGCTGAAGGTCAAACAGAAACTCCTCCCAGTCTTTCACGTTTCACATAAGATCTCAGCTGTTCATCCTAGAGCCCACATCAGCTGCAATTTTACCTTCCTTTACAGAGACATGGGTAAAACCTTTTCTCCCTGAAAAGCAACCGAATACCAACAGTGTCCGTGGCTTTGAAGGGGCTCCTGTCTCCCCAGGGCATTCTGTGTCCTTAAAAAACATTGGAAACCCATCTCATGTCTGGAGCACTTTGGTCCCACGTGAGACAAGGACCAGGCTGATATTTGGCTTTCCTCACGTGACAGTGATCTTTCAGCCTCCCCCCCCTTCCTCTCCCCCCCATATTCATCTGGGAAGTCAAATCTGAGCAGCCCTGGCAACACTTAGCCTCCAACTATTTTTACTTTCTCCCTGATTTCACTGCCAGTGAGATGCTGCAAAGGGAACTAAAACCACCTCCAGCTTCCTTCTGCTCCTCCCAGATCAAAACCACACAGCCTCCCCCAGGCGCTCGCCAGGAGCCCGCTTTCCCTGTGCGCTAACACAAAGGGACACACATGCACATGTGCATCATCTGCAACTCCTTTTACCCAATGAATGCCTTTTTTTTCCTTAGGATTTTGGAACCTGCTCTGTGTCTGCCCATCTCAAACCAATTCTACATCTCCCCTTTACTCCAGGTGAGAAGCCATTAAAGCTCTTTGGAGGGGGGGATGAGAAGCAGTTTGGCACAAACACAACCCTGTGGACCATCCTAGGGAAGAGGTGGCATTTGTGGAAGACACAGGAGGGTGGGGAGTTCCTCTAGCCCACCACCCAGTCCTGCTACCTTTCAAATCTCCTTTTCTTGGAGGAGTTTTCCATGAGGAATTCTTTCGAGCGGCCCAGCTTTCCTTCTAAGATGATCCAGACGTTTTCCTTTGTTTCTGCATCCTCTCTGTCGCTTGTTACTGTGACAATCTCGTAGGCTTTAAAGCATAATTAACACACACATTAAACAGAAAAGGGAGAGCAGATGGCCAGAAAGATCTCTTCATTTGGCTGTCACTTTGCTTAAAAACTCTCTTCCTAATATTTATCACAGCACACAAGAAAGCATTTGCAAAATAAGGATGAAACCACACTGAAATCAGTGGGACTTTTGACTTCTGTGTGCTTTGGATCTCATGCAGGGGTAGAGTACGTGCAAAATATGAGCCCTCCTCTATCAGCTAGCAAGAGCAGATGAAGCTGTTCATGATCAATCTGCAACCAGCTCCTGCTGCACTATGCACTCCCCTTCTTAACACAGCCCAAATCCTACATTTTTTTGTGTAGGATCAGAGACAGCGAGGGTATCCGTGTAGCCCACGGGATGTGCTCAGATGCTGTGGTGATGGGTAAGTACCCAAAATGACAGCCACAAGCCTGGTTTTGGGTTGGTTTGGGTTTTTCTTTTTGCAGGGACAGAGTGAAATCCCTCTGAAGTGATGTGATCATCGACTCTCCAGACCTCTTCTGGAGAAGAGCACTGCAGTGCAGGAGTTGTTGAGACGCACTTTGCATATCAACAGTGAGGCTAAACAGCTCCTGCTCCCTCCCTCACCACATCAGACACCGGTATAATTACCTGGGACTCAGTGGAATTACCCTCAGCCATCGCAGGGCTAAGGGGTGTTAAGCTCAGTCACCATGTTCAGCTGGGGTACTCGAACTAGTGGTCCAGAACATGATAAGGAGGAAGCTGGAGCAATCTTACTTACAAAGCTCTAAGGACTGAACTTATTTTCCACCTCAAAGACTCAAGACCATTATTTCTAATGAGACTATAACCATGTGTCCTTATGCCTTACCATTGGATTGAACTGCTGCAGATGGGCTCCTCTTTAAGTTTCAACCCAAAATGAGGTCTTTTTGGTCTTCATAAATCCTGATTTGTTTCTTTCTTATCAGAGCATTTCAATTGTGAGCTAAAGAACACCTTCAGTCATCCAACCCTTAAAAGCATGCAAATATTGTGGAACCCTCAACGGAGCAGCTTGCAGGACATGTGGTCCTTTGGACTCTGAGGTCCCTCAGCAAACGCCCCAAGTCAGCTCTAAACTTACCTGTCCTCTCTTTCAGCTCCAGGATGTCATTGTTGGCACAAGCCAGTTCCCTTATGAGCTGCCCATCATCTTCACCTTTAGCCAGCCAGCGATCACACTGGAAGCGAAAGGTCTTGTCCATGGCTGAGTCGCTCACATCAATATATTCCAAGTGCCAACCTGGTGCAATTCCTAGTAAAACAATAAAATTAAAAGGGTTGGCATTTTTTTGCATAGCTGGGTGAAGAGGTGAGGTACATCCCCTTGGGAGCATCCTGCTGACACCAGAAATGATCTATGTTTGTTTCAGATGCCACTAATGAACATAGCATTGTTCTGATGCTGAAAGCCATGACAAACTGCTGAAGACCATAATCTGGTCTCCCTTCCAGCACCAGGCTGTGCTTTTGAGCATACTGCTGGCTTTTGATCAGGTTTATGGGTGTTGGAGCATGGTCCTGGAAAAGCTGGATTTTGAGGTCTCTGGCGAGGGGCCATCATCTGCAATACCAGTAGCAGGAGCAAACTGGGGAAGCTGGGACCAGCGCACCCCCTGTCAACTCACCAATGCAGGAATTGTCCCAGGAAGAAGCACTAATGCAGCTTAGGGACAACAAACCCTTACAAAGCCCCAGGGAAACCAATGGCCTGCAGAACTGTTTTCAGAAGCAGAAGCATGATTTTTCCTGGAAATCATATGTTTTGGGATCAAACACTAAGGGAGCAGCTTCTGCCACAGAAACTGCTGCAGATTCTTCTTTCCACTGCAAGGGAAACATGAAGCCTGAAAGCTGAAAGAAACACATGAGTTCCTGTCCCAGCTAACTCCCATCCTTCCATCACACATCAGTAGCTATTAAAAAAGATATAGCAGTGTGTGCATGGCTTGTGGGGACTCAGTTCATGTCTTGGGAGCACTAGTTGGCCACCAGCTGTAGGGCTTAGTGTCTTTCTCTGTGGCCCCTGAACTCTTCATATTTGGATTTGAAGGTCAGAAGGTTGATTACAACTTGCTCCCTTGACCCAAGCAGCTCGCACATGTAAGGAAATTATCTGTGATATCCTGATCTTGCCAAGCTATCAGGTGAATTCACTTATGCTGTGACTGGGTATGAATGTAGGGCAGATGAAAGTGATGGATGATACAGCAGGGATTACCAAATCACGTAACTTTTGCCTTGGGGCCTTCTAGGGAATCACAGCTCCCTCTTAGTTTTCTACTTTCTTTTTTCGTTCCCCTCCCCAGTGGGAAAACAACTTGAAAAAAATGAAGAAAAGGGCATTGGAAACATTTTCTTGAATTCTTTGTTGAAATAGAAGAAGCCCTTGTTGAGCCTGGGGGGACGGGAGGTTCTGACAGTTCTACTTACAAGTCCTGTTATTAGCCAGACAAAGAAAGGTTATATCCATGATGAGAGATCTCTGCTGACTTATTATTTACATCCCAGAGACATTAAACAGCCCTTGCTCTTCCAAGAACTCACTGCCATGTGCCTACTTCCTTAGTTTGCAAATATTAATCTTCTTTAGCCTGGAAAATGAAGTAATGGCACCTTTTTGAATCATGTCAACAGGTCACCCTGTCCCCTGCCTGTGTTGGCAGTTCTCTACCAGCCACACAGACGCCCTTGTTTTGTGCTTTGGCTTCCTGACCTCTCCTCAAGATAGGGAATCACCCACCCACCACAAGGCACAGACCTCAACCAAAAACATCACTTTCCCCTTAATTTTAGAGGACACAGAACTGCAGAGTTACTGTGTCTGGAGGAACTGCTGGAGAAAGTTTAGTCCAACCCCCTGCTTAGAGCAAGGTCAGCTAAAGCAAGTTTCTCAGGGTCAGTGTCTGGTCAAGTTTTGCATGTCTCCAAGGATGTAGACTCCACAACCTCTCTGGGCAGCCTGTGCTGGTGCTTGATTATCTGTGCAGAAACTTTTATTCATAAATTGGAATTTTCTATGTTGCGGTTTGTACTTGTTGCCTCTTGCTCTGCCACTGCTGAGAAGAGACTGGCTCCATCTTCATTCCCCTTCTAGATTTATGAGCATTGATAAACCCTCCCCTAAGCCTCATCTTCTCCAGGCTGAACAGTCCCAGCTCTCTCAGCCTCTCTTCATACCACAGATGCTCCAGTTCCTTAACTGTCTTCATGACCCTTCACTGGACTCTAGTGAGTATGTCCAAATCAACTTGCTCAAAGGGAAGACAATGGCAGGACAAGGGAAATGGAGTGAAGATGAAAGAGGGAAGGTTTAGATTAGATATTAGGGGGAAGTTTTTTCCAGAGTGAGTGGTGAGGGGCTGGAACAGGCTGCCCAGAGAGGGGGTGGATGCCCCATCTCTGGAGGTGTTCGAGGCCAGGTTGGATGGGTCCCCTGGGCAACCTTGTGTAGCTCCAGGCCTGGAGGTTGGTGGCCCTGCCTGTGGCAGGGGGTTGGAGCTCTCTGGTCCTTGGGGTCCCTTCCAACCCAGACCAGTCTGTGATTCTATGATCTCTCTTGCACTGGGAGGACAGTGCCACGTGCCGATGACAAGAGCTGTGCAAACACCACAGGTGCAGCATCCAAACAGGGAAGTTGGGCACACCACCCAAACATTCTTGCTCTCCTTTAGGCTCCAGCAGCAGAACAAGGGGCACAAAGGGTTTTGGGAGTCAGCTGGTACACCGTACCCTCACAGATCCTCATCGGTTTGCTGCCTCCTGGGTGGATCTTATCAAGTCCCCTGGGGCTGCCATCACTCTCTAACTGGAGCAACTCGCTCTTTGTGGCTGTGTGGAAATTTATTCCAAACATGTTGGCAATGTCAGCCGTTAATCTTTTTGTCAGGCTCATTTCCATCTAAGTTCAATGAACGTCTCTGCAGCATATTCAGGAGGCTGCTCCGCTCCCATCAAAACTATAGTTAAAACAATACAGGATAAAAGAAAGAAAACATCCCATCTTTCTCCAGCAAGAGAGATCAATGCCTGCAGACCAGAATAGAATAAATTTGTGGTCTTGGTCCTGCTGCCAGCAGTGAACAGCATGGCTGGGACAGGATGAGCACTAAGCAGTGGCATCAGGAGGGAGACTGAACGAGATGCACATACCCTCCTCCCTCTTCTCCAGCCTGGTCCCAGCAACTGCTCACCAGGAAAGCTGCAACAAAAACCTGCTCATTTATCATGATGGGCCAGAGATGACTTCCCAGCACATGCTGGAGCTGAAGCACAAAGTGCATTTTCTCCTGGTGTTCCCTGCAAGAAATTAATTTATCAGTTCTGGGCTATTTAAAGAGTGAGCTCTGGGCTCTGCCAGGGGATCGACACTGAAAAGTGAACACTAACAGGGTGTCCCTTTACAGCACAAGGGTACCTCGAATCAAGGACCTGGCTGGTCACTCAGACAAACACTGCTACTGCCTCAAAGCATCCTCCTGCCTTCTTGAAAGAAAAAATAATTCTCTTCCCTCCTACTAGAACCAGGGGGAGGGAATAGTTCCCTCCTTTTCCCTTTTTTCCTTCCTGATGGGTATCAATTTAAACTGTATTGGGAGAGCCGGAGGCGTAGGAGTGTCTTATATTGCCTTCATTTCTCGAGATAAATGATTGACCCCAGTTGAATTCCATGCTGGTTATGTGAAGAGCAGCACATCAACTTGCCCTGTCCATGCCCCCCAGTGCCAGAGGCGGTGTCATATCACTGCCACAGCATTAAACTCTACCTAAATGCTGATACAGAAATGGAAGGATTGCTTTGGGGCCGAAGAAAGATGAAGTATTGGTTTTCTCTTGCTTCAGATTTGGAAAAGTTATATTTAATTTATTTTTTTATTGGTTTAGAGAAAAAACACAAAGTCCAATAATGCACAGAGTCTAAATGTGAGACTTGACATCCACTAACCCAAGTGACACATCCACGGAAGGAAAAGAAACTGTGTTCTCAGAATCACTTTTCAGGTCATTAAGGCCAGGTTTCAGGGTGTTGCCCTGCTTCAACTTTCTGTTCCTGTGTAGCTTTTGCAGAGCAATGGGCCTGGAGACCTTACAGTCCCTAATGGCAACAGGAAAGGAAACTACATCCCATATGGGTGTAATCTTGGAGGCATCAAATCTGTAGCACAAACTGGTTTATGGAGTGAGCATCAGTGAAAGAGTGAGTAAGAGGAGCTAGAAGAAGTTCTGTGGTGGAAGTTCTAGCAGGGCAGAAGGACTCTCTTATGTCCTGTCCACTGCTCAGAAAGCCTGGCTGCACAGGAGAAACCAGAGGATCTCTGCAGCAATGTCCCATCAGCCTTCTCCCTGGATACTGTTGGGTGGTGGATCCTGATCACCATGAAAGCCACAGCTTTTCTATCACTTAACTTTCAGTGCTCACAGAAGAGCCAGAGCAGTTTGTGTGCCTTTGGCACCTTGATAAGCAGGAGAACAGGCACAAATCAGCTGCACAAATGCCTTGAAGGGCATCATGGTCTTTTCTGCAGTGAGCCCAGTACAGACCAGGACCACTGTGTTTGTCTCCATTATTGCTTTCAGGCAGAAGAGAAGAAACAGTGATCTGACCAGTTCCTCCTTGATTATACAGGTCCTGGATCTTTAAAATAGTCTGGCCACCGCTGCGCCTTTGTGGAAGATCCCCTATCACCAAAACAAGTGTTCAGCATTTGCAACAAAAGGTACTTCACTCCAGGCATGTTTTGCTGCCATCGAAATCCCCAGCAGCAAACCTGCCCTAATAAAACCCGTGGCTGTGCCTTGTAGGCTCCGTTAATGGTCTGCAGCTGGAAGTGACATTTTCAATAGCAGTGCGAAACATTTCAGATGTAATTAGAGGAGGAGATGAGCTTTGGGGAAACAGAATCACTTTGCTTGTTTGATTCTGGCAGTTGTATAATTTCGTGTCACGTAGGGAAATGTGTTCTCTTCCCCGTGCGTCCCTATCCAAAAAGAGCAGTTGCTTGTCCCATTTATCCTCCTTCCCAAAAGAATCTCAGAACCATAGAATTGTCTGGGTTGGAAGGGACCCCAAGGATCACAGAGTTCCAACCCCCTGACACAGGCAGGGACACCAATCTCCAGGCCTGGAGCTACACAAGGTTGCCCAGGGCCCCATCCACCTCCAGGGATGGAGCACCCACAACCTCTCTGGGCAGCCTGTTCCAGGCCCTCACTACTCTCTCTATAAAGAACTTCCCCCTAAGATCTCATCTAACCCTTCCTTTCTTCAGCTTCAATCCAATCCCCTTGTCCTGCCAGTATCTGCCCTTTTAAAGAGTTGATTCCCCTCCAGTTTCTCTGCTCCCTTCAGGGACTGGAAGGCTGCAATGAGGTCCCCCTGCAGCCTTCTCTTCTCCAGGG
This sequence comes from Gallinula chloropus, assembly GCF_964237585.1. Taxonomy (NCBI): domain Eukaryota; kingdom Metazoa; phylum Chordata; class Aves; order Gruiformes; family Rallidae; genus Gallinula; species Gallinula chloropus. Next base: position 86,261,078 of record NC_140089.1, read on the forward strand.
TGAACAAGCCCAGCTCCTTCAGCCTCTCTCTGTAGGGGAGGTGCTCCAGCCCTCTGAGCATCTCTGTGGCTCCTCTGAACCCTCTCCAGCAGTTCTACATACACAAGCTGACAACTGGGTGATGCTGGGCAAGGACCCTCTGCAAAGTCTTCCACAGGACCATATTCCCCTTTTCTGAGGAGATACTAAATGTCTGTACTTCCCTGACATTCAACAGGCAGGTTGGATTGTGAGATCCTTGTCATGCATTTGCGATTAGCGTAACCATGTCTGACTTTAGAAGCAGTGGATGTGATGCAGATAATGAAGTCAACACTTCATTTAACTAAATGAAGTTAACTTGAGGGACCAGAAGCTTCCTCAGCCCCTCTTGGGAACAGCCACCACTTGCTCCAAACTGTATTCAAATATTAAGCTGTTGTAACACACAGGAACATTGGAGGATGGAAGAGAAATAAATGGTGAGAATGAACTGAGCCTGGTGGGCTCACCCTCATCAGGCATCTGGTCCCTGACATTGCTTTGGTGAATATAACTATTACTTGCAAAGAGAAAGCTGATGAGATCAGTTCTGTGCTGGCAGAACCACATCCAGGCTTGGATGCACACGTGTCTGCAGGAGGTAAACTGTCTCTGCTCTTTGCATCTGTATTAATTGGTTTTCCTCACTATCCCTTGTTGATCTGTACCAGATCTTCTTTGGATTGTATTGAAAGGGGTTGATGCCCAGTCAAGGCTAATAGTTGTAATTACTGGTGCTTATGTTTCCTCTGGTGACACCCCACCTGGAGTGCTGTGTCCAGCTTTGGAGGCCTCAACACAAGAAGGACATGAACATGCTGGAGCGCTGCCAGAGGAGGCCAGAAAAATGATCCAAGGGATGGAGCACCTCTCCTATGACGACAAGGTGAGAGAGTTGGGCTTGTTCAGCCCAGAGAAGAGAAGGCTCTGGGGAGACCTTATAGCATCCTTCCAGTACCTGAAAAGTACCTGTAAGAAGAGTGACAGAAGAGCTGTTCATGACAGCATGGAGCAATACAATGAGGGGTGATGGTTTTAACCTAGAAAAGGGGAGATTTAGGCTGGGTATTAGGAAAAATTCTTCAATATGAAGGTGGTGAATCACTGGCACGGGTTGCTCAGAGAGGTGGTGGAGGCCCCATCCCTGAAGTCATTCAAGGTCAGGCTTGATGGGGCTCTGAGCAACTTGATCTAGTGAAGATGTCCCTGCTCACTACAGGTTGGGGGTTGGACTAGATGACCTTTAAAGGTGCGTTCCAACCTCACACATTCTATGATTCTATAGATGTAGAAGAAAAATCCTGCTTGGGACATGGGCTGCTCAGGGGCCATTCACAGCCACCAACACGTTCTGCTCATTATTTCATCATATTTTTGCTTTTCTTTTCACGTTTTCTCAAACATAAAGCAATGGCCACGGCAAAGACAGTTTATCAGCCTTGTGTCTTCTGCCATTTTGTCCCCTGCCTGGTTAGGTCACCATCCACTCCTCAACCCTACCACACAAGACATCCCCTCAGAAAGTGAGGGGAGTTTTGATAGCAGCATCAGATCACTAGGCGTTAATTGCGAGGTGTTAAAATCATAGCACCGAGCTCCGCATCAGTACATCTCAAAACACTCTAAGAAGGTGAATAATTTTTATCCCTAATTTACATAATTGAAAATGAGGTGCAGGGATATGATTTACGCAAGGTCATTCAGCAAGCCAGTGGCAGAATAAAAATAGATGCATCTTGTAGCTCTCTCCTTCAGGATCATGTTAGTTCACACCACGACGTTTCTCATCAGGGCAGACAAGCGGTGCAAAACCTCTCACAGCATTTGACAAAAGCTTAACACTGGAGCCAGTTTTAGAAAACACATCCCCCTGCTCCCTACCCCCACCCCCACTTGTCTATGCAAGTTGTTCGGCCCAGGATTTGACTCAGGGCAACGCCACTCCTCACCTACTCTCAGACAACCATCCCTCCCTGCCACCCCTCATCTTATGGATAAACCACTACTGTGCAGAACCACTTAACATCTCAGACTGAAGACGTAACAGTTTCTCAGGTTATATTCTTGCAAGTGAAGCACATTTTGTTTCCTACTGAGGCATGCTTGGTGCAAACACATTTAACAAAGATGCAGGACAATTTGTCCCCAAGAGGAGCAAAGGAGACTCGTAGAAAAGAGGAGGTTTTACAGAATTGAGAATTTTACAGCTGTGTCTGGCCTTTTGGGCTCTTCCTGATCTGTGGTGAAGAGTTCTGAGGTTACCTAAGCGTGGCTTCCAATACTCTAAAGTGGTCCATAGGAAAGTGGGAGAGGAGCTGTTCACCAGGAAGTAGCAATGGCTTCAAGCTGGAAGAGGGTAGGGTTAGGTTAGACGTTAGGAAGAAATTCTTTACTCTGAGGGTGGTGAGGCCCTGGCACAGAGGGGCTGTGGAAGCCCCATCCCTGGAAGGGTTTGAGGCCAGGATGGGGCTTTGGGCCATCTAGTCTAGTGAAGGTGACTAACCCATGGCAGGGGGTTGGAACTACACGATCTTCAAGGTCCCTTCCAACCCAAAGCATTCTATGATTCTACAGGAGTTTGGGAAGAAATGAACAACTGCACAAGGTCAACACCTTCTCTCCAAAACTGCTGTTTTATTTGCTTACTTGTTGGGTTTTTTTTCCTACTTCATGTCCACTGTGGACTGTGAGATCTTTGCATACTCTTCTGCTTGCCCTGTAATGCCTGTAGGACAACTTTGTAATGGGGCTGTTGAGCACAAGGAAGCAGCCAGCCATTGAAGACAGGGGAAGGTGTGAGTAGGGCTCAGTGCTGGGATCTCCTGAGAGGTTAAGGACAGATTTGGGCAATCTGAAGAACTAAGCAGCCATAGCACAGTTGCTGATATGCTACACAGGTCTGGAGCTTGTATGCCTCCTTTTTCCTAGTCTGATGTGTGAATTCAATCCACCCAGAAGTTGAAGTTTTCTTCCTCAGACATCAACAGAGCAAGGGGGATGATGCAACCTCCTCTCCATGGGGCAGTTTTACACATCTGTTTCTCTTCCTTTCCCTTTTTATGTAAAACTAGTCAACAAATCTGCCCCATGGATCAAAAGAGTTTCTGAGGCAACAGCCAAGCACTGAGGTCTTAAAAAAACCCTCTTCAAGTCTGATAGCTAACTATACCCTCGCAAAGGGCTAAAAAGGTATCTATTCAGCAGTTTTTTATTAATTTATGGCCTAAAAGTGCCCAAAAGACTTGGAATCATGTCCAGGAATTGCAGAAACATGTATCTGGAAATGTAGTGTGCTGTGAGTTAAAAGCTTGGGCAATTTAAGATCTTATTTAAGGTACTGCTCCTTAAAAAAGTAGTTCCTTCAGAGAATGAAAAGGCAAAATGAAGGCATGCTAAGGGTCTTGGGTGGATTCCAGATCAAGACAGGGGAATAAGATACTTTCTCCTTTGGCAGAGCCACCCAAAAGGAGTCACGGGAGTAGTTGGGCAACTCAATTAGACAATGCCATAATGGCTGGTGTAATTGAGAGGACAACCCCATTGACACAAAGAAGCTGGGTGCATAACCTGTCTTTGCTCCTATAATAACACAGAGAAGCCTTGTTTATCCATAATTAGGCTTTTCCTGGCTCCCCTTGGCTGATAGCAACTGAGATAATCAAGAATCTGAAATTAATGATTTTAGAAAGGCTGTTTATCATCTGGGTTCAAATCTACTCAGGCAGATGAGGGAGCTAAATCTGTATTTCACATACCTCCTCTTTGCAAGGAAAAGACAACAAATGAGAAAAAAAAACCCGAAGAAAAAAACCCAAACCCCACCCTTTCTCTGGATAAATAATTCTGTTACTGAGATACTGAGAAATTTTAAGCCATTCTTGCAGAATGGTGACTTAGTCCTGAAATCAGAGAAAAAATTGAGGCCTATATTTAGAAAGCCAGCGTTTCTACAGACCTACAGATACTGATCTTGCATAAATGTAGAAGCAAATGAACTGAGATATGAGAAAATGCATAGTGCCTATCTGAGATCAGGAGATGGGGAGTCTGGAAACGATTATGTTTGCTCAGGGAGTCTAAATATATTAAGTTGAACATCAGTATCTCAAAGTAAACAGGGAAAGATAAAAAAAAAAAAAGGAGCAAAACTTAGAAGTCAATTTCATTCACAGCAATTCATTGTTACCAGACCCTTGCTGGTGAGCTCTAAACATCTAAAAATCAGGAACAAGTTCCCTGAAATTGCAGTTGCAAAGTCTGTAAACTGCCTGTTTTCGAATGAGCGCTGACTTCCTCCCTAATCAATTTTACTGAAGTCAGAGGAATTATATGTAGGCTTCGTTCCTCCATTGTATCTTATATAGAGATGCCACTCAGCAGTTTTTGTCAGGAAAATGGCATTTAAAAGCATTAAAATGGGACCATAAAACTGACATTTTTTCTTCCAGAGGAGGCAAATGTAGTGTTCACAGTTTAAAGACCTTCCGACAGTCTTTGCCACAGCAATTACTGTCTCTTCCACTCTGAACACCCCACTGAAGTCAGATTTCAGTGAAAGGATGAACAAAGAAGGAGTGTGAACTGGGAGCAAAGCCACTGCAGCAAAGCTTCACTGATGGAGAAGTATGCTCAACCCCACTTCACGGCAAAGCAGCCACCACTGTGCTGGATAGGCCTCACCTCCAGTCCTGGGGGCTGGTTTGGGCCCCACAGGACAAGAGGGACAGGAAACCATTGGAGAGTGTCCAGAGGAGAGCAGGGAAGATAGAGCAGGGTCTGGAGGGGAAGTCTTGTGTGGAGAGGCTGAAGTCCCTGGGGTTATTCAGCCTGGAGAAGAGGAGGCTGAGGGGAGACCTCACGGGGGTCTGGGGCCTGAGGGGGAGCGAAGGGGCAGGTGCCGATCTCCTCTCTTTGGGGATCAGTGACAGAACCTGAGGGAACAGCTGCACCGGGGGAGGTTTAGGCTGGGTGTCAGGAAGAGGTTCTGTACTTAGAGGGGGGTTGGGCGCTGGCACAGGCTCCCCAGGGAAGGGGTCACAGGCCTGAGCTGGGCTGAGGGCAAGAAGTGTCTGGACGACGCCCTCAGTTTCCTGCTCTCACTTGGCTGGGCCTGTGTGGAGCCAGGAGTGGGACTCGATGGTCTTTATGGGTCCCTTCCAGCTCAGGAGATTCTATGATCACTTAAATGTTGGGGTTTTTTTTTATTTTATTCTGAAATGAGAGCAGGTTGGTTAACTTCTTACTGGAACTGGGTGATGTTTGAAGGAAAAAAGAAGCCTTGTGATGGTTTGTAGTTCCCTTAACTAGCCCATAGGTGCTAAAGGCATCTAAAGTGAGTCAAAACAGGATGATGCTGTCATATAAGGGTGATTATTAAGAATATTGCCAGTATTCAACATGTGAGGAGTGGTGAGGTGGGCCAATGTGAGCCTGAGTCTTCCACAGAACACTGGCAAAGCAACATTTAGTCCAAAAAAGAAAAAACAAAAACAACCCAAGGAAGGAATGATCAGCATCTGACGCCTCAAAGTAATGGTGAACACAGCAAGCACGTTTTTGTTTAATATCCAGCATCCCCCAAGCATCTGACAAAACACACACCCCTCACCCCACTACTCCTTCTCAAAAAACAGAGCCAGGAATTTCCAACCAGTGGCACAGCCAATATTATATAAATTATATATAGAGAACAGACATATATGCAAAGGATAGCTGCAGCCTGGGATCCCAGCAGTAATAAATACTCTACCCACCCAACAAACTGTCATGCTGCATTGTGTAAAGTTTTAGATAGGATATGCCTTTCACATGACTAATGCAAGAACAATGAAGACAACATATGTTATGATTTAAACAGCAGTTGTCCTTCTTTCTGGGGGGAAAAACAAGCACATATTTGCTGAACAAAACCTGAGCATGCTGTTTGTCCAAGGCTTAACACTGCAGCCAGCTAGGTCTTGTAAAAAGCCCTATTAACTATTATCTATAAATAAAAAAACTCCAAAACAACCCAACCAGAGATAAGAGAGAAATAAGGAAAAAGACTATGAGTTTTCAATGTGCATTGATATTCATAAATATGAAGTATTTTTTCAGGTTCTGGACACATATTCACTGTTTTAGCTGACTTCTGGTGTCTATCTGTGTATCTGCTCTTAGCCTACAGCAAATTTAAACTAATGGAGCCTATTTACTGCTTAGCCTAGGGCTAAACTCTGTTACTTCCCCTTGTCACTAACCAGGAGCATGCAGGTAACAGTTACCATAGCTCAGCTGCGATGTGGTAACTCCACAACCTGAGTCAACATCATCATCAGTGGCACAGAGAAGGCAAACCATCATCACTTGTGCAAGAAGGAAAAGGCAGTGAAAGCTGCCTCGATACCAGGATTCGCTTCTCACGCAGCGGAGAGCAGACCCATGGGACTTGTTGCCAGGAGATGCCGTGGGTGCTAAATGTCTCCTGGAGGGTCTGGACAAGCACTTGAATGAGAAAATTCACTTAACAGACAAAAAATTATATCAGGATTGGGAGATGCCCTGAGCTACGCATAGTAGGATGCAGAGGATTGGGTAAGGGTTACTCTCGCTTGCGTGGTTCCTCCTTTTCCTCAGGCACCCAATGATTCTGATGTTGAAACTGCTTCTGGGCTCAAGAGACCCTCAGTCTGACCCAGTTCTCATCTTCCTACTTCCCAGCCTGTTAGCATGCATGAGCCCCAAGGATCAGATCTGATCTGGTGGGTATATTTCATTCTGTTAGCATGACCGATCGTCAGGGAGCCACAATGCCTCTTGAGGAAAATGTTCTCTTTGTAGACATTATAGCTGGTAATATATCTGAAAATGAATCTGCAAGTCCATGTTGATTTATTGCTGCTCTCAGAAGGACATCGAAACCACCCTTGCAACTGCAGAGATGCCTGTTTGCTGAGCTGAAACTCCAGTGGGTGTTCTGATAGCTCTTTCTATATCAGTAACTAAACTGCAGATTCAAGGAATAAGTGAATCAAAAACTTCTCCCAAGTAATAACTGACAGGAAAGGAGGAATGAGCCTCAAGTTGTGCCAGGGGAGGTTTAGATCAGAGATTAGGAAAAGTGTCTTCAGCAGAAGGATTGTCAAGGGCCACCATCCCTGGGGGTATTTAAAAGAGGTGTAGATGTGGTGCTGAGGGAGATGGTTTAATGCTGGGTTTGGCAGTTCTTGGTTAACGGTTGGAATCGATGATCTTAAAGGTCTTTTCCAACCAAAATGATTCTGTGATTCTAAAATCAGGTAAAATGTTCTCCCCCACTGCATTCAGCACCTGCTAAGGGATACAGAGCTTAAATAACTGAATTGTCACAGAATCATAGGTTCATGAAAGAGTTCTGGTTGGAAGGGACCTCAAAGCCCATCTGGCCCCAAACCCCTGCCATGGGCAGGGACACCCCCACCAGCCCAGGGTGCCCAAAGCCCTTGGTCTTAAACCCTGTCAAGGATCCAGGGGCAGCCACACCCTCTCTGGGCACCCTAATATAAATCTACCTCCTTTTTTAGATTAAGGCCATTCCTTGTTGTCCTATCATGACAGTCTCTGATAAGCAGTCCCTCTCTGGCTTCCCTGTGTCCCCTTTAGATACTTGAAGGTGCTCAAAGTTCTCCATGGAGCCTTCTCTTCTCCAGGCTGAACAAGCCCAACTCTCTCAGCCTGTCTCCATAGCAGAGGCGCTTCAGCCTCATCTTCATGGCCTCCTCTGGACTCACTCCAACAGCTCAGTATCCTTCTTGTACTTTCTTATCCTGTGTTACTGGAGTAGTAAATATGAGCCCAAAGATTACAGTGGGTGGGAACAGAAAATCATGAAGCCAGGTTAGGTGGTTGGTCATATTTCCCATACTTCACAACAGATAGAGGCTAAAATAAGCTAAATATTTTAAAATTCTAATTAATAACAATAAGGAGGCAAACTTCCAGTAGGAGAATCTGATCCAGAAGTAGCATGTGTTATTAATATGGCATGAGATGCAGCCATCCCCATCTGCCAAAAATTGAGGAAGTGAAGAAAATGATGGCCAGGGTGAGCCCATAACCCCAGCCCAAACCAGCTGCCTCAGAACCACCAGGTAAGGACCAGGTAACCAGGTAAGTCCTGCTGCCATTCCTCCCAGCACTTCAACAAATTAAAAAGTTTGCTGCCCAAACCCCCTTGTTAATACTGACCCAGGTGGGCCTACAGATACCAGTCTCCACCAGACTTCATCTTTGGGCTGCAGTGATCCCTGCCATTAGCAAGCATGCAAGATCATCTCCTCTGGGTGAAGATGGGATGAGATAAGGCGTCATCACAGCAGTGTGAGTAGATGCACTTGTTACAAGATGCTGCTCTGTAGCCAGCTGACACAAATGACCTCGGTAGTGCTACCAAGTGCTGCTCTGCTGTTTGTGAAACCAGTTAGGGTGTCCAGCAGCATGTAAGCATCAACATCTCCCTCAGCTGGGTGTTGCACACTCACTGCCTGATGCGGTGATTTGAATAAAGACAGACATGGATCTTTACTTCTGCCTCCTGCAGCTCGCTGTGTTATGCCAGCCTGCACTGCCCTGTGTGTGGGTGTCAGGCTGATAGCATTAAATTGTGAGGGAGGTGCCATACTGGCTTGTGAAAAGGTATTGGATTAACAGGGTTGCTGTGTTGGGATAACAGGCTGGATGGCTTTGCTTTAGAGAAGCTGTCATTACAGGTGCTGCAGCAGCAGCTGTAGGTTCTGACTGACCCATTAAGGAGATACCACACCAGCACACAGGGAGATGGCCTCCCACATGAAGGGGTAGTGTCTAGATAGGCAAGGAGGCTGTCTTTCCTTGAGTAAAAGCTTCATCCCAACCTCTCCCACCCTGCCAAGTCACTGCCCTGACCTTTGTTGTCGTGCCAGATCCGCACTTTGCAGAGATCTCCCAGGCTCAGCATGTCAGAAAAGTTGAATTCATCCATCTGGTTCCTCTCAAACTTGTTGGACTTGTTGGACTCCTTCAGGGCCAGGGTCCCACTGTCCCCGTTCTCCCCAAACAGGATCAAAGACACGTTGGCATCGGTTCCTGCTCCTGGAAGGAGAAAGCAAGGTACATTGTCAGGAAGTAGCCTGCCACGTAGGGCTGAAACCCATCCTCCAACCACATGGAAATGGAGGCAGCAGAGGCAGTATTGAGGAGGCTGTGGTGATGACCAGGTTTCAACAATGTTTGGTTAATTTGTGCAGGATCCTGCAAAGAGAGCACGCCATGGTAGCTAACAAGCCAGCCCTCCTGATCCATCCTCCAAATTCAGCTGGAACACTTTGCTGTTGATTGTAAGGTATGGTGTCATTGAAGGCAAGAGTCTGACTAGTAGGCAAGAGCATCTGCTCCTGACAGCATTGCTTTGGATGCCAGCGTTGCAAAGTGTCTTGGGAAGCAAATTGACTTACCCAACAACCTACAGAAGAGTGTTAAAGAACGTATTTTAACTTTTCCAGTTACCAAATACTAGTACTCCTTGCCCTGGGCTTCCCACTGGGCCACAGTCCCTTTCCCACACTGTGGTCTCCTTCTGCAGTTTCCAAACCTTCCCCAAGCTGTCCTGTGGTACCCAGGATGCTGCAGCTGGGGTTTGTCAGATACTGCTCTCCCTGTGTTTTATGGCACAGGGATTTGAAAGCAAAGTGCAGATCATCAACCAAACCACTACAGCATCTTGTGGCTCACTTTCCCCTCCCACGGGTCTTCCTGCTATATTCCCGTTTCTCAAAAGACTGTCCATGCTGTATTTAATGGAAAATGTCCCAGTTTGCACCACCAACTCCCACTTCTTCCTATGTATGTTAGGAAAAGAACAATTTTTAAGATGATCTGTGTTATCTGCTATTGGATTTCATATGCCTGTGACTGCATATGTTTTCCTGCAGAAATTTTCATGCCTCACAAAGAAACTCAGCATCTGCTGCCCTCAGTTAGATAGCCCAGCTTTGAAAACTCTAACTGCCTGCTAAGCCAGTTCTTGCACAAGAGGATCATAAATCCACTTAGGACCACACGGTTGGTATTTCCCACAGCTCCATTCACAACACAATGCAGAGACAAAGTCAAGGGGACTGACAACTTCTTGAGAAAGCTGCTGCTTCCTTGGGGTTATTTGAATACAGAAATCAGGAAGAGAGCACATGTCTTCATACAGAAGGATGGAAAAACACATTGAAAGAAGGAAGAAAAAGGAAAAAGACAAAAGGAAAAAAGAAAAAAGGAAAAAAGAAACAAAAAAGAGGAGAAAAAGAGTCGTACAGGGAAAAGGCAAAGCAACATTTGGTGTCCACATGAAAAATTGCCTATGTTAAATCTGGGCTAATTTTCAACAATTCCCAGGGAAGGACTTAAGAAGGAAGAGAAAGCATCAGGGATTCAGGCAGTTCATCTGAGATTACCTTTTATGACCCCCAAAGCTTGCTGAGGAACAAAGCAAACTGAAGTCCATTTCCTTACAAGGAGCAGGCTCCCAATTAATGCAAGGTCTCAAAAAAGCACAGAACCAACTCTTTCTTAGCAAAACCTTCCTGGCAGGAAGAAGCTTATGAAGGCTTCATGCCGTGACATTTCCCTCACAAGCAATTAGCGGGAGATGGGGAAGAAAAGAACAGAAATTGCCGAATCAAAGTGCATTTCACCTATTTGAGTCTCCCTCTGGTTGTTTTTTGGAGGTTTTTTTTGGGGGGGAGGGGAGGGGGGAATGATTGAGTGGGGGTGTTAATTCCAGGAAAATTGTCAGGCACATTTAGGAACTGTAACAAAATTGACAAATGAGATGAAGGTACTGTGGCTGCACAAGCCTTATGGAGTGCAATAGCTCACAGGGTCAGTCTGGGGGCCTGCTGTACTGAACTTCATCATCAACAGCCTAAACGATGATAGAGTGCTTTCTCAGCAGAGTTCCAAATAACATTAAACTTGGGGGGAGTAACTGATATGCTGGTTGGTGGGATCCCGACCCAGATAGGCCCTGAGAAACTCTGAGGGCTGGGCAAGTAGAAACCTCATGAAATTGAGCAAGGAGAAGTGTGAAGTTCTGCATCTGGGGTGGAATAAATCCTGCACGTGAGTGTGCTGGGGAGCTGAAGAAGACCCAGAATTTACAGCAGAAACATTCATATTGATGTTGAATCTAAGCTAACAGCAAGCTCTGAGTGTTCAATGGAGACCACTTATTGGGGTCCATCAGGAGGAGCATGGCCAGCAGCTGGAGGGAAGGTCTTATCTCCTTTGCTCAGCACTGAGGAGCCCACAGTTGGACCACAGTGCCAGCTTGGGTCCCTGGGTAAAAGGGGATGTAGAGACACCAGGGAAAGCTCAGCAGATGATTGCCAAGATGGACAGGAGCTGGGGCACACAATCATGAGGAGAGGTCAAGGGTGATGAGCCTGTGTGACCACATAAAGGGAAAATGATAATGATGACAGGGCCACGTGCTCTGGACCATACCCGAGGGAGCCAGAGCCACAAATTTCAGGGGAAAATTCAGGTTGGGCATCAGGAAAAAAGAAGTTGGTCATGAGCCAGCAGAGTGGCCCAGTGACTAAGGCAGCCAATGGGATCCTGGGGCGCATTAAAAGGACCATGGCCAGCAGGTCAAAGAAGGGGATCCTCCCCCTCTGCTCTGCCCTGGTCAGGCCCCACCTAGAGTGTTGTGTCCAGTTCTGGGATCCCTGGTACAAAAAAGGCAGGAATCTCCTGGAGAGAGTCCAGCAGAGGGCTATGAATATGATTAAGGGCCTGGAGCATCTTAACTACTAGGAAAGACTGAGTGAGCTGAGGCTGTTCAGCCTTAAGAGAAGACTGAGAGGGGATCTGATCAATGGTTATCAATAGCTGAAGGGCGGGACACAGGGGAAATGGGCAGCCTCTTCTCAGTGTCTGTAGGGACAGGACAAGGGGTGATGGCTTCAAGTTGGAGCACAGAAAGTTCCACACCAATATGGGGAAGAACTTCTTCCCGGTGAGGGTAGCAGAGCCCTGGGCCAGGCTGCCCAGGGGGTGTGGAGTCTCCTTCTCTGGAGATATTCAAGACTCATCTGGACACTGACCTGTGTGACCTGTCCTAGGGACCCTGCTTTGTCAGGGGGGTTGGACCTGATGATCTCTGGAGGTCCCTTCCAACCCCCACGGTTCTGTGACTCTGTGAAGTTCTTAGAAAAAAGATGCCAGTGCAATTCAAGTGCCCAGGGATGTGGTGGCATCACCATCCCTAAAGGTGCCTGACACTTGGCTGAGCAGAGCCTTGGCTGACCTGACCTGACCTGATGCTGGCAATAGGCCCTTGAGCAAGATGTTTGATCAAAGAAGCTCCAGAGCTCCCTTCAGTGTTGGTGATTTTATGATTCTTATTGAACAGCTGCATCATTTTTAAACAAACTGTGGGATTGAGTCATGTCCTTCTGAAGACAAAGAATGACCTTCTCTTGACTTAACAGAGACTTGGATAAAGCACCAGTGTCCTAAATTATGTAATTTGTTGGATGTAGCTGAACTGACAACATACTAATTAATCTTATAGCAGCAGAGATAAAAACCTTCTGCTTTGTTAGTGCTTGGGAAATAAAAAAAAACAGTACCTATTCTTTCTCCAGTTTTCCTGCATTGCCACGTATATGACGCCTGCATATAGGATACAGAACACCTGCATGAATCCAAATTAACAGGCAAGGAAATGTTTGTGCCACAGGAAGAGCCAGCAGGCAGTCTGGCTCTACTGCTGCCACGTCTGTGGGTCACACCTCAAAGAAAATGAGACCACGAGTTGCATCTTTCATAAAATCAAAAGTAAATCAAGATCTTGGCTTTAACCAAAGACTGTCCACCCAACTTGGGATGTGTCTCCCTTAACAGCCTCTTCTCCCCTTACCTGTGTGTGCTCTGGGAGCTGTCATCTGAGGCAACTCTGGTGACCTTTGGAAAAGAGGAGATCAGACCTTTCCACGAGAGGAGTCTTTCCCTGATGGAAAAGACTACTACATGATGGGGTGCTACATGCTCATCCAAGTCGAATGACTTCTGGAGAGCCAAACTGTAACTCAAAGGTTTCTTTGAGGAAAAAGTAAAGCAGACTGTTGCTGAATACGTGTGTATGGGGGAGAGGAAATGACTGCAGCTTTCTTGTTTTGCTGCAGGACATTTTTTTGTAGGATTCATTTTCACTGACTTTAGCCATCTAGCCTAACTTAATTGTGCTGGCTCTGAATCTGATGAAAAGAGAGTGACAGAGACCCTCCAGAGGATGACCCAGACCAGTGATTAAGCTCTTCTCCCAGATGATTTGTCTAGACTAGAAGGAACTGAGATCAGAAGTATAATTTTTGTGGATAGAGACAAAAAGGTGAGATTTATTCTCTTTTTTCCCCATTTTTTTTCCTCTTAGTGCCTCTGATGCACTGGAAAGTTGAAAGCTATTGCAAAGAAAAACTCTAAACCTAGAAATAAACATGCCTGGTTCTATTCATTGATGAGCATTGCTGTCCCTAGACAATGTCAGTGTGGCAGGAGATGATACAACAGATTTAAACTAACTGTCAAGGATAAAATGTCTTTCTTCCTGAATTGGTCCAACCAGGAGTAATTGTGGAATACATAATGATCAAAGAGGGGAGATGGTTCACGACTTGTACCCTCTTTAGATAAGCTGGATAAAGTTCAGCATTATGTCAGAGTGCTGTGTGATCTAATCACAAACAGACTCTCTGAAACCTCTCTGTAATCTGCTCCTTCCTACTGGTCGACGCTGTTCATAATGAAATAAAACGTTTCATCATTAATACCCGTCATCCTTCATTCAGTGGGAAGGGCAGATCTGTCTGCTGCTGCTGTCATCCTCTATTCTTCTCTCATTTCTATTTCCATCGCCTCTGTGAGTTAGGGCTGGGTCCCACAGAAAGGTCACAGAAAGATCTGCCATTATATTAGATGGTTTACGCCAGATGTGTAAACAAATCTTCCTCTCTCTCCCTCTTCTGGGTTTTGGGGTTTTTTTTTAATTTCACTGTATGTTTTCCAGACAAGCAGCGGGCAAAGCAGGTGGGTTAAAAAATGGTGAGATGGGATGAAGAGTCTCTGCAAGGGGAATTTTCATATTCTCAGATCAAACCTCACAAGCTGCATAAATTACCACTGGTAAATCCAGAGGGGAAAGAAAGGAAGGGAGGAAGGGAGGAAGGGAGGGAGGAAGGGAGGGAGGAAGGGAGGGAGGAAGGGAGGGAGGAAGGGAGGGAGGAAGGGAGGAAGAGAGGAAGGAAGGGAGGAAGAGAGGAAGGGAGGAAGGGAGGAAGGGAGGGAGGAAGGAAGGAAGGAAGGAAGGAAGGAAGGAAGGAAGGAAGGAAGGAAGGAAGGAAGGAAGGAAGGAAGGAAGGAAGGAAGGAAGGAAGGAAGGAAGGAAGGAAGGAAGGAAGGAAGGAAGGAAGGAAGGAAGGAAGGAAGGAAGGAAGGAAGGAAGGAAGGAAGGAAGGAAGGAAGGAAGGAAGGAAGGAAGGAAGGAAGGAAGGAAGGAAGGAAGGAAGGAAGGAAGGAAGGAAGGAAGGAAGGGAGGGAGGGAGGGAGGGAGGGAGGGAGGGAGGGAGGGAGGGAGGGAGGGAGGGAGAGAAAAAGAGACAAAGGAAGAAAGAGAGAAAGAGAGCAAGCAAGAAAGAAAAGGAAAAAAAAGAGAGGTAGTGATCAGGAGGTGCTTATGTGACTTGGTGGGGAAAAATCCCCTTCGAGCGTGAACCTTTCAAGCTGGGTGTCTACAAGGTAACATCCAGTCACCCCATTTTGGCATGAGGCAGCTTGCCTGTGGTTGTAGCTTTCATTCAGCAGCCTGACAGAAGGTCTCATGAAAAGAGGCAGTGAGCCCAGGAAATGACATAGAAATCCCATTTCTTGGCTTTTGAAGCTCCACGGCTCGTTTTATACTCTGTTCCACCTCTTCTCTCTCGTGTGCATTTCAGGGTGGTATTCCATGGATTGAGATAAACAGTCTCACAACACTTTAGAAAGGAGTGTGAGTTATTGCTGTCTTCTTTGGACAAGGCAGATAGTGATGATTGATAAGCTGGAGCCCACCAGCTTTGACTGTAGCCTTTTTTTAATTCCATCCTAAGTGGATGGACCTGATCTGGCCAGAAAGGGGGCTCCTGACCGTTGCAACATGGTCTGCCAATAACTTCTGTTAAGGTGTCATCAGAGGAAGCAGGGAGCAGTTAAATCTAGGACTTGCATCTAAATATTTAATGCCCAGAGCTCACATGAAGATAAATCCCACAGAATAACACTGTCATGATGAACAGCCAGCCAAATTGACAGTGTTCCAGCACATAATTTCCAGAAACATAATTTCAAATTAAGCAGGAGATGTTTTCCACTGAAAAAAAAAAAATCATGCTTCATGCAAGAAAAGTCATAAAATATCCAGCACGGACGTACCTCCAACGTCACTGGTTTTAACCTGAAGAGTGTATGTTGTGTCCTCCATCATCTGCTCATCATTGATGACAGCTGGCATCTCACACACAAGACTTCCCCTGGCGTTTTTCAGCTTTGACAGCCAGTCGCCGTAGGTAAAGGTGGCCACTTCTTGATTAGTCAGGTTCTTCAGGATGATCTGTGAAGACCCAAAATAAAGGGAAATAAAACCCCTTTATCTACTGCTTGAATGAGGGCAAAGACTAAGGTTATGAAGTGCACAGTGTGGTAGGACAGGGGTAAAGCTTTGTCACAACTTCAAAACCTGTACTGGGCTCTTCTGGGATAACCAGAGCTCTCTCCTTTGGACAATATTTGCTGTGGTGACTTGTCCTGAGAAATCATAGAATCCCAGACTGTTTTGGGGTGGAAGGGACCTCAAAGCCTATCTAGTCCCCACTCTCCACTAGCCCAGGGTGCCCAAAGCCTGGGTGCCCAAAGCCAGGGAGCCCAAAGCCCAGGATGTCCTTGCCTTGAACACTGCCAGGGATCCAGGGGCAGCCACAGCTTCTCTGGGCAGCCTCTTCCAGGGCCTCCCCCCCTCCCTGGGAAGGATTTCTGCCCAGTGTTTAATCTCAGTATAGCCTCTTTTGGTTTAAACCCATTACCCTTTGTCCTATCACTATACTCCCTGATAAACATTCCCTCTCCATCTTTACCATAGGCCCCTTTGGGCATTGAAAGGTCTCTCTGGAGCTGTCTCTTCTCCAGCCTGAACAAGCTCAACTCTCTTGGTCTGTCTTCACAGGAGAGGCCTATCTTCAGATAAAATAGAGACCTATTTTGGTCATCAAAATATCAGACCTTTTCATTCATGGGGAAAGGACAGGAAGGAATTTGCATAGGAAAGCATAGGAAGGAATTTGCTCCTTTGACATAAGTTATGGACAAAGATCACCTCTAAGAGAGTCAGTCCTTTCCCAGAAGCCAGTATGGAATTCACCCCAAAGAAGAGGTAACAGAGACTTGCTAAAACCCTCGCTATCCCTCCTCGAAGTACACAGTTATCTTTCTTTTGCCTGCTTTGTCTGTGCAAACACAGAGCAATCATTGTAGAGATATGCAAACCAAACCCAAACAAGTTAAAGCAAGGCACAAGATAAAATTAGGCCAGCAAAACTTAATGTTTCACACACTTCTCCCTCTGGGAAAAGGTGACAGAACAAACAGTATGCAACAGATATTAGTCACGCTGTCTAATGTGTCATGGGAAGGAGCTCAGATGCTGCGGTGATAAGAACAGAATAGGAATCTGTTTAGAACAAGTCAGAGAGCTTTTCCAGCAGACGCCTAATTAAATACCCACCTTTATGTGTCCTGTTCAATGTGGGCTCAGTAGAGCATCAGCCCACTGGGAGAAAGACATCACACTTGCCTATAGCGAAATGTAGCGGTAAATCCTCACTAAACAGGAGGGGAGGGAAAAGACAGGCCTGCAAATTACCCCTTGCATTGCCATCTAACAGAAGCAGAGACCTTACTGTGGTGAACCAGAGACCAGAAACTGAGTGCAGCAGCGCAGAGCAAGCAGGGTCTTGCGAGGCACAGGCCACGGAAATGTGAGCCCAGACTGGTCACAGAAGTGTGACGTGATACTAGGGAGAAATGAACTGTGGAGTCATGGAAAATATTAAGTTAAAAGGGGAAAACAGAGGTGTCTCATCCCACCAAGTGCAGCTAACTGCAAGGCTGTGTCCAGCTGAGGCTGCAGAACCTTCCAGGGTTGGAGACTGGCTGGATCCCTACCCCAGGGCCGCACCGCTCTCTCACTGAGGAGAGGCTGTTTCCTCATATCCCACCAGGATTTTCCTTGCATTGGTTGCCTCATGCCTTTTCACTGTTCACACCTGAGATCGACAGTCTCTGTAACCTCCCTTTAAGCAGCAGAAGACTGAAATTAGACCCCCCCTTGGCCTTTTCTTCTCAAGGCTTAAAAACTCCATTGACCTCCGCCTTTCCCAAGGTGCCGTATGCGTCAGCCCCCCTGACTATCTCAGCGACCTTGTGCTGCCCGTGTGTGTGTCAGCCTAAGAAACTTATAAGACTTACCATAAGATAAAATGTGCTCAAATTCTGTCCTCGAACTGCATGTGTCCCAGCTCACGGCCTTCTGCTGACCTCAAGCAGGCTTTGCTGGAGCCTTTAGCAGTTCAAAAGAACATTGCTCCAGGTTATAAAAAAATATTTTAAAGAGGGCAGTAGCTATACTGAAGCTGAAGCAGAAGTCATGCTACCTGTGCATTGTAAAGGTCCATGGATAGGACACTCATCTGGGGTTTTCTCTCTGCCTGATGCTAAACAGGGATCTGTATCACAGCACCTCCATCCCAGAGGTACAGGACATTTTGGGCCGTTGAAGCTGTCCCATTTTTCTAAAAAGCTGCTTGTTCACAGCTAGTGAAACTATTACTTTGTGGTCAAAAAGCTGCTCTATGAGTCAGGAGATGTTGAATCAAATCCTTGCTTTGAACCAAGCAGGAATCAGGTCTGGTGCCATCCCAGCTTGTGCCTTTCTCTGCCAGGGCACAGACCAGAAGGAAGTGTCCCATCTCCAGGGTGTGTGAATGATGCCTACATCCTCTTAGGAGCCCAAGCCAGAAACCTTTCCTTGGCTAAAATTTGCAAATTTGGATTATAAATAATCTCAGGTTGACTGAAAATGCCTTTGTTTCCCTTTTTTCCCCTTTGTGCATTGACTCTTTGCAGGTGAAGGTTCAGCCAGCTCTAACTCCACCCTGATCAGGAATAGCCATGACACTGTTGGTAGCAAAATGTCACCAGAAAAAAGCTTGCAGGGAAATGTCAGGAAAGCGGTGGGGGGGTGTGGAAGAAGATTAGGGTTGCCAGCTGGAGCGCACTCACAGACAGCGATCAGACCTCTCACAAACAACCAGCCCATGCCCAACGCTCCAGATGCTGTCTGGGAAAAAAAAAAAATCTGTCTGGCTACTAAAAAGGCTGGAGCAAAATGCCCTCTCTTCCCATCCCCATCCCCTCACCCAGGGTGAGTGATTTCATCCGTGTGCAGCTCGATGTCGGCAGTTAGCACAGGCAGAGCACAGCCCTGGCTATCTCGTTCTGCAGTGCTGCTCTGGAGAGGAGCAGGCAGGAAGAAAGGGATTAATTTTAGAGTTTCATTTGCTCGGGGGACATCACAGCAAAGGAAGTAGCTGGAAATCTGTGTTGGGCTGACTGTTTTGGTCACAACGCGGGTACGATGCCTACCCCAGCGCCTGGGAACTGCCTCAACACTGGGCATCCAGCCCAAACACAGCAGCGTGTCCGTGGTTGCGGCTCGGTACCACCAGGGATGCACCGCATCCCACCCAAGCTGGGGGCAGGTAGACAGCCATTCAAGGATGTCTACAGAGGATGCCCAGGTACCTTGGTAGACGATGTGAAAGCCGAGTGTAGCCTTTTCTATAGCTGAAACAGCACAGAAAAAAATCCCATCCTACAAGGAGAAGTTTGTGGGTGTTGCACACGCTGAGGATGATGCAGGATTTTGATGTCAATTGGTGAGGGTCAAGAAAGTCAGCTCAGGGACCTGAGCTGAGACTATTTTTATTTTCTGACTGTTCCTCTCAGAAAAATTAACTACCACTTGGCAACAAGGCTGCAACTTCATGTTGTGTCTAAACTATTTTTTTAGGTTTCCTAGAGCTTACTGTGGGCATCCTGCATACTTTAAAGCTTAAACTAACAATACACAAATTTTAATTGGGCTGTAGAACATCTATAAACTACAAAAAGAAACTGGGAGGAGTACATACAAATGAAATGTTAGTAACTTGCTGTGTAGCTGGGCAAGTATCATAGCTGAGAGGAACTTTACACCAGCAGCTTGGAATTAGTTGTGTGCTATGTGCTGTAATAGAAAGGTTTGGTATGTATGACCATTCGATTTCACAAAATCACAGAATCACAGAATCACAAGGTTGGAAAAGATCTTTAAGATCATCGAGTCCAACCGTTCCTGTTCTGTGCTAAACCAGATCCCTGAGCACCTCATCTACCCCTTTTTTAAACACATCCAAGGATCGTGACTCAACCCCCTCCCTGGGCAGCTTGTGCCAGGCCCAGACAACTCTTTCAGGGAAGAACTTTTCCCTCACATCTGATCTGACCCTGCCCTGGTGCAGCTTGAGGCCATTCCCCCTTGTCCCATCTCCTGTCCCCTGGCTGAAAAGACCACCGCCCACCTCTCTGCATCCTCCTTTTAGGATTTATCTCTACCCAGCAGTCTCCCAGGGTAAAACAAGTTCTGCAGAGGCGCACACCCTGCTAACACCAAAATACGTAGTTTGCAGTGATATCTATAAAGCAGAATTTTTCCACTTGCCAGGGACAGCAATGTGTTTGGGTTGGTGCTGAGGTGCTGTTTAGTTTGGGGTTAAACGTATCACCTCACTTCGCTAATGAGGACGGCCTTGCAGAAAAGCTGAGGGACTGATAAAGAGCACGCTGTGCTCAAAGTTGGCTTTGGAGAAGAGGTGAAAGACTGATAAAGAGGAAACATCCTGAAACAGAAGTCTGGATGATGTCTGAGGGGCCTGAAGGCAGCAAAACCAGGCAGGAGCTGGGGGAAAGGTAAAGAGCAGGAGGGAAAGTTAGTACTTCTAACCCTGTATCGAGGTGAAGGTATTGTGGGTGCTGTGTGTGGTGAGCTGGCTCCATGGGGTGACCACCCGAGCACCCGTTTCTGTGCAGAGCTGGAATGAACCACACATGTGTGTGTGTTGTACCGGGCGCCGGGTAACCATCCTGCTTGTTGAGGCAACACTAGAATTCATCTTTAAAGGCTTGACACAAGGTTTTCACAGTGCTATTGCATGCCATTAGTCTTCACTTAAAAAAAACCCTGGGTCCCCTGACTGCAAAACAAAAGGACTTTGTTGCACAGGATAACAATCAGCTTCAGCTATATAACGAATTGTCTCAAATTGTCTTAATCTCCTTTATATAAAGGAAAAGGACTGAATAGAGACCGAGCCCCACATTCAGGATTATTTGTGATGTGTGAATGCAATGCAATTAGTGCTTCATTAAGGCAGCTTCTTATCTGCCTGGCTTTGACAGCACAAAGTAACATTAAAATTCCGAGGGAGGCAACTCCTGCAGAACTCAACTGCCTTACAATTCCTGTTATTTCACTCAGACAGCTTTCATCCCATCTTATTTCTAGCTTCACATCCTCATCTCTTACACACTGGGCAGCAGATGAAATCTTCATGTGGACTGAGGAACACGCTGTCCCAGGAGGACATTTCCAAAGCATGTGTTTGGATAAGTTTCCTAATTAAAAGTCACAATTGTTTTATGCTGAGGGTGATGAAACACTGACACAAGTTGCCCAGAGAAGTAGTAGATGCCCTGTCCCTGGAAATGTTCCAGGTCAGGTTGGACTGGGCTCTGAGCAGCCTGATCTGGTAGCAGATGTCCCTGCCCAAGGCAGGAGGCTGGACTGGATGACCTTTAAAAGCCCCTTCAAACCCAAACCCTCCTGTGCTTCTAGAATTCTATTATGTCATTTTTCAAAAACACAGAGCAGTTTCATGGTAGTTTGGTGTGGAAGAAGGTAAGATGCAGCATTAGGTCAGAGGACAATATCCAAACTCTGTGTCTCTCCCAGCAGTGGCGAGACAAGAAAGCGATACTCAGCTCTGGAGAGCCTTCAGTATGTCTTTCTGTGCAGAGCAAAAATCAATAATACTCACTCTGGCTGAACACATCACTAGTCAAATTTTGTTCTCTCCAGAGAATTAGGTATCAGCGTTTAAAACTTATTGCCACTTTCAGTGCAGTTTGAATCTTTGGCACCAAGTTTATTACTTCACTGAGATTATGAATGAAATTCTGATGTATTTTATCTAGACAGTAAAAAAAAAGAGACTACTTCCCTGCTTGTAAATTGAATCATTTGGCTGTGTACAACATCATTGATAATTCATGCATTTTAATTGGTATTTATGCACTTCTATTTCTAGTAAAGTAAAAGCAGTATGAATTATGACCAGCAACAGTTTACAAAAAGACCGAAGAGAATTAAAAAGATCATTTATTGTTATTTTAATAGAACAAGAGAACTGAGAATATCCTGTAGATAAATGGAGCAACAAATGGTTAATTACGGGGTTGACGGCTTAATCTAGCTTCTCATTTCACTGTGCTAGTTAGCACTAACTGTGAACCATCTGTCTGAGAGTTTAGCACTACCCCCACAAGTATTTCATTATGCAGTTTTAATATGCACTTTTGACAGAAATGGAAATGGGCTCAGATCGGTTTTCATGTCACACCAGGCTACATAAGTTTTCAAGGCTGGAATACAAATCAGAGAACACAAATCCTTCCTCCCCACTTCCAGAGCCCTCCTGTCCTCACTCTCTGCCTGGGAATGCAAATGCTATGTTTACCTTTCCGGGGAAGGTGGGAAAGAAAACTAATAAATAAAGTTCTCTACACATCACTGGAGTTAGAAGATCCTCCATGCTCTGTTTCTCTAACGAAAGGAGAAACTATGGGCACAATTTTCAACAGCTTCTTACCTCCCTGTCTCAGAAAGTTGGGTGCATGGTCTGCCTGTTGCTTCTGTAGAACTATAAGAGGGCTATAAACCCGTTGGATGAGCCCCAGGAAGGTCTTGCTTTGGGTGGGACAGTCCATCAGTTGTTGGAACAACTGGATGGAGCTGGCAACAGGAAGGTGGGAAGGTGGTACCTTCCACTGGAGATGCTGCCATCACCTTGCCTTCAAGCTATTGCTAATTCATGACTGCAAGGTCTGTAATGTCTCAGAGTGAATAAGCTTTATTTAATTTCATTTTATGTGGAGATGATAAATAAAACTCAGGGGAAAAGTATGGGGGAACTGGCAAAGGGAGTTTAACCAAGATGACTGGATCAAATCAGAGAATAGATTGAATTATTCCTTAGGCACAGTGAGAAAAACTGTGTGTCTGTGGCATCTATTCAGAAGCCTAATGCTTCAGAAAAGCTGCACAAGAAAAAAAGTTGCTAAGGAAAAAGTTCAGAGTGACAATGCTCAAGTAAAAAAGTCAGAAAGTGTGAAAAAAAGCTTTTTAGCCTGTGCTAGTGGATGTGAAGAGCAGTTCATCACTTTGATGGAAACTGGTGGCCACCAGGACTGGACCAGGACATTATTTATGGGAAAAAAGGATGGCTTTGGACTAGTCAAAAAGGCCAAAGAACCCAATAAAAAAAATCATGTGCTATTCTTTCTGATCATGGGTTAAGCTGTTGAGTCCTGACCTATACTCATAAAAAACTCAAGATCCAGAAATCCAGCAGCGTATCTACTCCAGAAAAAGCATGCTAAATAAGAATGGCAGAGATGTGTGTCTCACTTCATGGCTTCTGATGGTGTAGGACTGGCACATTGCTCCATCTCTGTCTCAGAAATATAATTATAGGGACCCATAGCAAGCAAACCACATTTAACTGACCAAACAGAAGTTACAAGGAGATAGAGGAGATGCAGGCAAGCATTGTGCTTTTGTGCAAGACAGGTCACAAGGGGAAAATACAACCTGCAGAAGCAGTGGGAGCCATTTTGCATGTTCTACTCAAAAAGCAAGAAGAAAATGATGCCTTGCTTGTGTGACAAAGGAAAGAGAGGCAACTGCCTGCATGCTAGAGGGAGAAGGGAAGAGGTGGGATTGCCTGAAAGGATGGACCATTTGGAAATGTCCTACCCAGCCCAGGCCCACAGTAGCTGCCCCTGCCTGGCAGAAGGTGATCCACTCTCCCGTTGGGCAGAACATGGCAGGGGTCTGCAGGAGCTGAAGGCACCTCCCGGGGACCAGAAAACATTGCAGGTGCCCTGGTATCAAGCCAAGGCTCTTTTTCAGGGATGGAGAGTGAGATCTAACAGCAAAGCAGAGACTGTGGTAAAGCTTCACAGCACAGCTTTTGCCCCTGCTCTCTTCTCTTCTGACTCAATTCCCCCAGGAAAAACACCTCAAGGAATGCAGAGGGGCAGGACATGCCTAACAGCAGCCCCCTTGCTGCCTTCCTCCTCCTTCTCCAGGGCTGAGGGGCTGCAACGCAAGCAGGTCGCGGAGACACGCGGCTTGAAGTGCATTACCCTCTCCATGAACCAGTGTGGGCGAGTCCCCTTCCCATCCGTCCGGATCCTCATCTTCCTGAGGGGAGCGATATCAGCGATCTCCATAATGAAACTGTCCTCCTGGCCTCGCTCAAACCTGCAGGGATTGAAAGACCGAGGAGGTTTCCCGCTGCTTTCCGGCACCGTCGCCTCTCCATCCCCTGTCCCCGCTACAATTCACATCTTGCCAACAGCCTCAAACTAAAAGCTTATGAGCACTGCTTTATTGGACTGGAGCTCTCCTGACCTGCAGTCACTAGCTACTGTGATTTTGGCAAGACTCCTCGGTGCAGATTTGACAGGGATTCCTCAGCCCTGGGAAAAATATGCCCATACGAGGCACACGGAGCCATTCCAGGCACCCTGTAGCACACATTTACCCCTCTGTCTGTGACCAGCACAATAGAGACTCACAGTCAGGTTTCTGCCCATCACCTTCCTCTTGGCATCTGCCCATTGCCTTCATAGAATCATTGAATCATAGAATGGCGTGGGTTGGAAGGGATCCCAAGGATCACAGAGCTCAAATCCCCCTGCCACAGGCAGGGACACCAACCTCCAGGCCTGGAGCTACACAAGGTTGCCCAGGGCCCCATCCAACCTGGTCTTGAACACTTCCAGGGATGGGGCACCCACCACCTCTCTGGGCAGCCCCTCACCACTCTCTCTGTGAAAAACTTCCCCCTAATATCAAATCTGAACCTTCCTTTAGCTTCACTCCATCCCCCTTGTCCTGCCATTCTCTGCCCTTTTAAAAAGTTGAATCCCCTCCTGTTTCTCTGCGCCCTTCAGGGACTGGAAGGCTGCAATGAGGTGCCCCCACAGCCTTCTCTTCCTCCAGGCGTCTGCCCACGTGCCTGCCCTTAGCCCAGCCATGCTACAACACAGAGCAATTTTGCCTCATCTCCTTTCGCTGAGGCGCAGCACATAACTTGGCGTTTGCCGCGGTGACAGACAGTTGCTGCAGCTCAGCTAAATACAGCAACCTGATGGCAAGTCGGAGCGTAATGCCTAAGTTTAGCTAGCACAGGGAAACTGTGTTAGAGAGGAGCCCAGAATGGCTGTCCTGCAGCTCCCTGCTGAATTTGGGGAATTTGGGTTGGCAAGCTGGCTCCATCCTTGGTAAGAACCAGGGTGGGTTTGTGTAATATTGCACGGAAGATCCTACCCCATGCTTGGCTGCTGTACGTAGGCACAAGGGTGTGTAGGAGCTGCTCATCTACAGCAGTCAGCAGAAAGCATGAAGAAGAGGAAAAACAGCTAACATATGCTTCTTGAAGAAGATGCTACACTGGCCAGGACCACAGCTACCTTAACTCCCTCTTAGCAGTATTGATGCTAGGAGGAAAGCCTTGCTCTGGTGAGAGTGCTGCCTCAGGCTCAACACTACTCCGTTGAGAGCAAGGATGTCTCCTGGATTTGCCCCCAAACCACTCTGCAGGCCAGCTGTGGGCCTGGAGATGGAAATCCTGCCCTTGTTAAGTCAAAAGGCAGCCAAATCCAAGGTGGTCTACCAAGCACCACCAGGACTGCTCTGCTGTTGAGGTTCCTCCTTCGTGCAGCCTCCTCCTTGTGATTTACCTGAGCCTGAGGTTTGGAGAGAGGTCTGCAAACGGTGGGCATACATGGACAATCCACAAGGATGATGTCTCATTCCTGGTAATGTACTCGACCTCCTACAGCTGTGCAATGCCAGGATATGGGGAAAAAAACCCACTTCTTTACCAACCTCTGCTCAGATTACACCCTGCAGCATCCTCACACCATTATCTGAGCCCACACGGCCGCAGATGCTAGCAGTAGGGATTGGCTCCAGCCCCTCAGTTTTGCATCCAGGAGCTGCTGTCCCTGCACTCACAGAGGCATTTGGATGGGGTGTTTTGGTCCCAGTCCATTTTGGTTATTTAGGGTGGTGGTTGCTCTTTGAAAAACTCCTCTCTTGTTATTTGCCTTTCCATGGCAGCGGATACCAAGGCAGCCTATCTCACTGTGGGAAAGAGCAAGTACTTTTGTGCCTGGGCTGGATGGATTTCCACTTCCATTTAAAAAAAAAAAAAAAAAGGTGTGACCCTTCCAGCTTGAATTATCCCATGATGCTATTATCAGTTTTCATTGCAGTCGCTGTTGGTTACAAGGCTGCACAGAAGTCTCTCTCCCTCTGCTCCTTTCCATGAGGAGCAACTGTAAGCGAAACAGGCAGCCAGCAAAACAAACCATTATTTACCTTCAGTAAGTGCCCTGTTTATGGTTTTCAAGGCTCATGTTCACCTGCTCCTTCCAAGAAGTCATTGCAGTATATGGAAACAATCGCTGAAGTGGCAAACTTGGTGACCCAAGAGCTCTTTTCTGTTCCCTAATTTATACGAACATAAGTCTGAAAAACATTTGCGAAGGGAAGATGTACCCAGACAAGCTGACTGCTGCTATCCCTTTTCCAGGACACCAAAGCATTTATCTAAGGGATTTCACTAAGCTTTCCTACCCATGCCTGCACTTATAAATATTTCTATTGCCCAGAGGTCTGGGCAATAACAGTAATGTAGCTAAAATTGCCTTAAATCTGCAGAAGGTAAGACAGGCAGTTCTTCGTAATGCACTAAGCTGCTGTGAGCAAATTGGTACTGGATGGCCCCAATAAAGATGAAGTGCCTCTTGTCATTTGGCTGCTGTGGCTCTCACCCATCTCTTGCTGCTGGTGAAAAGGCTGGTGAGATTTCCAGAGCTGGGGAAGCCTGCAGATGGATGGAGATGGGTGGGAATGGTGTGGAAACAGGCATTATGTGTCTCTGGGGACAGGCATGTCATCTGCAGAGGGTGCTAATAAGATGGAAAGAGCTCTGCACAGTTGGAGGTGTGATCAGAGCGCCCCCAGCTAGCAGAGATGTGCCAACACATCCCCAAAGAACAGCATCTTGGGGGTACTAACAATATAAATAGCTATGTTTGACATGCCCTTCTTTGTACTGGCCCAGTGAGCTTCCAACACCTTTTGCAGGCCTACTGATGGAAGACAGCCCAAGCAACTGATAATATGGAAATTATATGGTCCTCCTTTATCCATTTTCAAATCCTTATGGCAGAGGTTATCCGTCCTGACTGTATAGACAAATGGGTTTTTATAGGTCACATTGTTTAGGGATATCACTTGCCTGGGCAGCTGGAACAAAACTGCAATCCATTTCTTGAGAGGCTGGAGATGTCTTGGTCCTCTTTAGAGATTTTTGGTTGGTGTGCACTGGTGTGAATTACACTTTATTTTTAAATACATGGTCCATTTCCCCACCTACTAGAATTGAATGTTGAGCTTAAAATAGTGGAAGACAGATTGTTTTGGGGTTGCCTGGGGTCTTGGAAGAAGGATGCCACCGATAGCCACACACAGTGGTAATGCTAGGGCATTGTCCTGCATGTTGGGTGTCTTTCTGTGATGGGGAGCAGGGCGTGACTCAGCCGTGTTTCTCATGGAGAGTTTAGTAAGCAGCACCTTGGCTACATTTCTTTTTTCAGAGCAAACAAGGCTTGTGCTTGTTACTAACTAAACACATGAAGGTTTCAAGCTTAGCTGAACACGCTTGCCCAGACACCCACTCTGCTATGACAGCTGCAAGTAAAACATCCCTCGCACAAATACCTCTATGCAGGGACCCTTATTCCCAACAGCCCAGCCCACACACGATACAGAAAGCTGCATTACCGGGGAGGAGTCCAGCATCACCTCTGCAAGGTAAGCTCAAACCATGTGGCCAAATGCTCCAGCCTCCCCAGTGTTCCATAGATGTTTTGCTGAATAAGATTACACGTAGTCAAGTAACTAAATTTAAGCTTGATGTAGACCTGCCGTGTTCATTCTTGAGCATGCCAAAGCTTTCTGTGCCGGAGGAGGTGCTAGAAAGAAATGCTTTCATGGCAAGAAGTGGATCGGTGGCATGTGGGTTCTTCTGGCTTACAGAAGTGCTGGCGTCAGACTAGAGTTACAGTCTTTGAAGGCTGATTACGGTGATGAAAAGATGAGATTTCACCATTTTAGCAAAATCAGAGCACGCACTGTGGCAGTCTGTGCAGCTCACAACCCTCTCCTCTCTCCCAGCACTATTAAGGACACTTCAGGGCAGACAGAGGTCATCACATGTACCTTTTGCACCAGCTGCAGACAAACCACCCCTGGCTCCAAAACCATGCGGTCACTTTAGCGTGGCACAGGGACCGAGCTAAGAAGCCCACTTCTCAGCAGGGCCCTCAGCTTACCAGCTCAGGTCCTGATATCCCTCATCCAGCTTCTGGACCAAGCTGGCTCATATCTGAACAGCTCAGGGAACAAGAGGAGCAGGTGAAGGAGAGTCAGCACCCTCCCATCACAGACACTTCCCAAGGCACATATATGCATGCTGATTTTTCTCTTCCATTGTGCAGTTACTCATTGCTTCCCATTAACTAATGTTTAAATTAAATTACTTATTTTTCTGCATGACACAGAAATTGCGCCTGTGGTTTCGCGCGATGTCCACAGTTCCTCTTGCAGCTGATGCAAGACTTCAAAATTAACATGTTTTTTTTTTTCAATGCTCATCTCTAAAGCCATGAGGAATGAGTCAAATGAAATATTTCTGAATGGCCAAGGGGGATTCACAGAATCAGAGAATCACAGAGCTGTAGGGGTTGGAAGGGACCTCCAGAGATCATCGGGTCCAACCCCCCTGACAAAGCAGGGTCCCTAGGACAGGTCACACAGGTCAGTGTCCAGATGGGTCTTGAATATCTCCAGAGAAGGAGACTCCACACCCCCTGGGCAGCCTGTCCCAGGTCTCTGTCACCCTCACCAGGAAGAAGTTCTTCCCCATATTGGTGTGGAACTGCCTGTGCCCCAACTTGAGGCCATTGCCCCTTGTCCTTTCCCCACAGACACTGAGAAGAGGCTGGCCATTTCCCCCTCTGTCCCACACTTCAGATATTGATAAGCATTAATCAGATCCCCTCTTAGACTACTCTTCTCATTCCCCTGGCTACACGGTGCTTTCCTCCCTTCCACTCTGATAAATACATTAGAGTAACACGAGGGGTCCAGATCTGAATCTATAAAGCCAATGGGCATTGATCTGTGTGTTTGAGTGGGAGCATGATCAAAGCTCCAAGTGCTTCTTGACTTAAAACCAGAATCTGTTATCACTCCACTTTTAGCCAACAAAAAATGAGAAGGTTACAGTACCGGTCTCCATTTTTATCCAGCTGCATCTCCTCAGTGTTCCCATTGGATCCAAAGACGGTCATGAAAATACCGGCATCAGTACCACCGCTTTCGATGTCTCCAGTCACAACCGTGACTTCGTAGAGGATCTAGTGAGGATTTGAAACAATCAGAAGGTCTCATTTCAACAGCCATCCTTAACCCACACAAAAGTCAGGACAAAATGCTAGACAGGCTCTGCATGAGATCTATTTCCATGCCAGAAATGTTTATTACATGGCTTCTTGGGTTCTCTCCACACTGTGGTTCTCGGGTGCAAATTTGGAGATCCCAACTGCTACAGACCTTCCTCTTTGCATCATCTATGACTTTTTCTGCAGAACTTTTCAGCCTAGATAGACTCAGGGAGAAACACATTCGTTTTGGCAACCATGTGCTTTGGGAGCAATGAAGACCTGGTAACCCTCTCGTGAGAGTCAGGACCCCTGACATCAGCGTGCAGGTTCTCCAGCCCAACCCTCTCCTGCCACCATCTCCTTGTGGCCACCACCCAGTGCTCCAGACCTCTGTACTGCACCAAACTTTTACCATTTTTTACAAACAGCTCCTAAAGACACAGGTTATTTTTTTCTCCTTTCCCTTCAGTGAAAAATGTTTCCCACAAGTGTTTGGTGTCCACCTGGGTGTTTACTCCAACAACCCTAGGAGCTGTGAATTCTGTACATCTCAACGCTCTCTCTGCAGCAGAAGAATTCAGCTACCAGTGGGATGCACAGTGCTGCACTGAACACAGGGTGAGCCCAGATCTCGTGCACTAAAGGTATGTCGATCTGTGGAAAGATCTTGCAGCACTTTCACCTGATTAGCCTAACTTTGTTCTTTCCTCCTGACATGTGAATAATGAGATTCAGAATAAAACGTTTCCAAAGTGCACAAGTCCCAGTGGGTGAGACCGGCATTAAGGCTTTCAGGCCACTGAGATGCTTTCAAGATCGTACCTATAGTAACAAGAACTCCGGATTTAAGAGGCAGAGGAATATAAAGAAACAGCCCCGACAACGCATTTCAAACAGTCTATTGCTAGGCAAGTTTTATTGGCCTGGATCATGATTGCCACAAAAATAAACAGTGCAAAGGAAAATAATGCAGTGGATTTTTCATATTTTCTCAATCCTCAGTAACCTGCCCATCTCATATTCGTTCACACACACTTTTACATCATAGCAGAGCACCATATTTACTCTAGGTGGGAGAAGAAAAGCCCTTTCAGAAACACATTAAATGTTTTTACTGACTGTGGTGGACATTGACTCATTTCTCTATGTATGGGAAGGCAAATACTCAATTTAAAGCATAAATAAGGAATATCAAGCAAACAAGAAAATTAAACTGAAATGGGCGTGCAAGAGAGAACCAAAAACTAAACAAAAAAAGCATTCACTTTCCTAAAGCCATTAAAGGTATTAGTTGTCTTTGAACTCTACAATAAAAAAAAAAAAGAAGAAGAAATTAAAATCCATTTCTCACTGCAGCTACTTAGGAGGGAACAGTCCCAAATTCCCTCAGCTAGGAGACTGATCAGAAAGTCAAATGCAGACTTCTGATTTCATGTCTCAAGCAACTTCCCCGATTCCCTGCAAACCTTTCAGCAAGCTTCTGGCCCAACATCATAAGAAATTAAAAAAGAAAGAAAGAAAGAAAGAAAGAAGTTAGATGTGTCTATTTTTGGTGTGCTTATGAAATTAGCTATTCAGGATTGGGTTTTTTAAGGATGACTGAACATAAGCCTTCTTTAGCATCCACTTCGATCTACGGGCGAGCCATCAGCTCACGGATAGGAGTTTGAAAACCATATTCGGGAGGTTAATCAACTGATGGGAAGATTTTAAGGGTTTAGGTTTTAACCTTGGTATTCAGTCTGAGGGAGGGTGGGTTTTTTACCCTTTTAGGACAATTCTACCTGCAATGAGTTGTTGAATCCTTCAAGGATGCTGAATGTATTACATTTTTCTGTGTCTGGGGAACAAACAAGATTTCAGGAGACTATCTTTAGCTTGGGAATCAAGAGCAGCATAAAAAAAAATGTATGTACAATGAAAGTGTAACCTCACTGTAAATTGAAACATACCTATAGAGATTTTAAATTGCCATACAGGTACTAAATAAGGTATTATTGTCCCATTCATCCAGACTGTTATTTCTCTTAAAAATCTTACAACCAAAATCAGCATAGCTCAGCTTTCCAAATTGTTCTTGGTTGAAATATGGCACAGCACACATTACTGCAAATTTCTTATATAAGGATGAAAAGACTATATACATAGGGTTTTTATATTGCTTATTCAGCTTTCATCAGCTATTCATTCCAAAGATCAAGCTTACAAATGCCTCCATATTTCAGCTACTTCCAGTTATTATCAGTTTCTACCTGAATTCAGTTTCCCTGTCCCACAGTGGAAAAGCTGAGGTGGAGCCACATTATGCAAAAATTAAAACTTCTCCCCTACTCTGATTTGATGAGTTCAGAAGTATCTCCTCAAGCAAAACATGATGGAGTTTAGATTGCAGCAAAGGGTTCACCTTGCAGCTGCCCCGCTCTGTGGGCACTATGGGTGGAATGAAAGGGCAAGGACACGCTGAGCTGCGTCCCACCTGCTCTGCCCTACCTTGTCCTTCTGCCTGTGCCACGACTGCATCCAGCTAGCGTAATTAAACAGTGCTCTAAGTAGCAATGACAGTAAACCATTCCTAAAGATCTTCCTAAAGGCATAATGAGGAAATCCTCTGCAAATGAAAGGCTCAAACCACAAGTAGAAGTCAAAGTGTGAGAACCGCTGACACAAAACCTCTATTAGCACAAGCCCATGCAAAAGCTGAAGATGCAGGATGAGCCTAGAGCCTACCTTGAGGCCAACGTTAATGCAGTCTGCATCTAGGATGTTGAGGATCCGTGAGGTGAGGCCATCACCCTTGTCTCTGGCCAGCCAACACTTACAGAAAAAGTTGTACATGACGCCTTTGGTGGGCACGATGATGTTGAGCTCTTCCAGCAGCCAGCAGCTCTCAGGGGTAGCACCATCGTGTCCCACCTGTGAGGAAACAGCTCCTAGTTAGAGGGGATTTCTTCGAAGGGATGCTGACTAGATTTTAACTAGTGATGAAGGATGGGGGGTGTTGACTACATACATCGTCACCAAAACCTTGTCCACAGGGGAATGAAGTGAGCTGTGATACAGTTTGTGCCATTGCTGCCCAATAGGCAAGATGTCAGTGTACGTGGCAGCTGATGTGGGTAAGAAAACTCAGCTCACCTTCTGCTGAGCCTGAGGGAAGGCAGGACACTGCTGGTCCCAAAAGTAAGCAAGGTAGACTGCAAGGTAGACTGGACTGACCTAAAGGAAAACATGTCCAGTCTCTTACTACTCTACTCCTGTCCCACTGACTACTATCTGCTGATCTCTACGGACCCATTTCTTGATCTTTCCAACCCCTTCCACTGCTGCTGCAACAGTCAGAAGTGACTATCCAGAGCTTCATAGCCAAGATGAAAGACGCAGCGAGGCAAACAACCATATGCATTATTCAAGCACTCCTTCTGTCACAAAACCACATCTAAGTCAACTATATGTACCAGGCTGTTTCTCTGCTTCCCAGCTCCTTCAACTGCAAAAGCTCCATGTTTGTATAGGAGCCAACAGATGGAGTATACATCTGTAGCTGGTTGATTTTCAAGGACCACCTCCTCCACACTCAAGCATGGTCCATTTCAGAGAGCATGAAGTCACACAAGATGGGCAGAAGGCCTGCATGGATGAAAAAGGGGCTTTTGACAAAACTAAAATGGAAAGAAGAGGAGTACAGGAGATGGCAGGAATACAGAGACACTGCCCCTGTGTGCAGGATAAGGTTAGGAAAGGTGAAGTTCACCTGGAACAGAGTCTGGCCAGGGCCATGAAAAGCAGCAAGCAGCATTCCCACAGGTATGTCAGCAGCAAAAGGATGCTGATGGTGCTAACTTCTCCAGGAAACCACATGTATCCCTCTTAGACAGCCTGGGTAATTCATCCCAGGGCAGGTATGTGAGCATAACTGTGTATCCCAGCTGGTGTATGAAAGTCAGTCAGCCAATCACTCCAATGTGTATGAAAGGTTGAATAAATGAGCTACCTACAGTTCATTATTTTCAGAACAAATGTTGTTTGTGTTGTCACGAGGAAAATGAGGTCCTTAGCTCCAATGTTTTTGTTTTTAAATTATTAGGACATTTAGGGTCGCTCAGAAAATAATTTTTAATAACAGGTTCATCTAGGGTGATATAGCTGTAGTATCTTTTTTTTTTCCCAAAAAAATCACAAGTGATCTTTTTTATCTGACTGTCTCAGCCATCACTGCGATTAGGAGTATTATTACTATATTAATGTCTGTGCAGCTGCAGAAAATTAGAGTTAACCACCAGGGAAATTCAAGTCTACAATGGATGCATTAATTCTCAGATTCTCTGGGTGTGAGGTGAATGGGAATATGACATTTGCCTTCCCATTCCCTCTCTGCCAGCTTGGCTGCCCTTCTCCAAACCCAAAGACCCTCTGAGAGACTGCACACAGCCCCTGGAGACCTGTTGCAGGATGACATGGATGAGGCAGTGGGGAAGTTCAGGGCAGTGGATTTGCAATGGAGCAGGGACAGAGCAGCTAGAGGGAAAATCACAGTAAGCCCATCAAAGCCTGCTGCTCTTTTGGGTTCATTACAGCCACCTCTTAAAGCATTGTTCCAAGACATTGCTAGGTACCAGATTTTCACAGCAATCCTTAACTCCTTTGGTGTCAGTGACTGCCAGAAGAAAGCACACTGTGCATCTAGTTGCCTTGGAGAACCTGCACACAGGCAGGTTTCCAAGGGCTCTTATGCTGTTGTAAAGTCTGGGATAAACTCACCCATTACCGAGTCTTCCTTCTGGATGGTCTTTTTGAGCAGAGTACTGGGATTTGTCTTTCAATTCTAAGCAAATCTTCAGAGAGACCATGTCAGTACTTCAAAGGACCCAATGCTATGGCCACACCAGCAGTGTTGCCTGGACATGCATACCAATATCACAACAAGTTTTTTGGGCTGAGAAGTCTGAACTAAACTGGAAGGACAGAATTTCAAAGGCAGCTGGATCCCTGGGCTATTTTTTAAGCCTTGAGGGACTGTTGAGTACTTCACGTGGCCAAAAAAGTAGGATGCACAGTTGGCACTGGGCAGCTCACAATCACATTGAAACTGAATGCAACAATGGGGGGGGGGGGATTGAAGACAATTTGAATGGTAGCTAGAAGGAAAAGATGACAAAGAATAGGATTCCTTACTTATTCTGGAAGGTGCAGAGAATATTGGAGAGACCTGAGGGGCTTCCAGGGCCAGGTCCCTAGTCAGAAAAGGACTGGACTTGCAACACTTTCACACTTCATCACACTTTACTCTGAGCTCATGACAGAGAAAAGCTCTGAACCAGAAGTGGTTTAGAAATGCAAGACTCTTCTGCTTATAAATACAGGACTCTCCTGATCACACCCATGTCCCTGCTCCAACAGCAGTCTAGGAACAGATATTTTCATTCATTAGGAGAAGAAATACTAAAACTTGTTTTAAAGAACCTGGTATGAAGTGCCTACACCCAATAACTTGCGTTATTTGTTTTCATGTCAGCATGTCTATTAAAGAACACAGACAGTAAATATTATACCTGTAGGCTTACAAGACAGGTATAAATGGGCCCCTTCCAAATTACTTCATGTTCCACTGTTTCAGCTTTCACTACAGTATATTTGCAGCAGGAGAATAATACTGAACTGGAAGTGGCATCATGCTGCAAATCTTACGATGCCACTAAATTCTGCAGCCGACTCCCCAGATTATACAGAGGGCTTCTGGAAATTCAGTCCCTGTGCTATGCTGTTTTCACATGGTAGCTCATATTCAGAGCTTCTTGCCTTCTCCCAGAAGCAGCCAAATGCCAAATCTGAGAACGAACTGTTCCTCACTTTTTTTTCCCCCAAGTAG
The DNA here is from genome assembly GCF_964237585.1 of Gallinula chloropus. Classification (NCBI taxonomy): domain Eukaryota; kingdom Metazoa; phylum Chordata; class Aves; order Gruiformes; family Rallidae; genus Gallinula; species Gallinula chloropus. The sequence goes on from NC_140089.1 coordinate 86,295,945, forward strand.
ATAACTGGCAATAACTAGCAATTTTCTGCAATGTCCCTGAACACTGCAATTTTCTACAAGGAAAATATGGACTGACTCCATGGCAACCACCACAGACTGGCACATCGATGTCATCACAGGGATGTGGATCAACAACAAGGGACCTTCCAAGCAGAGGGCACTGCAAGGCGGAAGGCAGGAGGCCAGGAGCAGATGGGTCCCACAGCCACAAGCTGGGGAGGGGAAGAGGGGGGCGGTTTATAAACTAACAGGGAAAAATGAGTAAGAGGTGAGGCAGCAGACTGGTGAATCACTGAGGGTAGGGGTGAAAGAATGCAGAAGACCATCACTCAGCTTGAAAGATATTTCTCTTTCCAGCTCTCTGAAATCTTTTGCCTACTTTCCCATTTGTAATCCTTTTCAAATTATATTTTTCCTTGCTTCTGCCTATTTCCAAGATTCTGCTCCTATTTCCTCCTGTTCTCTGCCTCTTCCTCAGCCTGGACAGTTTCTTTCCCAGCATCCCTTTCCATTTGCCACTCTTTCTGTCTCTCTGACACTGGCCGGGGGTTGTGCTGGCTTTTTCCTCCCTCTCTCCTCTCCCAGCCTGTGTGCACATATAAACAGCCCATGGGCTGGTAGAGGAGGGTTTACGCAGGGGTTATGCACCTGCTTCACATTCAAAATCTGATGGGCTAGACGGGAAGTGCCACTAATACTCATAATAACCAGGCACTTTGAGTGCATTAAGAAAATGGTTTGATAATAAACTCCAATCTAATGCAGAGACTTGTCAAGGTGTCAGAACATGTTGCCTGAACATAAACGAATGGGAGCGCTGTAGTCTGTCAGCTGCTACAGCAGGACATACGCCTGCAAAGATGTTTATTATTTTTTTAATTAGGATTTCTCTCTTCATATTTCTTTCACTCCTCTGAATACACGAGCACGCACGCCACCAGGTAGGTTCACTGCAATGCAGGGCAGGAGGTAAAAATGAAATCAAATAGGCTCTTGAAGTTCTTGGGTGCTGTGGGCTTCAGCTCTCAGGGACTGGAGCAGGCTTTCAGGAGATGGAACTGCCACATGAAACAAGAATGATGCACGGAAACGCGCTGGAAGATTCATGTGAAGTTTAAGCTCGGTGATTGAAAGTCTATGCAAATTCTGTCTCCCTGAGCCATAGCAGGGAAAAATGGCTCCTGTACTGGAATCTATTTGTGTACGTTACTTATGAACAATGATTAATTTTCTTCTCAGAGCCTGGGTCCTCCAAGCTGTGAAAACAATTTTCATGTTTAGCCTGGAAAGTATACAAGACGGGTTTCTCACTGCAGGCACAATTTATGAAACCCAACTGGAAGTACTGTAAAAATCAGCTCGGAAAAAGATTGATGGAGGACTGGGAAGCTTGGCTGCATCTGTCAGTAATGGACCTTGACTAAGAAAAAACAGTACCAGAGATGGGACAAAACTTGGACACGTTGCAGCGTCCTTATAATTCAGAATTATCTCCTGCCTCACAAGGATCTTGTTTTCCTGCAATCTAAAGCGTACTTGTTTTCGGGTCTGGACACATGTGAAATCTCATTAGCACATCTCTGTTTACATCCCTTTCAGACACCAGTGTCTTTCCTTCACTGCTAAGTATAACAGGAACATGTGGCTCTTTTGGCCACGTATTTCATATGCCTCCAGTACTCGCGCTGCATTCGCAAAGTACCTCCACTTTTTTGATCTCTCCAACATCCAGGCCCCAAACAGAGAATTTCTCTACGGAGCCATCTGCAAACTCGTCCTTCTCTTCTGAGAGATCCAGCCACAGCCTCTCTGTCTGCACTTTCTGAGGCCCCATGATGATGATGTACACTCGGCTGTCGGTGCTGGAGTCATATTCTGTACCGGTCGTGACGGTGATGTGGTAGGGGATCACTGCAACAAACAGAGGTTTGATCATCAGAAAACTCACACATGTAGGCATTTTTACTTCGGAAAATCAGAGTAGTTGTGTATGCCAAACAGCTTCACATCCCATTAAACTCCTTGGGAGAAGGGATAGCGCCGTGCTCCATCGGGCTACGAATGTGCTCGCTGACTACTTTGCCATGCACACTTGGGACTGAATTCTGCAAGGGTTAATCTCCTCAGGCAGCTCTACTGGCTGCAGGGAGGTTGTAAGTCCAGACAGAACAGCAAAGGGCTTAAATCCTTATTTACACCAAAGAGATTTTACTGAAGATGAGACTGAGCACCTGTATCTTAAATAGGCTGTTAGACCAAAGCGATCTTAGACTCACTGTCCAACAAAGGCAAATAAATCTATGCTGACTCCAAGGTAAACTGTCACTGACTCAATGTCCCAATACAACTGCAAGTGTTCTCCTTTGAGCTTTGTTCAAGGATTGCTGTGATCTATGGGGCGGCATCTCTTTTAAAATCCAGGCAAACTATGAATAATCCTTGTATTAAGGGTAGGTCACTCCATAATTTCACACATTGTGTAATGATATTGGCTAGGGGGAAAAACTTCAGGGCAAGTCTTGGGGCTTAGCAGGTTATTCTGTGGTTTTCAGACATTTCAGTTCAGCTGTAAAAAGGGAGGAAGTGCCAGACTGCTTTTCGAGTGCTTTCCAAAAGCTCGTTTGGGTAAACCAAGCAGGAGGTGCAGAATTAGACACTGAATACTTGTTTGATTTCTCAGAACATTTGTGCAGGGCTGTTCAAACCTTTCTGATGAGATTTGCTGGAGCTTTGAAACTTGCCTCGTCACAGGCTCGAAACTCAGCCTAGTTTTACCATTGCTTTTCTGATTAAAAACCAAAAAAGCTTATAAACCTTCACCCAAAATTGGGTTGGCTTTCAAAATCATCTGCAATTGACATCTAATTTTGCCTTATGATGACTGGGTTGGGGTTTTTTTTTGGGGGGGAGGGAGTTGTGATAGAAACTTGCATCAAACTCAAGAGTATGTGTGCGTAACCAAGAAAGGCATAAGTTCATGCTGACCAAATCTGTTCTTACCTCTGGACAGAACAGAACCCAAAGAGATTCATTCAGCCCTTATCTGAAGACTTTCTGTAGCAACACAAAATGAACTGATGATCAGGCAAGACTTATTCTCCCCTTTATGGTGTCATTTACATTTCAGTGTCTGCATCAGCATAATGGTATGCAATGCATTCTTCACAAAATAACCACTGGGGCTGCTGGCAGTAGCAGGAGAAAGGGCTTAGCTGTAGGCAAGACAGATTTTATAGGAATATGTAGAGGGGGTAATGTTTAGAACAGCTCCAGGCTCCACTTTTAAATAAAGTATCTTTTGAATAGGGATACATTTTTCTATTATACAGTTTTTGCCCTGTTTCCTGAGACAGACTGCATGCACAGGACTACCAGCACGTTGCATCCTCAAGCCAAAGTACTTGAAACACCTATTTTAAAAAAAAACGAGAACTATAAGAAACTGTTTTCATTTCCTATCTTAAATAATGGGTACAGAGACATGGAATAGCTTGGTACCAGACAGCAGGAAACACTGCTATTCTTTCCTCTGAGAGCTAGAAAAGTGATCCTTTAATTTGCTTATCTCCCCTCTCATCTTCCTCTTTTTTCTCTGACTCCACAGTTCTACTTCACACAAGGGAAAAGGCAAAAACTGAGGTATGTGGCCTCAGTGGGACACACATGTCCTTCAGCCCGTGTCCCTTTGTGCCATTCCCTTGAAGCCCTGCATAGAGTTCAGGCTGTTTGAGGGCACCCACCCACCCTCACAAGGAGCTGGGTTTCATTAGGGATGTACAACACACCATCTCCAGCTCTGCCTTCAAGAATGGACCAAGGTTCCCAGTTCAGACACAAGCAGGCTCCCAGTCAACAGGACTTCTTGTTGACTCTGTGCTCCATCCTCACGTCACCTCCTTCTTCTTAGAGGTATTCACCATCTGAGCACTGAGTCAGAACTGGGCTGCTCAAACTGTCACTCCCTTCCCCAGACACACAACCCTCCCCCCCAATACCACTTTTCCTAATCAATTAATTAACAGATAGCTCTTTCTCCAGGTCAGGAGGTGGCTGGCTGGCTCACACAGTCCATCTTATCTGACACTTCCTTAATGAGGCCATGTCACTGCAACAGAGATAGCAGTGATGATGAGCTCCAGGACTCAGAGAAGAAAGACCACCCTGATTCAGTGGGGATGATGGCAACTATCCCAGCTCTGCTGGAGATGGATTCTCATGGGAGATGCTGATGATTTACCCATTATTTGTGAAACTACAAGGAATGCCAACATGGCAGATGTTACCCATTGTCTCACCACAGCAGTAATATCAGAAAGGACATGAGAATCACTTATTTTTCATTTGAACACAATATAGGATTACAAAAGAAGGATTGTCCCAAGACACATGGACTGCAGACCAGGTTAGGCAACGTGCAGCATTATGTCTGTGTTGCAGCCTAAGGGCATGGGACATGCAACCCTGGTACCACATCACAACAAACTACTGGGCATCAGCTGAGCTGCAGTAAGCATTAATGTGAGTTCCCTTGGACCATGTCAGTGAAAGCTATCTTAATCTCCTAAGCCAAATTACATCATTTTACACTTGACTTACCATGGAAGTTAATTATTTTGTGCTTGCTGAGGACTAAGACTATATATACTGACAGTAACTGTGACTCAGCTGCTGCCCAGTTACTGGTTACAACACAGTTTCTTAACCATACATCTAAAACCTTTATCTAAAGCTAAAAGACCCCATGTTGAGTGACAATGAATAGTAGGTGCAATGTAGATAACAAGTGCTGGAACACAGAGTTGGTCAATCCAAAGGTACATAAATATAGAGGGAAAAAAATAAGGCTGTATGGTAAGGAAATTATAGGGAAATATTGGAAATATTGACAGATTGGGGAAGCCTTCTGCAGAGCTTAACTTCAGCTAAAGGACACTGTTCTTCCATCCAGGCCTCCTTCACAGCCAGGACAGAAACAAAACCTGTACAACTGTCCCATCTCATATTGCCCGAAGCCAAGCAAGACTAGCCTCCCGGCGTGACAGCTGGCCTTTGCAGACACAGCCCAGCATATTTCCCTGTCATAACCTGCAACCCAGAAACAGATTTTTCTTTTATATCTGGCTTTGCTTTGTCTCAAGAATCAGAGCCTAAAGATGAAGCTCTAGACCAGGGCCATCAAATTTTCCCATCAGTTATTTCAGCAAGAACCTCACTCCAGAGTTCATGGACTCCTTGTCTTTTGTGTCAGCATTTGAAGACTCTCCTCTTCTGCCCAATTATAAGACAATCCACCTTATAGGAAAGAACAAACTCACCTGAGTGCTCCAGGTCAAAGCTTGTTTTCTGAGAGCAAAGAGATTTTATGTGTGCTCTTGCTCAGCTCCTTGTATCTCATTCCCCTCCCAACTCAACAGCTGCTGCATGTTGTAGGGAGAATACTTGAAGGGTTCTAAAATTAATCACTTTCAAACTCATATTAAGCAGACACCATCAGTGATGAGGCACTACTACCCTGATTGTGAAAAGGGGAGATGGCCAAAGTGTAGCAAATAAGGTCACAGGGAATTCAAGGCCTTCTTTGGTATTTCAGATTTAATATGTTACATGAAACACCATCTTGAGTAAGACAGATACAGGGAAAACAAACTCAAGAGCTGATATCAGCAACAAGAGGTACTTTAAGGAATAATATGGAAAAGAGCCTCTGATAATGCAAGGGAGAGTTTTTGGTGATAACATGTCTGGCTACAGTCCCTCTCACTGCAAAGAGCTTTGCATGCTCTGGAGCACACTTCAGACAAAATTAAACAAAACTTGCAGACTTTTTTCCTGAACCTTATCAGACCCCACTGCTCAGAGGGTAGTGTCACTTTTCCCCCCCTCTGAAGTGCTGTCTTCAGTGAAGTTGGCTATGGAGGAGGAGGAAGAGTGAGTACAACCCTTCAGTGGGTTTCTTTCTGAGGAGGCCCTATGGATGTTGTTGACTGACTCCTTTCCAATATTTGGTGATGTGGATGCACTCCTCTAACTTTAAGCACCTAAGGGTTTGGAGTTGTAGTTTCTCCTACAAGTCCCCTGTACCACAACAGAAAGCAGCATACCCTTGAATAACCACCTACTTAATGATATTGTCACATTGCTCATAGCACCCCACTGTTTGCAGAACTTGTATCTTCTGGCAGTGAAGTGAATTCTGACAAGCTACAGAATCCCAACTTTCCACAGGAGAGGAAGAAAAGAGTTGGAAACCCTGAATTACCTGCGAACTTCATGGCTTATTCCAGTGTTAGGATCAGAGACCTATAGCTACAGCCACAGAAACACAAGCACTCATCCAGCATTTCCCAAAGTGGTCACAACACAAGGTGAAGAGAAGCAGTTTGCTGTTCTGTCTCTCCTTGATCTTCACCAGGATGAACACAACCTCTCAAGCACTGAAAACCAGGAACACATGCATGCATGCCAAAGTGTGCACCATCAAACATGGTGCTTGCTCACATGATCCTTCTTCTGCTGCTTTGACCAAGCTGGATTTTTTGGTCTCTTTCAGATCTTCATTGCCATCTTGACTCGATAGGCTGAGAGATGACTCATCTAGGCTGTTTCGTTCACCATCATAGCTCTGGTTGGAAGACATGTATGGGAGGGTAATGAGGTTGAATGCACATGTGTTGTCAGCTTGCTCCCATGTGCCTCCAAGAACAACACGAGAAGAAATCCTTGTAGTTCCCCAGGTAGCTTTTTGCTCAGTGTAGCTCAAATAAATGTGACTTGTAATTTACTTTAAGTCATTAACTTACTTCTTTGGTAACTTTGACAGGCCACTTTGTATGAGTGTTATACTAAAAGAAAAATATAACAGACCTGATGGACTTTAATGGTGTGTTGTGACTTCACTACCTGTGTGAGTAATAGCCACAGAAAATTCATGTAGAAGTGACAGTGCCAGATTTGCTTCCCAGGGCACAATTTTGGCATCAGACTAACTGACCTGGTACAGGCCAAAGAGCATATGAAGGAGGGTACTGCAAAGCTGGACAGTATGAAACATCTGTTGTATTTGAGACATTAGTGAAGGGGTTCAGTGTCATTGTCCAATGATTGTGAGGCTCTTAGCATACAGTCACATGATTAAAAAAACCTACTGGCTTTTCCACAATCCAAATTAATATGGGCAACACTGCAAGTGCATCCACAAGAACTCATAGCATTGTCCGCTGCAGTTTTATGAGGGAGCATATGGCAACACTCATCCAAGGTGTAACTCTTCTTATGTCCCTTCTGTTTTATTCAGGATGAATCTGCCTCAGTTTCATTGATGATAATTTTACTGTTAACTGCCAATTAAAATGTCACTGTATTTTGCAAAGTGGACTCCTTAAATACAGTGGACTCTATCAGTTGCTTTATTATGCTTCGCTGTATAGAAGCGAGAGGTCTATTAATCTTGTTTGCTAATTTTAATTAGTGTATGCACCTTGAATCCCAATTAGCTGTATTAGCCTGATAAAGCAACAGAGGATGTGCAAGCAGAAAGGGCATTTCACTTAAAAAAACATTTGGTGCTTTGAGCTGTAGCAGAGATGAGATTTTTTTCATGTTTGGCACCGGTGGAAGGAGTTGCAGAAAAGATAAACCCCTCCAGTTTGATGAGGATGAAGACAAAGGACCCAATATTTTGGCTTGAGGGACCCATAATTCACCTCCCTTGTGGGCACAGCAGGGAAAGCAGCAAGGAAACACACCTGATTGTGCATTTAGGTTGGATATTAGGATGAAGTTCTGTGCTGAGAGACTGTTCAGGCACTGGCACAGGCTCCCCAAGGAAAGGGTCACAGCCCCAGAAGTGTCTGGATGATGCACTCAGTGCCATGCTCTGACTTGGCTGGGCCTGTGTGGAGCTGGGAGTTGGAATCAATGATCCTTATGGGTCCCTTCCAACTCAGGTTATTCTATGGTTAGCAAGGTACTTTGAACTGAAGAGTTTCACTTGGACTCCTAAGACTTTCCTATTGAAATTGCAAACTACAGAGGTAGTGGTCCTGGTCTGAAAGCACCCATACTTTCAGCACAAAGTTGAGTTGGACATGTGAAAAAGCATGAATCCCTAATGACCTGGTTTGGACTTCAAACATTCTGCATGTGCTAGTAGCAGTGGGTTGGGATAAGAGCTTTGAGCCTTAACTGTACCTGTTCGTAAAGCGTACGCTCAATCTTTTTGTCCTCCTTCTTTTTAGAGAGCCAGCGCTCACACAGGAAAACAAATGACTCCTCTGTGGTCTCATCCAGGATCTCTACTTTCTCCAGGAACCAGTCAGGGCTGATCATGCTATTGTCATGGCGAATCTTGATCTTGTACAAGATGCCCAGGTCCACAGCCTGGATAGTGAACGTGTCCTCCTGCAAGGTGTTCAATAGCGGTTACTTCTGTTAACAAGCTCTCGACAGATCACCTGCCAGACTACAGAGCACAATATGTGCTTAAATTCCATCTCACATGGCAGTGTTTGATTAAAAGCTTTGCAGAAGGCTGCAGAGGTGCAGCATCTCTGTACACCAACACTGGTTCAGCAGGAAAGTGTTTTGAAGCCTGCTTCTGCAATGAGGGTAGCTGCAAAAAACCCCTCCCACTTAAATATGACTGGTCACAGTGCAGCATTCCTGGAATTTTACAACCTGATTTTTTTTTTTTAAGGTAATCTAAGGCTTTCTAATCCAGTTAGCTTTGTATGGATGATCCAAGTCTTTGCCACCATTGTATTTGAGTATCCCTGTATGAGGCTGTGAGTGTGACTCACGAACCGACCAGAGTACCGCTTTTGGAGTCGTTTCATCAAACAAAGCTGCAGTTTAGGTCTGATCAATTTATTACATTCTACAGTGAGTTCCAATACATACCATATATGCACAAATCAGTTGCAGGGGCTATGGGAACGAGACACCCTGGTTTTGTGTGCCTTCCAATCCAAAGCCTGCAACTCAAGCCAGTTTGTACAGACCAAGCTCATGATTTGTCCATCGCTGACCTCACAGAAACACCTACCCCTGTGCTGCAGAGCCTGTCAGTCACAATACCCAGCTGACAATCCATACAAAGCATTTATGAGAGGTAAGGAACGTGGTAAATGGAATCAATCGGCTCATCCCTCATAGGAAAACTCAGCCTATGGACTTGTTCGGTTAAAGGCTGTGAAATCGAAAGCGTAGTTAAGCCGTTGCGCTTGTACCTGTCCTCGTTCAAACTTGTTGAAGTTCGTTTCAGATTTGCTGAGTTTCCTCTCTCCTGTATCCCCAAGATCTCCATAGATATTTAGGAAAACGTTGGCATCTGTTCCAGCACCATAAATGTCTCCAGTGAACACGCTTATCTTGTATGTGTGAACTGCGGAAAGAAATGGAGATGTGGTTTCTGTTCGGGTTAATGATCAGGGCCTATCGCAGAGACTTAATTTACCTAGGAAAATGGCCCCCAAACTTCCTGCTCTTCACTCAGTTCCTGGAGATTTAAGATCCCACATGCTTTATCCTTCCACATGTCTGATAATGATCCAAAGGTTGGGGAAGCACTGCACTGAAATATACTGACTTTCCTTTTTTCCCATCTAATCAATGTCTGTGCAATGCTTTGATCACACAGCATGCAGTTAAGAATGCAAAGAATCATTGTGGTTATTAATGAATGCAATGTCAATAGAGGTGAAGGGAACCTGAACAGGCTGGACTGATGGGCTGAGACCCATGGGATGAGGTTTAACAAGGCCAGGTGCAGAGTGCTGGACACAACAACCCCATGCAGAGCTACAGGCCTGGGGGAGACTGGCTGGAGAGCTGTCAGGCAGAGAAGGACCTGGGGGTGTTGGGTGACTGCAGGCTGAACATGAACCAGCAGTGTGCCCAGATGCCCAGGAAGGCCAATGGCATCCTGGCTTGTGTCAGACACAGTGTGGCCAGTAGGTCTGGGGAGGGGATTGTGCCCCTGGACTGGGCACTGGTGAGGCTGCACCTCGAGTGCTGAGTCCAGTTCTGGGCTCCTCACCATCAGAAGGACATTGAGGTCCTGGAGTGAGTGCAGAGAAGGGCAACCAGGCTGGGGAAGGGGCTGGAGGGCAAATCTTATGAGGATTGGCTGAGGGATCTGGAGATGTTCAGCCTGGAGAAGAGGAGGATGAGACCTTATTACTGCCTACACTGCCCTGCCAGGAGGGTGCAGAGAGGTCGGTGATGGTCTCTTCAGCCAGAGGACAGGAGATGGGACAAGGGGCAATGGGCTCAAGCTGCCCCAGGGCAGGGTCAGCTCAGATGTGAGGGAAAGGTTCCTCCCTAGCAGAGTTGTCAAGGCCTGGAACAGGCTGCCCAGGGAGGGGGTTGAGTCCCCACCCCTGGGTGTGTTTAACAGAGGGGAGATGAGGTGTTCAGAGATCTGGTTTAGCACAGGACAGGAACGGTTGCACTCAATGATCTTAAAGCTCTTTTCCAACCTTGTGATTCTGTGACTCTGTGATTCTGTGAACTCTACACCTTTTCATACCGATGCTCAAGGGACACAGATCTGAGAACAAGTGGCTCAGTGTTGTGAATTCTTAATACTCCATCTTCCATAAACAAACTCCATGGATTCAGATGTGCAGTTACTTCCAGAGTTAACAGCATGTATCTCTAGAAACTCCCCAGACAGGTTCCTGGGTCCTTTCGCTGAGACAGTATTTAATTAAGGAAGTGTTCGAACTATACTGCTTAAGTACTCTTTCTCTTTAGCTTGCTCAATGATGATCTAATAAAACCTCATCAAATCTTCAGTAATGTGCTTTACTAAACCTGTTAAATACTTCTATTTTTATTTTGCTACTCTTTTCCCAATTACACAGGGAAAACAAACAGTTACTGAAAGCATCCTCTCCAGGAAAACAATTAGGAACTGCACAAGTCTCTGATTACCCTGGTGGCATATGAGCCCAGGAGAATGCCTCCTTCCAAAACCCAGGGCAATACAAACAAGGAAGAGGCAGAATGTCTTAGTTATGATTTTTCTTTGTACATTAACAGCATCTACATTGCCTTTTTCTTTTTTCTTTTTTTTTTTTTTCCTTTCCAAGTAAAACAGGGCCTGTTCTGCTTCACAGCCCATGAAAGATTTACATCAATTTATCTAAGGAATGGATCATGGCGATTCATCAAGGTAGGTGTGATGCCAGGTTTTCCAGTTTTCCTCTTCATTTTATGATTTACAGAGTTACTGCTTCATATTTGAGACATGGCTACTGCATTGTGATGAAGGAAGCAATGAATATAGTCTAATTAGTCAGTACTTCCCTCTTCAGTTTTTGCTTCCAGTTCTAGAGACCTTCAGGACTGAAATGCAGTCTTACTATATAAAAGGTGATCCTCAGAATACCACAAGCTGATTTTCCACTGCTGTCATGTACCACTCAAGATGTACAAGGACTCAAAGAGATGCAGAAGTTGTAGTCCCTTTCCCACGTATTTTATGTCTAGAGCAGAGGTTCCCAAACTTAGCCCTAGCTCCCACCTGAAAGAAACCTACAGTTATCAAAGAATCCTATGCCCTTAACTTGCTTTAAGTCTTTGCCTTTAGGAGATAAATTATCCACCCATTATTAACCCAAGGTAACTAATGTAAGGTAAAGCAATCAAAGTTAGTAAGTTAAATGTCATGCAGGCACCTAGAAGTCATGACAGTTACTAATTGGTTGTAGAACTGTCTTTGCCTCTGCAGGAAAATTAAAAATAATGTCCCATGAGCTGCCATGTAGTTCCTAACGGGAGGAAAGAGAACACCTGCCTCTTGTAAGGGCACAGCACAAAGGCTCCAACCTTCCTCACAGCAAAGCAGCTCTTCCCCTGGTGCTGGGGATCTCTTACAGTCCAGCCTGACAATGACGCACTGCAAACGTAAATCAGACTCTGAGAGAAGTGAAAAGGTGTGGGGGGGAATGATTTTCTCTGTTGAATCATCTTGTTGCCAGATGCAAGAGCCATGAATGAAGATGGGAGCTGAGTTCAGTTTGCTCTGCTCAGAATAGAGGAAGGTTCATGACTTCAGTCAAGGGCAGAAGGAGCTCAGGGTTGGAATAGGAGTTAGGATCGGCTGGGCATTCAGAGAAACCACAAGTTTAGGATGAACCTTCAGTCCTTGTTCACTTGTTTCAGCTACCAGGAGGGCTGAACACTGAATGTGAAGACTTTATAAGATGGGCTCAGAGCCGCACAAGAATTTAGTCTGCTCCCCAGAGGTACTGTAATGATGCAAAAGTGCCTGCCTAGAGACAGATTTTTTAGAGGGTGTCCATATATAACTGAAGAGCAGCAGGGAAAACAGCTTTGGGAGGAAAGCAGAGCACAAATCAAACTGATAGGGTGGGAAAGGTAGGGGCAGAGTGCACAGGACAGGTGAAGTTGGGCAAACAAAGGTGTTTACAGAGTCTGAAAGGCAAGGACAAGATGGAGGAAATTTTTTAGGCATCAGAGGAGACATGCAAACGATGCCTGTGTGAAAGGGTGTCGATGGCAGGTTTGTAAACGCCTCACAGGAAAATAATGGTATTATTGTGCAGAACTGCCTCAGGTATAAGAGAGGGCAGAGAACAGGAAAGGAAAGAAATGTGAATAGCCATAGCAGCACTGAATTTGCTTGAGCCACACATCAATGGGTTTTCCTCCAAGAAAGAGACATGAGCAGCTCCCTACCTACGCCCTAGGATTACATTACCTTCTAGTGGGTCTTCGACTTCTTCCTCTATCTGTTTGAGTGTCCCATCCTTCATGAGCTTTTCAGTAAAAATATCAGATGGCACCAGCTCTCTGACAATCTCACCATCGTCTTCAGACTTTGCAAGCCATCTTTCACATGGAAATGTGACAGTTTCAGAGCCCTGAAGTAAACATGACAGAAAGAATCTCTTCAAAACAAAGTGGATGCAGGTTAGCATTTCCCCTTTGAAAATGGTCTGACATGCAGGCAAGGACTTTTGGCTCACATATGTATGTACGTATTTGCAGATGCAGATCTGAATTTTAGGAGTTCCCCTCCTCCCCCCACAAAAGAAAATGGAGATCTGAGGACCCTGAGGAGAATGAATGTGCAGCAGAGGAGAGTACTCCCAATGGGCATGTGAGATGGCTGCATGACACAGCAAATCTATGCCCTTCCCAGTTTTTAATTTCGCAAATTCCTAGTCAGGACTGCACCATTACAGCTGAAACCACGTTTTACCAAGACTCTGCAATCCCTCTTCAACCCTTCTTCAGGCAGCACTCTGTGAAGTCAGTAGGGGTTTTTTCCTGAGTCAAAACTTCCAGATTTTGCCCTATAATTCTGTGACTGAAGCTGGTTTCCAGGCAATTCCCATACGCGCATTAAGAGGAGAAAAACAGTGATTTTATTTTTTTGATCTTTTGTTTTGACTTCACTTTGGTGGAAACAAATATGATTTCGATCATGAAACAAGCAAAAACAAAAGAACATGTGTTTTCCACTTGGTAAACAATATCAATCCCAGACTACTCATTAAGAACAGACTCCTGTAAGGCCTCCAAGATGGTAAGATGGTTCTGTGGGCTGGGCACCCCAGGCTATGTCTCCATAAAGAAAGGGGCATGAGCCATCACACAACTCGCAAGTCTGAGTAGAAAAAAATGTTGCATTTTCCTCAGAGGGACTGAATAAAGGAAGGAAAAAACGTCCTTTTCCGTAATGAACGCTTCAGCATTTCTCTCCTGAGTAGCACAGGGGCTTTTTGCTGTCTCCAGTACTCTGCATCCCATCACTTTGATATATGATATACAGATATACCTTAATTAGTCCATACAATTATTTACCACCCCAATCGTACCAGTTCCTTTCTTCGCTGTTTTTACTATTTAGATACTAGAAACCTTATAAGCAGTAAAAGAAGGGCATAGCCCTTCCTGTAGCAATATTGACCATTGCTACTGCTGTGTAGTGCACCCCTGAACCTGCCTGAGCAGCAGGATGCTGCCCAGCCTGACACAGCCCCTCGGAACAGGCTGTGTGTGGAAGCTCAGGGGCACACTCCCGTCACCGATAACCTGCCATGAACAGGTGCCCACACCACCTCACACAGGTCCCAGGCAAGTTGATCTGCCAGAGCCAAACTCCTTCCCAAGGGGTTTGTGTGACTGAGTGCCTCGAGCCTGCAGCAGGATCATCCTTTGAACCCACGCAGCCCAAACCACCTGCTCCTGACAAAACACCATTTTCTCTTCCTCTCCGCTGCTCCCTGCCGTGCTGCTGCTAACCCCAGCCTTGTGATGCTGAGCTCTGTGAGGCAGCTTGAGGGATGGTTTGTACAAAGTGGTGTTGAGAAAAACCAGAAGCACTTCAGGCTATTTCAGATACTTTTTTTTTCTTTTTTATTTATTTTATTTTACTTTATTTTATTTTACTTCGTTTAATTTCCTTTCATTTCATTTTATTCTATCCTATCTTATCCTATCCTATTCTATTTTATTCTATTTTTTGAATATTTTTTTTACTTTCCAGCTTTTTTTTGTGCAGCACAAACACAACACAGAGCCCAGTGACCAACCACACCACTACTTCTCCACTAGCCAGCTGACTGCACAGCCTGCATCACCTCGCTGTATACTGCGCAGACGAGCAGTGTTCACCTCCCCACCTACAGCCTGGGAAAGAGCGGGCTTTCCAGAATGATGCTGAAACCCCTTCCTTGCAGTAGAGATCCCACTTCAGTCGTGTCTCTCACTGAAGCTTTTAACTGCTCTTAAACATCGACAATGCTGGCTGCACACGCCATTGGTATGAACGCCATTTATTCAGTAATAGGATATCTGGGGACTTGAGTGACTGCACAGCGGGACGTAATATGCAGTTACTGCAAGAGTTAATTGTATCATTACTGTTAATCACCATGTCATTGCTGCAGTTTTTATTGGAGTTTCCTTGTTACCAATTGCATTAATATTTAAGTGACGTAAAGTGTGCTGTTTTACGTTACCCAGAGTAAGATCCTCTTGTAGCTCTGAACAGAGTTTGTTTCATTAGCGTCTGGGTCTGTCCCTAAGCTGGAGACAGGGTATGAGAGTGTGCTAAAAGTCAGTGCTTCACCCTCCTCCAGGTTGTAACAAATGAAATATAATTATCAGATATAATTGGCATGCCAAAACAGAGCTTTATTGGCATGCGACCATCCCAGTTTCATACCCAAGTGCTTTCAATTTAATCTGAAAAGTTACTGACCTCATTTTTCTTTTGCAGCATTACAGATACATCTAGACCCATCTTAGCAGTCTAATCAGGTAGCACAGCTTTTAGAAGCGTTGGCAGCATATTGCTATCCTGTGGCAGGTCATAATATCCTGCGGCTGATCAGCAGCATCATGCAGTGCTCTGCTTTCTTCATTTTTTTCCCATGCCATAATCAAAAGATCAGCAGAATTGTAAATCTCTCAATTTTAAAGTTGTTCATGGTTTTCCTCCCTTCCTCCACCTTTCCAGGTTTCTCACGGTGTGTCCTTCAAAGCTGCTGTAATGACTGCAGAGCTGTGCAGCCTCAAGCCCCTCTCCGGGCTAATGGAAGAGCACACAACACGGAGCTCTTGGGAGCTTCCCTGAGTGCTCAGTCAACTTTAGGTGCAGAAAGAGGCATCCCAGGAATTTTTTTTTTCATTTGGTTTCCCATCCCTTTGCTCATCCTGCTCTTAATCATCCCTAGCCTGTGCCCAATATCTTATAACCCAGCGTCACCTTGTTCATTGACCTAAAGAAGCTGTGCTAAGTGAGGGTTAGTCAACAGACAGAGAGTTTGTCTATTGGCTATAATGGACTGGCAAAAAAAGGTGATAATAAGAAACAGTCAAAGGGTATTGGATTGTGAAGAAGCTTGTATAGGAAGATACATACTTGAGCATGATGATGAAGGTTCAAGGCAGACCTTTGAGTTGACTGTGAAGCAGAGTGTAAAACATATTTTGGAAATTTTGAAGGAGGAAGCAAGATGAGAAGTAGGTTCATCATGACTGAGCAAGCCACCAACACTTGATATTAGAAATAGTTTCAGGAGAGGGCAGAATTGAACGTTCAGGTGGAGGCAAAAGCTGACAGCTATTTGGAGTGAGGTGAGAAAGGACAATACGGAGTAGAGATCCCAGGTGTTCTCAGAAACAGATGACTGCTCCAATTCTGAACTAGTCCTGAAGAGGAGATTTTCCTCTGAACTTCCCTGCAGCCAGACTCACTCCTGTTCCTACAGCCAGCATCTAAAACCTGGGCTGAGGAACAGTTTATGTGCACAAGATCAAGGTGACCTGTCTTAATCCTGTTGGCATGAACAACCAAAAGTCTGAACACTTAACTTGAAGGTTTTTATGAATCATTCAGGGATTTGCACTGGCAGGCATTTTGCTCATCTTAACTGCCCTGGCTCCCTGCATTTATTCATCAAGAATTAAGGGCCCATGTTTATCAATGATACTTCTTATTTTAAAATGGTGCTCCCAATTCCTATTTCCTTCCCTATAATTTTTCAAAACAAAACTACACATGAAAATACAAAGCTTCGGTCTCTCATGATGCTCAAAACAACCATTATCTAAGTTAGCCTTGGGCACGCTGGGCTGTGGTGTGGTGCAGCACAGGGACATCTGCTCAGCTCTGCAATTCTTGGGCTGTATTTGCACAGCAATGGGCAAAAACTCAGGAATTTCCCCTCTCAGTCCAGCAAGTAAGTCCTGGTAACCGTTGCCTCCTTCACACAAAGATAAAGAGTAATGAAGACCTCCAAAAGGTTGAGGAGCAAGATTACTGCTTTGTTCCCCTCCACTGCCAGGACAAAATAACTATTCTAGTCAAAAAGTACAATGGGAACAACATTTTTAAAATGCAATGACTGCAGAGTCTTAATATCAACATTTGAAGAATGAAACATGGTAATACATGTTTGCTATCCCCAGATGCTCAAGCTCTAGCACGTTCATTAGCGTGCCTTGTTTGCCTTGTTCTTTAGGGAGTCACTTTTCACTGTTAATCATGCTTTGCATGCAGAAGATGCGTTTTGGGAAATGGAAGTGGCTGCTAATGGAAACATACTGCCCAGTGCTGGGGCCTGCAGAGTACCTTTCCATTGGGCAACAGCCTCCGAATCGCCACGCGGTCCAAATGCCACCCAGAGTTCAGTCCTCCACCCTTGTGACCTATCCGGATCTTTTCAATAATGTCACCAACATCCTCCAGCTGCAGAAAAAATAAAGAAAAAAAAAAAAAAAGAGAAAGATGATGGCATGAAAAACAGGTGACTTTTGAGACACTCAATTTTTAAGTTTATTCCCTATTTTTCCAGCCTCCACGAAGTCTCAGGAGAGCAAATATTGGCACTGATGGCAATGATATCCTAACTTGCATTTTAGCTATGGGGTTTCCCTGAACTTCTCTTCCAAAAATGGAGAGAATCTTGCTCTATACCAAAGAGGGATGTGAGGGAGGTTTGGTTGCACAGCAGCAATCCTGCATCTGAGTGAGAATGAAGGTAGTTTTTTAGAAATTGCCATGCTGCTGCAGCTTTAATTGTTCTTTGTGTATCACTTCCCTTTTAAAATACTTACATCCTCTCTTATAACACTTGAGGAATAGCTGTAGAGTTCTACGTACAATATTTACAGCCTGACATTTTATGTTGTCTTTCTCCTGGTATGCCACAGAATCCCAGTGCCATTCTGAGCAAGTCAACAAGAATCACTGTCTTATGAAGTAGCTACTCTTTTTTATGCCTCACTATTACTCGAGTAACTTGTTACTATTGTATTACTTTTAAGTCAGCTCCCTTCCAAAGACTTGAACAGGAAAAATGGTATTTGCTCCTACGTAATAGCTTTTGGTTATTTCAGTGTCAGCTTTTGTACTGTTGGCCTTTAGAGAAACAACAAACCAACACTGCCTGAAAACATCCTTTGCACACAGGAGAAACACACTGAGCTGCCTTTCTGTCCACAGGGACTTCAAGTCTTTTCGTCTTGGAAACATCAGAAAACTGAACATTTCAACTGGCACCACTGGAGTCTACTCCCTTCTTCTCTTCCCAGCTGGCAGAATTATCCCATACTGAAGAAAAGACATCAGTAATTTTAGGAGGCTCTTTGACTCAGTAACACTGATTACACTACTCAAGGAGTTCACACTAAACAAACCAGCCCTGCCCTAAGTTTAGACAGCATGAGCATCAATTGCAAAACAATTAAATGATCCAACTCATTTCTAAAGCTCATGCACGCACAAAAGTATGCTCTAGAAGAAAGATATTTCCTTCCTCCTTTGTCCTGCCCAAATACTCAAATTTCAAAGAGGCTTGTAATCAATACATAGCAATAAAGTCATGCTTGACCTGTAAAAAGTCATGTTGATGAAGAAATGGCCTTTAATATGCTGTATGCATCTCCCACAAATCATCACTTGGAGGTGTAGCTGAGACCAGCCTATAATATTTTTTGCCTCTTTTGCCAAATACAGAATGTTATGAGCATTTAAAAACACTAAAACAAACAGGCAATTCTCAGTTTGTGTTTCCTGAGGTCCCTAAAGTATTTTCAAGGTCTGTTGAACTCCAAATTACGGCACTACACAAGTAGGTGAAAGAAGAATATATTTCCTTCATCCCCATCTCTTGCAGCAAGAGGAACTGGTGAAGAGAGAATGAAATCTGGGGACAGGTTAATATGATATTATAAATCTGGAGAACAAACTGCATTTTCACTCCATCCAAGAAAAGTACTGATGTTTCAGATTCTAGCAAACCTAAAATAAATCTTATGGAATAAAGAAATAACAATGACACTCCCTTTAAGATTTATACCTATGGATTAGTGCAACCTCTATTATGAAAAACTATGCAGAAACTCTACCAAAATAAGTCTTATTCTTTGTTTTTGAGGAATCACACTGGGGATTTATTTTGTGATTCATGCCCTATAACAACGATGTGGGCTGGAAGCATTTTAACTTGTTAAAAAGAATTGGTTTAAGATTTGCCTTCAATTATTTTACAAAAACAAGCTAAATTCAAAACACAGAGAGGTTGTGTGGTCCTCTACAAAGTCAGTGTTGGTGTTGCTTTCAGAGATGGAAGGTGAGGACATGAAGCAGTACTGAAAGGATAAGCCTGGATTTTTGCTTCTCACACATTCTCAGCAACCACAACATATTATGAATAGGAACTGCTGAATACTGTAGATGTAAATGAGCTCACTCATTTACGTGCACTTTTTTAGCATATGCATACAGCTGTGTAAACACTGCAGGAAACATTGGATAATATCTTTCAAGAAGTCTGCCCCAGGTATTCAAAAATCATCATGCTCTTTGTAGCAAAGCAACAATTTCTCTGTCCAAGGGAGTACTGGTTCCAGCTCTGGGGTCTCCAGTACAGGAAAGACATTGGAGGTGTTGGAACGAGTCCAGAAGAAGCCATGAAATGGCTGTGGGGCTGGAGCACTTCTCCTATTAAGACAGGCTGAGACAGTTGGGATTGTTCAGCCTGGAGAAGAGAAGGCTCCAGAGGAACCTAATTGCAGCCTATCAGTACTTAAAGGCACTGTTCACCAGGGAGTGCAGGGACAGGAGAAGGGGCAATGGCTTCAAGCTGGAAGAGGGCAGGGTTAGATTAGATGTTAGGAAGAAATTCTTTACTCTGAGGGTGGTGAGGCCCTGGCACAGGGTCCCCAGAGAGGTTGTGGAAGCCCCATCCCTGGCAGTGTTCAAGGCCAGGTTTGGATGGGGTTTTGGGCAACCTGGTCTAGTGGAAGGTGTAGGGGGTTGGATCTAGACAATCTTTGAGGTCACCTCAAGCCCAAAGCATTTTATGATTCTATGATGCTTAAGATGCCACAGAGTTAGAAAAAAATGGACAGTCCACCCCAAATGAAGTGATGAGCACCATGGGCCAGATCATAATCTGCTGAAATGGGAAATGAAAGGCTGCCCAGGGACCTTAAACACAAGACAGCTAGGTTCAGTGATACTCCAACTATTTGTGCAAAGTATTGCAAACTGCAAAAGAAAGCAAATATACAAGCAAATAAGAGTGCTAAGGAGAGGTACACATACTAGATCTGACACCCTGGATGGAGAGTGACACCCTGGATGGAGAGTGACACCCTTTTTTCACCAAATATGGTATAGGAAATAGAACATGCAATGACCTTCCAAAGAGCCTCTCAACTTTATCTGGAAGGGCAAGCCTCCCTCTCTATGTAGCTCATCACCACGGTAAATTTGCAACAGCCTTTAGAAGGCTTAACATGGCATTAGGCCACAGACACACAGCATGTTTACTCTGAGTTGCCACTAACAGGAACTCAATGAGAAAAGATCTCCTCCGGTACACAGTAAGTCTGTTAGAGAACAGAGAATTAGACCCTTTTTCTCTGAATATTAGAGCTGAACAGCTTTCCCTGAAAGAGGAAAAATTCAGTTTTCTCTTCTTAATCTCCTTAGGACAACCTAATGACAGCGAGTGTCTTTGATCTTACCTCCACAATGAACTGATTCACCGAATTCCTTTCAAAATACATCCTTTGCTCTCTCTTGTTGAGGCACAGGGATTTCTGCTGAGTGCAGATCCCATCGCTTCCATAGAGAACAATGAAGACGTCTGCATCTGTGCCAGCTCCAAAGATATCACTGGTGTAGACCGTGATCTCATATGGAACAACTAGATTTGGAAATGGCAGGAAATTAAAACAAACAAATGAAAGTTAGTAAGCAGTGTGACAATGCTCCTAAGAAGGTTTTAATGAAACAAAATCTGGGTTAGAAAACTCAGCAGTTAAAGGGGACAGGGTAGGAACCACATACTTGTGGTCATTTAGCTATCATGCTGGTCAGTGCTGTGAGAATCCAGAGGAATGACCTTTGATGCTATATGGACAATTGACCTTGATTCATGTTCATTTACTGCGATTTTGGGATTAATTGCATGATCAGAAAGCACTTGGTATATTTATACCTGCCATATAATGTTACTGAAATGGGATTTACTTCAACAGCTCAAGTCTTAAAGCAAAACATGAATTCACAAATTTTTTAGCAACTAGGCAGATGGATGAAGTTAAGCCAACCGGAGGCAGTATATAAATATTCAAGATAGCCTTGGTGGTAAAAAAACTACTCCTTTCATACTAAACAAGTGACAAAAATCAGTCCTAAGGAAAGGAAAAAAAACCCTCTGCTGTCCACTCTGATCTAGTTTTTTTCCTTTAGTACCACTTCCTCCTTAACATGAAGACAGACTGAATTACTACCAGATCAGTGGTGAATGCAGGAAGGTAAGGATCTAAATACTTCTTTATTCTGCTCTCTTGGTTTCTCTAGGGTGTCCCATGACCCCAAAACCTGACGCCACCTTTTGTCCTTTTGCATCGTCACAGCTCCTCAATCCTAAGTCCTGCTGGAGCATGACTCAGATTTGCTCAAGAATAAGTCTGACCCAGGAATAAGACTGGGCCTCTGTTCCTGGCTCTCCTATAGATTTGTTGAATGTTCATTGATAATTTACTTCCCACCTCAGTTTCCAAGTTGAGATGGTTTAAGGGACCTATGTTCAGATGTCTGCACATCAAACAGATGTGGACATCTCCAGATGTAAACACTAAAGTCAATGCAGTTTGAAGAAACAGCTGGACAAACAAATGCAGGGTTATCCCTTGAGATTAGATTACTCGTTCTCCAAATCCCCAGCCCTGAAGGGCCATTTAGTGACCATAATGGGAATTCAGACACTCCACTGTAATGAGGACATGTAAATATAAGTGTGCCATTTGGAGAACTAGAGCCCCACCCCCATCTCTTTTAAATCCCTCCTCAAGCTTTCAAAAGAATGCCAGGTAAGCCTTGGGCACCACTGATGAGAATCACAGAATGCTTTGGGTTGGAAGGGACCTCAAAGATCATCTGGTTCCAAACCCCCTGCCGTGGGCAGGAAACCCCCCTGCTACAATGACTTCTGTTGCAAGCAGACACCTTGCTGCCCATAAGCACAGCCAGCAGCACAAGCAGCAGGATCCTCTCCCTGACATCCCTCTCCCATACACTGCCCACCCACCTTCCACCATTTCCCACCCCTCACTACGGTCTTCTCTGCTACTCATTTCCTCCATCCTCCTATGCTGCAGCGATTTCGCTCATCTTTGTTGTTTACACCAAAGCACTTCGTACTATATTTCAGACTCAACATCCCTGTTAGGGTAGAGAGAAGGTTTCTGGCACCATGTCTGTCACTGCTGGAGCAACTCTGATTATGCGCTTCAGAGACTAATCATTCATTAAAAACTCAGGCTCTCTAAATACAGCTCTCAGGAGAGCAGAGATTAAGAAGTTTTCTTCTACAGAGAGTCAGCCTGGAGGTACTTAATATTCTTTCTGTCCAGCTCAATGAAATCTGCTCTGCTGTGCTGCAGGTAAACTGGAATAGTTTTGCTGATATGTAAGGGGGTGTGTGTGTGTGTGTGAGTGTGTCTAAATCCTGGAGACCGAACACATTATGAATTAAAAATTATCCTCTCTGCTGAAGTCCGTGGCGCTCGCTCTGGCTGCTTGAATATTAACATCAGCTTAGAACTGAATCAGCAAAGCGGCACCGTAACAAGGTCACTAGCAGCACCAGCGTTCAGCTGTCAGGCTCCCATTTCATTGAGGTGGCAGCTTTAAAGCTGTATCCCCACAGGCAGGGTTTTAATTGGTCTGCTGGATGACATGTTTGCATCGTTTGTTCGGCGTGAAACAACTCTGGCGCGAGTCATCATAAAACAATTCAAACCCTTCTGGTTACCTCTGGCAAACAAAAGCCCCCAGGTTAATAGTTAGGGAACCAGAGTGCAGTGAACAGAGCAACAGCAACGCTTTAAACAGGGGAGCAGCCCAAGCTGACACCAAGTTTGGTGCAATCTTCTTGCCAGCGAGTCCTGACAATTTTCAGGGGCTGAATGTGGACAGCTGACAAAATTCTGTTCTACAGGAACTGTGTACTCAAAGGCACAGTGTGCCAGAAACTCTTACATCACTGCAGTATACTGGGACATTAATACATTATATAGTCAGCATCTGCATCAATATATACATATATTAAGTGGGATGGCATGGAAAGCCTGATGATTTGTGTTTGTGCATTTACAAATTCTTTGGGTTATACTCTCCCCTATGAATGAATTCACTGCATCTATCAGCAGAATTGGTGGGTGTTTTTTCAAATATAAAACCTGTTATGTCCTCCACCTGACTGACAGAAAGAGGGAGGGAGCAGAGTATCCATCCCTCCACTCCAGACAGTTTAGGGACAGAGAGCAAGACATGAAGAAAACAAAAAAAAACCCAAAACTCAGTCGAAGCATGGGGAAGGCACTAAGAGATGAAATTGGAAGATGCTCAGAGAAGAAAGATGATTTTAGCTGACAGACTTCAGGAAAGGAGGATCTGGAAATTGGAGTGTTGGCCAGCCAGTGTGAAGAAGACCTTCAGAATGAACCTCAGCGTTGACAGGAAAAAAGAAGGAGCCAAAGCTTCTCTGTGGTTATTCTCACAGCTACTTACAAAGAAGGCAGAAAAGGGGAGATTGGGCAGCTCTAACTTTTGATGTCCAAATAAACAACTGCGGGAGGTAAGGGTTTTTTTTCTGATGCCATCAATAAATACAGTGAGGGATGCAATGAGATAGGAGACCTCTTTGGTGTGAACAACTTATCACTTGTCCAGGGTGACCAAGGATGCTCTAGGAAGTGCATGGGGTGGAAATCAACTCTCAGGCCCCAGGCCTCATCGCTCATCATTGTGGCATCCCACAGAATGAAGTGAAAAGGCAATTTTGACAGTCCCCTGAAAGTGTACCAGGAAATGTTTGTCCATGACTTGAAATGAGTCAGGTCAGGGAGGGACAAGTCAAATGCAATGAGTTCCCTTCACACAGTGAAGGATGCACATGACAAAAAGGGGGGGGAAAAGGGTTACAGAACAAGAAAAATAATGTTTCTAGTAATTTATTTCAAGAAAGCGATGTTACCTTGTTCTTGATGGTCTAGAGGCAGGAAAATAAGTTGCGTGAAATAGAAGATTTTGAGATGCAATAGCAGACTTAAATTTATCAGCTTACCACTCAGAAGGATCTCCCAAAAGACACTGTCTTTACCTCAAATATTAATCTAGAGGGGAGTGAAGCAAAGAGTAAGGAAAAATCAGAAAACACTAAAAGAGACAGACTGGTGCATCACGCCAAAGAAATTCTGGAGAAGGGTTTTTCAGCAAGAGAGGGATGTGCAGTGTCAAATGCACTGGGAGAACCAAGGCTTGGAAGCAAGACCAAAGCGTCTGCTTCGCAATAGTAACAGCAATATTAGAATGGAATGAGATCAAAGGGAAACTGGAGACAAGGAAGACAGCCTAGAATGGGCTGAGGACTAGAAGATGAAAGGGCAAGAGAGAGCAAAAAGACAATTATACACAGCCACATGGCTTCTACTGTCTTTCTGATTTGGGAAATACGGGAAATATTAGTCTAGAGAACCCAGAGGAACTTTCTTGCACTAATTGGAATAGTTGGCATATGATGTATTTATAAATTTTTCAAAGGCAATTCAAGGGGGAGGCCAAGACTATAAAACTGCATGAGCTAGTGAGATTTTATCTTCTGTAATGATGGGTGTATCCTGGGGAAATGGCATTCTGCTCACAGGGGATGTATTCTGTTGTCTGCAGTTCTGCAGGGAAGATAATTCTCTCAATGGCTCCGTCGTCCTCCGATTTATCCAGCCAGCGGCCACAGGGGAACTTGAGGCACTGTCCCAGTGATGGGGCATCAATCTCCACCCATTCCAGAAACCAGCCAGTTGAATTACCTGTGGTTGGAAAGATAACAGCAAATAACCCACACAGCCTTTGAAAACAACAGCAAATGAATCACTGCATTCCAGACCTCTGAGAAATAAATCTACCTCTCTTTTGCCAATGGAAAAACAGAATAGATTCCATAAACACCATGGCAGGCAGTTGTCCAGGTTTGAGTAAGGAGCTTTACATTTTTATATGCATCAGGTTAAAGATGTGGTCACGGAAGAGCTAATCACTCCATTTCATGGATTAATTTTTCTTTGTAATCAAGCAGAGGAGTTATCAACACACTCCTTGTGCCTGTCCTGGTTTCAGCAGGGATGGAGTTAATTTTATTTCTAGCAGCTGGTGCAGTGCTGTGTTTGGGAGCTAGGACAGAGCACCGTTGATAACACGCTGATGGTTTTAGTTGTTTCCAGGCAGTCAGTGACTTCTCAGCTTCTGCTAATGAGAAGGCAGTTGGTACCCAGGAAGCTGGGAAGGGACACAGCCCGGACAGCTGACCCAGACTGGCCAAGGAGATATTCCATACCATACAATGTCATGTTCCATTTATAACTGGGGGGCAGCTGGGCAGCAGCTGGGGAGCAGCTGGGGGTCTTGCACAGCACCAACACCTGCCTGCTGATGGGAAGTGGTGAATGAATTCCTTGTTTTGCTTTGCTTCTGTGTTTGGACTGAGAGTCTGAGTACTTTGGGGGGGGGGGGTCTTGTGCAGCATCTAGGGCGAGTCTCATGCACTATTGACTGGGTGGAGAGAAATTATGTTGTTCATCACTTTATTTGTGTATATGATTAAGATATATTATCTTACTTTTTTGGGTGTCCAGTTAAATTCTCTCACTTTCACTCTTCCTATTCTCTCCCCCATTGCATGGGGGGTGAGTGAGCAAGGTGCTTTGTGGGGGTTAATTGCTGGCCAGGGCTAAATCACAATGGTGTCACAAGAACAGCTACAGGCTGGGTAGAGAATGGATTGAGAGCAACCCTGAGGAGAAGGACTTGGAGCTGTTGGTTGATGAAAAGCCCAACATGAGCCAGCAATGCATGCCTGCAGCCCAGAAAGCCAATCATGTCCTGGGCTGCATCAAATACACCATGGCCAGCAAGTGGAGGTAGGGGATACTGCCCCTCTGCTCTGCTCTGGTGAGACCCTACCTGCAGTGCTGCGTCCAGCTCTGGGGTACTCAACGTAAGAAAGACATGGAGCTGTTAGAATAGGTCCAGGTGAGGCCATGAAATTGCTCAGAGGGCTGAATAACCTCTCCTATAGAGACTAGGCTGAGACAGTTGGGCCTGTTGAGCTGGGAGAAGAGAAGGCTCTGGAGTGACCCTATAGTAGCCTTCCAGTACCTAAAGGGGTTATGGGGAAGCTGGAGAAGGACTGTTGATCAGGAAGTGTAGTGATAGGACAAGGGGGAATGGGTTTAAACTAAAAGAGGGGAGCATTAGGTGAGAAATTCTTCCCTGTGAGCATGGTGAGGCCTTGGAACAGGCTCCCCAGAGAAACTGGGGCTGCCCCTGGATCCCTTCAGTGTTCAAGGCCAGGTTGAACAAAAAAAAATCCCCATCCTTCCAAGTTTTGCAACAGATGAGAAATCACTCTAAAGATGGAGCTGCAAAACTAAAGAGCCTCTTACAAAAATAGAGGTTACAAATGTACCTGCAAGTTGCTGCCATTGTGCTCGTATTGTCACAGCCACAGGAATGGCATTAGAGGAAAGAAAGTAGCTGCAACAGCCTAAGTGACAGCATGGATCTGTCAGTAAGAGGTGAATTACATTTGGGGTCTTTGAGGCAGGTTATTTTATACAGCAACACGCCTAATGCACCAGAAATGCTGCATTGCAAAGCAGATCATCTTACCTTTATTGTCATGGCCTATCTTGATTTTTTTCAGGTCTCCAATGTCCACAGACTCCACTGTAAACTCATCTACCTTCCCACGCTCAAATTTGTTCTTGTTAATCTTTGAGGCCTTTAGGCTGACTATCCCTGTTGTGGTGATGCAAAAGGACATTGTTCAGTATGTGAAACAAATCCTCTGGGAATGTCAACAGTGCATCAGGGAAAGCGGCTAAAAAGTAAGAAATGCCTTTTCATCTCAAGATCTGAGCTTTGTCCTTCCCTCCCTCCCTCTGAACCCAAATCAACACCCAAAATATACACAATTCCTTCCTTGAGTGATCCTCTGGCAGTGCCACAGGGACGATGCTGTTGTGCTGCGCTCACAGCTCAGGAAACTGGTCCTGCCCAGCAACTCCCTGTCCCTCTCACGAGCATCCAAGCCACTGCACACACAGCTCGGTGGCTTCCAAGAGTATTTGCTCATCAGCTGATTAAATACTTGTGGGCCACTTGAAGGGGCAGAGGAGAGCTGGGCTTCGGGAGCATGCTGATTCATTGCTGAGGAAAGCAAATCATTCACTTGCATTCACTACTCAGTAATGTAGTCCCAGCCAACTGCGCTGTTTCTATAATTGAAATTAAACCCTGTAGATCAGCAGCTGGTGCAAATCAGCATCGCTAAGTTTGACAGTGATTTACAGCAGCTGGTGGTGTGCTCCCAGCTATCACGACGTGGGCGCAGACAAGGAGAGCGTGAAGTTGTGCTAAAAAGGAGCAAGGAATGGGTATTGAGGAAACAATAGGAAACCCTGACCCATCTTTTCAGGTATCCAGCAGTGAGGTGCTATCCTTTTCCACCCCGTGAAGCCATACCTGTATCGTCTTTACTTCCATAGAGAGTGATGAAGACGTTGGCATCTGTCCCTGCATTCTTCTTGTCACCGGTTTTCACTTTCACAGTGTATGTTGTTGATTTGGCTGTCAGATAAAATATCTTAATTTAAGCTTGTGAAGTCTGAGTGGGAATTAATTCTATTTTTCATTGTATATTGTTTGGTTTGAGGTTTCTTTTGACTGATCACAGTCAGTTCTAATTCCTATCATATGCTGTGGTAGCTCCTGGGATAAGCTTAGCTATCTAGTGGCAGAGTCTTCTGCTGTTCCAGTCATTCAGTACATTTTCTGAATATCTACAGATAAGAAATTAGCTCATGCCTTCCCGTTTGCTTCCTGGGAATCTCTGAGGCTCCTCAAAGCTGCCTCTTCCTATACTATTTCATAAAAAAACCCAACCCACATCCCCTTTGCTTTATTGTGTTAGCACCAAATAATTTAAGTGCATATAACACATACCAGAAGGTATCTGCACTTCGACATATACAGTTCATATTTATGAACACACCCCTCACAATAGCATCATTAGGGACATTTTTATCTCATCATTGCTAGCAAGCGCAGCAAACTCATTAAAAAATTTGGAAAACCTAATATAGCCTTCACTGTGATGGAAAAATTGCACTTCAGATTTCCAAAAAATGGCACCTTTATTCCACAGTTAGACACGTTTCTAAGATTTAGGTCCTCCTGAACCAAAGCACTAAAAATCCGTTGGTTATACAGTTTTTGGAATTTATTTATGTCTTCAAAAGCATCTGAAGGGGGACTTAGAGGAGACCTAAAGATCTTTCACTGGCAGTGAAGCCAGCAGAAAGTGCTAGGCGCTCAACCCCTTCCATTACCAGAGCCACGAGCGTGTCATTGCTCTGCAGCCACCACGTAAAATTACATACAAGAGAGACAAAGTTATTTCAGAGGACAATGGACACAGGTATCAAAATGGAAGGTGAGACCGATTTAGGTCCCTTCCCTTTCCTTAGCCACATTTGCTCTCTGTTCAACTTCATGTTGAACATGCAACCATTCCAATCCATAACTGGGATATGTGCCTTAGAAATTAACAACTAATGTGTACTTCAGCTGAGAGGTGACGACTGAGCATGTTACCCATCTTCCTATCCTCATCACTCTGGGTCCAGTCTTGCAAGATGATTAAATCCCCTAAAAATGAGGAGTGTCCACTGCTCACTGGCTGACATGGATTTGACACCTCATTTGCACTTGAAAACTTGATGGTTGGGGCAAAATTACTCACAGACCAGTGAAGGCTAACCACTAACACCCTTAGAGCTGCTAATAACTTGGTTCCTTTTCAACCCCAATACTGGAAGAAATACAAGGCTAACATAAACCTTTCTGTTCCAGGCCCAGCGTTGCAAGAGACTGGCCATCATTTTCCGAATCTTTCTTTACAAATGCTTCATCCACTGGGACCAGCTCCCTGACAATCTGACCGTCATCTTCCTCAACTGCTAACCACCGCTGGCATGGAAAATAATACCTACAAGAATGACAGCAGCACCCAGCACTTACACAGGACTTCACAGGCTTGAATAACATAAATAAGCACAGATCAGAAGCTACTTAAGGAAAAGAACAAAGCTGAACAACACATGTTTTCATCTTTGAGTTTTAGTACTATTTGTGGGACCTAAATCCATGAACAAGTTAGTGAGCACTTACTGAAAAGTGACATTTCTGAGATGTCAGCCTTTTAGTTTACACTCCCAGAATTTGAATAACTCAAGGGAACCCTCTGGTCTCCCAGGCGTTTTATGCTTCTGAAGAATGGACCCATCTTGAGGTCCTTATGAGTATCCCCACCCACCAAACCACTGTGGAACCTTTAAACACTGTGACATGTTCCATCTCAAAGGCAAGCCTGTATTTCAGATTTCTAACATCCTAGGCTTTGCTCGCCCAGCTGTCTGGGAAAATCATGGGAATTTGCTTACATCAGGACTTGGTTTTGGCCCAGACCTTTGTATTAGGCAGAAAAGACTCCTGGGAAGCACTCTCCTGCCCGAAACAAATAAAACCTGAGGTTTCCTTCCAAACACTGGTGGTGTCCTAACTGCAGAGATGCTGAGACAGCAAAGCCCCACACATAGGTACCACAGAATGGCCCCACGCTCAGTGTAACAGCACAATCATCAGGAGGCTCCCAAAGGATGCCTGCTCCTTGGGAGTTGGTGAGGTGCTACGACGATGCCCTTTGTCTTCTCCTCTGCCTTCCCACGGTTCTGCAGTCTCCTGAGAACGTGCCCCCTTTTCCAACTGTATGAAAAGGGTGTGGCAGGCTGCTCACGTGGTGCTTTCCTTGAGGTCAACAATCTCTACCCTCTCCAGGAACCAGCTTGGGCTAGCACCAGAGTTATCGTGGCGGATCCGCAGCTTCTTCAGCTCACCCAGGTCAATAGCTTTGATGGTGAACACGTCCACCTGCATGGGAGGCAAGAGGTAAATGACTCTTTTTCCCAAAAAAGGGGAAAGAAAGGCAGTAAATGGCCAAGAGTAATCTTTTATTCCCATCAAAACTAAAGATATTTGTAAGTCCCCCTTGTATTCTTTGGGTAGAGGTACTAAAGTAACTACAGAACTGCGAGGTCTCCCATTAATGCTCATGGTTGGCTCCTGCAAGGCAGTAATAGCCATGGAGCTACACAACCCTTCACTCCTTCCTTTACCTCATCCCTGCTTCAACTTCCTCTAGGTTTAACTTGTCTCCCCTGAATCTCATTCCTTTCAGGCTTACTATTGTCCCCCTCACTGTGTCTGCAACTGGACACAAACATATTGACTCCATGGAAACCCTCCCGTGCACCTCCATGTGCTTTATTTCAAACCACAGAATTTATTCCTTTTGTCGTTTATTACAACCAAGAGGATCATTTATTAGCTGCATTAGTGTGACAAGATGGTCCTTGTTATCATAATACTTTAAACATCTTAATGTGATTAACTTGTTGGTAGACTTTGGGTTTCTACTCTCGAGAGCAGAGCACGTTACATTTGCAGCTTGGAGCTCTTCCCACCGAATGAAGAACCATGTGCAGGTTGCAGTTTCAACAGTGCCAAGCTCATAAATCACAGCTAACAGCTTATTTAACAACCTTAGGCTCTTTTTTTTTTCTTTTTTGTGATTGCAAGTTTTCCACAGCTGCTTATTGTTTCCATAATTTTTTGTTATTCAAAATTATTCCTTGAACAATTCCTGGCTATAATAGTAGCTTGTTAATTGTTCATAAACATTTTTATGGCAAATATTCAGTCTACAAGGGATGTTGTTTAATTGGATTGGATTATAATGTTATTATAGCACACTGTGTGATATTACTTTTATTCCCTGACTGGTTGAGTAGAACATTTCAGATCGCATTTGCAATCTAAATACTGACATTCTTGAGCTGCCTCACAAATACTCTCTAATATATTAATTTAAGGTTTGTGGGTTTCAAGAATTCCTGGCAGGAAACATCATTAACAGGATGCTCACAGGGAGCAGATGCAAAAGGTGGCTCCGATGTAGAATTGGTGTTCAGCTTACTATTCAAATGAATTTCCCCTAGAAAATGCTTTGAGGCATTTTGCTCTAAATAATGTACTTAAGAAATAAAACACATCTGAGCTGTAAGCTGAAAGAAGCAGCCATGCCTTGCAGAGAGGAGACTGTAATGAATGGTCAGCATGGTAACTGAGAGCACTCTGCCAGCCTTCGGTGTGCTCGAGTGAATTGAGCTCGTACATTACCTGGCCCTTTTCAAACTTGTTGAGGTTATTGGACCTTTTCAGCTGGCGCTCACCCGTGTCTCCTCTTCCTATGCCATAGATGCTCAGGAAGACATTAGCATCTGTCCCAGCCCCCCACACACTCCCAGTGAGAACACGGACTTCGTATGTATTCTCTGCAAGTAAAATTGCAAAGACAGATCAGGAGGAGCCCAGAAATAGCAATATTTCAGCAGATCCGTGGCTCACCATGAAAGCATGTAGCCCAAAAATGCCAGCTGGCACCATCAGCTTTAAGAAAGACTTTTGTCTATAGTTTGTTTGCATCTGTCTCAAAACATGAGCAGCTTCATTTTCCTCCAGCCCTTGTCACTAACAATATAAATAGTTACAGCTTTTTAAAACTCCGAGCCACAGCTGTAACTTGTGGGACTAGTAACCTAAGTGACCCAGACAAGCCTTGGAGAATCTCATAGAAGCCCTTCAGGATACACCCATTTCAGGCAGTCTCCTCAAACCTCTGTTTTACTTTAACCACTGTTCTCTTCCTCCCCAAAGCTGATCAACCAAACCACAAACCCACACTGCAGGTCTGGGGCAATGGGATGACTGGTGGGCCATAAGCAGTCCTGCAAAGCACCCCCAGTATGTTTATTGCTCTTCATAGAACTGTTGTATCCACACACACATGCACATTGCCTCTGATATTTACCCTCCAGGTCAGATTCTCCTTCAGGCACCAGCTCTACCACAAGCTCCTTATCTCCTTCATCTTTAGCCAACCAGCGGTGTGCCACAAATGTATAGACATCCATTCCTTCTTCCACATTGGTCTCCTCTTCTTCCTCCTCCTCAGACTTCTTCTTTTTCTTCTTCTTCTTTTTATCAGACTCCTTTGTCTTCGTGGCAAGCCGCTTCAGGGTGACGCTTTCCAGGAACCAGCCATCCCCAATGCCTTTCCCATCATGGCCTATCCGAATCTTATATATCTTGCCAACATCTGCAGCCTCTCTCTGCCACCAAGGGAAAGTCAGGACCCAGAAGGATATAAGACATCTTAACTTCACAAAGCGCATTCTTAAACATGAGAACCATCTCCTCTAACACCCAAAGCATCTAAGCAAGGATAAGATCAATTTTTTTATGCACATCAACCTTTACTTTTTTCTTCCTTCTTCATTCCTTTGTCCTTCTCACCACCAACTCTCGTTGAAACAGACTGAACTGGAAACATTCAGAACAACCAAGGGCAAAGACTGAAGCTGAATTTGTATTTACTGGGCTCCCTACTTCATTATTGCTCTCCTCGTTGGTATTGTCTCTATGATGGTATTATGGGGCAAAAATGTAATACTAGTTTATTAGATTCTCAGTGCCCGGGTTCTTTTTTTAAAAGCATAATAGGATACATTTCCCCCAGGGCTCAGTCCTGGGTCCAATTTTGTTCAACATCTTTATCAATGACCTCAATGAAGGCATTGAATGCTCCCTCAGTAAGTTTGCAGATGACACTAAACTGGGAGGAAGTGTTGATCTGCCTGAGGGTGGGGAGGCTCTTCAGAGGGATCTGAACAGGCCAGACTGATGGGCTGAGACCAACGGGATGAAGTTTAACAATGCCAAGTGCAGAGTGCTGCACATGAGACACAACAACCCCGAGCAGTGCTACAGGCTGGGGGAGACTGGCTGGAGAGCTGTCAGGAAGAGAAGGACCTGGGGGTGTTGGGTGACTCCACACTGAACATGAGCCAGCAGTGTGCCCAGGTGGCCAGGAAGGCCAATGGCATCCTGGCTTGTGTCAGACACAGTGTGGCCAGTAGGTCTGGGGAGGGGATTGTGCCCCATGTGTGGGCATTGGTGAGGCTGCACCTCGAGTGCTGGGTCCAGTTCTGGGCTCCTCAGCATCAGAAGGACATTGAGGTCCTGGACCAAGTCCAGAGAAGAGCAACCAGGCTGGGGAAGGGCCTGGAGGGCAAATCCTCTGAGGAGCAGCTGAGGGAGCTGGGGATGTTCAGCCTGGAGAAGAGGAGGCTGAGGGGAGACCTTATCACCACCTACACTGACCTGACAGGAGGGTGCAGAGAGGTGGGCGATGGTCTCTTCAGCCAGGGGACAGGAGAAGGGACAAGAGGAAATGGCCTCAAGCTGTGCCAGGGCAGATTTAGGTTAGTTATTAGAAAAAAAATTTACTGAAAGAGTTGTCAGGGCCTGGACCAGGCTGCACAGGGAGGGGGCTGAGTCACCTTCTCTGGATGCATTAATAAAAGGGTAGATGAGGTACTTAAAGATATGGTTTAGCATAGGACAGGAATGGTTGGACTCAGTGATCTTAAAGGTCTTTTCCAACTTTGTGATCCTGTGATTCTGTGATTTAATACTTAGCATGAAACATGGACCAAGCAAGAAGCAATATGGGAATAGTGAAAAGTCAGTAAACCTGGACTCAGATAACCTGAACTCTGGTGTGGTCCCCTGGGCTTGGACTGCCCTTCTCCTTACTTCCCATCTGCAAAATTAGACAATTATCTTCTCACTTTGCCAGTGTGCAGAGAGGACACAATCATTAGTAGCATCAGTGGCAGTGGGCTGTACCAGTACAAAGACTTCCATCTCTCCAGTCGACACAGCAGGTACAAAACTTTGTTGGTTTAGATTGTTTATCTGGATTGCTACCTAATGAAGTTGGATAGAATCTTTTACTCCACTCAGTCTTTCAACAACCAACGACTTGTTTTTGATGATTGCTTATGCTGTTAGGCAGTGTTTATGTTATAAAACTTGCAAACATTTGCTTCAGGCTGAAATCTGGCAACTTGACATATAAGGTTTCAGCCTAGAAGCACTTTTTTTCTATAGTAGATTAAAACAAAATCAGTTGCACATCAGACGCTTATCAGAAAACTAAAATTGATCCAGCTGTCCTGGCATAAAGAATGTGTCTTTCTTTACACTGCTTTACCCTTAGATTTTCTATAACCATCCTGAGTGCTCTGTCTATAACTGAGGGCATTTCCTATTAGCATGTAGCTCACAGAGACTTACTCCTGCCCATCTCTCTCTGAAAATACTAATTTCATGAAAGAATTAGAGGATCTGTCTATTAATGTTTCAGAGCTTCTGCCTTGCGTGCTTAAAAATAAATAATCACAGAAAACAGGCAGAACTTTAAAGTCCAGAGATAAACATCTGAGAGAGGATATAAGCATGGCTATGTAAACAGGACACTGTACACATGGCTTTATTATAAATCTGATATTGGCTAATAGCTGTTAGTCATAATTTTTGGAAAGTTTGTTTCCTTTAAAGTAAGAGAAATCTACCCTTAAATTATAGGCAGTCCTAAAAAAGCGAGCATTTATTGGGTGCTAGCCATCTTAAATCCGAAAGGACTCATTAAAAACAGATAAACATCACTAAATCCATTCTATAAAGCAAGAAACTGAGGCAGGAGGAGGTGAACTGATCTCAAAAATACACAGAAAAAACTGTGGCAGAGCTCTGGATAAAGGCACTGGGTCAGTGACAATGGGAAGTATACCCCAGTCTTGAGATTTAGGGTAGATTCCACAACTAGCTCCAAGTAGGTGCTTAACTGTGTGATGAGGTGGATCTCATCTCTGAGAGATACAGGCATCACAGTGATGAGCCTCACGTTGTGATCATATGGGACAGATGTGTCTTAAATTCTGCTTCCATCTGGACTCTGTGCTTTACTCTCCAGATGCTGGTGACTCTTGAGGTTCCTTCAGTACAGAAGGATGTGGCTCTGAGATGGCCTAACAGTACATCCTGTTCCCACTCTGACCCCACATCAGGGCAACAACTAAGACCATTTCTCTCCCCTAGACCTTGTCTTCTTTAGACAGAAAACCCAAGCAAGCAAGCCAGGGGAGGACTGGGGCCAACACCACCAGGCCCAGCTCAGGAGAGGATGCCCAATGATATTGTGGTGCAGACCTGTTGCTCAGCTTTGTCTATCCAGTACTTCTTGCTGGATTAGCTATGTTTGAGTTCTGGCTGAGGCTCTTCACCCCTGCAAATACTCTGCTTACTGTTGGGTTGCCAGAAAGAGGCGTGGACTCTACAGGATCAGATCTGACCAGACCGGTAGCTTGAGGAGTGTGCTGTGCACCTTGAGTGCTACAGGCAGTAAAATCCTTGGGGCACTCACTTGTTCACAGGACTTACAGCAGCAAACTTCTGCAGAGTTGGGCTGAAAACTTGGAATCATCAGATCCTTAAGGTTGGAAAAGACCTCTAAGATCATCAAGTCCAACTGTCTGTCCAATGCCACCATGTCACCTAAACTATCTCCTGGAGTACCACGTCTACACATTTTTTAACACCTCCAGGGATAGTGACTCCACCACCGCCCTTGTCAGCCTGTTTTAATGTCTGACCACTCTTTCAGCAAAGAACTTTTTCCTTATCTCCAATCTAAACCTCCCCATATGTAACTGGAGACCATTTTCTCTTGTACTATGGCTAGTTATCTAGTTATCTGGGAGAAGAGACCAACCCCCACTTCACTACAACCCCCTTTCAGGTAGCTGTGGAAAATGATCAGATCTCCCTTCAGCCAACTCTTCTCCAAAGTAAACATCCCCAGGTCCCTCAGCTGCTCCCAGTCAGGCTTGTGCTCCAGACCTTTTCCTACTCTGTGGCCCTTCTCTGGACACTCTCCAGGACCTCAATGTCCTTCTTGTAGTAAGGGGCCAAAACTTGAACCCAGCACTCGAGGGGGAGCTTCACTAGTGCCCAGCACAGGGGACTAGCCCTGCCCTGGTCCTTTTAGTCCCACCATTGCTGACACAAGCCAGGATGCTGTTGGCCTTCTTGGCCACCTGGGAACACTGCTGGATCATAGTCAGCTGGATGTCAGCCAACACCCCCAGGTCCTTTTCCACCAGGCACCTTTCCAGCCACTCTGCCCCAGGCCTGTAGCACTGCTGGTGGTTGTTGTGACCCAAGTGCAGGACCTGGCACTTGGCATTGCTGAACCTCATAAAACTGATCTCAGCCAACCAGTCCAGCCTGACCAGGTTCCTCTGCAGATCCCAGGTCAGGGCCCAGGTGACAGGATGAAAGCTGCAGCAGCAGCAAGGACTGTGAGGGAGGCAGGGGAGATGTTCGGGTTTACAGCAGTTACACCAGTCGTTGCCCTAAATCTGCCCTGCTCTTTAGCCAGGGCAGCAGTACTCATGGGCAGTCAAGTACTGGGACTGGCTGCCCAGGGAAGTGGTGGAGTCACCATCCCTGGAGGTATTTAAGAGGCATACAGATGTCATGCTTGACGACGTGGTCTAGAGGTGGACTAGACAGGGTTAGGCTGCGGTTGGACTCTGTGATCTTAGAGGTCTCTTCCAACTGAAGTTATTCTATGATTCCTACCCCCAGAGCAGATGGACACTCTCACACAATTTGGTGTCATCTGCAAACTTACTGAGAGTGCACTCTATTCCCTCATCCAGCTCATTGATAAAGATATCAAACAAGACTGGCCCCAAGACTGAGCCCTCCCTGGTGGACATCACTTGTGACCCGTTGTCAACTGGATTTAACTGTTCACCACAACACTCTGGGCTCAGCCTTCCAGACAGTTTTTTACCCAGTGAGTGCACTGGTGCAAGCCATGAGCTAGAAGCTTCTCTAGAGGAATGCTGTGGGAGTCAGTATTGAAGGCTTTGCTGAACTTCTGCCAGTGAGCAAAGGTGTGTGTGGCTAAAGGCAAAGCCTGCATTCCTTGAGTTTTATACAGGCTTTCTCCTTCCCCAGCTAGATAAAGAAGACAGATAATAGCATGTGCTCAAGTCTTTCGAGGTCTAATGTGAGTACCTCCTTTTGAAAGCAAAAGGAAACAGAAGATGTTATTAGACCATATTCTTCCATCACCCTATTGTTACTAGTCCCTCAGAAAGTGAAAGTCACTCCACAGGATTTCCTTCAATAAATACAAAACCCCCAAAAATACGGACAGAGGACAGCAGACACCAACAGACCTGGCAATTTTGGTTTTGTATGATTGGGCCAATTACTCTGTCCATGTCTCAGTTTTGGCTGGTCACTTTTCTCCCCTGATAGAATCGGCAACGGCTGCTTTCATCCTACCTTGAAGATGTCTGTGGCTCCCCGTTCGAAGTTGTTCGATCTGTTCTCTAAGATGATCAGTTCAGTTTTTCCCGCCTCACCGTAAATCTGCATGAAGACTTTGGCATTGGTGCCTGCAGCCCGCATATCCCCAGTAACTACAGACACCTCGTAGTTTATCACTGGTCCAAAAATAAAGCAATTAAATCAGCAGAGAAGCTCAGATAATAACACCCCCGAGGGCTCAGGTTAAAAAATTGAATTACCTTGTCTTAAGAAAGGACTGCATAGCCAACCATTTGCTCTCACCCAAACCAAATGTGAGGTAACACAACTCCTCACTGAGGAATAATGTGGCATTTTTCCCTTTTACAAGTCTTAAACCAGTGTGAGTGGGGTGCAAAACAGAGCCTTAAAAGGGAATTTCATTTCCATATTAACAGGAGAGCAGTTAAATGAGCTCCTTGATACAATACAAGAGAGAGTTGCACAGAGCAGAGGAAAAACAAATCTTATGTCAGGATCCCAAGGTAAATTTTAACCGTAGGCTTGAAAGAAAACAGATCTACTGATAGAAGTCAAATAGACAGTAGGGATTTGGTCCTTAATTATCAAACATCCTCTCTCTTCAAGACA
Source organism: Gallinula chloropus (assembly GCF_964237585.1). NCBI lineage: Eukaryota > Metazoa > Chordata > Aves > Gruiformes > Rallidae > Gallinula > Gallinula chloropus. Next base: position 86,334,004 of record NC_140089.1, read on the forward strand.
ATGAGGTAACACAGGTGGGATGATACTCATGCCTGTGCAGGACTGGGGCATTTGGGGCAGGTATTAGTGAAAAAAAGCAGAACCCACTGATATTGTAATGAGGCAGAACAGTGCCTTGTGCCGTGTTACGCTGCCCAGAACATAAATTTTTCATGTGATCTCAGGAAATGTAGATGGAAAACCCTTTATTGTTTTTCCAACTGTTCTAGAAAACAAAACAAAAGCAGAATAATTTACTTTCCTACACTCTTTAGGATGGGACTTTTTGGTTTTGGCATCTAACCTGGCCCTTGACAACGTTAGTAAAACAAATTCAGCACTCGATATGAAAAAGCACACATTTCTCATTGTGTTTCATCTCACATTTCTCAATAGGCACAATCTCGCTTGGGTAGACCTCCACCTCCACCCTGCCATCAGCCTCATCTTTGTCGAGCCATCGGTTGCAGGGGAACATGTACTGCCTTCCCTGGACTGGAACTGTGATCTGGACACTGGCCAGGAACCAGCCAGACCGGAGACCCACGTTATCATGTCCAATCAGGATTCGGTTGATCTTTAAAAATAACACACACAAAAAAATGAAGAGGGCAGGAAAAAAAAACCCCAACCACAACAGGATTAACTTAATAAGTAAAAATCTCTTTTCCCTCTCACCCTGTTCTCCCACCATGTTCATGTAAATAATTTATATATTTATTTAAGCACAAATTTAAAACTCTCTTCAGGTGCCAACATGCAGGCTACATGCAATAGTCTATACAGAATATATCCACTGCAAAGGTGAGAGATTCTTACATCACATTGAAACCTGAGCCTTATATTGATTCTGCATTCAGACACTTGCACAAAGTACGGAGCCACCTGCGATTTATTCTTACCTTCCCAATATCCATGGTATCTAGAGTAAACTCATCCACTCGACCACGCTCAAAATAATTGCCTAGATCATTATCAGAGACCAAGAGAGGCTCTTTGCTGGAGTCTGCTTTTTCACCGTAGAGTTTGATGAAAACTTTGGAGTCTGAGCTGGCACCGGGGATATCTCCTGTCTTCACGCTGATGTGATAACTGACATCTAAAAGCCAGATCAATGTACAAAACACAGACACGTGAGTGGCATTTCCAGGGCCCAGCCAAGCAATCGGCTTCAAACAGATGTAGGGGAGAGGGCTCCAGCCAGAAGACACAGGAAGGGCTTTGCTCTTCCAATGCTGCATCCAGCAGCACATCCACACTGGATAAGCTGTCTCACCTTGGAGCTATTCACCAAAACATAAACAGCTACACTAACAAGAAGAAATTATTCTGTACTCCTCCCTCTCACTGCTAGATGACTGCCAAGCAACAAAAATGAGCTAAGGCAAGTGATGTGATTTAACTTTTTTTTTTATACTTACAATTTAATTCAATAGCTTTGACATTAAAAAAAAAAACCCAACAAAAAAAACCCCAACAACAGCAACAGAAAAAAATTTCCACAAAAGAAAAAACATCTCAGTCTGAACTCTGCAAGCTGTTTTCCAACGAATATTGTATTGGAGCTCTGGTTCACCAGAAAAAGACAGTGTAATCTTTTTTTGGTGATTTTCTTCTGGGAACAACACAATGTTATTTGATGGGATTTGCTCTACTGAAGCAGTGGCAATTCAAGATCCTTCAGAGAAATCTATACAAGAAAGTAATTCTTACACAAATCACGACATTAAAAAAAATCAGAGTTTTTCTCCACATGTATAACGTTGCAATTATTCTCTTTTACACAAACTAATTCATTCAGAAACCAGTATTTAAGGGTCGGGGGCATTTCCTCCCCAGGTGACCTACTGCAGTTTCTTGCATAAGAATGGCAAGAAAAGCCCAGCAGATTCACTGAGCACTGACATGGATTGTTAAGGAGATCAAAGTAAGGAAATATGTGCATGCAGAGCTCAAACCCACATCCTTCTTTTTTCCCAAGCTAAACTCACTTTTTAGCATTGGTGACTCCCCAGCAGGCACTAATTCTCGGACAATCTGACCATCATCCTCATTTTTGTCAAGCCATCTGGTTTACAAACAGAAGTAAGTTATCTTTGAATAATTAGGACCCATTAGACTTTGAAAATCTAGGCTGGCTCTACACACAGTAACAGTCCACACCACAGCCAAAAAAAGTTACGGGGCTCTGCATGTCTGTTAAGTTTGCAGGAGCTTGGCCAGACCCTGCATCAGTCACACTTTTAACTTCCATTTTTCCACAAAGAGAGATGATGAGAGCCCTGCTCACAGTAGATAAGCATCTGTTGTGGTGTCTGTTGGTCTGGCAAACACAGACTCCACAGCCACAATTTATCCCTGTAAATGGGCAGCCTCAAGTCCCTTGAACGCACTGACCTGTAGTGACCACAAAATACTTGCAGCCTTTATTACTAGCCACCTTGGTTACAATCTTTACAGCATCTAAGTTACTAAAATCCACATTTTTTCCCCCAATGTTTGCTTACTCTGCTTTATTAGCACCTTTCCCCTCCTTATGGATAAGTAGGTAACCTTCTTCCTCCATCAGGAAAGGGATGAATTCGTTGTTGGGTATGTGGCTGGAGGCCACTAGCACACCATTGAAAGGAAGGATTTCCTTTCGTTTCTCAACATAAATCTAGTGATCTAACTAAACTAATTAAGAAGAGTTGGGCACAAATCACAGCATAGCACAATCTCAAGGGGAAAAAAAAATCTGAAAGGAAAATGCAGGGGAACCAATCGCTAATCTGGTGACCTTCACAGCCGCTCCTTGAGCCTCAGGGATGAGGGAATTGCAGCCCAACCCCACCACACACAGCATGGGCCCTGGCAGAGGTTCTTCTCTCTCCCTGTCAAAGCCAGACTGCTGCAGTGCTCAGGATATTCCTCTAAGCATCTGCTTAGGGCAGGTTTCCCACAGCAGTACCCTGCAGCAGTTCCAGTTCCCCAACATTGCAATTTCCCAGGATGCCTGTTGTTCCCAGGTACGTAGCTACACACAGCAGCATCTTTTGCTGTTAAAAATACTGCCTAAAACCAGTGGGGGTGATCCAAGGACAAGCGAGCAAGCTCTGGTAGGTCACGCAGGGTATTTAAATTGCTGTAACAGTTCCCAGAACTAGAAAGAGAAAAACAAATCCCCAGAAACTGCCGCTTTTTAAAGGCGGCCACACAGCTCTGTGAGTGACACCAGATCACAGAAGACCTGCTCTTGCACAAACACATGCAGCACAGATGTACTGCAGGCTTCCTGCCAAGTCGCTGTGCCACATGCGGGCTCCTTGGCTGACCCTCACACCAAAAAGAAGGGGCTGCTCACTTGGGGGTTGGACCCAGTGATCTCTCGAGGTCCCTTCCAACCCCTATGATCCTGTGATTCCCATTTAGGTTTCCACCTTTGATTTTGCTGATGAGCTGGCACACATGGAAACCAGCAAGTGACGCTCAGAAGGGGGATTTGGGGCCATCGAAATGCCCACTGAGAGCTGGATCAAACCTATGGTATCTGGCTGGTAATAAGCCAGCACAGTTTACAGTCATGACCAGTTGTACTTGCCACGGTGACCAAGAAGAAACCAGAGATTTTAGAAGATCAGTGATAATAGGTCTCCATTTCATCCATCTGAAGTAACATTAACTTTTTAGTGTCCTCCTCTCCCTCCCCACCCAGAGAAAAATGACTAACACAAAGAAACCATGCAGAAAATCAGCACTGGGAAAGAAATACAAACATGAGCTAGAGCCAGCCGGTCCCAGAAGCACTAATAGCAAAGTGCCCATGCAAAAGAGGTACATATAGCCCCACCACGCAGACACACATCTCCACCCCAGATCCCCTCTAAGCTTTGGCAGGTTGTCGGGTACGCAGTCTACCCCGTATTCTTCCCTTTCACTCTGTAAAGCAGGTGGCTATGTGTAGGTGGCTTGAAAAGGGCTAAAAACTGGGGTCGGGGGAGCAGCATGAAAGGGATGAACATGTGATGATCACACAAACACCATATGAGGGCATGAGATGCAGTGTTGTGCCCCAGTGGGGGCTGAGAGGTGTAGTGGGGACAGAGGAGCAGAAAAACCTGTGGGGAAGACCATGAAATGGATGTCAAGAATTGAGCAAGGGCAGAGCACAAGAAAGGCAGAAGAGGAACACGCTATGACATCATGTCTAAAGAAAGGAAGCCTTTATTGATGCTATGGAGTTGACGGGTTGGGGTTTTTTTTACCTGTTAAAACTGGTCCTTAAATACCTTTGTACCATGTAGCTCTTGATGCTGCCTCAGGAGTCACGTCCTTAGACAGGTATCCAATGGCTAGGGGATCCCATCATCCCAAAAGTCAAGATGCTTCTGTGTACCTGGATGTTAACTGGGAGGACCCACAAAGTCCAAGACTGAACTCCACCACCCCAGGACCACTGAATTTGGCACAGTCTTCAGGAAGGCAGAAGCTCACCAGGCAGACACACTTCTGCTCTTGTGTTGTTGCTGATTTTTGTGTCCTGCAAGCTGCTGTTTCTGCTGCCAGTGTACATGCTGCTGTTTTTCTGTCACCTTCACCATTGTTGATGCTTTAGGGAAATGTGTGGGGTGAATCTGTGTGAACTGCTTCTACACCAAGGTGTCAGGATGAAAATACATCCCACAAGAAACAGATCTCTGTGTGCAGCAGGGCAAATGCTGCTTCGACAGTGAAGACAGAGGAGGAAAAAATAATCAGAAAAGGAGAACATACCCCTAGATAAAGAAATCCCCTCCTCCAGTGCTGGTAGCTGCTGATGGCAAGAGGAGGAGTATGTCTTGGACTGGAAGAGGAAGTTTTTTCAGCAGATGTGGCTTAAGTTAATCCAATAGCCATGTGAGGCAGGAGCACTGTTTTCTCAAGATGACTTTAATGATATCAATACGTTAATAAGTATTTAGATGGGCAATGCCACTGTGTTCTTTCCCTTCAGCACGTACTTTGCAATACCCTGCTTTCATTTCAGTGTAACTCCAATGGCATATCACTGAGCAGCACACAGCAGCCAGGGGTTTGTCACCTGGCACTGACCACAAACAGACCCATTATGAACACATCAGGCTGCAGGACATAGAGTTTTTCAGGACAGTGCCATAATTTTCCTAGTACAAAAGACCTTTTCTGATCTTTTGCAAGCAACATGCCACTCTGTGTTTTTCAAGGGTGGAGCTGTGTTCTAAAGAGATATTGGTTCAAAGACATTCTTGGTTCTAAAGAGATATTTTATGTCCAGTAATTACAGAGGCACAGTTTGGGTTGGAAGGACCTCAAAGCTCCTGCAGTCCCACCTCCTGACATGGGCAGGGACACCTTTCACTAGTCCAGCTTTCCCAAAGCCCCATCCAACCTGGCCTTGAACCCTGACAGGGATCCAGGGGCAGCTACGGCTTCTCTGGGCACCCTGTACCAGGACCTCCCCACCCTCACAGGGAAGGATTTCTGCCTCATATCTAATCTAATCTTGCCTCTTTTAGTTTAAACTCATTCTCATATCACTACACCCCCTGATAAACAGCCCCTCTCCAGCCTCCCTGTAGCTTCTCTAGGTACTGGAAGGCTGCTCTTCTCCAGGCTGAAAAAACCCAACTCTCACAGTCCATTTTCACAGGAGAAGGCCCACTTCTAAACCTGTTTCAACAGCTCTGTGTCCCTCTTATGTTAGGTACCCCAGAGCTGGACACAGCACTGCAGATGGGGTCTCACAAGAGTAGAGCAGAGGGGCAGAATCCCCTCCCCTGACCTGCCAGCCACACTGGATTTGATGCAGCCCAGCACACAGTTGGCTTTCTGGGCTGCAAGCACACATTGCTGGCTCATGTTGGGCTTTTCATCAACCAATAGCCCCAAGTTCTTCTCCTCAGGGCTGCTCTCAATCCATTCTCCACCCAGCCTGTAGCTGTGCTTGGGATTGCCCAACCCACGTGCAGAACCTGGCACTTGGCCTTATTGAACTTCATGCAGTTCAGACAGCCCCACCTCTCCAGCCAGTCCAGGTCTGGCTGCATGACATCCCTTCCCTCCAGCATGTCAATCACACCATACAGATTGATGTCATCAGTCAAATGTGTTGGTGAAGGGGGCTTTAAACTAAGTTGCCAGTAGACAGAAACCTCAATCCATCTCACTCCTACCAGTTTGATTCTAGTGCCAGTAGTAGATGCCCAGAACTGGGAGAAGGATCACAGGTTAGCAGGAGAGCATCTGCAGTGCAGGGCAAAGCAACTCCAGCCACTCCAGCCAGTCAGCTTCATCAGGGGCCCAACTTAAATGCCTTTATGTAAACACATGTAGAACAGGGAATAAAGAAGAGGTTTGATGTCTTCACTTTGACCAGGAGGACTGATGGCAAAGATACCTGTGCTCCACAATCCCTTACCACCATTCCCAGGGCTCTGTAATCCTTCTCGATGCTCCTCAGACTGCTCCTGGCTGTATGACTGGTGCCCACAAGAAACACAAAGCAATCACAGTTCTGACATGAAAGTCCCTTCAGTGAGAATTTCCAAAGGATCAAAGAGTCAGGAAAGCACTGGAAAAAATACAGTATGATATCCAACAGACAGCCTGTGTGCAATTAGAGTGATTAGCACATCCATCCATTTAAATGATCCAAGGGCTGGAGCACCTCTCCTATGGAGACAGGCTGAGAGAGTTGGGCTTGTTCAGCCTGGAGAAGAGAAGGCTCAGGGGGACCTTACAGTGGCCTTCCAAACCCTGAAAGGTGCCTGTAAGAAAGCTGGGGATGAACTGTTCATAGGATGAGGGTGATGGTTTTAAACTAGAAAAGGGGAGATTTAAATGGGATATTAGGAAACATGCTTCAATAGGATAGTGGTAGATCACTGGCACAGGTTGCCCAGAAACATAGTAGAGGCTCCATCCCTGAAGTCATTCAAGGTCAGGCTTGATGGGGCTCTGAGCAGCCTGATCTAGTGAAGATGTCCCTGCTCACTGCAGGGCATTGGGCTAGATGGGCTTTAAAGGTCCCTTCCAACCCAACACATTCTATCATTCTATGTTCAGAGATACATATGTATTTATGTGTGCCTTCAAATATAGCATATATATATATATAAATAAAAATATGTGTAAAATAGATATTTCAGTCTATTTTTAGGCAACAAAAGGACATTTCTCTGGCTCCTTTGCACGATGATCACTTTTGGCACTTGATTGAATAAACCTTCTTTCACAGGAGCCTCCTGGCGCATCACCCCATTCATGGTCTGTCTGTTGTTTTGAGAGAATGAACGATGCTCCCTTATGCTTATGCTGGAGAAAAATTAGGATGCTGCAGTCCATATGCTTTGAAATAAAAAGTAATGAAGTATCATTGAAGATTTCAGTGGTGCTGTAATGATTTATAGCATATAAAATTCTATCCTATCACGAACTCACGACTTTGCCTGATTGAAAATTCATTTCTGTCTGGGATATAAATATTATGAAAAATAGGGTATTTTAGAGAATGTCAGCTAGTCCATTCCTGGACTTCCACAGAGCCTTGAGGAGAAAATGAAATCTGAAATGCTCACTTCTGAGATTCAAAAAGGTCTGGCTCTGGTTCTGGGGCGAAAGGTGAACCCCTTGATTTTGAATTTTCTAGCAGTATGCATAATCACAATACCTAAACCACTCCAGGCATTGCAAGGTATAAATTTGTTTAGTTGTGCCACTGAATGATTCTAAAAGCACAGGTATTATAATGTTGTGTGGCCATAGGGGAGGAATCATACCGCAGTGCATCCAAGTGATGTGCTAGTAATTCTGCAAATAATGCCTGGAGAAGTAACTTGCATTTCCTTCTTGCAAGCACAGATTGAATGACCATTTTAAAAATCACTGACTCTAGGAAGAGCTACAAGCCATTCCCTTTACAGCCAAGTTTTCTAAGAGTTGAAAGCACAGGCCTGGGAGTCATTATTTCTCGATGCTCTTCCTGAACCTGACACAAACTCACAATTAATCCACTTAGCTTCTCTTTATCTCTGCTGGCTCCCATGTACAACAGACAGTTCTCATAGAGCTTTTGTGGCTGTTAGGCAATAGCTGTTCCAATAGAGCTGGTTTTCTTTCATAAAAAAAAAAGCTTTCAAATTAAAAGACAAAACATAGCCATGTATATGAATATGTAAAGAGCAAGAACACAGATTTCAATGAACTGTATGTCATCAAGATGCATAAGGGCGTCCTACTGACATTAGCTACAGTGGAAGCTGGTTAGCCAGCTCTCTGCTGTAGTATCTGCCCTCCCCATGTTAGTACAGCCCAGTTTTTACAGAGGTAGGAAGTGTGTGAAGCTTTGTGCACAGGTGAGATGTGTTTCTGCTGGAAGGCATTTTTTCCTCCAGCTGCCTCACAGTAGCAGCTAAGAGCAGAAAGTCAGTGGAGTAGCTTGTGGTAAGGACACAGCAGCAGCAGTTGTTTTCTCCAGACCCTACAATTGTGCTGTGTAGAAGAGTGGAAGTTCGTCAGGTCTTGGAGAAGGTGGCAATGAGAACATCAGCATGTCCACTGGCTGGCCACAGACTGGCCAAGCAGAAATGGAAGCTTCCCCATGTCCCCAGGAGGGAATCTCTAACTAATCTCAATTGCATTGGCTCACTGAAAGAAGGGTACTCCTCTTGGCCAAGTCTTCTTCAACATCTTGGCTCTGAAGAAGCAGGTGAAGCAAGCCTCTCCAAGCACCTGCCCAAGCAGGACATAAGCTGTCCTTGGCCTACAGAACTGGAGGGGAACATCCAAACACTGCAGGTCATGGAGACATTTATCCCTCACGTGGAGGATGCAGTGGGTGAGCACCTTCTCCCTCAGATTTCTCCAGACTCCATGACGACACCCGTATACTGCGATGATGCCTCAGTCTCTCAAGAGACACGGGCACCAAAGATAGTGGGAGGGATCAGCTGTCCCTGTGCTTGGAGGTGATCAGTCATGTTACCTTCTCAATCTGAGAGGAAGAGATAATGCTGGCACAAGGACAGCAAACAAAGCTGCACGAAAAACACTGATACCACTTGGAAAAAGAGACATTAAGAAAGGTAAGAAGAGTGGAATTCCATCATCTTGTGACTTAAAGCCTAAATGTACCACATGGATATTTTGGGCATAAGGTCTGGGGTTTTATTTCTTCTTCCTTTTTCAGTCCCTGGCCTGAGAGTGCCCCACTGGACTCTGATGCTTCTGACCACAGATGTAAACCTGAGAGGAGTGGTTCATCACCCCAAACTAAGACACTCAGAATCGTCAAGGAGACAATTCAGAAGGAAATCTTTAAAATGAGCCAGCTGCACAGTGCTGTTAGGCACAGAAGTGTCTCTGAGGAGCCTAAGCAAAACAGCTCTTCACGTGGACATTTCATGCCCAGCGAACAACCTGTCTAGTTTCTTGCTTAGCTCAGTAAAACATATGGTTGTTAAATATGTATCAAAAGGCAGCGATGACAACATGGTGGTTTGTTCTTTGAACAGGGAGAGTACTGGCTTGCGCTTCGCAGCCGAGATGACATTGCATCTGCTGCTCCGTGCTGCCTCCCTGATGAGCTCGCTTGTCTGATGTGACGTGGCTTTAGCAATGCAGCGAGCCTGGGGCTTGGCTGCTGTTTTGTGTTTGGCTGACTCCCCTCGTTTACAGTGGAGTTCTCCCTGATTTGCGGTGACAAGGGACAAGTAACCAGCTTAGTGTCTCACCTTTGTAGGCAATTTACAAATAATTGTGTTTGCATTTTACAATTCCAGCCGTCCCCCAGGAGATGGCTTTTTGGAACGGGTATTTGATGGTGTTAAGTGGAGCTCAATGGACTTCCATCTTACAGGGTGGACATCCTGAGAGGGCATGTGGGACTTTACAGGGCACTGAACTACACTACAGTTAGTCTCTTTATGTTTTCATCCAGTTCTCTCTCGTTTTTGCTGCAATGCTGAGGCCAACCCTAGTTAGTACCAGGACAGCTGGTACATCTTGTTCCCCATGGGTAGCCTCAGTACAGCACATTTCTTGTGGCCACTTTATTGTCTAGGAAAGAGAAGAATACCTTTTAAACCCACCCACAGGGGTAAGCTACGGCCCTCTGCTCTGCCACTATCTCTATCTGCATGGTATGCACTTCCCATCATGCAAGTTGCTCTAAAGATGGCAGCAAAACGACTTTGCATTCTCCCAACACAAAAATAGCATCCCATTGCTCCTGGAAAGATGGGATGTGCATGTGAAGGACCAGAACCTCATCCCACACATGCAGTAAAACTAGCAGACTGCAGTGCATTGCAGGGTGTGTTTCTGCAGCAGGCAATTGCAGTGACACTGGATGTGGTACTGGAAGGTTGCATTTTACCTTTTGGAAATTGTTTGTGTTACTGAGCTAATTGCTGAGAAGTTTGCAATTCAGATTGCTGTTTGTTTGGCAAAGGGGAGTTAATGATGTCTCAAACCTCCCAATCCACACTCTTAGCTCTCAGGCTTAGCAAGAAAAAATGAATGAATAAATAAAAAGGATTAAGCTGTGCTCAGAAAATTTCCAGTCTTGGAACAACAACTAGGCTTTTCGAAGTCTGGCAAATGCATATAGATGGAGGCACAATTTGCAAGCATTGTTTCCAGTACCTGTAGCAGGGGAATTCCACTGCCTCACTTTCTGGCTGTCCTTCTTCCCTCACTATCACTTTGGCAAGGTACCAGCCACTGCTTCCTCCTTTGCCATCATGCCCTATCCTCACCCTCCTCACCTGCTTCAGCGTTACTGCTTCAACGAAGAATTCATCAGCCTTTGAGAAGGAGAAGAGAAACGGTGAGGCAATATCTCTCCTTGAAAACAAACAAGCCAACCAAATTTATTATTGCAATCAAGGCGAAATCATCGGCATGCTGCAAGATAATTCTTCACGAGACGAAGGGGAAAGTGCAAATTAATTTTACCAAAGAATGAAAGCTTGAGTATTTGTGCTAGATGTATAACATTAGGTTTACAAATATATGATCTGCCAGCATTTTAAATCTCCCACATCAGTGCGTGGCCTCCACAACTGAGAAGGGAAAAAAAAAAAGAAATGTAATTTGATTATTAACAAGTTCATACAGAGAGGCAGGAAATCCAAGTTCAAACCCCAGCTCAGACACCAGCTTTCGGGGTAACCCGGGGGCAGCTCACTTCAGACCAAGTCCACAGAGGTTTAGAGCTACATTCAAAGGCAGAAGACATGGACTTCTGAGAAAAACATTAACCCCAAGCACTTGCTGACCTGGAGGCATTGGGCATGGCTTGCCCAGGGGGTAGTTCCAGCTGCTCCATTCAGAGGTCAGCGTGAACCTTACCTGGCAGCCAAATACCTTTAGTTCCCCACAAGTGACCAGAATATTACATCTTCCCCTCCCTGGAAAAGGGCTCAAATTACCAACCAACAGGTCAGCCCAAGTGATGGCCCCCTCAGGACCAGAGCTCTGTTACCCAAGGCGGGCAGCAGCTCCTGATGGCTGAAGAGGGATTTACTGAAGAGGGAGTTACTCCCCTGGGAATCAGGCCATGCTACATGTACAGATGCACACACGTGTATGGTAAACAACGGTGCAAACACACATCATGTAGACCAACAGGCATGACTGCTGTGGTTACCATCTGGCTGAGACGCCTCATTAGGTAAGAGAAAGCTAACTAAGCACTGATTAATTTGTTCTGCACCTCCCAAAAGCCCGCGAAGCACATACAGAAGTAGCATGTGTCCACCTACCTCCCAGAAAGTGTGGCAGCAAGGCAATAGTTATTAAAGTATTCAAATCTATTTAAATGACCATATCTTTTTCCCACCAGTCATGATTCTAAACTGACTTTTAAAATAAAGAACTAAACACACTACTACTACTGCTTTAAGTGTTAATGATGGGCTTACGGGCATGAACAAGTGTTACTTAACATGCCCAAAACTGCTGAATTGAGTATTTAAGTTCCTAAAACCTCACTGAGTCAAAGTCAATGAAGTTTAATTCATTAAGCCTGATGTTTGTCTTACTTATTAACGACTGATACAAATTAATGAGTAAGGAACTAAATGGAAATGCAGCAGGTCAAACACCTAATTTAGAGGCATCTTTAAATTTTACCTTGTATACAGGCTGTTAGTTTGCATCTGCAAGCAAAGTTTTCAAATTAAATTGGTAAACAAGGTACTATTGGTTTAAGTGCCTGTAGATTAGAGACCATGCTGACTTAGCTACATTTCTTTTTAACAGGGTATCTGAGTTAATCACTGTAGATATAATCATTCGGTCTCTTCAATATACAAGCTCTGAGTTTGTCAGGATCAATCCTTAAACAGCTTCCAATTCATTCACCAGCTTTCAGCTCCTCATGACAAAACAGCAGCTTTTCATTAGCAAATCCCAGTTTGGTTTATATCATATGGATACTATTAAACACATGACTTGATTTCCAAAATTATTTTTCTTTTTTTTTTTTTTTCCCTTTCTCACATTACCCTATAATTCATTTTTGGGACTGAAAATAAAATAGTCATCATCTGTGTTTAAAATGCTTCTCTATTCTGTAAACCAAACATCTTCTTTAGGAATTTCATCGAAACAGTCTTCAAGCCACCACCCAAACATGACTCATTTAGCCACCATTTTGACAAAACAAGACTTCTCCAAATGACAAAATTCTGTCTTTACAGCTTGGGCCTACCTTTTAAAAGTAAAAAAAAACATCTGTAATATAAGTGTAGAAACAAAAATAGGATATTTGCAATCTCCATGTCTGGAAAACTTCATATCATTTAGAAGCAGAATGAACTTTCCTGATATGTAAATGTCATGCCTTTCTATGGGCAGGTCTTACAGGCACAAGGAAACTGATGGGAGTTCTTTTAAAGTCTAAAAGCGTGGTGATTTCAGGAAAGCATTGGAAATTCTGGCCACTTACAGGGAAATCCAAAGAGTTGATGCATATTTCAGAAGCCTAAATTCAATGGACAATTTTGAAAATGTGACTCTCTATCCTCCTTTTCTTTCCATTTCAATTCTTCAATCCAGTAATGACACAAAAGAGGGGAAATCTGCAGAGTTCTGTGATCAGATTCTCAAAATCCCCTCCAGTACATGCTGATTACATTTTATCAGTCTAAGGTAGACTCTAGAGATCCGAAATGTGCCTCATAATTGAATACTTATTAAGTAGGTTGACACCTCTCCACCAAGATCAGACCAGCTTTAACTACAGTTTGACCTCTTTGTTATCTCCAGCTTGCCATGGAATGAGCTCAGTTTTCAGTTTGGGTCATTTCCACCCCGCTCCCACATGGGCATACAAAACCATGTTTTAAAACAGATTGAAAATAAGACATGAAAATTGAGTGCAGCACAGTTGAAGGGAATATAAAGGAAACTCGCTAGGCTTTTGGTCCCAATTTTCACATTAAGTAAGATGCTTTTTCTTCCTTTGCCCTGGGAGTCAATTTTTTGCCATACTTGAGCAAGGGAAAAAGACTCCCTTTCCTGGAAGCCTTCCCCAGTCTGAAGATGCAACTTCAACAGTCAGCACCAAGCTGGGCAGCGAGCCCAGAAGCTCTCTTATCAACACACCAATGTCAAGCAAGGGCACGCTGTCCTCTACCTAAACCTCCTCCCAACTGAAATCTCTTACGATGCTCCGCGCGGCATCATTTCTTTCTCCCCCACTCCCAAAGTGCCAGGGAAAGCAGCCAAGTTTGCAAATACACCTCTAAAAAAAAAAATAAAAAAGAAAAAAAGAAATCTAGGAACTGCCACACACTTAAAAAACCCATCTGAAGGAGGGAACTTACGTTGCCTTTTTCAAATTTATTGACAGTGTTGATGCAGTTGTAGAGAACGCGCTCTCCCGTGTCTCCCTGGTCACCAATGAGGCAGACAAAGACGTTGGCATCCGTGCCGCTCCCACTTACCGTCCCAGTGCAGACTGTCACCCGGTATTTTATCACTGCAGGGACATAAATTAATAAAACAATTTCAGCCACACGATTAATTGCCACTGAAATTTACTGCGTTTCCCGCAGACTTGCAATTAATTTTGAGTGTTCATACTCCTCGTCGGTGCTTCTGCTGATGTATTGGCTTTTATACCTCTGTGTTGTCACCAGGAAAAGAAAAAAAAAAAAGCCCAAAACAATGGGAAGTCCTGAAATGTTAAGAAAATCCATAAAACCTCTCCAGAGAAGCACACCCTTCAGGTAAAAGCACATGAATTGGAGTCCATAGCCTCCTTGGGCCATAGCCCTCCCACCCCTGCTTCTGCCTTCCCAAGAGGGTCCTGGTGACAGGGGGCCTTGTAACAACGTGTTTGGGGTAAAACATGGTTTTTAGCATTCAGGGACATGACAGGCAGACAAAAAGAGGTCAAAAGGGCTGAATGCACAGGGACCTGAGGAATGGACTCTTCATGTTGGCTTCATGGGGCAGGACAAGCCCAGTTTGCCCCATCTCCACGGGATCCTCAGAGTGCAGGAGGATGGATTGCGTCTTGTCTCCTTGTCATCTTTGAGATTTGGGATTTTGCTGGATGGGTTTTGAGCTGCCACCTTCCTCCCGTCACCCTGCCTTCATCTCTTCTCTCCCATCCCACTGAGGAAGGATTTCCAGAGTAAATTTCACAACAAAGAACCAGCCTGCTGGCCGGGGACAGAGACCTTTACCTCCAGCATGGGGAAGGGACAAGGAATGCTCCCATCAGCAAGCCAAACACATGGGTGCTGCGTCTCACCCCTGCTCAGCACAACTGCTCCTCACAGGAAAGTGCCTGCATTTGAACTCGAGCAGCCCTCTCCACAGTTGATTGAAAATACATTTCAAAACCAGGTTTATTTACATTTTAATAACATCTGCAATTACAATTACTCTTCCTCTTCTGAGGAACTGCTCAGCTGCATGCCGATCACCGAGTTCATTGGAAATTTCAGGAAACAGGGGACTCATGGTCTACTGACTGTGGATCCTCGTTGGGTGCTTGGGTGAAAATAAGAGACATCCCGATGGCCACCCTGCGATATTCTGCTCTTCGGAGTCCCCCCTCCAAGTTCATCTAATTCTTGTGACACAGGGTTAAGGCAGAGGTGCTTGCTAAAGGAAGCAATTGCAAGCTCTGCATCTTTCCTTAATTAACCCCCAGTTCAACCCTAGTTAACCCGATGAATATTTCAGATCGCTCATACGTACAGGAAGGAGCCTAAGCTGTTCTACAATTGTTCTGTGCATCTTCCTGTACATTTCTAGGTACAACTGCATAAGTGTGCATACTGCTAAAGCACAAAAATGATGGTTTAACTCTAGATTGCATTTCAGTTAAGCGTGCTTTCTGTGAGCATCCCTTCAAACCTGGCACTTCACATTTTAAGGGGGGGCTGGGAAAAAATATGAGCTATGGGGAAAAAAAAAAACCATCTCTGGAAGCAATTGTGCTGTGGCCAGATCTCCCCCATCTCCCACCGCAGAGAAACCCGCTCAGAAGAACAGCCTGGGATTTCTGAGGCTTCATGCAGCTAATGATGCACACAGAAAATACTGCAGAGAGAAAGTGCCAGAAAGGGAAGCTTAATTGAATTGCATCGGTCTGCCTGCACATCCCTTACACAAAGAGGGTTTCTTTCCTTTCAGGTCCTAAGCGAGCCCCTGCACAGAGCCCGTGGCCCTCACCTGGCATGACTTCAGTCACCAGCGATCCCTCCGCAGGGAGCTCCCGCACGATCTCATTGTCGTCTTCATTTATATCTAGCCAGCGGCCGCAGTTGAATGAGTATTTTTCTTTTGTCAGCGTTTTCAGGAGAGTTACCTTCATTAAACCAAAACACTGCGTGAGTTCAGAGGCTTAAAGACAAAAAAGCAACAAACTCCTGATGATTTTGGGTTTTTTTTTGCCTGAGAAGCAGGAGTAGGTAGGAGCAGAGAAATAGCACACGTTAATCATAGGATCATAGAATCCAAGAATGGTCTCTGGGTTGGAAGGCACCCCAAGGATCACAGAGTTCCAACCACCCTGCCACAGGCAGAGACACTAAGCTCTAGGCCTGGAGCTACACAAGGTTGCCCAGGGCCCCATCCAACCTGGCCTTGAACACCTCCAGGGACGGGGCATCCACCCCCTCTCTGGGCACCCTGTTCCAGCCCCTCACCACTCTCTCTGGAAAGAACTTCCCCCAAATATCTAATCTAAACCTTAATAACGAGACCGTCACCCAGGTTCACACACCGCAGCGATGCAGGGAGTGACGTTTGTCATAGCTGACGGTTTTCACTCCTTCCTTCTCCAACCGCTCCACAGCCTTGAGGAAGTTTTGATGGATACAGTGGCTGTTAGTAATCACTCATGCTATGCCAATGTGTAAATCCAGAGAGCAAATCGCAGGTGGCACTTGCACTGCTGGTCCCTGCAGCTCGAAACCAGCGCATGGCACATTTAGACAACACTCGGGTAACAGCAATGAGAACGACCAGAGCTCTGCAGTGGATTCAGAAGGGGTAAAGAGTGAGTGATGTGGGGCTCTGCAGAAGGCTGGAGAAGCAAGTAAAGCGGGGTTATGATCAAGGTCTACAGACTCACAGGTGGCACAGAGAATGCAGAGGGAGGTCAACTATTCGTCTCTGCTACAAGAATGAAAGTGCATCAAATGAAGCCTGTAGAGCAAAGGTCAAAGCAAACAAAACCTCAAAATCAACCTGTTGAGTCTTTTGCAAACATTGTTAGAAGTTTAATTGTTCAAGAGGGGAAGACTGGAACTTTTAAACAAATGAATGTGAGTGAAACCTATTAAATTCTTCCTATTTAACAGATCCTGTTCAGGAAGTCTCCAATGGGAAATATTTGAAAACTGGAAGAGAAACATCACGAGTGCTTATCCTCTTCATACTGTTCTCTGATCATGTATGGATGTGACACAGGAGAGAGGATGCTGGGCTAGATGGAACTTTCATCCTGACCAGTATGGCTGTGCTTGTGTTCTTGGAATACAAAATGGAAGCCTGCCCTGACATGAAGGAAAGTGGGCATGAAATGTGTGAGGAATGGAGCAAAGCACTTATCATCTAAGTTCGTAGATGCTAATATGGATGCACAAGTGATGGGATTCATGTGCCATGAGGCTGATGCATCCAGAAAACAAGCCGTACGCAGTCAGGTTGATTTAATATATCTTCACCAGGATTGCTTAGGCAGTTTGGCCCATAGTGAATCCTAGACATACTGTCAGATCTCTCTTGTTCTCCCTGAACACAATTTCTGTGCAGGAAAAGAGAACAGCCCAAGGAAACATATACTTATGCAAGATCTAACCATTCTTGCTCATCATCTGTGAACAAGCCAATAGAGATGATTGCAGTGGCCCAAGGTCTGACCAGCACTTTCTCTTTGATAAGGATGACAGCCAGACACCTTCTACCACCAGACAGTGAGGACAGCAGTACTTGATGACCTCGGGCTATTTGGGTACATATGCTTTCATGGTTTCCTGACAATGCAGGAGAGCAGAATCTGTCAGAGCATGTTAGAGGCACATGTGAAACATCTCCAAGAGGTAAATTGTGATTTATTATCACAGTTAGGTATGGTAGCACAGCAAAAAACCCGCATTTTTTAAGTGCAGAGAACATCTTCCAAGCTCTGCAGGAGCATGGGTGAAACTTAAGAGATGAACTTGCTGCCTTCCAGACTCCGGTGAGGGCTGACAGCACAGTAATCATTGCTGGTAGAAAAAAGGACATAGGACTGAAGACCAAGCAAATCACCCTCTTCATTCCCCAAACAGCACAGTCCGGTCTCTTCTGCAAAGTCTCCATGGGCTCATCCAGTCTGCAAGCATTCATCTCCTGCCACGGGGCTCTCAGCACTCCAGGGCAGTTTATGCTCCACCATACAACAGGTCTCTACCTTAATCAGATTTTTGTTAGGACCAGCCTAAACAGGCCATAGGAGTGGGTCTGCATCCCTGTACAGTGATGTTGTCTGAGTAGGAAGCTTTCTGAAGAGCAAGGGACAAAAACACTGGCTGCAGTGAGGGGGGACTACAGTGTTGGAAGTACAGGGAAATGTGCTTTTCCCCATCACTGGGGCTCTTGGGAGCCACCACTTCCCATGCTCATTTTCCATGCATCACTGGGCTGAACTGAGAAGGACAGGAAAGAGAAGGAATTCCCTCCAAATCCTCTCCCCACATATTTTTGCAAACACTACAATCCACTCTCATCCCATCCCATTTTCACGTAAGATTTCCACTTCCACCCCTCAACCAGCCCACCTGTAAAAGGAGGCACCTCTCACCACTGCACATCAAACTCAGCCGAGGAATGCAGCAGCCCAGGATGGACAGTGCACACCTCTGTCAACATTCTGGATCTCCATGTCTACCTTCCTCTTGCTGTCCTCTCACCTTATTTAGGTGCCAGCCAGCAAAGGGATTTCTTTTCTCATGCCATATCCGAAGCTTATAAAATGTGCCCAGATCAGGGAGCTCAATCTATAGAGGGGAGGAAAAAAGTGTGTTATCCATTTCTGTAAGTCAGCAAAGCATGCACAGAAAGCACACCACTTAAGGGCCAAATCAGAGAGGAATAAAAAAAATGAAATGAAAAAACAATGTTCTTTAAAAGCAATGAACCCTGCTCTGCAAAGATAGTTTGATGCCTCTCTTTTCAGGAGAGGAGAACTTACATGTTGAACCCAGACACTTTTGAACATGAGAGATCCTTGAAACAGTTCTTCCCAGTAAGAACTAGAGTCTGTTTTTAAGCTTCAGCTCTTTCTCAGGGTCTGTGAAGCACAGCCACTCTTCCTCAGAAGGCATCTAAAGGGGGTACAGACTTTGGCTACAGACATGCACTAAAATCCTTTGTTTCTCAATTGTTTTTTCTCTGACTAGTCCATAGTTAAGTCTTGAACACATTTGCTCCTAAATTCAACACACTGCTGAGCTCAGGCCTGTAACTTCATGGAGGCTCCACATCCTCCAAGGAAGCTGATCACCAAGACCAGATAGCCAAGGAGAGGAAACACCATTGCTAATTCTCCACTAAATGGCTCGTGACCATTTTAGGCACTGGGAGAAATATAGATAAATTATTAATTTTACAGGGGCATGGTCTAAACAAGTGGAGCAGTCTATAAGAGGAGTGGGCTTTGCCAGCAGGGGCCACTTTCATCTTCAGGACCCACAAAGGAGATGTGGCACTCATTACCACCATGACTAGATGTCATCACCACCTGAGCAACCGGGAACACCAGCCTAATACCAGTCTGAAGAAGGCAAACCAGAGCCACACATAGGGAAATAATTTGCATCACCATCGAGCTGAATGTCTTCCCCTTCACTTCAGAAAAATCTAATGAGGTAAAGATCTCATACCACGGGTTTTCAGTACAGGGCTGAAGCTTGTGCCCCAGAAAAGAAAATACCAATGCAAATTTACCAATAGCATGCAATTCATACCATGAACTTGTCAGTCTGTCCAGTTTCAAAGTTGTCTGAATTGTTGTCCAGCTTCATCTCATCTGACTTCCCCTTGTCTCCATAAATCTGGAAGAAGATGGTGGCATCTGTCCCTGCATTCTTAATGTCACTTGTCCAGATCCAGAGAGACCAGGGGCTTTCTACAAACAAAGGTTCAAGACATTTTGTTTAAAAAGTAATTTTTAAAGGTGTCCTGGTAAAAAACATAATTATCATTCGTTCTCCTGGGTGGTAGACAGGGTAGGATGGTACAAAGGAAGACTGGGACATTTTACCATTTTCTGCACAAATATAATTGGCTTCTACATAATGTCCAGGAATCAGATTGCCTGGAAATATAATTCTGTGTTTCCATTTAAAATAAAGTGAGAAAAACCATGAGTCACTGCTTTCCAGGTAAGCTATACTCTTATAGAATAGTCTGGGTTGGAAGGCACCCCAAGGATCACAGAGGTCCAACCCCCTGCCACATGCAGAGCCACCAACCTCCAGGCCTGGAGCTACACAAGGTTGCCCAGGGCCCCATCCAACCTGGCCTTGAACACCCCCAGGGATGGGGCATCCACCCGCTCTCTGGGCAGCCTGTTCCAGCACCTCACCACTCTCTCTGTAAAGAACTTCCCCCAAATATCTAATCTAAACCTTCCCTCCTTTAGCTTTAGTCCATTCCTCCTTGTCCTGCCATCGTCTGCCCTTTGAACAAGCTGATTCCCCTCCTGTTTCTCTGCTCCCTTCAGGGACTGAAAGGCTGCAATGAGGTTCCTCTGCAGCCTTCTCCTCCAGGCTGAACAAGGCCAGCTCCCTCAGCCTCTCTTCATTGTAGGGGAGCTGCTCCAGCCCTCTGATCATCTACATGGCTCCTCCAAACCCTCTCCACCAAGCCCCACATCTTTCTTGTATTGGGGCTTCAGCTCTGGACACAGGACTCCAGCCGGGGCCTCAGGAGGGCAGAGCAGAGAGGGACAATCCCTTCCCTGTCCCTGCTGAATACCACTCTTCTGATAGAGCCCAGGATGTCATCATGGAGCCCAGAATACTCTTCAACACCATACATTACTAACAGGGTAATCCAGGGGTGTGCTCCACCTCTGTGGTTTCAGTATAGCTCTCCATCACCTACAACTCCAGCTCCAAGGCCCATTTTAAAGCCAGGGAAATACTGTCCCCTGCACAGATATTTTTCAAAAGTTTTTAAATTATTTAAATGCCCAAATCCTTCCTGAGTTCAGTTAGTGCTTGTGTCACTCTCAGCGACGTGCCCGAAGATTGGGGCTAATCTTCCTCTCTTATGTCTTCACCCAGCATCTCAACTGTTAAGAGCTGCCCCTTCTCGTTGGTTTTCATACCAGAGGCTGGTCACACACATCGAGGTGACGCTGTATCCTCTGAAGAGCCCCTCATCTGCATTCTTTACTGATAATGAGGTGTTTGGTTTCTGCAGGCCTTGCGGCACCTGCAGGAGAGGGAGCAGCTTTCCTCCCTGACTCAGGCGTCAACTGAATTATTAACGAATCGTAAGGAAAGAATTGCTACCCCTTTCGGGACGCCTGGGCCCACACGAGCGGTGGCTCGACCTTCAGAGCCCAGAGTGGGATATGAAAACACGATGACATGCATATAAATTAGATTCTCACTGATCCAGCCAGCACTGGGCTGCAGAGCACAGGCGACACATACTCACGGAATTAGGGTGGAGAGGCAGTGCTCTTTTAGATAAAGTTTTCCCCTTGTTTTAATAATATCCAAAATGTTGGTGGCCACTCCCCTTTGAAAAGCACCAGCAATCTTTATCAGGCCAGAAATTAAGCTAAGGCAAGTCTGCATACAGCATGCGACGTTCTCCCTGGGGAAAAGAGCAAGGGCAATCCAGACACCAGAGGCTTCTCTCATCTGTCTGTTTTGGCCTCCTTGACCTCCTGCTGAAGGGAAGAAGAGCAGTGATGCATGCAGGGAGGGGGGAAAGAGAAACTTGTACCAGAATTAAATGCTGGTACAGGGATGTCAGGGAGAAACCACACAGGGAGAAACGTGGGTGAGCTAGGTCTGCAGCTGCCAGAGGAGACCAGGCTGCTCCCCAAATGCCCATCCCAAGACTCACTGGGCGCATCCCCCCATTTCCTATCCCCTCACATCAGGGGATCCGGGCAGTATGGAAATTCTCAGAGCCAGAGCAAATATTCCCCGGGGTACAAACACCAGGGAGGGCTAGACCTGACACAACAGCTTCCAGGATAACGTTTAAGGTGGGGGGAAGGGGTGATAAAAAAAAAAGAAACACTGAGAACAAACACAAGCTACACATCCGCTGGGGAAACAGCTTGCAAACGCTGCACAGGGAGCCGTTTCACCATGGATACCCGAAGTGAGATTGAACCAAGCTTTGATCAGCTCTACAGAAAGGGCCGGTCCTGCATGCACAGGGAGATAGGCAAGATGACATAATAGGTCTTTTCTAACTTCAAGTCTTACACTTCTATAATCTGGCAGCTAAAGGTCACAGATTTCTCAAGGCTAATGCTCTCTGTCTATCTCCTGCACTGCGGCAGCGGGGGAATTAGCCTGTCAATAACAATCAGAGCTGATAATGGAGGGTTAAAGGTTGCAGATGCTTTAGTCAAACGGACAGAGTCGGAGGTGCAATGTGGTTATAACACTGACTAACATTTAGATAAAGCTTATTTAAATGAACTACTGTTTAAGCAGGAGCCCACACGAAGCTTTCGGATTAAACTGTATCTATTATCCTAATTAAAACATTCTGCTCTTACACATACGTGCTGGAGCAGGCGAGACAGCAGCAACCCATTCTGCTTGGTGCAAAAAGTCTTTTAGAGAAGAGGAGGCTGAGGGGAGACCTTATCACCTCCTCCAGTTATCTGAAAGGAGGTTGTAGAGAGGTGGGCGATGGTCTCTTCAGCCAGGTGACAGGAGATGGGACAAGGGGAAATGGTTTTAAGCTGTGCCAGGGCAGGGTCAGAGCAGATGTGAGGGGAAAATTCTTCACTGAAAGAATTGTGGAAGAAATGTGGAACAGGCTGCCCAGGGAGGGGGTTGAGTCACCTGGATGTGTTTAACAGACAGGTAGATGAGGTACTTAGAGATATGGTTTAGCATAGGACAGGAATGGTTGGACTCAATGATCTTAAAGGTCTTTTCCAAACTTCTGATCCTGTGAAAATGCAGCCAGTGAGGCTGAGTGCTGGAGCCGTGCGTGGTTGGATGAACAAGCTGGTACCCTGCCCTGCACAGCACAGGGCAGCACCTCCCCACAGACATGAGCAATTGCCTCCCTCTAGGGAAGAGGCTTCAGATGCTGCGCTCACGTGCCTCCTTGGCAGCTGGACAGGAGGAAGAGACGGTTTTCGCTCAAGGCCAAGAGTATAAAAGTTGTAGTTGGAAGAGTTTGGGTTTTCTTACTGCCTTCCCCCAAGTTTGTCTTTTTCTTACACTGACAGTCTGTATCCATCTGAAATAGGGAGGTTTTGCTTCTGTAGTGGTAAGAAATGTAGCCTGGCTTGTCTGCAAAGGAGAGGCCAGGTTGGATGGGGCCTTGAGCAGCCTGGTCTAATGGAGGGTGTCCCTGACCATGGCATGGTGTTGGAGCTTGATGATCTTTGGGGTCCCTTCCAACCCGAACCATTATATGATTCTATGTTTTAAAAACTCATGCAGGACTCAATTCACTCTACCTGATCCCTCTCATATTGCATGGGTGACACTCAGGGTGTGTGGCACAGGGACAGGGTGCTTTGGGTTTGCATCACAAAGTTTGGGGGGAGAGGAGGAGGGGCTTCAGGGCTCACTTCTGTTGAGAAGCTGCCAGAAGCTTCCCCCAGGACCAACAGAGCCTGCACCAACCGGCTGAAGGATGGACCCACTTCTTGCCAAGCAGTGGTAACATCTCTGGAGTAACATATTTAAGAAGGGAAAAAAAAAACCCACACAAGCAGCAGGTTTTTGCCCCCAGAGAAGGGGGTGAGAAAATGTGAGAAACTCTGCAGGCACCAAGGTCAGGCAAGAAAGAGAGGGAGGAGGTGCTCCAGGAGCCAGAGCAGAGATTCCCTGCAGCCTGTGGAGAAGACCATGATGAGGCAGGTTGTCCCCCTGCAGCCCATGGAAGATGATGGGGAGCAGAGATCCCACCTGTGGAGGACTCCATGGTCAAACAGGGGGATGCATGTGAAGGAGGCTGTGACCTGGTGGGAAGCCCATGCTGGAGCAAGCCACCACAGGCAGCAGCTGGGAGCTTGTACCTACTTTTCAGTCTTCTCTGGCGCAGGGAAACCATTTCGTAGAGCTCCCGCTCTATGAGACCATCTCCTTCATCTTCATCCAGCCACTTCCCACATGGGAAGGTTTGCTCAATACCAGTGAAAGGGCAATAAACCACCACCTAGGAAAAAAAGACAGGGAAGGTGTGTTTGAATATTCTGTTGCTGGCAGCCCACAGGACCTTGATACTGACAACATAAGTAACTGAGGCAAAGACAGAGCTGGAGATCTTAGTTCTGCTCTACAAATCAGGTTTTCTGGACCAACATGAACTGGACTGGTTGCACAATTCTGTCTGCTATTCCCACTTTTCCACAAGTATACCACAATGGGTCAACCAAGAAACAGGAAAACACCAATGGGAACAGGAACATGCGGTGTGGTTGCAGGAATCTGCACTGTGTCAGTGTGCAACATATGTCCTGCACCACACCAATGCACAGTAGGGTTTGCAGGAAACATGGGGTAAAAAATTCCTTCAAATACATCTTAAGCTTATTTTGGTTTCCAGGGAAACTCATTTTCTCCCAGCTTCAGGGTAGGCAGCGGCCTCCCTCTTCACCTTCCTGCTGATCTGGTACAAGATCTCACATCACATATTGCTCCATTGCTGCCAGTAACAGCTGTGGTCAGACACTGGTTGGGGTTTTTTGGGTTTTTTTTTGATTATTTATTTTTCCCGAGCTCCAAAGCCGCATCAAAAAACTTGAGGAAAGAATGATAACTTTGGATTGCTCAGCACAATCCAAGACTGCATTTCTGTTTGGCCCCTTGGGTGAACATCTGAAGGTGCTTTTGGCTCTGAGCAGACAATAATCTCTATAGTTGTGACTGCAACAGGGCAATCAACCCAATTATCAAATGATTGACTTACCTAACTAATGTGCCTTTGAGGCAATCAGCTACTACCATGCATTATGTATAATATTGACTTGTTAAACAGGGGATATTGTCATCCAAATAACAGCAGGGGTTCTTTTTGCTTGCTGGGTTCAAGTTATAAATAGGAAACAGTCTACAGACAACTGAGTCTCACCTTCTCACAAAACCAACCAGAACTGACACCGCAATTATCATGCCCGATGGTGACTCTGCTGAGAGGGCTGAGAAGAGCTGCTATCTCCACGTTAAAGAGATCTGTTCTGGCACGTTCAAATTCACCTCCTTCCAAGAAAATCTTCCCACTGTTCTTTAAGCCTTTGGAGCCGTGGAGGATCACATGGATCTTGGAGTTTGTGCCAGCTCCTCTGATATCTCCGGTCACTACAGCAACGTTGTAGACAATACCTGAAGGAATCAGGAATTCGGTTAGGAAGAAAAGAAGGGAGGAAGAAAGGCTGAGAATAATAAGTTTTTATGGGATTGTCACTGGGTTCTGTTTCTCACTTACCTTTTCAGTTCCTGACTTACACAGTGCCATCCTTCTTCGGTGTTTTGTGTTACATGTACCCCTGAGAAACACACCACTACCTTCAGACTGTCCAAACGTGTTTGTGGTGACAAACTCACTCAAAAAACACATGGTGTTTTTTTTAATCACAATCTGGTGATGACTATGTGAAGAAAGTGAAAAAGCTGAACAGGCAACTAGGCCAGTCCCTTGATTTTGAGAGGTACCAAGCACCAGACCTCTCAGAGGATGCTGAGAGGTGCTGCTTTAAAAGGTGGTGGCAAAACCTGTAGACCCAGAAAACTGACAACATGGGGTCAGCGGCTTACAGTTGCTGAAGAAGCCCAAAAAGAATCTCATTGCCACTGCAATGAGCTAAGGATCTCAGGAAAGCAAGACCTGGGAGAGGTACTGGCCCAGCTGGAACTAAGAAAAATATTTGTGAAAAGAAGTCTGGATCCGTAACAGTTTGCTTGGGTTCTTTTCTAGCTCTGTTGATCTAAGAAAGATAACACTTCCCCATACAAGCTTTACTCCTCAGAAAGGTTAATTGACAGGTTTATCTTGGGGCTGTATCATGGCATCAAATAAGACAACTGTAATGGTGTTTTAGCGAGCAAGCATTAAATGGCTGGGGTCCAAGCCAAGTTCTTCCTTTGCTTAAATCACCAGGAAATTTCACTAAGGACTTTGCACAAAGTAGAAATTTCAGAACTCACTGTCTTCCAAACAATCCTCTCTTTCTTTAAGGTTTACATCAAAAATTGTATTCAGGCATGTTTTACTGTGCATATATCTTCAACAAAACTCATGGAAGCAGGAAGAAAAGCACAGTGATGAATAGTAAATGACTAAGAGAAGCTCTTGGTAAACAACTTACATTTTCTTAAGATATTTTTCTTTGCCTCCCTCTAATTTTTCCCAACACAGGCCCTGCAGTCAGGACTATCCACTCAGACCGTTTTCCCCTGCACATGCAGGGAGGAGTATGAGCGCTGCAGATGTTGAAGACCATGCAGCGAAGTGAAGAACAGCTGTGATGTGCACAGTCAAAGTGTTTACCTCTGTGCTAATAAATAAATACAGGCAGAACACTGCCCAAACAATCCTCTGCCTTGTAGTAACTTGTTTTATTACTTTATAACCAGGTTGCTTTTAGCAGAGACATAACTTTTGGTTGTCTCGGCTATAACCATATTGGATGATCAAAAAGCCAGTTTTAGGGCTTGGCACCACCCTTCTTCTTTTCTAAAGTGACACATAATTCCCCAGCCCAGAAACTGAAGTACAAAATGATCAGAGGGCTGGAGCACCTCTGCTCTGGAGACAGGCTGGGAGAGTTGGGGTGGTTCAGCCTGGGGAAGAGAAGGCTGCAGGAAGACCTTAGAGGAGAATTCCAGTATCTAAAGGGGCTACAGGAAAGATGAAGAGAGCTTCATTATCAGGGATTGGTTATCAGGGAGGGTGGTGATAGGACAAGGAGGAATGGCCTTCAGCTGTAGGAAGGGAGATCTAGATTGGCATAAGAACATTAGGAAGAAATTTTTCCTAGGGAGAGTGGTGAGGACCTTGCACAGGGTGCCCAGAGAAGCTGTGGCTGTCCCTGGATCTCTGGCAAGGTTCAAGGCCAGGTTGGATGGGGCTTTGGGCACCCTGGGCTAGTGGAAGGTGTCCCTGTCCAGAGCAGGGGTTTAGGGTTTGATGTCCCTTCCCAACCAAACCATTGTATCATTCTATGGATATGCATTACTGTGTGGCACATTGGTGACTGCAGAAATAACAGTCCACTTTCTGAAAGGTGGTGAGTGACTTGCTGAAGTAAAAGCCAGATCTTTCATCCTTTGCCCATCAGCTCCTTTTCTTGGTGCATCAGATAATAAATCAACATGTAGGTACTGCACAGTTTCACCAGTGAGATGTGGAGGTGGGAAATATGATGGCAGTTCAGAGATCCCCACACAGAACTGCCTGTCACCAGCAGATGGTCCACTGCAGGAATCCCTGAGCACAAGGCATTCAATCTTCTAAAAAACCCCATGGGTACAAGTATTAATTAGGCCTTTGTATCTGCATTTCCCACCTTGGATTCAGCTCATGACTTTACCTGTGGCCTCAGTGCCTCCAACAAGAATGTCCCTCTGGATTTTTCCATCATCTTCATCTAAAGCAAACCAGCGTCCAACTGGGAACTGGTACACACATTTATTGCCAATGTCTTCAATGATCACCTAAAAGAAAAGAAGCAGCACTTCACAAAATACACATGGAAAAAGCAAAGGTGTTACAAGAGGGGTGACAGAAGAGTAGAAGCCTAATGTCTCACCTGATACATAATATAATCAATACCCAAGCAGGTCCCTCTCTGCTCTCTAATTAGTACTCACAGAATTTCAGACAATCAGCTAGTAAAAGAACAGACTTCATTCTTTTCTTTTTTTTTTTATCCAGTGAACTCAATCTGTATCTCTCACAGTGTATGAGACCAGATGTCTCTGCTAGCAAGACCAGCTGGCTGGCCTGTCTTCCTTCTCTCCAGAGCCCGTTTGCTGGCTACTCTTCTCCATCAGCTGAACGACAGCTCTTTGTTCTGCTCTGGGAACAGGCTGTCTTCTTTCTCTCTTGGTTTTAGAGCTTTGTTATTAAACAATACGAAGGAATTTCAGGACAAATCAAGACTATTGGATCAGCTTGATCTAGTAATGTCATGTTATCCCACTCAGATATTCCAGGATGGAACCTTTGCAAAGACAGCCACGAAACCCTGTGGTAGGAATAGTTTTTGACTTGGAAAGATTTCGCTTTTGTCCTTCCTCTAGAGACATTTCTTCTGACACAAACCAGGGAACAATCTTCCCCTTCAAGCCAGTGCATGTAACCCACTTGAAGTTTCTTGCATGTCCTGCTGAAGCATTTCCTATCAACAATCCAAAGTTGCCATAGAGGCCCTGCAGTATTTTAAACAATGAGTGAAGAGTACTGGAGATTTTTAGGCAGAAAAGAAATCAAAGTCTCTACTTGTCTGCATGGCTTGTAGATCAGAGAAAGAAAATTCACTGATAGGAATAGAAAGCCATTCCCACTTTTTCTCTGCCTTCACAGTGACCAGGGAGGATCTGAAGTTTGTCCTTTCTGTCAGATTTGTGAAAACTCTCTTTGGGAACCAGAGCTTCCCCTCCTGTCACTAATCCCACATCATGCTGTTGCCTGTAACATCACTGATTCTCCTCGTGCCTCCACAGACATGGACAGCAGTGTCTGCCAGGGCTGGGATTGTCACCATGGGAGAGCACTTCTGTGCTGGAGTGTTAGAGACTAAAATATGTGAGGTTCAGGAGCAATATCAACACTCAGATTCCCCTCTACATGCTGATCTTCTTTGGGTTCATGTTAATGTCTTCTTCTTCGCATATATTTAGAGGCAGAAAACCAGCTCTGAGCATAAGTGACACTGAAAGCTCAGAAAATGTGAGAAGAACTTCTAATGATACTTAGAAGGTTCATCTAGGAGTGACAGTGCTAGAGTCCCCAAAGATTAGAGCCAATTAGAGAAAAACATCCACCAACAGTAGAAGATAACTGGGCTATGGTTTTGCTCGTTCCTCCAAGCTGTCAGTTGAACTTGCAAGGAAAAAACCTGCCTTTTAATCACAAACATCTCACCAGTTCCTGTGGCAGAACATGGGATTAATGTGTCGGGCACAACTACTCACTACTTCAGATGCTGGGATTTAAACAACCTAACCAACATCAAAACCCACGTCATGCAGACTTCACAGAATCACTGAATGTGTGAGGTTGGAAGGGACATTTAAAGCCCATCCAGTCCAACCCCCCTGCAGTGAGCAGGGACATCTTCACTTGATCAGGTTGCTCAGAGCCCCATCAAGCCTAACCTTGAATGTCTCCAGGGGTGGGGCCTCCATCACCTTTCTATGCCAGTGTCTCACCACCCTCAGAGTGAAGAACTTCTTCCTAATGTCTCATCTAAATCTGCCCTGCTCTAGTCTAAAACCATCACCCCTCATCCTATCGCTCCATGCCCTTACAATCAGTCCCTGCCCGGCTTTCCTGTCGGTCCCTTCAGGGACTCAGGGCTGCAATGTGAGAATAAGGTTCCATTTCTGTGGGGTCATTCAACCTATTTATCACAGGGAACACAACAGCTCTGGTTTTAATTTTCTGCTTTGTCCATTGACAACCAAAACAGTAACTTTCAGTGCAGCATATGGTGATAGTGGAAAAGCATGTGCTAATATTTGTGTTTGTACTACGTCAAACCACCCCGTTATCTAGGATTTACAAATTTGGGGTCAGATCTTCAGTGGATTAAAGCCAGATGTGTTCAGCAACACCAGCAGAGGAAAGAAAATTACATTAGAGGAAAGAGTCACTGTCGTGGTTTAGCCCTGGCTGGAGGCCAGATGCCCACCAAATTCAGTCTACTACTCCCCTTCTTAGTTGGACAGGGGAGAAAATATATATTAAGTGGCTCAGGAGTGAAAATAAGGACAGGAAGAGATCACTTTGTCATCGACGTGGGCAAAACAGACTCAACACAGAGCGAAGAAGAGAAAAACTACTCTATTACACTACACTACAACTACAAAGAACAGTGAAGAAACCCGAGTTGAGAGCACGACCAGGTCTTAAAACAAATGCAACCAGATCTTAAAACACTTTCCCCCCACCACTCCCTCCTTAGCAGACTTTAGTCAGGATTTTGCTCCCTTCTTCCCCTCTGTTCGCTGTACGGGGGTAGCAGGGACTGGGGAAACTGGGGTTCCTGGTACCACCTTCCCCCCACCCCTCCATTCTAAGCAGACTTCCCTTTAGCCATGATCTTGCTCCCTTCTTCCCCCTGCTCGCAGTACAGGGGGGCAGGGACTGGGAAAAAATGGGGTTCTCGGTTACTTCTTCATGAGCTGTTTTCCAGATCTTAAGACACCTCTAACCTCCCCCCCCGCTCCCTTGTTAGCAGACTTCACTCTAGTCATGATTTCAGTCCCTTCTTCCCCCCGATCGCAGCACAGGGAGGGGCAGGGACTGGGAGATGGGGCTTCAGTCAGTCCCTTGCATGTTGGTTTCCTTCTCGGCCAAGGTGGGGGAGGCATTCATTCCACACCCTCCCCCTGCTGCACCGTGGGGTCTCACCCACAGGAGACAGTCCTCCATGAACTTCTCCAATGTGAATCCTTTCCCCAGGGCTTTATCTATTCACCAGCTGCCCTGGCGTGAGTCTCTGCTATGGGTGCAGTCATAAACCACAATGTCTCTGAGTCCCAGTCCTCTGTGGGGTCACCAGCCTCCCCCAGCAAACCAGTTCTGGTGCAAATCTCTCTCTCACTCATCTCTGTGTCTCTTTTTCTCCTCATGGCTGCAGCAGCTTGTTCCAGTGTAGGGTCACAGCGTCTTCCCTATGTCTCCACCTGCTCCATCCAGCGTGGAGCCCCTCCACGGGCTGCAGGTGGGGTCTCGGCCTTTTCCATGGGTTTCTCCACGGGCTGCAGGGGCGTCTTTCTCTCCAGCACCTGGGCCGCCTTCTCCCCCACCCTTCTCCAGCCTTGGTGTCTGCACAGCTCCTTCCATCTTCTCTCTCCCTTCTCCAGTAGCAAAATGCAGCTACTTCCAGGTTGTTTTCTCCTGTATGTGATTCTCAGAGGCGCTTCACTATCTCTCAGGCTGCCACTTGGGCCCTGAATTGCTCGTTGTTTATAGTTCAGGCTGGCAGAAAACTCTAAACTGCTGCTTAAAGAAACCGTCTCAGCAGCACAGCCTCACAAAACTGCAACAGTCACAGAGTTCTCCTCTTAAAATATTCCTTCAACCACGTCATTAAAAGCTGCAATACCTTCACACCTTAGAGCAGGAGATTAAAATGAGGAGGAAAGTGGGAGTGGAAGAAAAGGGTCTTTGTGGCAGGTACATCCTTTTTGCTGTGCCAATGATAAATCACTTAAATTTGGCCAAGCTATAAGTCTTTCCAGCATGAACGGACTCAACAGCTATTTCTTAAGACTCTGGTATCTTTACCGTCCTGGTAATGAGTTAAGTCAACAGAATGAGGGGGGGGACTTGGAGGACCCCGCTTGGAGAACTCCCTCTCATTTGTCAAAGAAACTGCAGTGACTGAGACAGAGAAATATTATTAGCACAGGCAAATTCAAGTCCTAACAACTGGATTTTCTCACTGCCACAAAGTTGCCTGAGATGCTCAACAATTTACCTGATCCCAGAGTGCTCCTCGTTTTCTATCTACCCAATTTAGGTCTGCAGCAGCTGATTGAGATGCACCACACTGGCACACGCCAGGCTGCTGCCAGCACTTCATCAGCACCCCTTTGATCTGCAGAAAAAGCTCCGTGCTGGAGAGGACACTTCTGGGAAGGGGAAAACTTGATTTGAGCCTTTCTCAGTAACCAGGCACCTGTACTGCCAGTGAACATCCTCACTTCTCCCAGCGTCAGGCCACCGATCCCACACCACGCTTACATTAAACACCTCAAGGAGTAACTAACCTTGGCAAGGAACCAGCCAGCAGAGCCACCCTTGTTATTATGACCTATATTAATTTTCCTTAGCCTTCCCAAATTCGGAGCATCGAGCGTGAACTTGTCCTCCGCTCCCTTTTCGAAGTTGTCCTTGTCATTGTCCAGTTTCCTCACGCCTGAGGGGAAGACAAAATAAACACAGGAGAAGCATGGAGGGAAGTGTTACTGGCATGTGTGTGTTTGTAGGTGAAGAAATACTTGGGAATGTCGCCACTGACTGAATCAAATATTCTCCAGGTACCAGCTCTCTGCAACCAGGATTCAAGGTGAAGGCAGAGGACTTTATTTTCTAATAAAAAAGGTACCTTGTCTTAAGCACACAAAAGACCAGGATTTTCATTCTAATGGCACAGTTAGTTACAGCTCTCAAACTTTTCAGAAATATATATCCAGATGGCTCTTGCATCTTTTTTTTTTCCATACCACCACGTTTCTTTTTTACTTTTAATGTCTTTAAAAAAGTCTCCAAACTGTTTTAAAAAAGGCTTTGGTCACAAGCAGCAGATTTTGACGTTTCAGGACATAGGACTCTCTGCAGCACCACATAGGGAGGATTTATTTTCAAATTAGGACCAATCCAGGGATATTGCCTTTTCCTAATCTCACAGGAGCTTGCCTTTATGAAAAGCATTAAAGCCCTGAACCCAGTTGCAACCAATGCTGTCCCTGTTCAAGCAATGCTGCCAGCGGGATTGAATCTGCCCAAGACACCAGTGCAGGGAAAGGTGTCAGAGGGCAATTCGTCCCACTTACCTTAGAAAAGGATGAATCATTTTCTAGAGGTGTTATTTCTCTGTGGAGATATGACAGAGTGTTGGGACAACCAGCTTAGATTTAGACTCCCACTTTCAGACATCTCCAGTGAGATCAGATGAATCTCCTTGTATAAGTCTGGAGAATTAATCAAGGATGAGACCTATCCACTATGTTTCATAATCTGCTCAAGGACACTTGGCAGACATCACCTCATTTTTTTTTTTCCCTTGAATTTGACAGGATAGGTGCAGTACAGAAGCAAGAGTATTTTCTAGCTGGGTGTCTAGGAATTTCTGCCCACCTTTCTTCATGGCATGACCCAGGGAGTGTAGTATTATTCAGTTAAAAAAAAATAATAAAATTAAAAATTAATTTCCTAGTACAACCTACATTTAAAAGAAGAATTTAATTTAAACCCAGGTAATATAAACTTGGGCTAGATTATCTTTCTCAATGGCCAGCCAGGCTCAGCCACTACCTGTGCCACACTAGCAGGGCAACACTACCAGTCCAGAGCCAGAGAAAGAGGGGACAGACAGCTCTCGCTGCAAAACCCCCTGGGTGTAGGATCCCTCAGCAGACAGGCGCTTACTGCCCTGTTTTATGCCAGGTTAATCCGCATTTTCCCCAGGTTCAGGGTGATGTTTTTATTCCTGGTAAGTAACTACAGCCTCGCTCGCAGCCCAGCCATGACTGCAGCTCTGCAAACGCAGCTTCCAGAAGCCGTGGATGTGAGAAACCCCAGAGCTAACAACACCATTTGTTCTGCCTTTCACTCAGCCAAATTATTCTGCATTTGCCAGATTGCTGCTGTGTGTTGTTCACATCGCAGGCCTGCGGAGCGGGAAGAAATATTTTAGGAAGTGATTTGCATTTGAATACCTGTGTCTCCTTTCTCACCGAAGATATTAATGAAGACATCCGCATCTGTTCCACTGCCGCTCACTTCACCAGTAAAAACTCGGACCACGTATTTGTTGACTGCAAGGAGAGAGGCAGAAATCCCAGTGTGTTAATAATTCAGTGGCTTGAATCAAACGGTAATTGTACGGACCAACGGAGGCTGTGCTGGTGCGGTGGTGAAAGCGTGTCTGAACCACAGCTCCAGGTAGACTGAGCCCCTTCTCTCCTCCATAAGAGGAACAAAATCTAGAGGCAGAGCTCCGACCCGGAGTATTCACTGCTCAGGGCAGGGCGAGCAGATCACTCAGTTCCTGGCCTTGATGTTGAAAGTTGAAATCAATGAGAAGAAGGTGCAAATTTTGAAGCTGATACATGGTCATTAAAGGGATTTGGACCCACACACCAGCCTTGCTCTTTCAGAACATCAAGTGAGTTACGGAGCCAGCCATCTGCCAAAGCTCAGACCTGACCCCTCTGGTCCGAATGCCGTCCTAGAGCTATTTTTGCAGCTTAGTTTATGTTGAGCTTGTGTGGTAACAACAAGCATTTTAGGGAAAGGTCAATCACACTGCACGAGCACAAAAATTCGAAGGTGATTACCCGGCTACTCTGAACAGTTTAAAAAAAAACCCAAACTACTCCTTTCCATTTAATGGAGAAACAGGAGTAAAACCCAGGAACTGTGATGCTACACAGCTACATCATGTGGGGCACCAAGAAATGCAAAAATAATGTGGATGAACCCCACCATGAACATTTCACGCTTTCTATGTCAATGAGTTTGAGAAGCAAGTTCTTCAGAGGCATCAGGATGTGTCTAACATGGCTCTAAAGGACACAACAAGGGTGGGCTCAGCTTCTTCTAAAACCAAAGAGAAAACTCCCATGGCCTTCAGTGTCTCTATACTTGGGGCAAACAAGAGAAACATCCCAAAGCTACCTCCAAAGTCCACCTGACTACCTTGCTCCTGCAGGCAAACTCAACTGTGACCGGCATCTAGTGCCACATCCTCTGTGCCGAACCACTTCTGAAGAGAGATAGCAGGACACAAACCAATACTCATAAAGATCGATGCACAATCTACTTCTGAAGCACACATGATATCATATATGCCCTCAACAAAGTATCTATTATATCCTGTATTACTGAGTCCTAGGTATGATGATTCTGCAAAAGGGACAAACGCACAACTCATGCCACACATACCTTCCTTGCAGAAATAAAACTTTCTGTACCACAGTTCATGGTGTGAAACTGTTTCGGGTTTGAATGGCAAGGTTTTGGTAGTAGGGGGGTGCTACACGGGTGGGTTCTGTGAGAAAGTGCTAGAAGCTTCCCTCATGTTTAATAGAGCCAATGCCAGCCTGTTCCAAGATGGACCTGCTGCTGGCCAAGGACAAACCTATCAGTGATGGTGGTAGTGCCTCTGGGATAACAGAGTTAAGCAGGGGAAAAGAACAACTGTGCAAGTGCAGCTGAAGAGAACAGATAGAGTATGTGAGAGGAACAAGCATGGAGGTTGATGGTAGAGCAGATATCCACTAGCAACCCATGGAGGACCCCCACAGTGAAGTAGGTGGAGACACCTGAAGGATGCTGTGACTGGGTGGGAAGTCCGTGCTGGAGCAAGCTCCTGGCAGGACCTGCAGCCTGTGTGCAGAGAGGGGACCATGCTGGAGAAGGTTTGCTGGGATACCAGGCTGGAGCAGTGTGGGCCTGAAGATCTGCACCCTATGGAAGGGACCTGTGCTGGGGCAGTTGAGAAAGAACTGAAGGAATCATGTTGGAGAAGTTCATGGAGGACTGTCTACTGTGGGTGGGACCCCATGGTACAGCAGGGGCAGAGTGTGAGGAGTCCTCCCCTGAGGAGGAAGGAGCAGCAGAGACAGCGTGTGATGGACTGATGCCAACCCCCATCCCTGTCCCCCTGTGCTCCTGGGGGAGGAGGGAGAGAATTAGAGAATGAAGTTGAGCCCGGGAAGAAGGGAAGGGTAGGAGGGAGGGGTTTAAGATTTGGGTTTATTTCTCATTACTTAATTCTGATTTGATTGAAAATAAATGAGATGGATTTTATTCCAAGCTGATTCAGATTTCCCTGTGACAGTCACTGCTGAGTGCTCTCTCCGGCCCTTATCCAAACCCAGGAGCCTTTCATTCTATCTCCTTTCCCCTGCCCAGCTGACGAGGGCAGTGATAGAGAAGCTTTGGGGGGCACCTGGTCCCCAGCCTGGGTCAACTCACCACAGTAACATTTCCCCTTTGGCAGGTGAAAAGTTAGGGAAGAAGCTTCTCTCAGCTTCCCAGCCTGCACCAGAAATTAACGCCCTCAGGAATATCACCACAAACCCCGGGTAACCACTCCCAGAGCAGGTCACCTGCCTCCTCCTCCTCCATAATCAGTGTATATTAAAAATTATTGTAAAAGATGGCAGACACTTTGGTGCACATGCTTCCCCTGAGGCAGAGGATGTGAGAGCAAGCGTATGAAAAGCGGTTGTTAGGCCATTCCCTGAATCATAACGATGTGCTCAGCTCCCTGGGTGAGGAGCACAAGGGCAGAGCCCCAACAGAAGGGAAAATCACCTGTCATGGTTTAATGAATGTGCTCTGAAAAGGCTAAAAATTGAGCTGACATTCTTGGCGCCCCATCACAAAACACGCCATTACAAATAAAATAATAATGATAAAAGTGCAATAAACACTAAATAACAAGAAAGAGGAGGGCAGAGCCAAGCTCAGACAAAGGAGAAAATGCCTCAATGCTTCTCTTTAACTCTTTTGCTTCAGTTCATAGAACTCCAACAACCTGCTAGACATACGCCAACACCAGAGGATTTCATCTGCATTAGCCCAGGGAAGAGATGGTGCAATTTACAGCTCCCATTTGGCCACTAAACCGCCCTAACTAAAAGTGACCCATTGTAACACGGCATCTTTAATCACAGGGCACATTTATCAAGCAGTTCCTTGCACCTCCCGTAGAATATTTATTCTGATGTCAGTGATTAATTGCCCCCTCCATTTCCAGGGGCCAGAACCTGATGGGATGAAAAGATCCACAAAAGGACAAGCATCAGCAGCTGAAGTCTGATGACTCTTGTAGGATCAGGCTCTGTGCCTCTGAAGTACAGACCAGAAGGATGCCTGAACACACAGAAAGCACCAAAGATGTGTAGAGAACACACCAATGAAGAGCAGTCAGCATCAGTGACCAAAACAGGGCAGGAAGGGCACGGTGTACAGGTTCTACAGAAATACATCCGGTCAGCAAGCAAAACCCTGGTAAAATTATTTGCTAGATCAAATGCCCTGAAAGGTTTTTCACTGGCACTGTATTTCAAATGTAAGGTTTATAATTACATCATTTGACAACCTGTCTAGAACACCAAGTGCTCCCATGGGCTCTCTACACACAGAAAGTTGCTGTCAGAGTGTCAGCACCTTGACAGGGGTGATTTCTGAGCCTGTAGAGATGGGCAGTAAGTTGGGTTATCATTTTGGGCTGGTGGCAGTCATAGGGCACTGCCCTGCAAGGGGTTAATGTTGTCTCATAAAATATAAGCAAGGTCAGGGTGCATGGCATGGGCTTGTATGCCTCTTCTCCATACTCCTTGCAGATGTGTGTCCACAGGCAAAACTACTCCAATACCATCACTAGTGGTATTTGACTTAGGTCTGGACACATCCCTGCTTCCTGCACCACAGGATCACGCCCAGTGTGTTCTCACCAGGTTTCCCCCTAAATTTTTTCCCTATGTTCCCAGCTCTGAAGGTGTGTGAACTCCAGCCAGCCCCCACTATCTGCCCCACTCAGCTCTGCGTGGAGGACAATTTTAGTTCCTTCAGGAAGCAAACAGGATCAATCCTGAGCCATGCTGAATTTCTGCCAGCATTCTCTCCCTCTCCAAGCAATTCTGTGCTCAGCTGCGGCAGCGAAAGGAGCTCTTCATTCTGTTCAGGGGTCCTTCTGTGCTTCATACATCAGCATATCTTACAGAATTACATGGTGGATGTGCAAATCTAAATAGAGAGGGATGCGACATCTCAAATAGACAGCCAGGATTCAGCTGCTAGAAGCACGCAGGCAAAGGCTCTCATTGCAGCCAGGCAGAGATCTGGCTGAAGTCAAGCACTCTTCATTTTAAGCATGGGTGGATGTTGTTCCCGCTTCTGTAAGCCCTTAATCATACATTATTTAAAACAGTAACATCATCTTTTCAAAAATACCCACTTGGCTTTTTTTTTTTTTTTCCTCTAAATCTCAATACATGGCTCTGAGTTCATCTGTGAAACAGAGATCAAGATGTTGCCTGGATATTTTTGATGTTGTTGTTGTTGTTTTTTTTCTGAATGCTTCTCCTAGCGCCGGGAACACGTGAAATGTAGGGCTGGTAAAAGCTGTGACTCCATCGAGCAGTGGGGGCTCGCTGCAGCGCCGGCACGGAGAGGGGAGCTTTCCTAGAAGCTAAATTAGCAGCTTCAGAGCCACACACTGCAAGATGCCAAGAGCAAATCAGCTAGCAAAAATCTAGTAGCAAGAGCAGTTAGCTATTTTCTGCTTTCTTTCCCCTTCCCATTGCAACACACAAGCACAAACGTCCTGTGTGGTTACAGCACGTTCCTTTTCTGTACAGCTGGGTGCCTGCTCCATCAGAGACAGCCCAGCTCCCCCTGACATCTCTCATCGAGCACACTGACGCACACAAAGCTGTCCCAGGAAGGCATCTGGGAAATGTTGCCGGGATGCCATCTCTGGGAAGCAGTGGGGTGGCACTGACTGATACGACCCCACCGCACTGATTTAGTGGAGGTGTGACAGTCGAGCTGCTTGCCTGCTACTCATCAACTCAGCCACAGTGCTCAGCGGCTGAGAGGGAAGATGGATACTGCACTGTGGGCTAGAGCCAGGCTCTTTCTGACAAGAACCAAAGGGGCTTGTTTCAGTGAAGGGCTGTGATGCTACAGGCACTCCTGACAATGCTCCTGGGGGACAAAGAGCATGGAGCTTGCAGCCCTCCTACCTCCTGTGTATCCCATCTAGGCTGGCCCTGCTGCCATGTCCACCCCAAGGACCTAGAGGTGCAGCCCCATCCTGATGCATTGCCCAGCATTTGTTTTTTTTTCCAGTCCCAGAACCATCTCTTTTCTGCCCCCAACCATGGAAGACAATGCACAGAAACATACCAGGCAAATCTGTCTACCTGCTCAGCCATGTGATGCTCATCTGTTCACACTGTTTATTTAGCAATGTGATATCATGGTCACCTGAAACACCACAGGATGGAATTGCCTAGCAAAATCATGTCACTAATATTATTTGGGGCACTAGACAAGGTGTTTGCCTACAAGCTGCTGAGTTTGCAGCAGCAGGCGTGCGAGATGTCGGGAACGAAACAATGTCAACCACGCTTCGTTACCTTGAGTTGCCACGACCCAGAAGGCACAGTGAATTCCCTGCTAGACATCCTTTCCCTCCTTCCCTGTGCAAGACCCACCAGCAGAGCAGGGCAGTGGCACAGCATCCAACAGCTAAGACAAGTCACAGCCTTCAGAAGCGAGGCCTGCTGGGTTAAAAGCAGAGAGCTAATCACAGAATCATAGAATCATAGAATGGTCTGGGTTGGAAGGGAGCCCAAGGATCACAGAGCTCCAACCTCCTGCCACAGGCGGGACCACCAGCCTCCAGGCCTTGATCTACACAAGGTTGCCCAGAGCCCCAGACAACCTGGCCCAGAACACCTCCAGGGATGGGGCATCCACCACCTCTCTGGGCAGCCTGTTCCAGCCCCTCACCACTCTCTCTGTAAAGAACTTCCCCATAATATCTAATCTAAACCTTCCCTCCTTTAGCTTTAGTCCATTCACCCTTGTCCTGCCATTGTCTGCCCCTAAAGAGTTGATTCCCCTCCTGTTTGTAGCTCTTTTCAGGGACTGGAAGGCTGCAATGAGGTCCCCCTGCAGCCTTCTCTTCTCTAGGCTGAACAAGCCCAGCTCCTGTAACCTCTCTTCATAGTCAAAGTCCTAGGCAGCGGTGGGTTCTCCTCAGGAGGTGACTTTCGGCAGTCACCTTCTTGTTTTCACAGTGCTCCCAAAGCTGGCACTGCTCAGGATCCAGCCTGTGCAGCTCACAGCCCAGCAGCCAGATTTCAGAAGGGGAGAAGGGGGAGGGCCAGGGAGAGGCACCACTTCTGCCTCTGAATTGCTGCTGGCAAAGAAAGGCATCTGTGGTTTTCATGCGAAGTGAAAAGAAGTGCCAGCTAGGGAGTGGCGGGGGGGAACAGGTCTGTGGGCAAGGTGCTGTTTCAACCTTGGCCTGCCACAGCCCATTTGTGTGTGAGCAGGAAGGTGGTGTAATGTCCATATGCCTCAGTTCCTTGCTGCCAGGATAAGTCCCTCATTCCAGCCCACCAGAAACTGCCTGACAAAATCTCTCCTGGACAGGGAGGGCTGGCTTGCCGAAATAGAGGCTCCTGTGTGTCACTTGGTGCACCGTACCCCTCACTGCCACCTAGGCCTCATGGTCAACAGGAGTTTACAAAGTCACACAGCTTCTGGTTAAGGCACCAAGCTGGGATCTGGCCTCCCAACACGCTCGATTCACAGCGAACATTTGAATTTAGTGGGAAAGAGCCCATCCCACCCAGCTAACACCCCCTTTTTCCACATGAGTTTCCCTCTGCCTTCTGGTGGAGATGACTTACCGCATTTCACAGCACTACCTCGGGAGCCTCTGCAAATGCTGCAGAGAAGAAAACTCACCCAGCCCTAATCATTACACCTCTCTCTACTGCAGTAGCAGGGACCCTGGAGATAGCTATGCAGAGCAAGACGTAATGAGAACCTGAAGCAACCCCTGTAAGAGCAGAGAAGTCCTGCTGAGCTCAACAGGGCGAGCTCTGCCTCCAAAGCACGGCCTGTTCTTGCACAAAGCAGCAGCACAGTAAAGGATGAGTTCTTTTTTTTTTTTCCCCCATCCAGGAAAGGGTTGAGTTTAAAAGGTTGGTTTAGAGCTTGAAAATAAATGATCTCTGTCAAGAGTGATTGACAACTATCTTTCTTAATGAGCTTCTTAATGAGCTCCTTAAGCCAAGGGTTCAAATTAGAAACGCAGATTACAAGCACGCTTGGAGCGCAGGGGGTGTTGATGAACAAAGAGTTTCATGTCGCTTTCCGCCAGTGGCACCCCTGCCAAAACATGGCATTAGCTGGGGAGCAGTGCTGAAGAGCCTTTGCCTGGCTTTGGGATGAGTGTCGTCAGGGGCAGCACCAAGGATGCAAAGGCCGGTGCCGCTCCAGATCAGCATCTCATTAGTCTCAGAAGACCTCTCTGAAAGCGTCTTCCTAATGAAGAAATGTGATTGCTGCCACCTGAGGAGGCATAGCACATGGAAAAAAATGAAATTATTATGTTTTCTCTGCTGAATATTTTATTATCCTCAACCGCTGCCTCATGACCCTCCTGTAAAGAATTCAGCTACTTGGTCTCCCCATCAGACCCCACAAAATTCAGTCCAATTTCTTGCAGGTTTTACGTGAAATCAAGGCATGCTTCAAAACAGTTAATAATCACAGAATCAGAGAAGGTTTTGGGTTGGAAGGGACCTTTAAGATCATCCAGCTCCAACCCCCTGCCATGGTGTGTGGAGGGAATCCTGTATTAGGATTCAGCCCAGATCATCCCTCTGCAATGCCCGTGAGAGGCAATCTACCACATGCAGGAAGTCTTCGCTTGTAGGATATGTTAAACTGATGTTCCTACCGCGACTTCAAAGCGGTGATGACATTCTGAAGTGAGCTTTAAATGACCTTGCTCAAGAGACAATAGCGGTTTAGTTGCAGAGGCATGGAGCTTAGCGCAGGGCAACCCACCTTTGTGACAGCTGTGTGGAAATCCTCGTCCCTCTAATTCCCCAAGATTTCTCATTATTTTTCATCAGTTCAGCCCTAGTGTGGGAGCCCACGAAAAATTAAAAAAGGAAACCTAAAGAACAATCCACCACAGATATTTCACGAAAGAAACATCTGCTTCCTATAGCCATAGATCTGCTCCTATCAGAATCAGGGAAACAGCTGAAAATAACCTCTTGGGTAAAACTTTTCTGCTCTTAATGAAGAGTGAAATAATTTTACCATATTGTTTAAAATCATACCATTTTCACTGTGTTTCAGTCTTGCTCTGTATAAATAAGATATTTAAACAAACTTGATTTATTTTGAGGCTGATAGTTGAAACAATTAGAGTATCTTGACATAATTTGTCAAAATTATCCCAGACGTGCTATGCTATGTGTTTTCTGTTGGACACATACAGATCTATATACCAGCCACACATGGAGATGTCTCATGCTCCTCCAAAATTTTTTCTTGCAAAACATGAGGCTCTTTATGGGAGTTACAAATCTCTTGTTTCCGTGCATCTTTTTTTCCCCGTGTTTTACAAGTCATCCAGTGCTTCTTTCTGTTTCTCACCGCCTTTAACCATCTTTAGAGGCAAAACAACAGACCAAAATTATGTTACAAGTAAAATATCCATAGCTGCCTCATTTTAGATCTGGTGATATAAGATGGGAAAGGTTTGCAGGGAGAGTGAAATTCTTATTAGACCACCTGACGTACTTTTTGGAAAAAACAAACAAACAAAAAAAGATTACATTTTTGGATACTCAGTGTGCCAGATAGCATGAAAGGGTTTTTTTCCCCCCAGTGTTATCAGTTGGGTAGTAAAAAATATTACAGCCTCTACAAACCTTGTTTATTGAATATCTCAGCATGCAGCAAGGCCTCATCCTTAATACAGGGGGTAGTCACCATATTTCAAAAGTAAACAACTTGCGTTTATTTCATAAATATATTTAGCTGCATTTTGCTGTGCTGATTATACACTTCCAATTCCTGGAGTAAATAAGGAGTTTTGGTGAGTAGCTAACACCTATTAATATTTCACCCGTCATTGGCGTCCTCAGGAATACTATCTTTTCGGTTTTCTGACTATGAATGTTTCCAAAATTTAACACGTCATTTTGAATCATAGCCCAGGGGAGACTGGAGAGGAACCAATCCCACTCTCTGTATCTGCTTCTTTATAAAATGAGGCTGCAGAGCCCACAGGGCATCATCGACCAGTGCCTCGCATCCAAAATGCTGCTCCTTATCAGAGCTTCTAGTGCCAGGACATTATTGAGAAATATTGGCCACAGCATCAGTTCGGATCCAGTCCAGCCCTTTGGGACACACATATCCCATTGGGACAAGAGGGATTTAGCCACTGACTTGAAGTCAAGCATGTGCATCAATACCTGCTGCCTCAAGGATTTCCTCAAGCCACAGCCAAGTTGGTGCCTCATAAGTCTTAAGTCAGCCAACATCAAAACTTTGGGCAATGAACCGTGAAATCTTAACACAAACCTCCTTGGCTGAGGAAAGAAATAACACAGCCCCCATCCCCAGCTCAAATATATGAGTTTTAGGTCTGAGTGGATCTAAAACCCTCCGAGAGCACCTAGGGCACTGTAACTCAAGGTGTGCTTGCGCAGATGCTCTCAAAAGCACAGCAGGCAAAGTCTAGCACGGGCTGCTTCTTCATGTGCCTCACAATGCCTGCACAGATGCCTTTCCTGACTTGGAGGGAAACAGTTCCATGGCTCTCTCTGCCTGTGGTCTTCTCCTCTGACCCACCATGAACACAAACTGTCGAAGTCTCCTCAGGTGATCTCATTAACCCTGCCCCAGATGAGGACAGACCGATGATTCACAGAAACTTGTGAAAGACTAATGGATTGGGCCTGACCTACCACTTGATCGGCTGAACTTCTCTCATTTGTAATTATAATAAATATTGTTCTCATTTTTTAAAGGCCAGGCTATCCTCTGCA
This sequence comes from Gallinula chloropus, assembly GCF_964237585.1. NCBI lineage: Eukaryota > Metazoa > Chordata > Aves > Gruiformes > Rallidae > Gallinula > Gallinula chloropus. Next base: position 86,377,221 of record NC_140089.1, read on the forward strand.
TGCACAGGCACACCACCCAGATGGCCTTTACAGGAATCCAGTTCCTGATTGCTCAGCGTGACCTTACAGCCATTACTCCTTAGGACATACCCATGCAAACTCTCAGACGCACCATTGATCAACCCCAAATCAGGCCAGAGCTGACACAACCGTTGACCTTCCAGTTCAGAGCTGGTTCTTCCCTCAGCAAGGCAGAAAACGTATGTCTGCCTGCAAAAGACCATGTGGACTTAGCCCTAGATACAGCACAGGTCTTGCAATCCATTTTTTACATAATAGTAGCAAAACCCACTAAGGGCTCAATGCCCAGCAATTTTTAGTATGAAAAAAATAAAGGCAATGCAATTGTGTTGGATGCTCATCATCCAAATAAGACTAAACTTCACCTAGCAAAAGTAGAGAATGGTGGAGTTCTAGTTTGAGGTCACGCACTATGAATATGCAGTCATGAATAAACAGTTGTGAGCTGCTGTCCCACGGACATTTATAGCCCGTTGTGCTCAGTCTTAAACGATTTCAGGATGCTGTTGGACAAAATGCCAGGTGGAAATCAGTCCTTGGCTCTGAAACTCATCTGCAACAGGCAGGTTGGCAAGACTTGACCAAAATTTGACAGGTAAGCATAAATTGGAATTGCACAGAGGTCTGAATTAATTTTCAGGCTCTGTGCTCTTGAACGTGGTTTTAATGACCAAGAGAGAAGAGGAATTTCGCATTAATATCCCTGCTTTCTATCAATAAAAGAGCGAGTACAGATAGTTGTTTTGATTAAGGGGAGATTTTGAGCATAACCAGAAACAATTGATATGCCTTGGTAATACCTAACCTAGCTTTTTCCCCTCTCTCTGAGGAAAACTAGAAGTCACATTGTGGAGATCCTAACCTAACCTCAACCAGCTAGATAGTGATGACAGCCCCAGAGAGAAGATAGCCTGTTTATAGTTAATATATCACCTCACCTGACCAAACCTCAGATTTCTTTCATGAATGAGGACAAACTGTAGCTTTGCAAATATATTAACATATGTCACCATTCAATCCACCTGAAGAGCAAACCTCAGGACTACCTGTCTTACAGTGATGTGTTGGAAGCTGTGCCCGTCACACATAGAGGGTTGCAGAAAGACATGGCTCTGGTGTCCCACCTGCAGCAGGTTCCTATGGGCAGTGTTGTGCCTTGCTCCAAGTGCTATCTTTCTCCCCAGCGGGGTAACCACCATGGTGCTCATGCCATGTACTGGTCTCAGACTGGGGCTGCAGAGCAGCTCGGGAGCTGCAAACTCCCAGGGAAAGCAAAATGAAGCCCAACCAAATGAGGGTTGCCATGGGCTGGGAGACACAACGGTCTATCCACAGCATGGCACAAAGTCCAACCAAATGAGTCACTATGGCCTGGGAGACACAAGGATCTATCCACAGAGTGGCATGTGTGATTTGTGACCAGGATGCAGGTATCAAACAATGGGCTGGAGTAGGTGGAGACAGCTGAAGGACGCTGTGACTGGGTGGGAAGTCCATGCTGGAGCAAGCTCCTGGCAGGACCTGCAGCCTGTGTGCAGAGAGGGGACCATGCTGGAGAAGGTTTGCTGGGATACCAGGCTGGAGCAATGTGGGCCTGAAGATCTGCACCCCATGGAAAGGGCCTCCCAAATGCCGTTTGCTTTTGCATCTCTGATGGGTCAGTAGTTCTTGTTACTGCAGCTACAAGCAATTATGAAATGCTCTCCTCCCCCTCCACTTTGTAGGACATCAGACACCCTCAGAGCGGTCCAAAAGGTGAAACACTCAAATGAAAAACACCTCCTGACTTCAGCTGAGAGTCGGTCCCTTGCATAAAGGCTCAGCCACAGTCATACAATCCTAAGGCTTCATAAACTCAAGAGAGGCAGCATCAGGCCGAACAATAGCCCTTCCTTGTAATTAATACCTGTAATGTAAATTAATCCAGGCTGCCAATAGCAGCTGCTGGGTAAATAAGAATCTGTGGCACTATCACTGTCAAAAGACGAGGGGCATACGATGCCACAGATGTGAATACAGGGAATAGAGAATCATTCAAGCAGGAACACTTAAAACGTAACCTGTTCTGCTGGAGAAACGTGTGGCACTCGAGAGGGACCCCAGCAGGAGCCATTTTATTCAGATAACTAAATGCAGTCACTCAGGCATCTGCAATCACTAAGCATTCCTGACATCCTCAGTACCTCTGGATCATGAAAAGAGCTGCAATTTTTATTTGTGTCAAGGGGTGTGTGTATGTGTCTGTGTGTCCAATTTTTCAATTATAAGCTATTCTTTGGAACACACTCTTTTCTGTGTTTTCTAATATTGCCTCTGTTTGTTTCTTTCCTTTAAACTAACCTCTTCAAAGCTCGTAGCCCTGCGGGGCTTCTCTGGCTGGCCCGTGCTCCTCACCAAGAAAAAGGCTGAGTCTCCCCATAGCTTTGGTAGGTTTTGGTCCAAGCACCAGCAATCCCCTTCAAAATACACTTCAAATGCCTTTTCAGAAGTATCACCCAAAAAAGCAATTTAATTCTTCTCCAGCCCACGTCCCACACATAGCACAGAGAAGATGCACACCCCAGCAGTGACCTCCAGTTCAAGAGAGGAAGATAAATCCTCGTGAAAAAAAATGAGAAGGCTCTCCAGGAGATCAAAAGCTGAAGATGTTTCAGGAGACGGAATGTAGAGGAAACTTGTTTGGTTACATCCAAAAACATACCAGGCTGTGGCAGCAAATGGAGCATGAAAGCAAAGCATGAAACCAAGGTCTGTAACAACAGTGGTTTTCAAAGAATTGAAGAAAAAAGGGCAACAGTAATCAGAAGGATGTGACTGAAAAGGAAAGGAGTATGGCACTGAACACTGCTAATGGGCACACAGACTTAAGAGGGAGTAACTAAACTTTCTTTACAGGCACATGGAGTCACCAAAACACATAAATATGTCTAGCAGAAAAACAGAAAATGGACTAAGTTTAGGGCAAATGACTTGTGTGTGCAAAGCAAATCATATCACAATCTTGTTTCAGACCTCTACAGATCCAGAGGGAGACAAATGAATTCAGATAAATTTACATTTGCAGTTGACAGGTCACCTCGGCAGCCTGGGAATGTTTATCTTTCATTAATTATGGTTCAAGGGGAACTGCAACCTGAGATAGCTGAGCTAACCCTCTCCTCTTAGAGATTCAAAGCTGACACCTGGAAGGCATCCAACCCTTCACCCGTGCTGCTGGCCTCAGCCCAGCTCCCTTCAATTTATACAGGCGGCTGCAGAGCATCCAGCCTGCCCCACTCTAAAGTGGGCTCTTCTGTCTGATAAAGGCGATGAGAACAGATGCATTTCTGACAAATGCCTGGTTAAATCTCTTCTTTCATACTCTTCAGGCAGGAGACAATCTTATTCACGGTTGTCCTGGGCAGAACACACAGTGAGCAGCTGATATACAACCCAAAACCACTTCTGCAGAGGAGCAGGTGCTTGGGACTAGCTTTCCGGCTGGTGAAACACGAAGTTGCTCCAGCAATTTCACTGGGGCTGCGCTGATTTTTACCAGCTGAGGGTTTAGCCCACAAATCTTTTCCTGCTGAGAAACAGGTGTTGAGCAGGATGGGGGAAGTCACATTCCTTTGAATCGGCTCTCCCAGGCAGGAGTAATAAATTCAGATAAACTGTTGTGTCATTTAAAGATCTATTAAGATTGAATGGTTGACGTCCTCCTCCAGGGAACCTCTCCTTAATTGTGTATAGCTCTGACTCATCCACTACCTTCTCCAGACCCTTCACTCCCCCTTGAGCATCCTTAACTCTTCCATTTCACAAGCTGATCACATAAAAGAACAAGCAAAGGACTTTGGCACACACCCTCCCAGCAGTCACTAGGTGGGTTTTTGGCAGAGCATCTCCAGACGTTATCTCATTCCCCTGTGGCAGCCACCCTGGAGGGTTCTGCATTTATAAAACGCTCCCACATACATTTCTTGTCAATGGGTATTACTTGTCCATGATAACTCACACGCAGTATCCTTTAACATTTACATCATCAACATGTCGGAACTATTTTAGGAGGTTATATCTTAATAAAGCAAAGTTATTTAACAAGCCAGGAACAAACAGTGTGGTGGTGTGTTGTTTCACTCTTAACTTTGAACAGGATCTCAACAAAAATAACAATACTTGACTCTTCTGGGGTGTCTGTCAATGCTCACAGCACTGCATTAAGGCTGGCAATAAACTATTTTTACCAAAGTAAGTCTCCTCAGTGATCATGTCAACGACAACAGTGCAACAAGTTTACTATTTACTCTCAAGAAGATGTGATACTAGCAAAAGCCACAACTTTCCTCTCTTTTGCACCAAACTATACCTCTTCTTTCCCTCAGACCTGTGCCTAGTAGCAGGCCTACTACACTTTCCATACCCACAGCTCCCAGAAAAGGACTGGTGCCCTGGTGAGGTCATCAGGGAAACGCAACTCAGTTTCCTCATTAGCACTTGCAGATAAACTGCTGACATACCACCTGAGGCTGGTTCGCTGGCTCCGCTTTCACATCTCGATCGTCTTCCCACTCACATTACATGCACTATACATCACCACATGGCCTACACGCTGGTATCAATTTGGGAGTACATGTCTGGTTTGCAAGCTGTCCTGGCTTCGTTTCAACATCATTAGCTTAAAACCACTCTGAAAAATAGGCACCGGTTCAATATGGATATCATACACATACAGTTAACCAGGATAGAATTACAGCGAGAGGGTTGGCTTGTTTATGGAAATTTCCTGTGGGTCATCACCAGAGCCTGGAAACACTTAACATTATACACAAGACTGCAACCATGCTGCCTCTTCTGATAGCACACCATGATACCAGCTACATCTTCCAGGGTGGGATGCCTCTCATCTATATCCAGGCATTTATTCCAATTTAAAGTCGTCATTGAGGATACTTCAGTACTCAACCGATGAGCAGAGCGTCTCAAAACAGTGATTTATCCCACCCTAAGACATCAGGTCTAACATTGGAAGAAGGAATTACCCTCTGGAGGCATCTTGCATCTTCCTATTTCTCCCTCCACTGACTACAAAGAAAACTCAAACTAGCCTAAGCTACACAATTACTGCAGCTGAAGACACCTGAAATCCACCCTGTCCTTTCTGACAAGGCACCAGAAAGCCAAGGATTTTGGAAAAAACTTACTTTTGGGCACATCCATGGGATTCAGGCTGCCAATGAGGTCTCTGACATATAGTCCATCCCCGTCCTCCTTGCTCAGCCAGTTGTTGCAGGGGAAGTAAAACCGGAGGTGAGGTCTGTTCATGTCGGTCACGATCACGCGGTCGAGGAACCAGCCCGCATTCAGTCCAGTGTTATCGTGCTCAATCCTACAGGGAAAAAGAAACCAAACAAACTGGATTCGATACTTTGATTAAGACTGGCTGCTAGAACTGCCATTTTGTGGAATGTTTTATATGAGGCCTGTTTGTACCTGTTACACAAAGTATTTCGTAGGACCTAAGGGCTTTTATGGGGTGTTTTGAAAATAGCAAGCTGCTAAATATTTGTGGGGAGGTAACGTAGGTGCATATGTGGGCTGTCATCTGCAAAGGCATGCACCTATGCACAAGCACACACGCAGACACCTGCATGTCCACTCAATGCATGCTTTCATTCAGTTTACACTGGCTCAACTCCTACTCTGCATCCCTCCCTCCCTGCTCTTTTCCTACTTCACACCTTTTCCCATTTTCCAAACTTCCTTCGTACTACTTAACTGATTTTTAATTTTATATAGGTCAGTCAGGTGGTGGCTAAACATAATAGTTATCATTTACATTACACTAATTTAGCAAAACAGGATAGTGAACCCCATTTATCTCCATCAGAACATAAAAACAGTCCTAAATGCCCTCCTCCATGATTACACTGGACAGAAATACAACTCTTGGTGGGGAGCGTGGATAGGTATAAGTAATACCGTAGGTGATTTCACGCTTCAGCTAAAATCTTAGGCAGTAAACAAGCTTTTACCACCCCTTTACTTCACCTTGATAAGAGCATGTTAATGAATAATGAATAAAACATGTCAATGCCTAAGCTTCTTCTGCCTGTCAGTCAATTAGAACCTCACAGAGCAGGTACCATGGTGGTAATGTTGGCCACCTACCTGATTTTCTTTATTTGTCCGACGTTGTTGGTTTTCACTCTGAACACATCTGTTTTGCTCCTCTCGAAAGCCGTGCTGCTCCTGCAATACACACACACCAAAAGCTGTGGTAAGGACATAACGACCTTGTCAGCAAGCATACCTCATGGCCTGACAGAGTGGTAGAGTTTAAGGGCGAAGGAATGTCATTTCTAGTACCGGGAAAAACCTACTTCTTAATGCCCTCTTTCCCATGACAAGTTTCAGGTAGCTCTAAGCTCTCACAAGTGACATTTAACAGGCTTTTCCCTTTCTCAGGCTCTAAGAGTCCTTCCAGAAATGGAGATGGAAGCTTTGGGGGAGATGCAATGCTGGCCCAAGCAGATGCAAACCTTGGATCACATTCCATATCGCCTCCAAGAATAAAAAAACGGCAAAAGATTTTTAAAATTCCTCAGCTAAATTGACTGTAGAGGTAAGAGCTAAGGGAGCCTCTAAGACTTTCCCATCAGCAAGTGGCTTTCAGAGGTGTCTGAAAATAATCTTCAGTGAAGATACTTAGAGACAGCACCAATGAAGCAAAACTTACATGAAGAGCTCCAACTCTTAGGTAACACCTTTTCTGTAGTTCCTCAACTGCATCGGTTACTAAAACACAGAAGTGACAGCAAAAGACATGGGGGTGTTTCAACTGCTCCCCTCCAGGGTGGCTGGGAAGCACTCATTAGGGATGGTCAAGCCAGAGCTTTGTTTGCCCTCAGAGACCAGCCCTTTTTGGACAGCCAACACAGACGACCTTGGTGAATCTGGACCCCTGCAAATCCAGCTCAGTTTCTTTACAGGACCTCACTATGTTTTTCAACTTTGCCACTCACAGAGGTATTCTCTCCTGCCTTCCTAGCTTCTGGGCACCCTGTGGAACTGCTCTTGGGGATGGAGCAAAGGGGTGTGCCAAAGCCCAGTGGGTTCCCTGCAGAGCTGCAGATCCACCCAAGGCTCAGACAGAAACAAAAGCATCCAACTGCTTCAAAGGTTTCTTTCCACGCCCATCTTCAGACATTTTTATAATGGCCACTGAAACTTCCTTTGCAGCTTTCTCCTGTGATTTGTATTGCATCCAAAGCAAAACAAATGTAGGGTAGGCACTAGTTTGATCCTTCTGTGAAGTGTTAAGTATGCAGTTTGTATTTCACCAGTGTAGGGAAAGGCCATATAAAGTATATTGTCCTTTGTCAGGGGATGTAGGAGTCAGTTCTCAGCTCTGGCTCCAGACTGTGGTGTAGACTTCAGCAACCACCTCCATCCATCCTTTTCAAGCTCGTATTTTCCACAAAACCACTATGAATAACATCAACACAAAAGCCATCACCGCTCTGAAAGGACAGCCTCTCCCACCAACCCTCCCTGAAGGGCCTTGCTTTCACCTGGGCCACTAAGCATCGCTACAGATGATTAAACACAGCAAAATCCACAAGTCATATTAAAATGAACAAGAAACCACAGCACTTCAGCAGCATAATGCCGCAGTGACAAGCAGCTTGTTCTCAGAAAGTTAATGAATATTAATATTCTGAGCAAGGGGATTCATTTTTGCTCGGCTCTCTTCTCCGCATCGTTGAAGGATCTGCATGTGCCTTTGTTGAAAGGTTATTTTGTGTGTTCTGCAAATGCACAGGCAGCCCTCCTCCTCCGTTCTGCTGTTTCAGAGACTGCACCAGGAGCACCACCGCTACATGAAAAGGCTAAAATGGTTAACCTTGTCGTGAAGACAAGAGACAATTAAATCCAGCCCAGCCTCCCCCAACCTGGCTGCTGGAGAGAAAAAAGTCAGCGAGTGTGAGGCAATTAGTTTGTCAGGCTTGAGTGAGCATCGTAACGACAGCCTCCTCTCCCTGCATTGGCTCTGGAGATCGATGCGGTGCTGCACGCTGTTGCAGAGGTAGTGCAGGAGTATTAAGGGAGACTAATTAGCCCAAAGGTTTTGGTACACCGGTCCTGGTGGCTGCTGGATTATGTCAGCCCCACCAGCCTGCTGGTGTGGGGGTAGTGGGGAGGAAACCCAGCGCTGGAGGAGCACCAAGAAGGCATCCAAAAGTGCTAGTTGAGCAGATGCTTCACGCATCTCAAAAGAGCTTGCAGAAGTATTGGGAAACACGACTGTGACCTGGGAGTCAAACTCGTGGGAAGTCTTGCTACCAAAAGGTAGGAAGAAGCTGACAAGTCTCTTCCCTAGAGGTGGATATGCAGCATCAACACCATATGAAAGGGGAATGCTTTAAGGAAAAAAATCCAATCCTTACTTCTAGCATTAAGTGGGAGGAGAGAGAGTGAGGGAATATCCCATGGTGAATGGCTATACTGTAGTTTACCCCAAAAAAAAAGAAAGAAGGAGAAGTTACGTCTGGGCTGTGTCAGAGTCTGGTCCGGGCTGGGATAAGAAATTCATAACCTGATTACCATAAGGAACTCGTTACACCAAGCAATGCAGCACGCTGCCTTGCACAGCTCTGGTGACAAATAAAGCAGGGAAGAATCTAACTTAGAAATTGCAGCACTAAATTTCTAATGTTCAGGCTTGGCTGGCTGCAGGCTCTGGGACTAGGCATGGCTGGCCTTAAGCAAACACTTAAAGACCGGCAGAATTCCACTTCCAGCCCTATCATTCCACTGGGATATGAGGCCTGGGCAACTTCAGAAGTATGCTTTAGCCAGGTTTTATACTTTTCTCATATTTAATTTGCTCTAGTTACTCTATTTTTATAGTCTGTGGTAGCGTTTTACTGCTCTGCTTTGTAAGAAATATCCAGGGAACTTCACCAAAGATTAGTATATTAATATCTCAAATAATTTTTTTTGTTTCTGAAGCTGTTCTCAGGTTTTTTTGGTTGAATGATCACCTTCAGGTTACTCTCTTCATGGTACTGCAAATATGCAGAGATTTAGAGCACCGTGTCCACTGATTGTGAAAATTACATTGCTAAAAAACACAGGGAGTGGTGCATGTTTGAGCTTGGAATGTATAAATCCCTGCATCCATCTTGTCTGTAGGCCACTGGCACAGACAACAGAGCCAGGACCACAAGAGCTTTGCTGCTACTTGACATGTTGACAGCATGAAACTCTCAGTGATGCAGTTTTAAATGCAAAAGTACATGAAATAAACATTTGCACTGGTAAATGACTTTCTTTTTAAAAAAAAATAATAAAGGGGAACGAACAAGAGCTAATCCCAGCATCTAAATAAAAGTCACATTTGAAATAGAAATTTTGAATATTTGTAGAAAATAGTTTTCCCCTCTGACAGCTGAGCTCTTAGGAAGAGAAGAAGAAAAACCTGAGTACCAGTCACAGCAGAGGCATAAAAATAATAACCTTTAGCAGCGATGCAGTAACCTGAACCAATTTAGCTTTGAATCACCACATTAATGATCACTTCAGTTGCCTTTCTATTAGGTGTTTCATCTGGCAATGTTTTGCATGCACAGGGCTGCCTGCAAAAGCACCATGGATGAAGGGCTGTGCAGAAGCACAGGGTGTTACCTGGGGGGGGGATGTCAGCTCCAAGAAAATTTTGAAGATGCTCCATTAAATCATCAGAAGGAGCCAGCTCATGGTGGCATCTCCCTGCAACCCTGCCTGCAGGTCTGCCTGCTCCTGCTGCTAACGCTTAGCAGCAGCGGGAGGGAGCTGGGTCCCGGGGAGGATTTCAGAAGGTCGCACAGCAAAAACCATCCTACAGCCTGTCACTCTCCAGGGGGAAAATAAATGCTGTTTGGTTACCCTGCTATTTCATGGGGGGTGAGTTTCTCATGGAGTCAGGGTGGGCAGAGTAGTTCTAACATATACAGATGCCGTGGATGAGCACAGGTCCATCCCTGTAGTTTTCCTGGTTTGAAAGCACAGGCAGCTTTGCTCATCCTCAGATTATCCAACATACATTACAGGATGGGTGTGTCTAACTGCAAAAGCCTGCATATGTTCGGAACATATTTACTCTTAATGCAGAACTCCAATAGCACCATCATTAACCTCCTTCTTGGAGCAAGGAATACTCCAGGGAGTTTGGTCTGCAAATATTTTGCCTAGACTGTTGTCATGAAGCTGACAACATCAGTTAACGGGCAGCTGGAAATACTGCATAAGGCAGCATGCATCCAAAAATATTCCAGATAGGAAAGAAACCAGCTGAAGAGCACAGGGACTGCAAATGCCTCTGTACCCAGGGCAGTATTTCCTTTTTTCCTACCAATAACCTGACCAGCAGAAGCAATCCTGCTCAATCAAGCATGGAAGAATTGCTAAATAATAATAATTAAAAAAAGGTCCCACTAGAAAGGTTTTAAACGAATTAAATATATCACTCAGGGTTGTGATGACCCCCAAGGAGCCAAACATGAACCTGCAACTGTGAGAGCCTGTGTCTGAACTTACCTTGAAACTTAACAGAGCACCATCAGGCACTCTGAAACAGCCCCTTCCTTACCCATATTAACCCACAGCACAGATTTCAATGGCCTTGTTGGCATGCTTTGGATTTTTGCTCCCTCTCTCTGTACTGCATGGAGCAGCAGCCTCTTAGTATCAGTTTTTCATCTTGGGCAGCACGGTTAACATAAATAACATGGAACAGTAGTGTTTCACTCGGATAATCTCAGGTGTGTTTTACGCCTCTGTCATCTGCAGCTTGGTTGTTATTTTCTGGAGAAACTACATCACAGACTCACAGAATCACAAGGCTGGAAAAGACCTTTAAGCTCATCGAGTCCAACCATTCCTGTCCTGTGCTGAACCAGATTCCTGAGCACCTCACCTACCCCTTTTTTAAACACATCCAGGGTCGGTGACTCAGCCCCCTCCCTGGGCAGCCTGTTCCAAGCCCTGACAACTCTTTCAGGGAAGAACTTTTCCTTAACATCTGATCTGACTCTGGCCTGGTGCAGCTTTGTTCCATATGACGCAAATAGTGCCATGGATAACAGCACGAAGGTGGCTCAGCCTTTCCCAACACTACATTAATGTTTTTGGTTTTGCCCACTTTACCAAATCTGGGGGGAAATTTTACTCCGCTGAAAATTTCTGTCCCGTTCAAATGGAGAAATATGTTTGAAAAATTCATTGAGAGTGAGCTCAGACATTTTTAATACTGAGGTAAATGAGTCTGGATAGGGGCAGGATTTTGAGCAAGTCAGAAAGGTTGAGTTTGTTCCGGAATACTCATCCCCCAAGGGAAATGGGACATGTTTTACAGTGTGAAAAATGCTGCTGACACTTGTGCAGCTAAATCCCTAGACCAGGGACCTGGTCAAGCAGCTAAATTCCCTTAAAGGTCTGCCTGTTTTGAGTAAATTCCTTTTTCTCCCTCGAAGGCTTGACCTTTCTTGTAGTTGCACCAGCAGCTGCTGTGGGCATAGCTGCAGGTGGATGGTAACTTATACATAGGCCAATTCTGTGGGCTCTTATATTTGTATTCCTCAGCACTGCTGTCTAAACACCCTCTCAGGTGGTTTTGCTCCTGAAATGCTAGACCCTGGGCAGCCAATAAATATGAACAAGAGAGAGAAGTTTCCTACTCTTTCAGAAGCCAACACAGACTCCGAAGCTGCCCCAGACCATTAAGCTTCCAGAGCATGGTGTAAATGCTGCAGACCTGCACAGACATCAATCAGAGAACAGTTAGATACTTGAGCAGCTTTAAAACAGGAGACATCTCTTGTCATTAAAGGAATTGCAACTCATCTCTTGGGGTTCGTTTGCCTCCTAGCCTGAACAGCCCTTTCTATACCAACTTTCTAGCACTTCCTAACGTATTATATCAACTACTAAGAGTAAGTAAGCTTGCTTCCTTGTATTTGTTTATACCAGAGCAGTTAAAAAACAAAAGTCACACCTTCTGCAATTCGGTACAGTTTTAGCTGTAGTAGAGCTACAACAATTAACATCCTCTAAAGGCCGTCGCGAGCATGCTCTGCAATTCATATGTGCCTGCTGACATGAGGAGCAGGAAAAGCTTATAGGGACTCATGACCAGGTAGAAGGGACAGCCAATTAAAGATATTCAGCATAGGAAGTTGAAAAAAAAAAGAAATTAAATCCACTGCATGGCCCTCAAATTCAGTAAGACACCAGCTGTCACTTCCCAATTGTTTAATCTTTCTTTCAGATTGCCAGAGCTGTAAATCTTTTCCCTCTCTTTCATTATTATTTTTTTGAAGGAAAAGAATTTAAATCACCCCATAAATATTTATTGCAGTTGTCACGTGCTGGACCAGGTAAGCCTGGCAAGTGGATTCATTTACACTAATAACAAACAAATAAATAAATTTGCTACTAAGTGCTGTGAATTAGCTGCCAGATGTGTTCTCAGCTGAGTCTTGCTCTCTGTCCTCAAGCTCAGCTTGGTGGAAAGCACATGAGCCAAGAGAATTGAAACACTATGGAGGGTCAGTACTGTTTGTTTGGTCTTGGCCCCATGGAGAAGCAGCTTGCGCCTGGAAAAAAGGTCTCAGCGACCGCCCCAATGCCACCAGGTAATGCCTTGGTGTCCACCCATGATGGAGCCCGTGGAAAGAAAGTTACTTGTGGGAGTGCTTTTAGCTTCTGACTGAGCTGTGGCTGGCGCAGGTCAGCAGACAGGGATCTGGAGAGCTCTGTGAGCTGGGGTTTGAAGCGGGGTTTTGCCAAGAGCGGGTGGAGCTGAGCAGCAGTTTCCCAGCACCCATCCACCATGTCCAGCACTGGTGGGGAGATGTTACCATCCCCCCAAACTGGCAGACAGCGTCTGCAAAGAAAGATTCATCCCAGTCCCTCCTAAACCAGAACACTTCTCGGCTAAACCCTGCCTAAATAAAGGTACCTTTTGGGGTGCAGAATTTGGGTGCTGACACTTCCCAAACTGATGTTTCTCCTGACAAGTCAAGATGAAGAGTCGTGCCTGTTTTCCCGCAGTTACCTTATTGTTGGCCAGCGTTAAAAACACAGGAGATTGCATCGGCTTGACATGTCTTCCCTTCACCGCGCACGACAAAAAGATCCCAAATGTCATGTATTTCACGACCAGCACACCATCACAAAAGAAATAAGGAAAAAAACCCAACCTATTCTAACCAGAAGCTGAAATGGTAGTACCATCTTTAGGCAATGCATGATATTTTAGCTTTCTGTCATACACAGGGAAGTGTAAACACCTATAAAATGTCATGCATTTGCAGTCATAAGTGAACTCTTGTAAACATTTAGTTGAAAGATGCATGAGATTCCATCCTTTTGCCATATTCACAAAGCTGCGTAATAAATTGGGGGGCAAACTGACTATTCCAGGGACAGCTATCAGTTAAGCAGATCTGTAGACACTCCTACACTTGGACTGGCTTTTATTCCTCACTGTTCCTCGATAAAGCACTGCTACGTGCCAGACTGCTTAGAGAGGCAGAAATTCCTCTGATGTTTGGGAAACCCCCATTTGGAAAACCATAGTTGCAGTTCTAGGGGTGACCTCGGTTTTTTAAGAGCCCTGAAGTGCAGAAGGTTGGCTTCCCATGCCTTTCATTCTTCCTTACTGACAACTCAGCCATCTGCTCTCTGCAGCAACGGGGACCAAGCCCAAAATGCTAACCGAGGTCTGAACAAGCTCAGACTGCTGCAGCAGCCTGAAATAATCTCTGCATGTCCCTTCTTTCTTTCTTTCAAAAAAACCCCCACAACCCAATAATGATATAACAATTGCTGAGTCCAGGAGGAAAGACCAGGCATTAACCAGATTGCCAGCACAGTTGACTTGTATAACCCGTAGCTCGCTTAAGGCCACAGCTGATTAAGAAATCTGGTATAGGGATCTCTCAACTTCTTCTCTAAAGGCCATAAGGCATTTTATTATTTCTTTTTAATGTATTATTTGGATTCTTCCTATAGCCAGGTGCAGAAGAACGCTTTCATGATGAAAGGGCTCTTTATGTAAATGCTGGCCACAAGAAAACTCCCTGAAAAGCAGCTGCTGCTTTGATGGCTTTGCCAAAAACAACGGGGCAGGTTTGGGTGTTAGAAACTCTTTCCCCATCAGATGCACTGCAACTCCTCCAGCTCTGCCACTGACCAGCTATGGGACCATGTTGTCTTCCATCTCCTTGCCTCAGCTTCCTACTCTGTTAAATCAAGAGTAATGGTGTTCAGCTTCATACTTCCATGGGGGTTTCTGGTTGGAAATCAAGGACAGAGACAAAGCATTTTGCATAGATATACAATACGCAATCAGCAAGTTCTCCCTGCTTTTTCTGGGATAATAATAGAACCCCTTTGCCTAGCTCTGATTTCTGATTTTCAAATATGGCAAACAGGGCTGAAATTTCATGTATTTTCTTTACCATTCCCATATCATTTTCTTTACAGACTCTCATGTTTGAGTTGCTTCACTGGGAAGAGAAGCTCTTTTGAGGGTAAAATTTAAAATAGCTGCAGGTACCTCTTGTCGGTGCTGTAGAAATGGAGAAAATGTGAAGTTACCGTGTGACATTAGGACAGGATTAATAATTCTGAAGCACATTTTCAAGAAAACCGAAACAATAAGAATGCCAAAAAAACCCAGAGACACACAACCTCTCCTAGACCCCACGGAGAAGGGATTTCTGCTTTATCTTAGTGCATTTGTCTAGGAAATTAGTACATGCAGAACTGAGACTTTGTTAAAAGTCACCTTGCTTTCATGGCAGCTGAGCATCTGCTGGCCCTGATGCTTGCTTTTTCTCTGTTTTTCTTTTTTCTTTTTTTTTCTTTTTTCTTTTTTTTTTTTTTAAAGCTCTTGATACAGCCAAAAACCTCTTAATAGGTTCTTAACTTGCAAAATACAGTTTCCACCAGGTTCAATATAGTGATAAGAATGGAGAAACTGCATCCAGGGGGTGTCATTGGCATCAGCTGGAAGAAAACAGAACAATGCCACCCCAGCAGTGTGCAACCAGAGCGGTGTGCAACCAAGCATACAGCAGATGGGATGGAACCAGTCTAAGTCAGGAAGCCACTTAAATTATTCCATTTCTGCTTGCCTCAGATTTCCTGTGTCCGGGTGTGGGTGGTTACCCATCAACAACATTTTTTCAAGCCCACTGAGTTACTCTTCAGAAGCATTCAAGGACACTTATCTCTGTACCTGACTTATCATGGAGACCTCGGTGGGCTTAAGGCATGTGAACATGGCCCACCATGCCCACTCCAACAACCGATGAATAGTCTCAGCTCCTAAATAGGGAGCTCCTAATTCAAGCTTTAAGAAAAGCAAGTATCCCTGCACCTTGCAAGTGAGAGCCTTATATAACATGGATCTGAGCATACATTTCCACCTACAGAAAGGAACGCAGGTTTGTGAGGGGTTTGGTACAGCAACAGCAAAAAATTCAGATTTCCCTGGTGATTTCAAAATACCTTTTAGATTTACTCCCTCCGCATCCATCAGCACAGTATTACATTTCATCAAAAGGCAATAAAAGTTGCTGAGGAACAGGCCTCAAGGATACAGATTTCCTTCCAGATACTCACTTGCTTGTGAGATGAGTCTTGGGAGTAATCCCAAGCTCTCCAAAGAGAGTAACAAAGACGTTGGCGTCTGTTCCTGCTCCCCGGACATCTCCCGTCACTGTCACCACCTCGTAAACTGTGGAAGGAGAAAAGAAAGATCAGGGCAACAGGAGAAATCCCTCACCCTATGCATTATAGATCCAAGTAGTCCCCAAACCTTCAGATCTCTGCACCCACCACCAAAGCCAACCCGTCTCTTGGACAGGGCATCCTCTGCTAAGGATGAGCATAATTAGTGCAGATCGTCACAACAGATTAAGACTGCTGGAGACACTTTACAGAGAGGGATTGAGTTAGGGCATATTTTGCTGAAAATAAAGCATGACTCCGTGAACACGTCGCCTCCCCTACCATAATGAATGTGCATGTATTACATGTAACAGATGAATTTATGTGAAGTGATAGAGTAAAGCTGTTGAGCCATTTTTCATTTTATGCACATGTCAACAGAAAGCACACTTCCCTGTTTGCTCTGATAAAATATTTGTATTGAAGCTGAGAAATCACTACAGCCAGAAAGTTTGCGTTTCAGTTGTTCTGGAGACTTTGCCAAAGACCAAAAGGTAAATCATAATGAGAATAAGGTAGGAAAACACTTAAATTACACTCCCAAAGCTCTATCAATTTATCTTTCCTAGAGGTATGTTGAGTGGTGACTTCATTACTGTGCATCAATATCTTCTTGTAAGACACACAAGTTAAAAAGAGCCTTTTAGAGAAAGGCATGACAAGAACCAATGGCCAGAAGGTAAAGCTAGATAGCCTCAAATTACAGTCAGACATGTGTTTCTTAAGCAGAATGATGAGTGAAGTTAGAACAAGACTTAGGCTTGGGAACAGATTACCTTTCTGAAGGACATGTCTTGGTTGGCTCAGTACAGAAGGAATTGGAGGAAATTATAAAACATTGCCTATGGCCAGACCAAGCATCCTGATGGCCTTTTCTTAGCTTTAGACCACATAACGTTCACAGGGTAATAATGATATTTCAGGCTCAGACCTATAAGCTGGAGAAGAGGCTGAACTTTTGTAATTTCATCTTGCACAAGCTGACTAAGTATGTGATCCCTCAGAACCAGTGCTGTGAAGACATCCTTCTTCACAGGTTCATCAGAACTGTTATGTTTTTTGTTAATGCCTACCTTTTCCTCACTACATCACAAAGAGATTTGAAAGAGACAAAAGAACCTATTGGGACTCTCCAAGCACCGAAGATTTTCCTAATAAGGTTTTCCTAAAAGCACCATAGAGAAGAAACTAAATCACTGTTTCCACTGAAAAGGCTGGGGATAGAGTGCTAGAGCAAAACCCAGGCCGCTCATGTAGAAGTGATTAGAAACTGCTCCCCGTTTCCAGCAACCTTCTTGCACTCAGGCAGCAAAAAAAACACTGCAATAGTTTTCTAAGCTAACATTTCCATGAATATGAATAGGACAGGAAGGGGGACATTGTTGTAATAAATAGAGTAAGTGATGATCTCTGCTTGGCTAAATTTTAAGAATCCCTCAGCTTGGCATATTTCATTTAGGGGCTCAAAGAAAGAGGAGACTTCTCTGGAAAAAAAAATAAAATATGAAAACCACAGCTTGCATATGAGTAATATGTACAAATGATGTTTTCATTTCACCTTCCTCCTGTCAGCACTCACACATGCCAACGGGAGATGCTTGGCATAGCGCGGGGAGGCAGACGATGTCCTTGCATTAGCCATTAACAGGAGGAAGGCTTGCAATCCACCCTGCCCCAGTGATTCACTGCTGATTGCTTCATGGTTTTCAGTGCTGTGATCCTCTCTGCTTTGGAAACAGCAAGCTTACGTCATTAAGTTACAATATTGCTGCACTCATTTATAGCAGCCTTTTATGTCTGGCCATTTAAGGGCATATTGCAACTTATCTGTAGCAGGGAAGTACTTATCCCTGTCAGAGCATCCTATAGGCACTGCCAAAGTAGCAGCTACAGCTGAGCATCCCTCTGCAAGCTTTCATTCAGGAAAAGGGCCTATAATGCACCTTCCCCTCCCCTCTCTCCCCACAGAGGCTCAGCAAAATTTGGCCCTGTTTCTGTTTTCAAGGGGAGAGGTCAAGTTGTGCCCAGGCATTTTTCCTGTGAAAAAGAAGGAAAAAAGAGTCATCACAAGACTCCAGAAGTTCTCAGAGAACTTTCAACAGCTCAGGCAGGAGTTCTAGTGAGGTTTGGGGCTGGAGGGAGTTCACTACTAGTGAAGCACTAGGACAAATAAGTCATATGTGGTGGGCAGAGCCTGCCATGTTACATCTGGCCACGTTACATCAAGTGAAACTCATTCCTGAACTGGTCTGTTGGCACCTCTACAGGTATTGATATCTCCTCGACTATACATGTAACCTCAGTTTCCTTACAGAAGATGTCAGACTCATCTACTTCCACTTTCCAACTCCTAACAAACGAGATGATGTGAGATGATGTGATGCAAGGAAACGAAGTGTGTAAGACAGCAACATCAACAAGCCAAAATATCCACCCCCTTCTCACACACACCACCCCCACCCCCACCCCCACCCCCCCCACCCCCCCCGGCTAAAAAATCACCCTCCTTCTCTCATTGCCACGGTGGGAGTCTCACAGTTGCATGAAAACACAAACCATGAATGTGTGTGAATTTGCACTGCTGGTTCACAACCCGAAATTCAGATGTCACACACTCCAGTGAACAGACAGCGTATGGATGAGGAGTTTTTACCAGGGTAGATGTGCTGAGCTCTGGCAAGTAGCACGTGTCATTAATGAGTATACGTTGTGGTTAGCACTGCTTGTGATCTGGGTTGGTGACACCAGCAGGTGCCACGGTGTTCTCTTGTAAGGGGAAAGGAGCCCTGCCACCCCTTCTCCAGCACTACAGCTGTGCGGCCAGCTGCTCAAGTAAATGATGTCACAGCTTTCCAGTGACGTCATGCAAGCAGGGCCCATCACTTTCTTTTGGGGAAGGAAATAAAACTTTTAATGCTGATATGACTGAAGACTGAGGGGTGACTTTATTCATATCTATAAATATGTAAAGGGTGAGAGTCAGGAGGACAGAGCCAGGATCTTCTCAAGGACGGCAGTGACATGACAGTGGCAGCGGGTGCAGCTGGAGCAGAGGAAATTCCGTGGGAATATAAGTGGGAACTTTTTCCCTGTGAGGGTGACAGAGCTCTGGGACAGGCTGCCCAGAGAGACTGGTGAGACTCCTTCTCTGGAGACATTCAACCCCACCTGGATGTCTTCCTGTGTGATTTAGTCTGGGTGATCCTGCTCTGGCAGGGGGGTTGGACTAGATGATCTTTCAAGGTCCCTTCCAACCCCTAATGCTCTGTGCTCTTTCTGGAAAAGGCACTTGGAGACAAACACAACTTATCTCGTTACATCCTTCAAAGGCACGGAAGTCCAGAGGTCTGGATACAGGATCATTATTCTTCCTTTAATTTCTTTTATTTTTGAACATCCAGTGACAGATGGTGGGTGTCACCTTTTCTGGGAACATCTCTGCTGCTTTTCTGGGAGCACCTCAGCAAGCAGAAAAGGATACCATGCTGTGGGGTTGAGGGGAAGCAGCATTGTCTACCCTGGGACCCTTTGCTGGGAACAGTGGCTGTGATTTGAGACAACAAGAACTGTAGACTAATGACTTTTCTGAACCACCCCAGGAGCTTGCTCCTGAATAATTGGATGTTCTGGCTTTTAGAGAACATGTCCAACCTTAGCAAATCCCAAGCATAAACATCTTGCACTTCATGATTTGGGACAACAAAGCTGAATTAGCTGAAAAGCTTGAAATTGGATTTCTCCAGAAGTCACACTTCTAACAAAAAGAACATGGGCTAGAAAGATCAGTTTTGCTATTTCAGTGCCCCAGCTGTTAAGGGAAAGATTGAGAAAACACAGAAGTTAAATATCTGAAGTATAATATCAGTTTTATCACACAAGCTAAGTTTTTTCCCCTCCCACCAAGTTCCTTCCTTTCTTTTAGTATGTTCTCATGGGATTTCCAGTCTTCTCCTCACCTTGAGTCCCTGTGTTTCAACCACCTCTCCACCACTCAAGAGGTCTGAATTGCTCACTGAGGATTCACTTCCATTACTGCTCTGAATATTCTCAGGATTGTGGGCTGCAATCCTCAACAGAAGTTTGTCTCTGTGTTGCAAAGATGCCAGCCCTTAAAACCCCTCCGCTGGTAGAAAATATCTACCCAAATCATCCAGAGTCTCCCAATTAATTTTTAACAGGTGTGGTGTGTAGATAAGTTTGGCAACCTGCTTATTCTTTTTTCTTATCCTCCACCTGCATAAGTCTCATGTGGAATATTTGCTTATTACCAGGCAAAATTAAAAAAAAAAAAAATAAACTAAAATCAAATCCATGTAGTTTATACCATTGAATGGAAGGGTAGAAAAATCCCACAACCAAACTGAATGTTTCTAGTTTCCCATCCCTTGACGCTGATGCACACGGTCAGTTCAGGAGTTCTTTCAGAGTTTTTGCTTTGTTCAACAGTGAAAGACAAATGATGGCAGTTTTTCAGAAGAGAACAAGGTCTCGGTGTGTTGCTCCCAATTTGACTGTATCCTGGTATTTAGACTCCCCCTCAATGGAAGCAATCACTGGATGCAAATAAAGAGAGCATCTGCAGAGATTTTTATGGATACCCTTGAAGTTTCCAAGTGCATCCACAAAGGCTTCCTCTTCCCTTACTTATTTATGGGATGTTAGTGTGTAGCAGCTTTGCTTTTAGCTGTCCCACATCAGTGAGAGTTATACTTCAAACCTTCAAACTCATCAAAGGGATCTGCTCATGAAGTGGAGTTTAGGAGGGCTGGTTCAACCCCATTGACATCTCCTCCAGAGAGTTAGGTGAAAGACTCGTTTTTAAACAGACATTGGCAAGTAACCTACAGCATTAGTAGGGAATGCTGGAGTTTCAGTCCATCCTCCAAATCTTGCTTTCCTCCCAGTGAGCTACGCAGAGCCAATGCGAAAGTTTTAATACAATCTCTGATACAGACTCTTTTGTTCCAAATATCACCTCAATCAAGTGGAATTTGGTTCACTTTTCCCATCTGGTAGATGTTGAATCCCCAGCTGACTCCATCGTTCAGCGATCCAGCATGAAGCCTTCAGAAACCGGTAGAAAGTTTCAGCAAGCTAAACAGAACTGATTTGCTACGGGCTGCAAACCTATTGCTGCTTTTCATGGGCATATAGGAGCTCAATAAAGGAAATAATAGGCACTGGCTTCTTTGCTGAAAATAAGCATTCAGAAAAAAAGAATTTCCAGCACAAGATACAGACAGCATAAAATCGGTCAGTGTCAGGTTGTTTTGCAGCGTCGCTGTAGGAATTTACATCCATTTCCTTGTCTTACAGAAAGAGTGGATACTATAAATGCATCCATTCCGTGGTCAGAGTAGAGAAATGCTTGCTTCAAGATGGTTGCTGAGATTACTGTCAGGCTGTAAAGACTGGCAAAGGAAGACTGAGATCCTTTGGCTAAGAGCATGCAGAATTCCCTTAGCTCCACAAGGAAGGAGTATCTTCAGGGCAGAAGAGGACCTTAGCTGATAAATTCAGGTCTTTCTGACTCCAGCAACCCTGGACTGCTTAGCACCAGTTGTGGCAGCAACTGCATATCCCTTCAGGTCATGTTTTCATACAGTGAATATGGGGAACTGAGCTGGAGCTCACAGCAGTGTCTAACTTACCTTGCAAGAGGGACTTACCTAGGAAGAGGGTAGAAAAAAATTAAGGGTTATGCCACAAGAATGATTGAACAGGTGGAATAAGACAGCAAAGGTAGTGCTAGGTCACTATCCATCATCTTTGCTAAGTCCTGGGAAACGGGAGAGGTGTCTGAAGACTGGAGGAAAGCAGATGTTACTCCAATCTTCAAAGAGGGCAAGAAGGAGGACCCAGGTAACTACAAATGGGTCAGACTCACTTCCATCCCTGGAAATGTGATGGAAGGACTTATCCTTGGTGCTGTCTTTGCTCACATCAAGGATAAGAGGGTTGTTAGGAGCAGTTAATGTGGTTTTATCAAGGGGAAGGCCTGTTTGACTAATCTAATAGCCTTTTATGAGCCTTTTACCAGGTGGATAGATGGTGGTAAAGCAGTAGGTGTGATCTACCTTGACCTCAGCAAAGCATTTGACACCGTCTCCCACAGCATCCTTGCAGCTAAACTGAGGAAGTGTGGCCTGGAAGGTCGAGTAGGGAGGTGGATTGAGAGCTGGTTGAAGAGAAGAAGCCATCTAGTTTTGATGAATGGGACAGAGTCTGGCTGGAGGCCTGTATCTGATGGAGTCCCTCTGGGGTCGGTACTGGGACCTGTACTATTCAATATATTCATTGGTGACCTGGATGAGGGAATAGAGTGCACAGTCATAAGTTTGCTGAGGACACAACCCTGGGAGGGGTGGCTGACACACCAGAAGGCTGTGCCATCATCAAGTGAGGTCCAGACAGGTTGGAGAATTTGGCAGGGAGAAGTTTAATGAGATTTAACAAGGGCAAGTGTAGGGCCTGGCATCTGGGGAAGAACAAACCCAGGTACCAGTATAGGTTGGGGACTGGGCTGTTGGAGAGCAGCATAGGTGAGAGGGAGCTGGGGGTCCTGGGGGACAGCAGGATGACCATGAACTAGCAATGTGCCCTTATGGCTAAGAAGGCTGATGGCATCCTGGGGTGTGTTAGAAGGGTGTGGTTATTAAGTCAAGAGAGATCCTTCTCCACCTCTGCTATGTCCTGGTGAGACCACACCTGGAATATTGTGTCTTCAGTTCAAAGAGGACACAGAACTCCTTGAAAGACCCCAGCACAGGGCCACCAAGTTCCAAGGGAGTGGAACACCTTCCTTCTGAGGAGAGGCTGAGGGAGCTGTGTCTCTTTAGCTTGGGCAGACTGAGGTGTGACCTTATTAATGTTTATAAAGATGTAAAGGGTGAGAGTCAGGAGGACAGGTTCTTCTCAGTGATGGCAGCAACAGGACAAGGGGCACTGGGTGCAAGTTGGAGCAGAGGAAGTTCCATGGGAATGTAAGGAGGAACTTTTTCCCTCTGAGGGTGATGGAGCCCTGGGACAGGCTGCCCAGAGAGGTTGGGGAGTCTCCTTCTCTGGAGACATTCACACCCACCTGGATGCATTGCTGTGTGATTTAGTCTGGGTGATCCTGCTCTGGCAGGGGGGTTGGACTAGATGATCTTTCAAGGTCCCTTCCAACTCCTAACGTTCTGTGACTCTGAGGAGTCATCCAAGAGTTTGGGTAAGGAAGAGGGAGAGCAGAAAGAAGAGCTGGACCATGCTGTGAGCACAGGCAGGGAAACAGAGGGTATGGAAGCTCCAATCTGACTGCAGGCATGAAACATCCCATTGTCCACAGAAGCACCAATGCCCTGGAGGCAGCCTGCAGTGCACTGCCACCCTCCAGTACCTCTGCCCTTTGCTTCTTCTGAGTTGATCTATCACATACTGTCATACAGAACACCCACAGTGATCTCCCTCACCGTTTCAGGCTTCATCAAAGAGACCTGCAAGCCCACACCCCCAGGCTGTGAGCACAAGGTGAGCAAGAACCAAACCCTCCCACACCACATCAGCAGAAGAAGCCAACAAGGTGCCATTTTCACCTTGACCATAAACCCTGACCAACACAAGTTGATTTGAAGTCACAGCTATCAGAGCTACCTTCAGACGCTGCGTTTACCCCAGCAGTAGTAATGGTTGTTTCCACTTGACCGTATTTGCAGTTGGGAATTCGCTGATTATTCTCAATATTCACTTCATGTTGATTCATGCAAAGACCAATCACTCTGGCTCCTGCTGAAGCACTTCAGCATGTGTTTGTCTTGGAGCACCTGAAGAGTACCTTGACATTGATGCAAAATACCTGGAAGTTCTTCGGGGCCTGTGACAAGTTACATTCGCCAAACCCATGCTCTCTGTGCATGAACACAGCAGTGAAATCCATAACCAGGGCTATGGTCCTAACAGGACCATCCTTTACCAAACAGCCTTGGAAACCAGTGCTTGTTTGTTTCTAATCAGGTGACAATTTGAGTCATGATCTCTCGTCATACGCAGAAGGAGTCAAATTCTTCTCCCATTCACCCTGGGGCAAATCCTGCCTAAATCCATTGACTTGAGCACAATAACTTTGGATTCATATTGGCAAAACTGAGAGCAGATTTGGGCCTCACGCTACGAGAGATCACTTGCTCTTTATATGCCTCAGCAAAAGCAGCTTTTGAGTCCGGCACGGATGCCAAATTAATTATTCAGAGCAAAAGAGATGAGGGTTGGTTTTTTTTCCATTAGTATTTGGACTGTCTGCACATTTTGTTATTCATAGATAATATAAAGACTTGCAGAATTAATGGTGTCTTGCATTTTGAGACACTTCACAGACGTGGATCAGGGGAGTTTCCTGCAAACTTACTACTAGTACACACATGTAGTGTTATCTTGAGTTCTGAAACATCATTTATCTCTTAAAATATAAATCCAGAGCTGAACAGTGTCCTGCCCGCTCCCACAGCCGGAGCAGTTGTGTTTCAGTTTGTTTTACTTCATCAGCTATTGCAAAATCAACATCTCATTCTCATGCACTGTAGGAAGCCAAACGGGATTCATCTGGTGCTCCAGCTATCACTTAAAAGTGCCTTTGCCTCAGCACCACCAGAAAAAAAAGAAAAACCCACATCTTGTTTCCTTGCTGGAACAGCAAAGTAGAATTAGCTTAGCAATCGAAATCTTTGTTATTCAAGTTTAGATTGGTTGGAGGAAAACACTGTGCCTCAGGGGAGAGAGACAATTGTAAGAAAAAACTGTTCCATTGCTTTCCATCCCTTTTGGGGACAAGGAGGACCTGCCAAGAGATGGGTCTCTCTGAATCACAACTGTGAGCAAGAGCACTGGCTGCTGCTGTCCAATGGGAAGTGTATAATGCAGCCTGGGTAAAAGATGATGTTGCTGTTACCTGCAGCACTGAGCAAAGTCTATGGTGGAGCTACATGTCTGCAGAATGCAACTGGGAGTAACTCCCTGCCATCTATCACGTCACTCTAGGACCAGGTTCAAGCAAGAGCCTCACTTTCTTCTAGTTGTCCAGGCAGGCAGGATAACGGAGACCATGGAGAGATGTTCTCCTTGCTGCCATCTGTAGCTTCCATTCCCAATTAGCTGGAACAGCAATGCCACCAAAGATCTTTTTTGTTTCTTTGCTGATGCCCTCCCAGCTGCAGTTTGGAGGCACTGCAGGTGTCAAGTGCTGGACATTACCTGACATGAGCAATGCACAACTTTGAGGATCGTCTGGCTCGGAGTTCCACAAACAGGTTTCAGTGACGTCCAGTGCACCAGGAGACTCATGAGGGGCTGTAAAAGTGACTCAGCCTTGGGTTGCCTTGAGGCCCCATCTCCACAGAGACAGCCCATGGGGAGCTGTGTAGGTAGCTCAAACTTGAGCTGTCCTGTAAGCCCAGACTAAACAGGGCAGCGCTGCATAATTCAAGGAACTGAAACCTAGGTTGAGCCTTGAATTTCTTCAACAAACAACATCCCCTGAATCCAAATCAAGCCACTACTTAGCTGTCCATCAGTAAGATACAGGCAAGCCAGAGGGTCCCATTTGGCTTCAGTGGGCCCAGACAAAGATGTGCAACAGATCGGGTGTAAGATAAAGGGGGACACTGCTGATGACACACAAGGAAGGTGGCATCATCCACTCCCAGCACTGTCACGTAGATCAAAGACATAAACCCAAATAAAACCCCTCAGATACAGCCTGAGAGGGAGGGAGATGCTTCTCCAACTCTGTGAGGAGACCCTTCCCCTTGGCCAGGAGAGTGGCTAAGGGAACGTTCTGAGAACCTTTACCTAGAGAGATGGGTGAGTGAGTATTTGATACGCTTTAAGTTTGTAGCCTCAGGTGATTGACTAACACACCTGTAGTATTTAGTGTGCTCGTGAGCTGGGATCGTGGGATCCCTGAATCTGCTGTGGTTGTGACAGTGAATCTTGTGAATCACATGTGTGTGGTAACAGGGAGTAATGGGACTGTTGTGGGCTGTAACACCGCGTTTCATGACTCTGCTGTGCTGGCAGTAGCTCGTTTTGTGGGTCTCTTGTGGTGGTGACAAGGGTGGTCGTAATTCTAACCTGCAGTAGTGCATTTCTCCACTGCATCCATGATACCTGCAGTATTGAAACTGCACGTGGGTTTTAAATAAATTATCATTATCATTTTTTTAAACCCTGCAGTCGAGTGTCTTTCTGTCACAACATCTCTTCTAGCTTGTTTTGGGGGGGTGGAGCGGATCAGGGAAGGGGCTGTGTTGTTTTTGCAGAGGAAAGCATGTGTTTCAAAACCATTTGCCCTGAGGCAGTGAGTCCATGAGGACTCTGCTTGGGAATCAACAGCTGGCAAAGCCACCAAGTCACCAGCTGGCAAAGCCGCAGAGAGGTGAGGGCCAGATGATGCTGCGAGAGGGGACATTCACCCCACAGCAGGCACACTGTCTGCAAGCCAGAGGGTGACACTGCACCCTTTGCAGCTCCCAGCTGAGGATGAGCACCTTTTGCTCCTGAGACCTGATCTCCAGCTGCATGTCAGGTGGATGCTTGGCATAAGCTGGGACTGATACCTGTCAGAAGCTCGTTACAAGTTACGTGTGTTACCTGTATTTACATGCACATTGTTAGATGCCATTATGAATTAATCACAACTCAATCATTCATCACAGCCGCAACTATCCAACTAACTCCTTTGAAAAGATTTTTAAAAAGCAGACAAGTATGAATGGATGTGAACTATGGCCTTACACCTCCTGCCTCTTCCTTCTTTGCAGATATCTCTTGATTCACACTTGCAGCTCCTAGAGCGAATCCGACAGAGGTACCACAGTGATACAGACATCTGTAGAATGGAGGGCATCAAAGTGGTGTGGAAAAAATACAGTGGACCTGAAGATCAAGGGGTGAAGTGTGAAAAAGACCAAGAGTTTCTACCAGCCACATCTGATAGCAGCAACAGTGAGCAACTTTTTTGTGGTATGTGTCCAGTGAGCCTAGCAATGGGTATAAAACCACCCACAAAAGCCAATTAGTTTTTTTCAGGCTGTATTTAAGTGTTGCCACTCAGGTATTCATGCCATTCCGCTGGACATCAGTGTCCAGCAAGGAAGAAGAATCCAAGGCAGAAGAAAAACTCCTCTGAGACTGCCTGGGGAAACATCTGAGCCCACAGGGCACTGAGCATAAACAAATGTTCGTCAGAACGGCAACAGTCAGACAAGAGGAGTCTTTGCAGCCTCAACAGCTGACACAGAAGCCCCAGGCATATCATAGCTTGATGGCAGCAGTCAGATGCTCTCAACACCAACCCCATCGAGATCATATGCTTTCCTGGGGCTCCAATGGATAAACCACCTCACCTGAGACTGTGCAGGCAATTGGCTCAACTTCGAATGAAAATCCGACTTGCCCTGGTTCCCTTTCTGCCCTTAGTCCTGCACAGCTCATACAATCTCCTGCCCAGGATTTCCAGCTGGATGGAGGTGATTCTGCTGGTTTAATGGCACTGCTTGTCCACAGACCCAGGGACATGATGAAAAACAGTTTCAGGGAGGGGATAGAGGGCTTATATTTAACAAAGTGTAAATGGGAACAAAACTCAATGATCCTTAAAATAACAAGGCCATCCTGAAACTGAGAATTTAGTCCACCAGTGGAGGGAACTGCTGTACCTGTGTGCAAAATCAGCTTCTCAGTTTTCTGTCTGCAACCAGAGAATGAAAAATATCTGGCCAGACAAAGACTGGGTTTTCAAAACACGTGGGAGTCACAATCAGTTTCTGAAGAGTTAATCAAAACTTGAGAAAGGAAAGAAGTAAAAATCACTGAGTCTTCTTCCAATGGAATCAGGTTATAGTCCTGCATCCTCTAAAGGTCACCTTCTTCAGAAAGGACACTTTGCCCTACACCTTGGATGCCACAGATCATTAAATCCAGGCCAGTGGGACACATGGGTTAGGGAGAAATACCCAGAATTGAATCCATTGCTCTGAATTTAACTGAATCTTGTTCAGTTTATCTTCAAGAACTCTCAAACATTTTCTGCTGAAGTCCCAAAGCCAAACATCCAGGCAATTAAGGATATAAAACAGAACTTGACGTTCTGTTCAGATTTAAGTATTTTGGGTGTGAGGAGAGCAGCAGCTCTGGAAAACTGCGGTCCTCTCAGGTGGGGGTTTTAAGGGAGGTCAGCCAGCACATCAGCTGCACCGTGTATTTGGCAGCCCAGCACCTACAGCTGTTTCTTGATGATGTTTTCGGTGCTGCCAGATGGGCTGAGCCATCCCAAATGGCTTGTTTGTGCATAACAAGGATGGCTTCTACATATGCTTGGGGCTGCTGGGTCCTGACCAGGAAGATGCAGAAGTTGGGGGCGCAGAAGCCCTTGCTCCCCCCAGTCCCATGCCTGGCTCAACACACACCTGTAAGTGAAAGGAGACACCTGCAAGGGCCTAAACCTTCAAATCCATGTGAAGCATTGCTCTGAAAGGCTACATAGAATCACAGAATCATTTGGATTGGAAGGAACATTAAAGATCATCCAGTCCCACCCCCTGCCATGGGTCAGGACACCCTCCGCTAGACTAGGTTGTCAGAATCCCCACCCAACCTGGCCTTGAATGCTTCCTGGGATGGGACATCCACACCTTCTCTCTGAGAAACCTCTTTCAGTGCCTCACTACTTTCATCTTGAAGAACTTCTTCCCAATATCTAATCTAAATCCACCCTCTTTCAGTCTGAACCCATTGCCCCTTGTCCTGTCACTCCATGCCATTGTAAACTGTCCCTCTCCAGCTTTCAGTCTGCACTCCTCTGCTTTTACCATGATGACTTTCCATACCAATGACTAGCAGCTGCAGGTCAACAGCCAGCTGACCATGGAGATGAAAGAGAAAGAGCCACTGCAATTCTTTGCAAAGCCCCATCTGCCATACTGCAGCTACTCATTTCCAATTGGTAGGACCCCATTTCAGCCTGACACCTCCAGGCAACTTTAACTCTCCAGTGGGACTACACAAGTGTGCTGGTGGGGATGGGGGGTGGCCAACAGCCACCCCAGAGATTTTTCAGTGCCTACATTAAAGTACTGGCAAATACTCCTGTAATGTAATCAACGCTTTAATATCACAGGCAGTTTAGTGTTGCCTTGTTCTATCACACAATTTTATAGTTCCTGGGTACACTCATCTAACAAACTCTAAAACTGACCTAAACTTTTAAAAATTCATATTTCATGCAGTCATTTGTAACTATGGAAAACGCTGAGATGCAAGCAGGTGCGATCCATCATACCTCCAAGGCAGGTGTGGCACCTCCTCCTCTCAGTAGCATGCTATGCATGTCCCACCAGATCACAGGACAGAAAATTACCACTAGTACAAAACTCTTCTCTGAATGTTTTATGCTTAAACTCATTTTAATAGTGAAGGGGGGGGAGGAACCCCAAAACCAAACACCCAGTCTTCCAAAGAGGACTCCTTGTTCATTCTGGTTTGGAGTATTAATCAAAGCCTCAGCTCAGGAAGATCAGTGGGTGCAGGGCACAGATGAGGTGATTTTGGAATTGGTGATCATCTATCATAGAAGTATGTGATACATTTCCAGCTCTCACAGCGAGAGAGCTGGCGACCATACAGCACTTGATCTCCCCCTCCATTCCACTGCTAAATTACATTAAACAGAACTTAGAGATAATCCCAGCATGTCCTGAATGGTTTTTTTTCTGCACAACCCTTTGCTGCAGTTGTTGAAGGAACATGATGTGACAAATGTAACACCATAAAACGGATGGTGCACATTAAAAGAAGTGATGAGCAGCTTGTTTATCTGTTTACAAATCAACAGTGGCCATTCCCTCCCTCCCTTCAACACAGGAGTCATTATGTTAACAGAAACATGCATTTCTTGAGTAGCTTTCTTCCTTTTATAATTATTGTCAGTACTGCCAAGGTCACTCAAGTCCAGCTTCACCCATTGTGCAGTATCGACAAACCAGCAGTGATGAATACAGAGTGCTCAGCATCTGTCCCTGGAAGAGACAACTCCAACCTCAAAACACTTCATCTTCTGGAAGCTAATCCAAGCTTTGTATGGGAGGCATTTTCTTTCCCCTTACTAACCCAGAGGATATCCCTGGTGTTGGCTGAAGTTACGCAGAGAACAGGTAGGGATGCTTGGTCCCTTCCTTCATGGTTCTCTGACCCCAGATCTGAGCAGGAGGATAAATAACCATGCCAGTCTCTCTCTTCCCTATAATGGACAAGACACTGTAGATATCATGAGAAAGATATGGAGAAAGAAAGAGATGGAATTACTGCAAAGAGTTGGTTTCAGGTTGGAGACATCCACTCTGAACCTCAGCTAGCTGGTACCTATAGAAGCTTTAATGAGTGGATATAGAAGGGGTGCTATATAGCTAGGGTGCTGTATAAACATTCTCTGGATGCCTACTGCACCTTAAAGCTACAGATTCCACCAATCAAATTTGCATTATTATTGGCATTTTGAGATCAAAACCCAGGATGGTTTGGGTGGGAAGGGACCTCAGAGCCCATCTAGTCCCAAACCCCTGCCATGGGCAGGGACACACTCTACCAGCCCAGAGTGCCCAAAGCCCCATAAAACCTGGCCTTGAACCTTGCCAGGGATCCAGGGGCAGCACCAGCTTCTCTGGGCAACCAGTCACTTGATAAATTTTGTTACCCTATCCCCAGAAGCTGGATTTGCTTTGTTCTTCAGTCATTGATCAAATGTGATGGCGTGATCCCTCCTCCTGTTTGCTAATACAATAGGATAAAGAGGCCATAAAATGACACAGGCACCACTGACTCCCTGATTATAAAACATTTACAACATCTCTTTTCACAGCCAAAGGAATCACAGCTTATGAACTGAAATATATCTCCACTGAATATTCCCTAGTACCAAAGGCAGCTGACATCCCCAAAGCTTCTGAGTGGCTTTTTGCAGAGGTTACAGGTTCCCCAAAAGCCTGACCAACAGCAATCACTTCACTGAAAGGTCCTTGGGAAGTTAAGCAGCAGTGTCCTCTGACTAAATCAGACCGAAAGAAAAAGAATCTGCTGTTTTGCATCACAATAGGAAGAGCAGCAGCACAGTGCCTGCAAGAGGATGGAGCAGCTGGAGTTTGCTCCTGAGCTTTTGCTTTTTGGTGCTGGATGACCCAGTAGCAGGTTTTCACTGGTGGAAAACCTCAGTGGTTCACTGATTGTGTATGTCATAGAGTCACAGAATGGTTTGAGTTGGAAGGAACCTAATGTCCTTCTTTCCCTTGCCCGCTGTTGCTTCCCTAACACGTCACTTGCATGAATATCTGGAAACTGA
This sequence comes from Gallinula chloropus, assembly GCF_964237585.1. Classification (NCBI taxonomy): domain Eukaryota; kingdom Metazoa; phylum Chordata; class Aves; order Gruiformes; family Rallidae; genus Gallinula; species Gallinula chloropus. Next base: position 86,408,368 of record NC_140089.1, read on the forward strand.
GGGTGCAAAATACTGAGACACAGCTCAAGGAGGAGAGTCCCTGATCCAAGGGGGGCAAACAGTGGTTCCCCCTTCAGACTTCTGGCCACATGAGAAGTTTCTTGGAGGTGCTGGGGCTGTCATGATAGTAAACATTGCAAATTTTGAACCAAGTTTTTAATTTCTGATAGGGACTGTAAGAATCCAGTCCCTGACTAATTCACTCCCCAATGTTTCAGCCACAAGCTATCGCCTTCCCTGCAGAAACTTGACAAACCAGGCAGAAGAGGGCACAGTGATTATCACAAATGGTTCCTGGAGCTTGCCTCATTGAAAAGTGCAACAGTTATTATTCCTCTGCTGTACAAATTCATGGTATCTGGGGGAAAAAGTTCTCTTTTCCCTCAAGAGCCACCCCAAATGAAGCGGGTTATATCCATGGTCTAAACATGGTGTGTCAAGGAGGGCCTTCCTTCTCCTGCATCAGAGCTGCTGAATCATTTTTCTTCTCCCAGTACAGCCATGTGGCACCATTACAGATGTCATCAGTTACACTTCACCTATAAACACACCACGTGTACGATGCTTTACAAGACTCCTTAGGAAGGTTCAGTCTGGACACGTTATTACTCTACTGAACTCATCAGGAAACCACAGTGCTGAGAGGTTAAGTATCTTGCCCCAGTCATGCCAAGATCCAGTTGCACAGGTAATGGGTGGCTGGTGTCACCCCTCGGCAACCCATTACCTCTTTGCCGCCCACCTCTCTGATAGGGAGATAACCTCACTGTGCTTGGGAGCAACCTCCCACCTCTGGAAGGCTTTTTTCTTTTAACCATGGAGCTACACCAAATGTCTTTGCTGTGTGCCTTGCAGTTTCCTCTCCTCTCTGCCAGAGCCCTGCCTGTTTTTTGGGGAAGGAGGGGACCACTAGCTCCCCCCCAGCAGATAAAAAAAATGCCAAAGTAGCCCTTTTCCACAAGCTGTCTAGATGTTGCCAGGCTGATGGCTGCCATTCTTCACCATCCCACAGTCTTCCAATGAAACTGAGTGCATCATCTAAAACCCTAAGTCACTGCACAGCTCACCATGCACTGAATAAAGCACCCTGTGTGTGCAAAAGGAATGAGCTGTTTATTGTACTGACATGGTATTAAGATTTAGGAGACAAGTAGCAACATTTCACCAGTCTATTTGGTTACTTAGAAGAGCCAGAGGGGATGGTGTGCTGGAACTTCTGCTTCTACATCAATGCTAAGTGGTCCACTGCCTGCTCATCTGATTGCTGTAATCACCGGCACGCTCCTGCCGCATATGCCTGAGCAGGAGTGTGCATCTTTGCTATGTATCCTGCTTACACAAGGGGAGTCTGCTGATTGCAGCTTCTAAACAGCACCACAATGCAAATATTAATTAGGAGAATGTAATTACAGCAGTACCATGCACACCACAAAGCGGTTTCATAAACCGAAGAGCTAATACAGACACAATCTGTCGGCACCACCTCACAGAGTGAAAAGATCTTATTTAATCAGAAATACTTCCCACAGAGGAGAGACGAGCACCTGCACCCCCAGGAAGGGTCCTGAGAGATGGGCACTGGAAGGACCAACAGTGTAACTGCCTGCTTGAGAGGGGGAGATGAGGAACGATGGGGCTGACCTTTTTTTTTGTTGTACTCATCCTCTGTCGCGTTGGAGGCGTCCGAATGATAGTCCCGAAGCTCCTGTTCATACATCTCCAAAAAATTCTCATCTATCTTTCCTTTCTTGGACTTGTCGCCTTTCTTCTTCTTCTTCTCTTTGCCTTTTTTGCCTTTTTTCTTCTTTTTCTTTCTGCACTCGTAGTCATCCTCCTCCTCACTGCTATACTCCCTCCGCTTGGCTTTTTTCTTTTTCTTTTTCTTCACTTCCCCATCGGCCTCTGAGTCCTCAGACTTTGATTTCTTTTTGCTTTTTTTCTCCTGGTTTTCATCTTCCCCATCTTCCTCAACTACCTCCTCAGCTGCCTCTTCTACTACCTCCTCAGCTGCCTCTTCCACTACCTCCTCTTCTTCCTCCTCCTCCTCCTCCTCCTCCTCTTCTACTTTGTTATTTTTGGTCTTTTCTTTCATGACATTGTTTTTCACCCCTACACTTTTAACAACACTCTACCATTGCCTTAACCTCACTTCTGCCACCTACCCTGGCTCCTGTACCTATTGCCAAAGATCTTTAGTCTTCCTCTTGCTGCCTAGGGCTGGGCTTCCCTCATTTCACAATGTCCTTCCTCCACACTGGCTCAGCATAGGTTGTGTCCTGGAGTCTCTTGTCCTTCCCAACTCACGGGTGCTGACAGCTCACCTCCTCCTGACTCTTCCTACCTTCCTTCACCTCCCTGCCTGAGGCACCTTCCTCTCTCTTCTGTCTCTCCTGGTCTTTGGGCTTTCTCCTTTTCGTTATTATTTATTCATTGGTAGTGCTGAGAACTTTCTCTTTTTTTTCAGAGCTGCCTCAGCCTCCACTCAGGGTCAGTTGACAATCCAGGTCTACGGTATCAGGACATGCCAATCAATGTTGTGGCTCCCTGGAAAATCAGTCAGGATGAGGGCACATGGTCAAGTCACTTCTTGTCCTTCACATGCCGGCTCAGGACAGGATAAAACGGGGCAGTTCTCCTCCTCATAACATGCAGCAAGCCTCAGAAACTTCATGAAAAATTACTTAGTGCTCCCCAGTCATGTGGTTATAAGACAGATGGGCAAGTGAAAAAGGAGACCCACCAAGCAACCATATCGCACTGGTCTGCATTTCCTCTCCATTATTCATGGTGTCAGGATCACCTTACTGATAACAAAGGTCTCAACTTTACATGTTTTTTGTTTTGGGCGGTTGGGTTTTTTTTGGACCAGCCAGGCCAGTGACCATAAAAAGCAAACACCCCCCAGGATCACTGTCTGGAGACCTTCAGAGCATCAACAGTGAACTCCTGTATCCAGCTCCTCTGTCCCCCAGCTATTGCTACTTCCAACTAAATGGAAGATCAAATGCTCAATAAATAAATACAACAGTCAGAAGAAGACACTGCATGTGATTCACACAAGGTGCACCTACAAAAGCCCATCTTGGTCAACCAAAGGCAAATAAAGCACAGATGGACAACTGAGGACAAGCACAAATAAGCCCATCTGACAGGTCTCACGGGTAAACAGTGAGGTGAGGTAGGTGGAAAATGGGAAAAAAAAGTGAGGTAACATCATGGTTGGAAGGACATGGCAGCGTGAAGCGTGCCCAGCACCCAGCATGTGCACAGGGATGTCAGCATGAGGCTCATTCAATGTCTAGTACATGCCACTTCCATGCCCAGAGGTAGATTTGCCAGCAGGAGATAGGGTGGGACTAAGAGTCCTCCGATGTCTCTTCCCACATGAGCCACCACTGCATCTGCAGTCTGAGCCCCATGACATGTGAGTGTACATCACCAACCATTCAGCCTGGGCTGACATCCAGCCCTTCAGTGGCTCCATCAGGCTCCTGTGGACAGTAAGGGAAGGACAAATACCACCAGTCTGGGTCAATCTCAGCTGTGGTCAGGAGCAGGTGATCTTAAGTCTAAGAACAGGGAGAGAAAAGAAGAAAAATCATCTCTCCTTCTTCAAAGGTGTTATTATGGGCATTATCAGACTTGAGAAAAGAAGGCTGAGAGGGGATCTTATTAATGTTTATAAAAATCTCAAGTGTGGGACACAGGGGAATTAACCACCCTCTTCTCAGTGGTCTGTAGGGACAGGACAAGGGGCGATGGCCTCAAGTTGGAGCACAGAAAGTTCCACACCAAACTTGGGAAGAACTTTTACACAGTGAGGGTGACAGAGCCCTGGGACAGGCTGCCCAGGGGGTGTGGAGTCTCCTTCTCTGGAGATATTCCAGACCCATCTGGACGCCGCCCTGTGTGACCTGTCCTAAGGACCCTGCTTTGGCAGGGGGGTTGGACTCAATGATCTATGGAGGTCCCTTCCAACCCCTACAGCTCTGTGATTCTGCCATAGAAAATGAAGTTCAACTGGAAACCGTGCTGTAGAAAAACACACCGAATTTCTCTGGTGCGGCTGAAGTGCGTGTGAGCCAAGCGGAGCCGTCAGCCTGGCACTAAATCACACTAATGGAAGAAGTGAGAGCCGAATTTATGGCAGGGCTGGAGGATGATGATAGAGAGCCTCCCGCTACCACCCACCCTGCCTGTGGGCTAACCCAGCCCACAGCTTCCCCAAACGATGGGTTCAGTGTGACTTGCTCGATGGATGCTGTCCGGGTTAATGACACCCTGAGTATCGTGTGGCACCTCCCAGGGTTCAGCCATGCTTAGTCTTTAACACACGTGATTTAAAACTCTTCCTAGATAAAACTATTTACCCAGGAGACTGACTGGAAGGGAGGATGGCATTGGTGGCGGATTATCAGGAGCACATGGAACAGATGTTTTGATAGCAGGATGTGCAGCCAGAGAAAGATGGCAGCAGCATTGCCCCAGGCAGGAGTGGCTGAAGAGCACCAAGCCCAGAGTGTTCAGGGTTGGTGGGCGCCTGTCCCACCCTCCCTCCTTAGCAGGTGTTTGGCACCAGCCTCCAACAGCTTAGCATAAATAATAAAGAAATTTTTAAAAGCACTGTTTTTATTGTGGCCTGTGATGCTGACTAGAAATATTTCTGTTGAGCATCATAGAGTGATTTATTCAGGGACAGCTTCCAAGTAAGTTAAAGCGCAGGTTTGGGATGAAACACAAGGGCTTTTCCAAGGTCTTAAAACCATAAAGGGGAAAAAAAAAAAAAAGAGAAAATAAAAAAATCACTGTCCTTGCTTATGATATAACTCTTGCTTGCCAAACTCCTGGGACATCAGCACCACAGACTGCATCATGCCCAAAATCCCCTATTTGCTTTCAGGTCTTTGTTTTCTGGAGAGCAGCAGAAAGGCACAAACTGTGTCCATACACGTCGCTTCCGAGAGAGCACAGGACAGTTACCTCAGCAGGCACCAAGAGCACAGCACTCCGAAGGGAACTGCCCAGGTACGTGGATGCTGCCAGTCCCAAGGAGCTCAGGGATCGTGCAGAAATATTTGATGATGCAGCACATTTCCCCAGGCAGGTGCTTTGCAGTGCAGTGCGTTCATAACTGTTAGCCTTCCCCTCTCTAGGACAGCCACCAACCCACAGCAGCAACCGTGGGCACAAACATCTCAGCTTGGAGCTGGGAACTGGATTTAGATCTTTGTAATTTTTTAAAAATCCTACAGAAGGGAACAAAAAGAATGGCTTTGGGAAAGGAAAAAATCATGCAGTCCCTCAGAAAAGCAAAGCTCATATCTTTGTTATGCTTTCTCAAGGGAAACACTTCATTAGGCTGAGTCCCTGAGCGCTGCTGCTCCAAACCGCTCCAGCTCTATGCAGCAAAATGCTGACAGCATCGACGTCTGAGGCCAAAAGGAAGCATTATGATCACTCAGAACAAGTCATCCAGGTCCAAGAGTGGCTCCTTCAAGACCTAAAAGAGTTCTCCTAGTGTCTGCTTATCCCTCCCCAATAGTAAGTTCTCTGCCCTTGACAGCAGCACTGCTGGGGTAGAATAAACGCTTTCCCTTTCCCCCTGTGCTGGGAGAGTCAGTTTTAGGATGCTCAGGACGCCCCTGGGAGTGGTCTCAGGCTGATGCAGCCCCAGCAGAGGCTGAGGCCATGCGTCAGCCTCAGCTACATTTGCAGGACTACCCCGATTAATGAGTCATGCGTCAGGCAGAAACATCTGAGCCACTGAAAGCACCAGTGGGACGCCGTGTAGTTGTCCTGATGAGAACCATCCTTAGGAGCTACTTCTAGCATTGAACTTTGCTTTCTCCTACCACAGCAATGCTGGACCTCAGGCAGGAGCCAGGATAAATAAAAATAAATAAATAAACCGCTCCTATCAGATGGGTGAAAAATTGTTTGGGAGGGAGAAGATATTTACTGTGCCTCATTCAGACTTTGCTCCATACACTTCCTTCGTTTGTTGCTTTAATTAAAAAGAAATGTGCCGAGAACGCCTCAGCTTGCTTTTGTTCTTTTCGTGAATAACAGCTGGGGGAAGAACAATGGGGTTTACTGGTGCATAAAGAACTACCGGGAAAGCAACCAAGCCATTGGTGAGAACCACTAGTTAAAACTGTCAGCAGCAACATCCGCATCCAGCAAGAGATTCCCCCAGATCCTCCCACCCACAAAGACTCAGGCCAGAACTCACCAGAGCTCCATCAGCCCAGGGCGACTTCTCAAAGGGTAACAGCCTTGGTGTTGTACAATGTGTGAGAATTTGGCTCTCTGAGGTCCTAGTTCACCTGTAACTTTTTCCCTTCCTGCCCTCCCCCAGGATGCTAGAAGTTGTACAGTGCTTAACCTGGAATTATCCCATTGTTAGGAATTAGGATCATAATTGTTATTTATTACTATTATTATTATAATAATAAGAAGAAGGACATTGAGGTCCTGGAGCGAGTCCAGAGAAGGGCAACCAGGCTGGGGAAGGGGCTGGAGGGCAAATCCTCTGAGGGGCAGCTGAGGGAGCTGGGGTTGTTGAGCCTGGAGAAGAGGAGGCTGAGGGGAGACCTTCTCCCCACCTCCCCTGCCCTGCCAGGAGGGTGCAGAGAGGTGGCCGATGGTCTCTTCAGCCAGGGGACAGGAGATGGGACAAAGGGAAATGGGCTCAAGCTGCCCCAGGACAGGGTCAGCTCAGCTGGGAGGGAAAAGTTCTTCCCTGGCAGAGTTGTCAGGGCCTGGCACAGGCTGCCCAGGGAGGGGGCTGAGTCCCCACCCCTGGGTGTGTTTAACAGAGGGGAGATGAGGTGCTCAGGGATCTGTTTTAGCACAGGACAGGAATGGTTGGACTGGATGATCTTAATGGTCTTTTCCATCCTTGTGGTTCTGTGATTACTGGATAAATATTATGCAAGGCATGAATACACCTTTTCTTCAGTTCATTCTCCTCTATGTGTTTCCCATCTTGCACGTAGTACCATAAGCCCCAGATGTCCTGTACCCAGGAGCTATGTGACACAGCTGACATATCCCAGAGAAACATTTGTTCTAGCCTCCTTCCCCAGGCAGATGCAGCGAAGCCTCTTGTTTCAGGGAGGCTGTTTTTCAGCACACGCTGCTCAGAGAAATCCCTAATCCTTGTTGCACATCCTGGGAGCAATTCAAAGAAAAATCCTTGTGTCCACATGTGTGGTCAGTAGTAAGATGCTCTCTTGGTGACCAGCACGCCCCACGGAGATGAGGGTAAAGAATACATAGGTCAGAGATAGGCATAGCAGTTTTTCAGATGTTTTATGAACCAGCTATTTGAGTCTCTCCCCCACACACACCCCAACAGCTCCCATAGGGTTCAGGTTGGGATATAATCCAGAAAAAAAAAAAAAAAAAAAAAAAGGCATCCTTGAATTCCAGCTGAATTACCACAGGTAGCAGAGCTTCAGGGGGTTTCAAAACATATGGCAGCCTGCCCAGGGCACCTTCCTGCCCGTGGGACACAGCAGGGCAGCCAGGGTCAGCAGCCACTGCCTCAGCTTTAGTATTACAAAGGTTTATACCTTTTTTATGCAGAAACTTGGCAGTAGGACAGGATCTGCTGCCAGGGGCAGGGTAGTTCCTCAAGAACACTCCCTGCAGCCCAGCATGCCATATACTTATAATATATAGAGGCAGCCTGCCTGCTTTGGAAAACAAATGTCTTTAATGCCACAGGAATAAGCACCAAAGGATTCCTTTAGCACAGCTGTACACCCACACACATGAGTAGGACACAAGGTTACACCAGGCTGGGCACAGGCGATGCCAGGGGAGCTGCTTGTTGGTGTTGCAGCACCAGCCCTTAGAGAGGTAATCAGACCTCACCAACTAAGGGCTTCTCTTTTCCTTCCAGCCCCAGCTGGCTACTCATTACTTTAAAAAAATAAAGTCAAACAAAATAAAAACTTCTAAAAAGTCCTTATCTGCATTGCAACCCCATCAGCCCAAGAGCTCAGTGAGAGGCAGCTGGGGATATCGGGGTATGGAATCCAACCCATCTCAAAGACGGGCTGGAAAGGTTGTGATACATCCCTGGGCTTCAGTGGGAGCTCGCTGCCTTCAAGTGTATGGGCATGACGGCCTCTGCTGGTAAAATGGGGTTGAGCCAAGAGAAATATTTCCCTAGCAAGTGCTAGGAGAGATGCTCAATCTCCCACAAGCAAATGAGCAGCAGTCGCTGGTCCCCAGGAGTTGAGGGTGTCCATCTGTGGGCGCATTGTTGTAGACCCTCAGCCTTCAGAGGCACTGAAAGAGCAGCTGCTGTAGCCAGCTCAATCTCAGGTCTGGGGAAGTTGATTGACTCGAGGTTGCATGAGAAAAGGGATAAAGCATGAGGGCTCTTATGCCTGGAAAACAAACCACAACCCTCTCAGAAAACCCACCCTACTCCCCCAAAACAAACAAAAAGCCCAAAAAAACATGAACCTGCCCCCACCCAAAAAAAAAAAAAAAAAAACCAACCTAAAAAAACCCAGCTTTTTTTGAGAACATGTGATTGGAGTTGGGGAAGTTTAAATCCATGTCAAGATCAGGATTTGTGTGACTCTTCCACAGTGCAGAATGAAGTCTCTCTTGTTGCCCGAACAAGCAAGCACCAGAGCACATACCCCACCAGCATCCCTGGCACCTCCTGAAGCTCATCTGCACCTCAGAGACATCACCTGCCTGGCTTCAGGTGCTGAGGGAGCTGGGGGAGCAGAGCTCAGTGTAGATTCAACACCCAAGTATTTCCCAGAGATTTTTATACCTGGGTGGCACTTCTGACTGAAATAAGGAGGTGCTGGGAGAGTGCAATGCACCCGCCAAGGTTTCCCTGGGGCTGTGATACCTCTGATTTGAGGGCTGTTGCCAGACATGTAGAATCTGCTCCAGATGCCCACAGCTCTAAGTAATCCATTCAGGTATAGTCACAGCCATGAATTCTTTTAAAAGCCACAAAGCCTGGGAAGAAACAGCATCTTAATGCCGCTAGCAGAAAACAGATCCCCTACACAAACGAGTGCACAAGGCAGGAGGAAGAGGCACTCCTCTTTTTCCATTGATTTAATTCACCAGGTTTAAGCACTGCTAAGAATCAATTAGCAACAATTAAAAATAGATTGAACTGTGATTATGGCTGTGATTATGTGTCCTTAGAAAGTCAAGCTGAGCCCACACGTACTCAGCAAATAGCAAGCAAAAAAAAAAGGTATCTCTATTTGCAGCTTTTTTTTTTCATAAATGGAGGGGTCTGGAAGCTGAGAAGTCAAACCAAAGGAGCTGGGCAACATAGGTTTGGGAAGAAGGTACCCAAGCCTCCTTGCTCAAGGGAGTTCTTCAACACGACAGAGAAGCTTTGGGGAAAGCGGTAAGAAAGAAGACCCACGGGGATGAGGAATTTCAAGTGTATGTAGAGACACTTGAATGCATAAGGGACTAAACAACTTAAAATATATTGTTTCTGTTTAAACCAGCAGTGCAGCCAGCCCTGATGAAGGCATTAGCTACAGCTACTAGTACTGCACACGGTTTCCTATCGAACAGGCTTCTTTGCTGAAAGACTAACAGTTTGTGTCTCGTTGGTTCCAGGAGAACGAGAGGTTCAGCCCCAGGACTGTAATTCATCCATTCCTTTTGATCACGACAAACATTAGTCCCACCACCAGAAGTGGGAAGAGGGATTGAGGACACCAGCCACTTCGATACCAAGCACCCAGCATCCCCACAGACCGCGAGGCTCCTTCATCGCCTTGCGCAGGAGCTATTTTAAGTTTCACCCCGGGGGGCACCAAGCTACCTCCTTGCATCCTAAAACTTTCTGACATCTCTGTTCTGCCAGAAGGCTATAAAACCCATCATTTCTTAAAAAGACCGTGACTCACAGCAGCTTTGAGTATTTCAAAGGACACTGTTCTTACCCCTCCCCTCTCCCGAAGATGAACGCCACAGATCACAATGAGAGGCAGCAGCCGAAGTGACTAAGCAGCAGGGATATGAGGAGAAAAGCAGCTATTTTCAGGCACTGCAGCAGGGGTAAAGAACAAAAAGCGTTCAGTTGTGCAAGATGTAGAGCATGGTGAGGTTGCAAGCATGAGCAGAAACACTGAAATCAAAGGGATCGATCTACACTTGAAGCCCCACCTGAATCAGAATACAGCCAAGCAAACCCAAAAGCTTTGCTCCCACCACCGTGGCACAGAGCACATCACTGCTGCAGGTTCTCCCTGTGGAGCCAAAGCACAGCTCTGCTTGCTCCATACCCACCTCCTGTGGCTCAAGAAACAAGCTATAGCACCAGGCACTACCTTCAGCCAGCCTCTCCCTTGACAAGGCACCTGGAAGGATCCAGGAGTGGGAATACGAGTCCCTGTCAGGCCACCTCATACCACCCTGATGACACCATCCCAGCCCCACAGCTCCAACATCCTGAGCTTCCCACGTCTCAATCCACTACCATCTTCATCAAGGACAGATGGACACCATGACCAACCCATCACCCATTTTCCCAGCCCTGATCTTTTTCAGCAGCATGGACCAAAAGATCCAGTGCACCCTCAGAAAGTTTGCTGATGACACCAAGGTGCATGGTGCAGTCATCACGCTGGAGGGAAGGGATGACATCCTGGACTGGCTGGAGAGGTGGGCCTGTGTGAACTGCACGAAGTTCAATAAGGCCAAGTGCAAGGTCCTGCACATAGTTTGGGCAACCCAAGCACAGCTACAGGCTGAGTGGAAAACAGGAGGGGAGTTTTAGATTAGATATTGTCAAGAAATTATTCCTGGAGAGGCCCTGGCAGAGGTTTCCCAAAGAAGCTGGGGCTGCCCCTGGGATCCCTGGCAAGGTTCAAGGCCAGGTTGGATGGGGCTTTGGGCACCCTGAGCTAGTGGAAGGTGTCCCTGCCCATGGTAGGGAGTGGGACTAGATGGGATCTGAGGTCCCTTCCAAACCCAAACAATTCTGAGATTCCTACTGAAAGACCAGGCTGCATATTGACCCACTTTCTACCTACATCATGAGCAAAAGTGCTATAAAACAAGTTACAAGCCAAAAGGGATGTTTAGGTAGCACTGAGTTGAACAAGCCTTCTGCCCATCATGTCACCTGAACTTGCCTTCTCTTTTAATGACTGGAGGAGGACCCAAGAGGAAATGGTGACAGCACTGTGTAGCAGCATTAGCCAAGATGCACAAAAAGAGAATTTTTAAGGTTGGCTGTGAACAACAACAAGATCGAGAGGGCAGGAAAATAGACTGGCTGCTGTCATTGCTTGGGCTGTGGTTCCTCAACGAGGACTAGAGACCAATGCAGAAAAACGGGAAAGAGAGGGGGAATTTCCACCTCCACTTCAGTGAATCTCTCTTTTCCATGTCTCCACATGGCATTTCCACAGGGAATGGAGACTTGTGCACCAGCCTACAGGACATCGTGGGACAGAGCCAACTGCAGAGGAACTTGACCTCCCACCTGTGCAAACACACTGCTCACAGTTGGCCAAGGAAAGAGATTCTCCCATGGATTAAGACTAAAAACACCTCCGCCTTTGAAAAACGTATTAATTAATGGCATTCATTAGGGAGCTAGCCAGGAAAGTAGGTAATTTAATTTCTCAAGTAGACAATGTCAGGAAAGATAATGGGCCAAAAGCCAGTGCTGCCAACAAGGTGAAACCTCTTTCATTTATTATCCGAGAGGTGGAGAAGTCAAGCGTGAATGTCAGAGTGTCACTAGAGAAACCAGATACACTGAGCAAGTACTAAATTACCCAAATGAGTCCATCATATCTATTACTGTCAGACACCACCCGAGGGAGATGGGAAAAGTCTCCCAGCTCACCAGTGATGCCATGGGCCACTGATCTCCTGCAGGTGAGAGCCTTCGCTGGGCTAGGCACCACGCAGAGCTACTCAATGATCTTAGAGAGAAGAAAAGCACACCAGCTTGCAATTTGCCCTGGGAAATCATGAGCAAATAAGAATTCACACAACTTTCCTCTAGAAGAGGTTGATGCCCGTGAAATGCTGATTTAACCAAGAGCTGCAGAAATGATTTTAAATCCCCAGACAAGTTTGCAGCATTAAGCGCCCGGGGAGGCTGGATCAGTTGTCCCTGCCAAGAGATGACCCACCTGGGCTGTATTTGAGGAAAACAGTGGAAATATCAGGCCAGGTGACTCTCTTGCCATCATCTACATAAAAAGTGATGGAAACAACCGAGGTTAGACATTTTGCCCTGCATCTCTGGTTTTCTCCAAAACATACCGTGAAAATCAAACACAAATCAATCCTCACAGCAAGTAGTCAAGCCAGAAAGCTCTCCCAGGCTCTGAACAGGTAACCTGGGGCTTAGAGAGATGATGGATTTATTACAGCACTTGCCACAGCCGGTTTTTCAAAGCAAGTATAGAGACACGAGGATCCCAATGTCATCCCTCTCCTTGAGTGTTTTCACCTTGGGCTGATGTAGCCTTCCCCTTCCAGAGATCAGAAAACTCCAAAAGCACCAGATTTAGCAGAGGGAGGCACCTGACCAGAATTAGAAGGTTCATTTTAACTTAGCAAGGCATGGTCTCAGCTCCAGAGCTGCTTTACGAGAAGAAATTATTTTAAAATTAATTTTTTTTTCAAATTACAAACTTAGAAATGGCCAAAGACCACCAGTGCAATCAGTCTAGGACACCATGACACTTCAAAAAGACTCGGGGCTCTGGGGGAGAAGAAATAACCCACCACCACCCAGATTTTTGAGGGTGTAAGACCAGTATACGTATGTCCATCTACTGATTCACAGCCCACGCTGAGGAGTCCAAGATGATGCTCTCACAGTGCTCAGAGCACATTTCCTACAGGCAGCAGAAGTAGACTTCCTCAAAACAAGCAAGTACAGGGTAGTTCCCATTTCTTTCCCACTCCTAGAGAAATCTGAACATTCCTTCCCCCCTCCCTCCCCTGCCACTCCATTCAAGGTCACTCACACATTATTTTTTGCAATTAACATGACAGTGCACCATTAAATTCTCCTAATTCATGAAAAGGACTGCACTATCACGCTATATCCACCTGGGGAAACATATTCTTTCATTTAGGACAGGTTTGAAATTACTTTTGGATACATCTAACACCTTTAAAATTGGAATTCAAGCAATTTCAATGAAACCCTGTTTGTTTTTTATATCCAGGAACAGAAACCCTATTCAGTACATACCTCCAAGGGAAAACATTACAGTTATCCAAAATGGCATTAAGATTTAATACAAACAACACAGTAATTCAGCCTTTTAAAATTCAATAATGGCTCCTCTGATTTGACACATAGTGGAGCTGATTGCAAAACTACCATTAACTTCAGTGATTTGGCTGCAAGCTTCCTGACAAATTCAAAATTACATCCAAATCACTCAACATCATTTATTATGATGTAAGCTATTATGCAGTAAATTAAAAATCAAACCTAACAGATGTTCCTACAGCTCTGTTTACTTAAAAGCTGCACAACTAAAGAACACTATTTTTAATTTTTTTTTATTTAAACCTATGCTCAGGCTACCAACTCCAAGTACATTTAATATTTCACAGAATCATAGAATGACCTGGTTGGAAAAGACATTTAAGATCATTGAGCCAAATCATTCCTGCCCTATGCTAAACCGTATCCCTAAGTACCTCATCTACTCATCTTTTAAACACACCCAGGGGTGGGGACTCAGCCCCATCCCTGGGCAGCCTGTGCCAGGCCCTGACAGCTCTGCCAGGGAAGAACTTTTCCCTCCCAGCTGAGCTGACCCTGCCCTGGGGCAGCTTGAGCCCATTGCCCCTTGTCCCATCTCCTGTCCCCTGGCTGAAGAGACCATCGCCCACCTCTCTGCACCCTCCTGGCAGGGCAGTGGAGGAGGGGAGAAGGTCTCCCCTCAGCCTCCTCTTCTCCAGGCTGAACTCCCCCAGCTCCCTCAGCTGCTCCTCAGAGGATTTGCCCTCCAGCCCCTTCCCCAGCCTGGTTGCTCTTCTCTGGACTCGCTCCAGGACCTCAGTGAAGGGCCCAGCATTGCACACATCACTCGAGGTGCAGCCTCACCAATGCCCAGTACAGGGGCACAATCCCCTCCCTATTTCTGCATATTTAATGAAAAAAAAAATGTATATTTAATGCAGATGGTATGATCCCTGAGAGAATTTAGGGCTTACAGCAAAGCCAGTACCACTGTTGGCATTAGACAGCAGGAGTGTTTGCAGAGTTCAGGCCCACATTGAGACGATGACCATAAATACACACACCCCCATGCACGCCCCCCAACTTGAGCAGAGTTAAGCTTCTGAGGGCATTTCTCTATGAGATCCTCATATGCAAGACCAGAAAAGCAGCAACAATTAAGTCCTGCAGTATAGAGCTGGTGGTTGAATTCAGAGACACTTGCAGCAAATGTGCCTTCGCCACCCTCAGTAAGAGATAAGGACCTAATTCAGTGAACTCAGAAGGGCTCAAGTGCTCAGCTCTTCAGATGCTGCCAAATTGGCTCTGCAGCCGTCATTGATTTCCTCTCCTGCACACCCACAGCCTCCACGAAGCCTCAGCAGGGCTGCCAAAATACTGCTCAGCATCCCTGCGCTGCCTCTGACCCTCCTGCCCCAGGGCACGAAGAAGCTGCACAGCCCAACAGGGCTGTGTACACTTCCTGGCAGCAACAGCAGAGACTCCTGTGGTGTGCACCTTAAACACAACAACACAGACCCTCTTTTAGGAGGGTGGTTAGTGATCTAATCAGCACCAGAGATGCCTGTGCATTCTGGTCCCCTGATAATGGTGGTGGAGGACCATTTGCTCTCTGGTGACTGATCAGAGTTCCCAGCTGAGACCAAGCCATTGCTGTGCTGTACACTGCAATAACCACATGGAGAGGGAAACCCCTTGCCTCAGTGGTTCTGGGTAGGCAGGAGAGACACAGAGCTAATAGGAAAAGACAAAGAGTATGGACACAATCGCTGTGCAGGGCACCACAGCCCAGCTGGGGGTATCTCCTGACTCCATCACCTGCCCTGCTCCAGTAATCACAGCATCACCAGCAACAATGTGTACCAAAACCCCAAAGTTTACCATGCCTGCATCTTCCTGGTCACGTGCAGCCACCCACGGATGCTCTTCACAAAAACTCAAGAACTACTCAAGAAGTGGTGGCTCACAGACAAGCTGATCATGATGACCTGAAAGGCTTTCAACATCACAGCAGGAAGATTCTCAGCCCCCCCAAAAACAGTAGTGGGAAGAAACCCACAGTTGGATTTGTCAGGGACTTGGAGACAGAGTGGGTTAAGCTGGGACTAGCCTTGCTGAAGACTCTGGTCTCTTTCAACCCTCCATTCTCCAAAATAATCATTTTGAGCAGGTGATGAATACTGTGGCATGTCTCAGAATAAGTCCTCAATGGCCCACAGCACATCATCCTGGCATCAACTTCTCAGTGTTGTCTGGCTTGATGGCACTTAACCATTCCCAGAGCCTGATCCAGCAATTTATTTTTTAATTATTTTTTTTTTACACCAACTACAGTGTAGCAGCACTTGCCCCACCAGCGGGCTTGTCCCCACCCTGGACCTGGTCACAGACGGGTTTGTATTGGAAGGGACCCCTAAAGATCCTTAGTCCAACCCCCACCACCATGAGCAGGGACATCTTCAACTAGATCTGGTTGCTCAGAGCCAGGTCCAGCCTGGCTTTGAATGTTCCCTGGTGACAGAATGAGATGTTCACACAGACCAGTGGCCCAGCTCACCTACCACTATCCAAGCCTTGCAGATGAACACTTTGATGCAGATGCAGGTCCCTCACATCAGCAGCTCACCTACCAAGCTGCAAGTCCTGCTTTTCCTGCAGGTCCAGCTGCTGCCCTGTGTTGGATGACTGCTGAGACGTCTCCATACACAGGGATGAATCCCACACAAGAAAATACAAGAGCAACCCTGGATTTCCCAAATCCGGGACATACAGGGGTGCTAATGAAGAAATTGTGATGCCATGGTCATCTGCAGAAGGGTTTGCTTTCTGCTCATCACACATCTCCACACTGTTCTCCAAACTAACAACTGCTGTACAAATTGGTCCCTTGTCCTCACAGACAGGGTAACAGCCCATCACAGATACAAGGCTGGCAGCTTAGAGTAGCAGCTCTGATCACAGCCAGGCACAGCCAGCAAACCTTGTCAGAAAAGCCAAAAATCCTAGAAATCTTTGGCTTTCCTTGTCAGAAAGCCAAAAATCCTACAAATACTTTGCACACATCTGCTAGCACCCGCTGGAGGACCCATAGTGACACAGCTACTCTGATCTCTAAATCCCAAAAAGCAGACAGGACCTCGAAGAGGGAAGGTCAACTGTCTTGCCAAAAGTCTGAGGTAGAAACAAGGTCCTTTTTTTTGTTGTGTGACACTGTCTCAGCTGTTAAAGACAACTGTTTGGTGGTACAGCACCGTGGAAGTGAAGCACACCAAGTATTTGGCATCTTCCCTTCCAGCTTTGGGTCTTTAGCACAATGCATCAGCCATTGATCAAGCACAGATGAAAGTCCTGTGCATTAACCCTGGTCTAGGAGAGATCGGAGAGGATGGGGAGCTGAGAACAGCTGCAAAACTTCTGGGTTTTTACTTCCTTTTAAAAGAAAATTAAAAAAAAAAAATAATCAAACTTTGGGGTTTTTTTCAGTCCTGTACAAACCTCAAACACTAACCATCTGCAGAAACTTTGTGGCACGGGTAAGGGCTGAATTTCTGAGACCTGCTGATTGGAAGCAACCAAGGAAAGCCTTTTGCATTGTGTTTGCAGACTCCTACAAACCCCACCTAAACTATGATACAGGATTTCAAATAGTGATTGCATCTCCTTACACACACGTGGGCTGAATAACTTCATTTTTCTCTTTTTTTTTTTTATTCACACCAAATCTCTGAGTCACCCTGGTAGCATTGCCTACCTCTCATAATGCCACCCTCATCCTCTTCCCAAGGATCCTTATCTTGAAGGAGAACTAAAGCTTTGCAGCACACAGACTGCTCAAGACAGGCCCTGAAAGAATGTCAGCTTCTGGCCAAAGTTTCTTCACTCAGATGGGGGTTTTTTTGCTTCAATTCTTGTATCAGCAATAAAATTATCACTTTTTTTCTCTCTCTCTCTAAGAGAATTAGTTTAGAAGACTTCTGCCCGGGAGGATTAGAGAGATTGTTGCAAGCTGCCAAGAAACAAGAGTGGAAGTGTATATACGTGTGTCTGGGAAAGGGTAAAAGTGAAATAATTGCAGCTGAACTTGCCCAGATAGCACCAAATAAATACAAAACTTTCTATTAAGCTGACATAAAAATAGAAAAGCTCTCAGAGTTACAGGGATCCAGACCTAACCCAAGAAATATTAATACCCCTTATCTGTCTGGGCCATGGATTTACTCTCAGGCTGTCAGAGCTGATCTAGTTATTTCCTGCAGGACTCACTGCTTGCTGTGCCTTATCTGAACACGGCTGTAAGCATGCAAATAACTTCCCCAAAATGCACCACACCAGTTCCCTCCCCAGGTATCTGCTATGTTATGTGTCCATAGGTCACTCTGTCACAGCAGCACAAGTGCCCTCCCTCTCATGATGGTGAGCAAGCAGGAAAGGCACGGGTATGTAATGAACATCAGGGAACCAGGCACCCAGCCTGCCCTGAGCTTTATTTCTGATCCTGGCTGATTCCCTGCCCCTTGTGAAACCAAACCATCCCCACCGTTACAAATGTAATGGGCCACACAGAGATAAAGCCCTGCATCACGACTAAAGACTCTTGGCCACCTCCTGCCAGCAGAACAACAGTCCAAGTTTGACTTCTATTTGCCCCGTCAAGTCTGCCTCTCATGGTGAACAGCTGGATTTTGGCCTAGAAATCCCAGGTCCTGCTGCTCATCCCACACTGGGAGTGGTCAGACTGGATGGCAGCATTCACGCCTGTAGTTAAATGTTTGGGTTTTAACAACAAAGCTTCCAATATTGGAGAATTCAGCACAACCACGGTAACAATTCTTCATCTCCCTTGTGATTATCTCCCATGTCTGACTTCAGTTTCTAACAACATCCTTTCTATTGATGCCTACAAAAATGGAGCAAGGCTGACGCTGGGTGCCCAGGAAAACACCAGCTCATAGAGACCATGCTGAGATAAACTAACATGCATGACTTGCTGTTTTTCAGGCACATTTCCAAGCTTTTCATGATTCTTGTTTCAACTCTCAGCATTTCATGCACTTGACACTGAGACTAGTACAGGGGTGTTACATGGAAGGCACACAGGGAGGTGTTCCCACACAGGGACTCCTATTTCCACGGGGACCCTTCCCACTGCAGAAGGAGTTCATGCTGAACCTCCTCTCATGCTTGTTTCATGCTACTGCACATATTGAAGATCAGAAGAGATTTTTTTTTTTTCCTCATATTATAAAATGTAGATTGAGAGCCAGAAGTACCTACCCAGCAGCCTGACTCAAAACCCAACCTGATGAACCTCCTGAGGTGGTTTTGTGACAGCCCTGATGTACTTTGTGCATGGAAATCCCCACTGCTCCATGACATAGCACCAGGTACATGGCTGTTAAGAAGCAAGCAAGCAATGGTTTTCATTTTTCCATGTTATTAGCTTCAAAATTAGATTCCTGGGAATGCTGCATTAAACCAAATCCTCAAAACCCACCTAAATAGTCATAAATACATTTTGTGTTACTACACAGCTAGCTCCAAGAACAA
The DNA here is from genome assembly GCF_964237585.1 of Gallinula chloropus. Taxonomy (NCBI): domain Eukaryota; kingdom Metazoa; phylum Chordata; class Aves; order Gruiformes; family Rallidae; genus Gallinula; species Gallinula chloropus. The sequence goes on from NC_140089.1 coordinate 86,427,155, forward strand.
GATGGTGAAAGTTACTTGTATATTCTGTCTGCTAGGAGAAAGGGATGGAGAAAAGAAAGCTTTATATGTGCCTATATATGTAATCATATTGTGGTGGTTTGATGCTGACTGGAGGTCAGATGCCTACCAAAGCTGCTCTGTCACTCCCCTTTTCAGCCAAAAAGGAGAAAAAATATATATTGAGAGACTCAGTAGTTGAGAAAAGGACAGGGAAAGATCATTCCACAATCAGCATCACAGACAGAACAGACTCAACCCAGAATAAAGGAAAGAAAGTCTCTAACTGATGACCCTGCCCTGCACCCCCAGTGACACCAGAGTTGGGTGATGACAAGTGCGACCAGATCTTAAAGCACCTCCCCCAACACCTCTCTTCTTTCCAGACTCAACTTTAATCAGGATTTTGCTCCCTTCTGCCCCCCACATTGTGGCACAGGGAGGAGCAGGGACTGGGGGACTGGAAGACTGGGGGAAACGAGTTGTTTTCCTTCTTAGCTGGGGGGAAATTCCTCACACCCTTCCCTTGCTGCACCATGGGGTGCAGTCCTTTCTGTCAGGGCATCAGCTTCTCACCAATTGTCTCAGAGCGGCTCCCTTCCATGGGATGCCCACATTCAGGCACAGACTGCTCCAGCCTGATCCCGCCCCAGTCACATGCCACCCAGCAAACCTGCTCCATCGTGGTCCAGTCTCTCCACAGGCTGCAGGTTTCACTGCCAGGCGCTTGCTCCAACATGGGCTTCCCACCGAGTCACAGTGTGCTTCATGTCTCCACCTGCTCTGGCATGGAGTCGCTCACCGGCTGTAGATGGGATCTCTGCTCCCCATCATCATCCACAGGCTGCAGGTGGGGTCTGGGCGTCTTCCATGGGCTGTGGCGTGACACCCGCTCCACCATGGGCTTCTCCAGGGGCTCAGGGGCACCTGGGGCACCTCCTCCCCACTTCCCTGCCCTTGGTGCCTGCACAGTCTCTCCCCCCTTCTCCATCCCTTCTCTGGGGCAAAAAGTGGCCGCTTGAGGTTGTTTCTCCTCAGGGTGACTCCCAGAGGCGCTGTGACCGTCGCTGATGGGCTGGGCCTTGGTCAGGAACGACTCTGGCCTGGAGCCGGCTGGTGTTTGCTCTGTGGGGCCTGGGGGCAGCTTCTGGCTGCTCCTTGCAGAATCTGCCCCTGCAGCCCCCTCCTCCACCAGAACCCAGCCATACAAAACTAAACCACATATACAACACACATATATGCACACAGCAAGTACACAAGCAACTGAAGCACATGTAGAAGGGAGACTAAAAGTGCCCCGACCCAGCCAGCACCATTTCTGCAGTTGGCTACAGTGTATGAAGGATGGATGTGAACCAGCAAGGCAGACATACAGCATCTTACAGGTGAAACAATTGGCTACAAAAGAAAAAAGAGCCACAGAAGGCCCCATTATGAGAAGGGATGAGGAGGGAAGTGTTACAACCAAATGTCCTCAGTCTGGGAGTCATGAGTCATAACCCGCGCAAAGATCAGCTCTGCCCACTAATTGAACTGAAAAGCTAACTGAAAACACTCTAATTCCTGGCGTTTTCTAGGGGCAAAGGCTCAGTTCAGGAGGCACTTCTGCAGTGACCAACTCTAAGCATGTAATTAGACCCACAGGGTAAAATCCTGGCCTCAGCACCAAGCTCTTACTGAGGCAGGGTTTCTCCTCTTGGACTCTGTGGGCACCCGGAGGCTTCCCTGAAACCGGACCAGAATTCCAGCTTTGTTTAGGGGAAGCATTTCTGCAACTTCACAAAGAAGCTGCACAAAGTTTCCAGATGTCGGCATACTGAACTGAGGTATGTTTTGTGCTGTTTTCACCAGGGCTGAGACAATTCCACTTCCCACCTTTCAGACCCATCCTGCCACGAGCCAGACGCGTTGCAGCCAGGTGTGGATCTCAGCCTCAGCATCTCAGGGGTGGCTTCTTGTGATTTGATTCCAGACTTAATGTCATTAACCTATTAGAATAATTACCGCCTTCACCCTAAACCTGTCAGCAGTCTCTCTGGAGGTAGCACATGCCAAACTAAGCATCCCTTTAAAGGTTATGGTGTATGAAGTTTGCTGCTCCCTCCTTCACAGGGAGCGCTCTTTCGCAGCACAAAAGATACAAAGCCACTTGATGCACTCAGCTGTTTGACTACAAAGCAAAAAGCTTTCCCCCTTTATTTAAGATCTTCGAGTCAGAAAGTTTTCTGGGAATACTCCCCAGGACACCTCTGGCTGATGGTTTCTTCTCAGCACCTGGCAGGGCAGCCTGTGTGCTCCTGAAGGGCTCTACACAAGAGCTGAGGACACACCTGCCCTTTGTCATCCCTTGCCACAGCACAGAATGGTCGCCTAGATATTTAAAACCCATTAAACAAAATTAAATCCCTGCCTTGGAGGCTTCAAGCCACAAGTGATATTTTGTGGAATCCTAATTTCTGCCACACATCTAATCTAACCTATTGTCAAAGGATGACTTTATCCAACCTGGACCAGGGCACCCTACCCACCTCAGGAGGTCAGTGACTAGAACAATAAAACACTCTGCTTACTCTGCCTCTTCCACACTCTGCCTGGGTTCCACACCAGCACCACACCTGAGATGCGCTTAAAATTAAGCCTCAGACCCCAAATCCAAATTAGGGATTTCAGTAGTGATATGAGAGCTGTGCAAGTAAGAAGGCATTGCTCCAAAACTCAACGCTATGTGGTCTCCACCATAAAGTTGTACATAAAGTACAAATGTCGTGGTTTCACCCCGGCTGAGGGCCAAGATCCACGCAGCTGCCTGCTCCTTAAAGGAAAAGAGCAGGTTAAAGGGAAGGGGGGGGGGGGGGGTGGGGGGGGTGGGGTGAGAAGTAAGGGAAGGGAAAAGGAAGAGGAAGGGGCAAATAACCCCAAAATCCAGAAATTAAGAGGCCCGTAGGTTGGGATAAGGACAGTTTACTAAGATAACAGAAAGATACAATATAACAATGCTAACAGGACTTCAAAGCAAAAATATATGAAGCTGTTGATCCCCAATGCAGTGTCTGACCCAACCCACAGCTCAGGCCGTGCCACCCAGAGCCGTCCCGGAACCCGACCGTCCCCCTAGAACCGCGCGTCCCGGAGCCGCCCTCGGCCTTCCTCCCGTCAGCCCCCGATATCCTGGGCAGGACGTAACTGGCTGGAATCCTCTCTTTGGGCAGCTGGGGCACCTGTCCTGGCTTCGCCCCTCCTTTCTCATGAAGAGCTGAGAAAGTCCTTGACTGTCTGACAGCAACTAACAACATCAGGGTGTTATCAGCACTACTCCCCTTGTAACTCCCAAACACAGCATTCCAGCCGCTGTTACGAATGAAATTAAATCCATCCTGACCAAAACCAGGACAACAAATCATGCCTTTATTTGAAAGACACATGATATGAGAAGCTACGAAGTGGAACAATTCAAATATATAGCTAATAAAGAGCTTCTGAAAGTGTAACTCTTCTTGGCCTTTTGACAGACTTTTAAGATTCACCAGCACACTATGTCACATGGAAATAAATAAAGAGAAGCAGGGAAAGCACAAAAGGCTCCTCACCCTGTACTACCATGATTTTCAATGCATTTCCACCCTCATTGCCTGGGTCATATCATAGAATGATTTAGGTTGGAAGGAACCTTTAAAGTTCATAGAACCACAGAATGCATTAGGTTGGAGGGGACCTTTCAGGGTCATCTAGTGCAATCCCCCTACAGTGAGCAGGGACATCTTCACTAGATCAGGTTGCTTAGAGCCCCATCAAGCCTGATCTTAAATGTCTCCAGGGATGGGGCTTCCACCACCTCTCTGGGCAACCTGCACCAGTGATCTACCACCATCCTATTGAAGAACTTTTTCCTAATATCCAACCTAAAGCTCTCCCTTTTCTAGTTTAAAACCATTAACCCTTGTCCTATTGCTGCATGCCCTTGGGAACAATTCTTAAGATCATCAACTCCAACCCTCAATAGTCCATATTATTTCATTTCAAATATCAAACATTAAACCTCTTGCTTCATACTGCAGAAGCTTCACCTACGCACCACCACCCCCCTCAACCACATAGATTTAAGAAAGCTTATTGTAACCATAATATATCAAGTTATCACATAAATTTTTATTTCCCCATTATTAATTTGTATAAATTCAATTCTTTTAGGGGCAGAGATGTGGAAGGGGATTGAAGAGGCCACTCTGCTACAATTTTCCCCAATTTACACATATTCTTACCGATATCCTCCACCCATATGAAAAAAAGCACTAATTTCTGATCACGTCTTCCCTCCTGTAGAGGACAAGGTTGGGAGGGGGCTTCAAAAAATTTGCCCCATTTTAGGTTTTCTACCTGACTGCCAAATACTGGTATCTGGCTCAAAGTAAACAGGAGGTGTTAATGGTATTTCTCTGCAAGTCTCTAGCTTCAAGAGTTTTTGTCTGCGTGTTTTAACAGAGATTAAAAAATACTCAAGGTAACATTTTGTCTTTTTTCTCTGTAATTATGGCAGGGGAAAAATTGAGTCACATCACAAGTTTTGGATATGCCTCAAACTGGCTTGTTTGGGATCAGCTTCTGGAAGGAGGGAAAAAGGAGCCTGTGTGCATCTAGATTTCAGGGTATAGAAGACAGAAAGGTGAAGATTATTACCCTACCAGCACACCCACCAGCAGACTGGAACATCTTCCCACACCACATGGTGACTTATCTTGCTCGAGTTGTGATGAGACTGTTCCCTTCTTCAGCTGCTGGTTGCAGAGGACTTTCTTCCCAAGGTCTCAGGGGTCCTCCAGCAGATGAACTGGCCCAAAGCAGGCAGGAGGGGAGTGAGGGTATTTATGTGCCAAAGGCCGTCAACTGAGAGCCCTGCTAGAGTTAATGAGGGCTTTAAAAAAATATGAAGCCAGCAAGGACCTATCGACCTCTGAGAGATGGTGGGGAGATGAGAACATGAGGAGAACAAAAGGAAAAATAAAAGAATAACTAATTGCACACTAAGCAGATGCTCTGTCATTGCAAGCTTCACCTGTAATTTCATTTCTGCTGTTTAGCCCACCTTGACTTTCTCAATATGCTACAGACCAGGTCTGTTTTATCCTTCTGCACTACAGAGGAAAAACCCTCCAGCCTCTGACTTTTAACATCAGAGCAAACCACAGTAAAATCCCTTTCTCAAGGCAGGTTTCTTTGATGGAGTCTATCCCACATAACTGAGAATATCTCCAGTCCTGAAGTTAAATGGCCCTTAAGGTTTTATTTTGCTTCTCAGTATTCACGCTTGAGCACAGATTTCCTCCCTCTTTCACAGGCATGTTCTACCTGGGCAAAGGAACAAGGGGTGGCAGGGAAGAGCTGTGGACAATGTCCAGCTTCACCTCTGCTCTGTGAAAGGGCAGGTCACCACTGCTTTGCAGTGGAAACAAAGGTCAGTAGTGCAGAAACCTTAGGAAGATGTGATCCAGAAACCCTGGTTTGAAGACACCATCTGCAGTTCTCAACTCATGTCACAACTCACCAGATGCACTTTCTTTTGAAGAAGGAAAAGTTTTCACTGTAATTAAAATACCATGTAAAGGGTTATGGAGCTGGTTTCATGAAGATCTGGCCATGGCTGCAGGCCAACAGCAAACCAGAGCAAGCAATGTCTCGTGAAGTCTCTTTGGAACAGCAAATTTTAAGACTTAATGTTGAACTTCAAAGACACTGAGCATCTCAATGCTCAGTTGAGATGATGGTATGGGGGGTGTTGGGGGAGTTTCAGATCAAGCACCGCTGGTTGCAGCGTGGACCAGCAGGTCCCACCCAGGAATGGTCACCCACAGCAAAGTATATCTGAGAGAGAAAATACTGAATTCAGGCCTTGTTTCAGTTTACTTATTGTGAGGGCAAAGCACTTTCTCACAAATGATTATCTAGGAACAGGCCCTGGGTTTTCTGAGCTTGCATATAGGTGAGCACGTACCGACGATGTATTTGCTTTATTGGCTTTTGTAAACTCAAAAAGATCAACCTTGAAACAAATAAAGGAGCCAGTTAGGGAACTCAGCTTCTCCAAAGTGCTAAAAGGACCAAAAGTTTGGATTTATGTTTTTTTTTTAATGAGAAGTCCAAAGCCTAATGTTTCAGATTGAATTCACAAGTTAAGGGGGTGATGGGAGGCATGTTCCAAAAGTCAGGATGAGTTAGGCTTTGGAGGTTAGTAAAAGTAAGATATATCACAACATGGATTTTCTACAGAGATGGTGCCTGGATAACCTCAATCCTCTCTCTAATTATTGACCATTTTTAAAGGCATGAAAGTGTGACAGCTCTCTCATATCAGCAAGTTAGTTTGTCACAGAATAAGTTGTGAAGTGGAAATTGACTTAATTCAGCTACAGAAAGTATGGATGATTCAAACATCGTTGTGCAGAGAAGGGGAAACACATTTTTCTCTGAAGGGAGAATAAATGAGATGGAATGAAATGGAATCCTGGGGTGCAGGGGTGTGTATGAGGGAAAGACATGGAACTTAAAAAAAAAAATTAAAACTACAAGTGTAGTCAATATGAAGGAAAAAGTGCTTCCATTCCTTCAGAGTGAAACTATGAAACTATAAGGAACAACTTCCTTCTGGGGAGAGGCTGAGGGAGCTGGGTCTCTTTAGCTTAGGGAAGAGGAGACTGAGGTGTAACCTTCTTAATGTTTATAAAGATGTAAAGGGTGAGAGTCAGGAGGACAGAGCCAGACTCTTCTCAGTGATGGCAGTGATAGGACAAGGGGCAGTGGGTGCAAGTTGGAGCAGAGGAGGTTCCATGGGAACATAAGGAGGAACTTTTTCCCTGTGAGGGTGATGGAGCCCTGGGACAGGCTGCCCAGAGAGGTTGAGTCATCTCCTACTCTGGAGACATTCAAACCCTGCCTGGATGTGATCCTGTGTGATTTAGTCTAGGTGATACTGCTCTGGCAAGTGGAATCCTGCCAGGACTATGCTCCAGGTATACAGAGCAGCTTCAAGTACATGTAGTTAGTCTCTCCACATCACCCTTCTCACCTTGGGCTTCCTGTCTGACCATCAGGTTGGGTTAGGTTCTTTTGCTTTTTCAGGTGTTTTTCATATCAGTCCACTGCATGTGATAATGACAGGAAAAAAAGCTACTCAGGTGCTGCATTAATATCCTCATTGGATAGTAAAATTCGTGATTGGGAAAGTTTTAAACACAGTTCATTTATCATCCCTTTATGCTGGCAACATCTACCCCTCCTAGATACATCCCCATTACCAGAGGAAACTCCCCAAAACCATGGAAATGTGAAAGAGCATTCAGACAACTCTTGTTCATATCAGAAGGCAAGGTAATGGTGGGGTGGTGGTTCATTCCATGAGCACCAACACCATTGCAATCTTGAGCTGTTGAATTCAGAAAGGAGCAGAGGACCTGTGCTCCACCACCCTCATTTACACAGAGCACCCACCTAAATCCAGTACATCCAAGGCTGTTCCACATACAGCCAGCACTGGGGTCCATCAAACACAAGCACCAGTTTCTTCAAGCTGTAATCAAACAGCTCTAATGGTGACTGAGGTGATTGCCCTTACAGGCCTTAGGGCTTCCTGATGAGCACAGGAAGAGATACAGAAAGGTCAAGGACATGTCACTGGAAAGATGAAGGAAGGGAAGACATGCTTAGAGCAAGGAAAACAATGCAAGGGTGGTGAGCAGGAACACCATCAGCCTCAAACACAGGCCAAGTTACAAATGATGACCAGAAACTTCTCTGCACTGCACTCCACTGTTTCCCTTCCCTGGGCTTTCCTCAGCCTGGGCCCTGCTTCCTCCCACCAGAGGCAGAGGAGACCTTGCTACACTGCTATTTGGAGTTAGACTTCAAGCCAGTGATGCTCCCACACTCCCCACAGCCCATTCCAGCCTGTAATTTCACTTTGAAGAAAATCGGAGTAATCAAGTCTCACACCAACAGGTTTCTTTGGTTGATGATATATATATAATTCATACACATATATATATATGATTTCTGGACTGTGTATTTCAAAGGTATTAACAAACTCCAGTAAGAGTTTGAAGATTAACGTTGCCTCAGTCACTGCTGATCCAATCGCCTTTGCTGTGTGCGCCTTCCCCTGTTTTCCCTTCAAGTTCTCCTGAAGAAATCCCTAGGAAACATGTAAGACATATCTCTGTGTTATAAATAAAGCAGCAGCATTAATACTTAAAGTACTTAATAACCATCCATCTAGCTATGGCAATAGAGCAAACTAACGCTCAGAAGCCCTGATTTGGATCTCGCTTACATTGGTGCTACAGCACTAAAACGATTGGTTTCAGTTGGGTCGTTTACAGGCAAAGAGCTGAGGTTGGCCTGACCTTGCAACGCTCTGATAAATACATGGCAGTAACAACAGATCTGGAGTCAAAAGGAGTTTGCCACCGGTTGCAACAGTAGCATAGTGTAAATAATACATGGATATTAGAAAAGCAATTACGTCCCAATATCAGAGCCCATATCATGGGTGCATACGGCTCTGCAACTCAAGCTGGCTCTATGGGGATGAATGCCCTTTCTAAATTACAGTGTTACAGACCAATGAGATACTCACTCTGCTTCTGTAGTTATGCAAAACAGGAGACTGCTATGAGTTTCAGGTCAGCTGGATTTTTAATTTTTTTTTTTTAATAGACCTTCATCCTTCAGAGAACACAAAGCCCGGCCTTGGCCTTGGCCTTGGCCTTGGCCTTGGCCTAGGGCAGGCGCAGTATGTTTTGCTCTAGTCCCCCTGGGGTGAGGCAGAGGAGAGAGAAGAAAAGCAGGAAGACACATGCTCAGGAAATCTGTGATTATCATGATGACATTTGGATGGAACAAAACACATACCTGGCCTGAGATGGTAAATCTGTGATGTGTTTCTGCAAACAGCCCTGGCAAGGAGCTCACCTGTACGCTCTACGATGGAGATGCTTGAAATTAGGAGACATTATTTTCCTGCTAAGTACTGTTGCCTTGCATTTGCAGGAGAGGCAGACTCAACTTTTCTCTGTCTCTGTTTTTCCACCTATAAACTGCGAATATAGTTAATATACAGCTAAGTTCGTTAATGATACCCAGGTTGTTGGAGATCAATGGCCAAAAGAGTGCTCACCTCTTCGTTTGTCAGGGCTTTACCACTTGTGTTTGTTTCTCAAAGGGTTAACAAGCAAGACCTCAGCTTTGGGCAAAGCTATTTGCTACTTGAAGATGATGACAGATGACACAACCCCCTGACAAGAGACACACTGAGTCTTCTTGTGCAAAGAATTGGGCTTAAAAAGAGATGGTTGAAGCTAACAACCCAACCAGAGTCTGAGTCTATGTGATTCATGGTTTGATTGACTTAAACAAATACCTGTGCTTCCTAGCAAGTCCCTTTAAATAGGCAAAATTGTGCTATAACATTATGCAATGGAAAACAGTAAGATTTTTTATCAAAATAATATTGGCTAGGCTAAGGAGGCAATTTACTGTCTTCTGAAGCATCCACTATAAAAGCATGCATTTGTTTGCTCAGGGAATGCATGGCATTTGCTTTCTCTACTGCTTATTAGTATAAAATTAATGATCAAAAGGCTAATAGATGAAAAAGTTCTTAGGGCACATGTTAATTAAGGTATAGGTTAATTAATCTTTTGCTCATGCAGCTACATAATTTGCTTATCATGAAAAGTATATTTTTCAAGCAGAAGTTTAGCAATACTTGCTAAAAGTTTACACTGGGGGTGGTGAAAAATACTCCGTGCAGAAGATGGAGGTGAGCTGTGCCACAAAGACCCGCAGCTGATGAGAACTCCATGGATTCAAGAGCCTGCAGAAGCCCCTCAGCATCTGTTGGGCAGGTTGGAAATTCACCCAAAAACTTTAATAAGAGCTTATAGAGTAGGACATGCTTGCTGCTTTTCCAACCGAACCACTGAGTCACATCCATATGTGTCTTACTAGCTTCTTCTCTGTGACCAACTGCCTATCATCAGCCTGGCAAAGTGTCTGCAGATCCACTTGGATAAAAAGAAGTAAACACAGCAGAGCAGCTAATGGGGAAATACTCAATATTTTGAGGTCAACAGTGCCCGCTGATGTGATTTTCAATGGAAAGGGTTGTGCAAGTCCCTGCCCACCACTGTCTGCCAGCCTCTCCCTTCTGCCTTCCCACTCCTGTGCAAAATTTCCATCAAGGCTGAGATACACTTGTGCTTTCGTTAGACTCGAGAACTTGCAAATGGGAGAAATCCCAACCAAGGAGGGGTGTCTCTGGTGCCTAATGTGGCAGAAAATCTGATTTGGCCTCCTCTGTTCGTGCAAGCATTTGTAACATCTCTATGCTGGGTCAGCCCTGTGAGGTCTAACACAGGATAAACCCACTGCTTGCACTTAATGTAAAAAACCAAAAATAATCTGCCCAGAATGATCTGTAAATCCAGAAGGTAATTTTCCTCAGCTTCACTGCTCACAGAACTGTCCTGGATGTGTTTTAGATGTTTTCAGCCTGTGGACACGCGTGGTTGGTCCTGTGGTGAAGTGTAAACATCTAACTCTGCTAGCAGGCTAAATAAAGTGATGCCAGCGGGTTTATTTTAGAGAGTAAGAGGCCTGTGCAGACAAATAGTCAAGATCTGCTCCCTATACAATATTGTATAGATTGATTTTTATTAATTATTCTTTATCCAGATGAGTGAGGTTAACACTGATCAGATATAATAACATACACAGGACCAGATTGTCGGTAACAGTGGATAAAGGAATTCTGAAGGGTAAAAGGTGTTTTTCTGCCCATGTTAACAGGTCTGTGATCTGAGATCAAACAACTCAAACTCAGCATGAGCTGACAGTGTGCGCTGGCAGCTCAGCAGGCCAGCTGTGTCCTGGGCTGCATCAAGAACAGCGTGATCAGCAGGTTAAGGGAGGGGATTCTGCCCCTCTGCTCTGCTATCATGAGGCCCCACTACAAGTACTACATCCAGCACTGAGGTCCCCAGTACAGGAAAGACACAGAGCTGTTGGAGTGAGTCTAGAAGAGGCTACGAAGATGGTCAGGGGGCTGGAGCGCCTCTCGTATGAAGACAGGCTGAGAGAGTTGGGCTTGTTCAGCCTGGGGAAGAGAAGGCTCCAAGGAGATCTAATTGCTGTGTACCAACACTTAAAGGGATCCTACAGGAAAGTGGGAGAGGGGCTGCTCACCAGGGAGTGCAGGGACAGGACAAGGGGCAATGGCTTCAAGCTGGCAGAGGGCAGGGTTAGACTAGATGTTAGAAGGAAATTCTTTACTCTGAGGGTGGTGAGGCCCTGGCACAGGGTGCCCAGAGAGGCTGCGAAAGCCCCATCCCTGGAAATGTTTAAGGTCAGGTTGGATGGGGCTTTGGGCAACCTGGTCTAGTCGGGGGGGGGAGGGGAAGGGGTGTCCTTGCCCATGGCAGTGGGTTGGAACTAGATGATCCTTGAGGTCCCTCCCGACCCAAACCATTCTGTGATTCTGTAACTCCCAGCCTCTGGTTAAAGCAGCTACTAGATATGAGCTGGTCATTATGGTTGTCCTTCTTTATCCCTAAGAGTTTGTAATAAATAAGAATGTCAAATCACCATACAGCTCTAGAGAAGTGATTGCTTGGTGGAAATAAAGAATGTTTACTCCTGGGTGAGCTGGAGAGGCACCTCGAGGGAGGGGTTCCCCCTGCAGCCCACATGTGCAAGGGGACAACCCTCAACCATAGTATTCAGGAACAATTATAGAACTGGCTTATGTAGTGGTGCCACAGATGATCCTGAAGCAACAGGGACAGTGGGACTTCTCTGAGCTTTTCAGAGCCCTGGGACAGGCTGCCCGGAGGGGTGTGGAGTCTCTTTCTCTGGAGATACTCCAGACCTGTCTGGATGCCAACCTGTGTGACCTGTCCTAGGGACCCTGCTTTGGCAGGGGGGCTGGACTCGATGATCTCTGGAGGTGCCTTTCAACCCCTACAGTTCTGTGATTCTGTGATTCTGTTATTCTGTGAGTCAGTGCTTCTACTGCCATGATTATGGAAAATCCAGGATAATCCATCTAATCCCAACATCTGTATTGCTGCATGTAAGTCACGGTACACAGCTGCAAGGAAAGAGAGACTAAAGAACCGTGAACCTCTGAGTGTTAAGGAAAAGAATTGTATTAGAAAAATGCATCTTCCTTACAAAAGAAGGCTGCTCGAGCAAGACCAGGAACCTCCCTGAGGTAGATTGCAAAGGTGCCAGGGGAGATTGGCTTTTAAGGTTTCACAGTGGCAGGCAACAAAGCAGAAGGTCAGACCAAGCCTAGTGATGGAGAGAGCTGGGCTTGTTCAGCCTGGAGAAGAGAAGGCTGCAGGGGGACCTCATTGCAGCCTTCCAGTCCCTGAAGGGAGCAGAGGAACAGGAGGGGAATTAACTCTTTAAAAGGGTAGACACTGGCAGGACAAGGAGGAATGGACTAAAGCTGAAGGAGGGAAGGGTTAGATTACATATTAGGGGGAAATTCTTTACAGAGAGAGTGGTGAGGGGCTGGAACAGGCTGCCCAGAGAGGGGGTGGATGCTCCATCCCTGGGGGTGTTCAAGGCCAGGTTGGATGAGGCCCTGGGCAACCTTGTGTAGCTCCAGGCCTAGAGGTTGGTGTCCCTGCCTGTGGCAGGGGGGTTGGAGCTCTGTGATCCTTGGGGTCCCTTCCAACCCAGACCATTCTATGTGTAGAACCTCCACAGCAGCCTCCTGTCTCTCTTTGGCTGCTGGGAAAAAAAAAAAAGCAGCTGAGAGATACCCCAGGCCATAAACAGCAGCCTGAGGACTGCAGCAGAACAAAGTTCTACTAGAGTTGTGTGGTCCAGCAGAACAAGAAGGGACCCCTCACTACTTCCATATTACCTTGTGGAGAAAGTACAAAAGCTTCCCAGGAACAGGCAGGAGGAAGTGTGAGACTCCTCCCACCTCAGCAAAGGAAGGGAGGTGGTGGACAAAGCAGCAGCCACACTGATACTTCCTTCAAAGGGTTGTGGCTGCACATGTCACCCACCCTAAAACTCAGCAGGAGAGAGTGCACAGACATGTAGAACCGCCTGGTTATGGGAGTCTCCACACTCTGCAGATGGAAAATGCTACCAGCACCCTCTGGGGTCTCCTCCCACTTGTGGCAAATCTGCGTCCCACCACCCACGGGACCTTCAGCGGAGGCGAGTTGGTCTTAAAATGGGCATGCCACATAACCAGAGAAGGCTGTTCAGCCAAACATCCTTGCTGCTCTGGAGACATGGCTATCCTTTCTCCAAAATGTAATTAATTTAATCAGCTTTATCTGTAGGATACTTGAACCCTCAGAATTTGAGGGGAAAAGGAGAACCATCTCCTCTGGTTGCAAGGGCAGCACAGGTTCTGCACACGTAACTGGTACTCCAGAAAGGAGGAAGGGAAATAACTGATGACCATTAATTCTCATTCTCACCACCATTCAGAGATCAATTTTCCACACAGTGAGATACAGAAATCCATCACTGTTGAATTGCCAGGTGAAAAAAAGTTTCTGAGAGATTTATTAAGGACATGATTGAGGAGACACTTCTGAAACAAAAAAACCCCCAACAGTCTCAGCACACAGTACTTCAAGAAGCACCTACACAGGAACTCAGAAATGCCATTAATCTCTCCAGTGAAAGGGATGTGTACTCCATATTTATCACCCTGCACCACGTGTTGATGGACACACACAAGGAATACGGTACTAGGGACTCAAGTGTTTTATGCCATTGCCTGAGAGCATTTGTATTGGGCACCAGAGATGGCAAATTATTTGCAAAATTATCAGCCTTCCTCAGTGCTTCTATGCTTCTCAAGGGAAAAAGCATGCTTAGGAACATGGATGTTGCCAAGATGAACTTTCACTGGCTGACAGGCATTTCCCTGTCTGCCCTGACCACAGCCCACAGTTTATCAAGTGCTGCCAAGCCAACAGGCAGTGAGAAGAAAATGCTCCCCTGAAGCTCCCAGCACCGGCTCAGATGCCTTGGTGGTTTTTTCATTCACCCTGTCTGGGAAGAAGATGAACTTACCTGACTGTAAATTAGATCCTTGTCCTTCCCCTGCCAGACCAGCTACTCCAACAGCAAAGGCCTCTGCAACAGGATTTCTGACCAGGAAACCCCCATTCTAGGGTGACACGGAATTCAGTGGCTCCACAGGAAATACTTCTGGTGCCAAACCTATCTGCCTGCTAATTCCCTGCCAGGTGCTGCCAGAAGAGGGGTTGCGGGCAAGGGATGGAGAGGGCATTGGCCCCAAGGTGCAGGAGGATGCAGGCAGAGATGTGGGTGCCCACGGTGATGCTGTCAGCAGGGATGCAAGATGTTCATGCCACGGTGTTTTTCACAAAATCACAGAATGTTAAGGGTTGGAAGGGACCTTAAAAGATCAGCTAGTCCAACCCCCCTGCCAAAGCAGGATCACCCAGACTAAATCCCACAGGAACACATCCAGGAGGGTCTGGATGTCTCCAGAGAAGGAAACTCCACAGCCTCTCTGGGCAGCCTGTCCCAGGGCTCTGCCACTCTCACAGGGAAAAAGTTTTTCTACAGTTCTGGGTAGGAAAGAGCAGGTGAGTGGTTTCTGGACCTCGGATTTCACCTCCATAAGTTGCAATGAAATGCAAAATAAAGCTGGTGATGATGAGCTGAAATAACTGCCCATCGATTTCACACGTTTGTGAAATGATACCTGACACATCCAAGAGAGAAAAAGACCATACCACATACTGGGTAAAACTGTGGGCTTAGGTGATAAGAACAATCTGAGTGTGTTGGGGAATGTGTACATCACTCATTCACAAGCAGAGCTAGAAAAGGATTATTTTGTTAAATATTTCAGAGTTCTGTTTCACGTCTCTGCCTCGTTCTGCCTACAGATGTCTGCTTGGGGCGATCCCAATTACCAGCAGACATCTAATGAGAAACCCTCCTGTAGCATTTCTGTTGATTCAGTGGTAGGGTTTGAAGTCTATGGTATCGTCCCCGAGGGCTACACAGCCACCAGTTTCCTACACCCCACCTCCAACAAATGGCTCTTCCCATGCTCCCAACCCTTGGTTAAGACCCAAACATGCTAACTCAACAATTTTCAGGTGTATAAAAAGATTAGTGGGTGTTGTAGCTTTGCATGTCTGGGTTCTGGCAGAGGAGGGGGCTGCAGGGGCAGCTTCTGCAAGGAGCAGCCAGAATCTTCCCCCAGGCCCCACAGAGCAATCCCCAGCCGGCTCCAAGCCGGAGTCGCTGCTGACAAAGGCCCAGCCCATCAGCGACGGTCACAGCGCCTCTGGGAGTCACCCTGAGGAGAAACAACCGCAAGCAGCCGCTCTGTGCCCCAGAGAAGGGAGGGAGAAGGGGGGAGAGACTGTGCAGGCACCAAGGGCAGGGAAGGGGGTAGAGAAAGATGCCCCTGAGCCCCTGGAGAAACCCATGGTGGAGCGAGTGTCCCCCCACAGCCCATGGCAAAGGCCCAGACCCCCCCTGCAGCCTGTGGAGAGGCCCCAGGCTGGAGCAGGGGGAGACATACAGGAGATGCTGTGACCCACGTTGGAGCAAGACCCTGGAGAGATACAGAAACACAGAGATGAGCAAGGGAGAGAGACCCAAACAGGTTTGCGGGGGGTGGAGGGTGGTTGTGACCCTGTTGGGGGGACCAGGCTGGAGCAGTCTGGGCCTGAGTGACTGAGAGACATTCTGTGATTTGTGACTGCACACATAGCAGTGACCCACACTGGGGCAGTTGGGGAAGAGCTGAAGCCCCAAGGGAAAGGACTCACACTGGAGAAGTTGGTGGAGGACTGTCTGCTGTGGGTGGCATCCCACGGTGCAGCAGGGGAAGGGGGTGAGGAATGCTCCCCCCATTCTGGCTGAGAAAGAAACAACTGATGGCGAACTGACTGAAAGTCCCACCCGCCATCCCTGCTCCTCCCTGTGCCACAGTGAGAGGCAGAAGGGAGTGAAATCCTGACAAAGGTGAAGTCTGGGAAGAGGGAAGTGAGCAGGGAGGTGCTTTAATATCTGGCCACACTTCTCGTGATTCTGGTGTCACTGGGGTGCAGGGCAGGGCCATCAATTAGAGAGTTTTCTCTCCTTTATTCTGTGCTGAGTCTGTTCTGCCCGTGTCACTGGCTGTGGAATGATCTCTCACTGCCCTTATCTCCACTTCTGAGCCTCTCCTTATCTATTTTCTCCCCTGTCCAGCTGAAAAGGGCAATGATAGAGTGACTTTGGTGGGCATCTGGGCTCCAGCCAGTCTCAAGCCACCACAGTGAGGTCTGAGTTTCCACGAGGAGGAAGCTTTGTCACAGCCGCCCGTGCAACCTGTGTGTCTTCTCCACCTGAAAAGATGCCCATGGCAAGAATTATACACACTTCATGGAATATTTTCTGTCTCTTTGATGGACATATCTCCTTTATGGATTTAAATGGTTTATTCCTCCATCCACATCCACTGGAGGGGCTTGAGCCTTAGAGCAAGATAAAAGTTACCTGACAGCTAGCACTTCACCACCCAGGCGCACATCATGGCTAGCAGTGCTCATCACTTCTCTACAGCTGGTTGAAAAAAGAAAAGGAAAAGATAAATGGAGATTAATTTTATTCCAGGAGGCGATGCCTGTCGTGCCTGTGATGGATGAAGCGAGGTCAGTACCCACTCTGGTCCCACCTGGCAGGTCCCACAACCCAAAGGCTTCTTTCTGGGTGCCCTTGTATCACGGAGTCTCCTGGGCACTGTCAGAAACAGCCAGTGGTGAAACGTTTCTGTAATTCACTGTGGCTTTTTATTGAGACTTTCTCAGAGGAAAGGCTGCAAATGCCACTAAGGGAAGTGATGGATGCTGCAGTCCTTAGGAAATGAACCATTCTTTGATTGCTTGTTTAGCTGAGCAATTTGCAATGTGATAGACAGCAATTATATCATCCAGTGTCAATTTGTCTATTCATTTTTCCCTCTCCACATGTTTCCTCTTCTTGATTGAATAATCACTAACAATAATCACAAGCAGCTGGGGGAAGGAAGTGCATCCATCAGTTTTAATGTCAGGAAGAATGAGAACTGATTCCTCCAGCATTCACCACAGCCCTGCATCTTCAAAGTCATTTACATTTTCCTTATACCAGTGCTAATGCTAAGATGGTATCTTTTCTACTACCTGCTCCTCTTTCAGCTTATCATCTAGGAACAATAGAGCACCACAGGAAAATAACCAATTAAAAAAAAAAAAAAAGAAAGAAAGGTTGATGGGTCTGCTATTCAGTATTCCCACAAATATTTTTACATTTATGTTTCAATTCTCCTTAAGCTGAAAACATTGGTGGAAGTGTGAGCCTAAAGACTGCAGCTATGTAAAATAGACCAGACCCAAGGAAGATGTGTTTATGTATAGGATGAGGGCAGTAAAGGAATCAGATGTTAGGAAGATATTAGCAGGCAAAACCCGGGTATTGCAGAGGCTTTTCCAAGTGTCTCGCTACTTCTAGCAATAAACTACTTTACTGTGCCCATGTATGTTGCAGGTTACCTTCCTGGATGTAACACTGAACATCCAGCGACCTGGGGGGCATTAAAAGGAGTGTGGCCAGCAGGTCACAGGAGGGGATCCTCCCCCTCTGCTCTGCCCTGGTCAGGCCTCACCTGGAGTGTTGTGTCCAGTTCTGGGCTCCCTGGTACAAGAAAGACAGGGATCTCCTGGAGAGAGTCCAGCAGAGGCTACAAAGGTGATTAAAGGCCTGGAGAATCTCCCCTGTGAGGAAAGGCTGAGTGAGCTGGGACTGTTCAGCCTGGAGAAAAGAAGACTGAGAGGGGATCTGATCAATGGGTATCGATATCTGAAGTGTGGGACACAGGGGGAAATGGCCAGCCTCTTCTCAGTGTCTGTGGGGACAGGACAAGGGGCAATGGCTGCAAGTTGCAAGTTCCCCACCAATCTGGGGAAGAACTTTTACCCAGCAAGGGTGAGGGAGCTCTGGGACAGGCTGCCCAGGGGGTGTGGAGTCTCCTTCTCTGGAGAGATTCCAGCTCTGTCTGGACACCGACCTGTGTGACCTGTCCTAGGGAGCTGCTTTGGCAGGGGGGTTGGACCCGATGAGCTCTGGAGGTCCCTTCCAACCCCTACAATTCTATGAATTCTGTGCAAATACCAAATTCTCGACTTATATCATAATATAACCTTACACATGCTTTTATATATCTGCATACATACGTGTTATATCATCATATAATCCTGCAGTGCTATTGCCTAGTTACACGAACCAATTTCTGTCAGCTGAGCCCCCAACTCTCTCTGCTCAGAGACACACGACAGCAGAAAATACAGAAACGAGCCTGAAAGAACAGAGAGGGGCCCGAAGGTTGCATATGCCATAAAACTGTTAAAGTGGTTTATTCAAGAGAATTAGATCATCTTTCAAACACAGTGACACAGACTGAAAAAAAAATAAATAAAATAATACCCTGATTACTGTTTTAGTTATGGCTTACATCGATTGATAGGCTTTCTATTACAACCATAATACAGCTACAGAAACGATAAGCGAAGATTACAGGGTGGAAGGTTGGCAAAAAGAAAGGCGAGTCGATGGGCACGAGGGATGAACGTCAGCATGAAACCACCCTTGACTCCACTGGGATTTCTCCACACACACACCCCCCTCCACCATCACCGCCTTACAGAAGGAACAAACATGAGAAACAAGCCTTATTTTTTTGCAATAGCCCAAGCTCCCTGGCATGAAGAGACACGGTTTTGCTCCAGCCTTTCCAAACTAAGCGTTTGTTTCCCAACCAAGTGAAAATGGGGGGACACTGCTCAACAGGCAGCAGCTGCTCAATACGATTTACATGGGCTGGACACAGAGGTCTGCCCAGAAACCTCATGGTTGACAATGAGGAGGACCCAGAAGCGCAGGGAAAACCACCACGTCCTGTGCCAGAGCACAGGCACAGGCAGTGCTCCTCATTTCTAAAGGGGACAGGCTGCAGTGTCACCCGTAGGCGTGCATCGCTTGGCCAACGCAAGGTTAACAAACAGGGATTGATTCCATTCCACTCGCTCCCCACTGCTAAAACTGGGAATAACCAGATCTGCTGGGAGAAAAGGCCAGCGCCTTGGTCCCCCCAGACAGCTTCAGGTGGGACAGGCGTTATGAGAACCAGCCAACACCCCCCATCTGATTTTGCTGGCTCCCCTTGCTGCCACACTGCATGCTAACACCTTTTACAGAGATTACTACAGCTAAAAACGTACATCCAGAGGGACCAAACACCGAGAACATTTATGGCTTCTGAAGGGGAAAGGTCAGACACGTCAGTAAGATATTTACAGCCTTCAATCCTTGAAGCACTGAGGCAGATTTGTCTTTCTCCACGTTTCCCATCGTGGCCCAGTCCCACGTTTCTGATGCTTGACAGACACTTGGACCTTCAGAGAGCACCGGGAGGTGCCTGGGACTCCGGCTCCCTCACTCAACGCCACAGTACATCTGGCTTTCCCTTGAATTTGCTTTAAAAAAGCACTTAAGTACAATTGCTTGTGGATTTTGAAGTGCCATGCAGACAACACCGGGATGCCCAGCAGCCTCACCCACATAAGACAGCATGATAATAAGCCATAAAAATGATAATAGGGTTTTTTAGGAGGTGCAGGGTACTGGTTTGACTTACAAGCGTCAGACCCAATCGTTCTGGGTTTTTTTTTTTTTTCTATTGAAGCCAAATGTGGATGTTGGGATGGGTTCAGAGGTTATGGGCTGAATCTGGCCTTGAATACATCCATATCAGCAATGAATTCCACACTGGTATTTTAAAGCAAGCAGAAGAAACGTCCCTCTTCTCAAGGCATGTGATTGGTATGCCTACAGTTGGGTACAGAGGGTCCATGTGTGATCTGATAGGGTGATTTACACCAGCGTGATGAAATGCTTTGCATAGATGAGTTTGAAAGGATGAGAAGTGCTGAAATCTGGGAGAGTGGCAGTCACAACATTTCTGTTTCCAGATAAATTTGTTCTACACACACTATTAAAAACACAGTGTTGCTACTGCACTCTTATCTACAATATTTTTTTTTTAAATGTGTCTGAAACCAAGCGAGTGAGGAACTGGAGGCTGCTCTTCCTGCTCATGGCAAGAGCTTGTTTCTGGAACCTTCCTCTGAAGTACAGTGAACTTTCCACAGGCTCCACCAGACTTTGGAAAAGCCCCTAAGCGTAAATACTGACTCCTTTATTCCTAAAGCCTCAGCTCACCCCAGAATTTCCCAGGAATTCGGCCCTTGGGGGTCGTGGAAGTTTTCTCTCTGTTTCCTTTTTCACATACGTGTAAAAGCTCCAAAGTTCCCTGGGCACATGGATGCCAGTGAGGTGGGGGACAGGATCATCTCTGAGCTCTCCATTTTCACCACCCAAGCTTGAACACTCCACAGTCAGAGCTCTGCTGACAAGGCACCAGGCCTCAGAAGATTAAAAGGGAGAGACTCAGCGTTTGATCCACCCTGGTTTCCCTCACGCACAAACCAGAGACTGTGCTTTCCAGCCATGCCACGCCAAGGAAGGGCGGTCTGCCCACCTCCTCGCACCAACACCAGTGGTTTTGCTTTCAAATTCTACTGATTCACCAGACCCCCCACAGAGGGGGCTACTCTTAGAGAAGGTTACAACATCTAAAGAACATTGGCTTTAATTTATCATCAGGAGAGCCTGCACGCAGGGACTAGGGGAGCTGCTCCTGGCCCTTGCAAGCTGTGAAGCTTCATCTGTCATTGCTATCATGTTACACCACAGTGTTAAAGGTTCCAGACCAGAGTGGTGGTTGCAATCTCCAGTACTACCTTTACGTGACTGTATCACCTACCTGCTTGCTCAGGAGGAGCTGCCACAGCACAGCTCTCCCTTTGCAATTCAAGAGCTGGCTCTGACAGCTCCGTTGCAATCACAGACAACACACTAAAACGTTATATTGGCCCTGTCACCATTATAATCCAACTTTGCTGTTGGATTCCATAAACCAAAAGTGAGTAGTTAAAAATATTTTGACTAAATACTTCCTTCCCTTTGATGAGAGCCCTGGCAGATTCGTAAGCCTCCTCTGGTGACCTGACAGTGAAGGAGGAGCAGTTCTAGTGATGCTTTTCCAACCGAATTTGCATCGCTGGTGTATGCAGATCTCAGGAACTTCTTAAGAGATTCTCCTAAATAATACAGGGAGTTGGTGATTAAACCCTAATACTGTGATTTTCTCTTTCCCTGTCTCAGATTTCATATCCTCAGCAGCAGAGCTGGGATTACAGCCTGAGCTGAGGATGTGAAACCAGACAGCCGACAGCGTTTATTCTTGGACAGATCAGGTTTTCATACTGGGGGATTTCTCTGGGGCCTGCATCCTTTCCTGTGGGAAAGCACAATGTGCTATGCACGCCATTTATTTGCCATAACAGCATGCAGCACCCACACACAGCCTCCTGACAGCCACTTCCTATCAATCTGGTATCCTAAGGAGGTTAAAACTGGACATTTTGGAGCTTTGACCACATGGGAGAAAGGGAAACAGAACAGTCTTGAACTCAGAAATATTCTCAATGTCAAAAGAGTATTTTCTTACACTCAGTACACAAAGGAATGATGTCAGAAAACAAGGAGGGTCCTTCTTTCTGCAAAAAAGCCCTTCTTTTCCATCTGTTTAAGAGGGACAGGGCAGAAGAACTAGTGTCCATCTTCAGACTCTGCCTCTGCAAGCGCCACCACCCCATTTCCACTCGGTCCCACAGACAACCGTGATACAGCAGCAGAAACCTCATTTTCCAGCGCTCAGTGCAAGGAAAAGAAGCCAAAAAATATCAGAAAGCTTCTGCATATGGCATTCCTGACAACTGCCATAGGTTTTTCAATCTTTTTTTTTTTTGAGCAACACCTGCAAAAACGAATCAGGAAGTAAACGTGTTGCAACATGCATTTCATCTCAAGGACTATTTTATATATATATATATATTTCTTTAAGCATCTTTCTGGCTTGCAAATCACTTCTTATATCTAACTATACACCTATGTACACCTTCAAAGACGTGTCTGGGCCTGTTTCTGCAGTCCCCACACAAATAAAACATCCCATCCCCTCGAATGGGAAGCTCTTTTCAGATAAATGTGGCAAGATTGGGCCTTTGGTGCACACGCGCGGGTATCCTGCACACACGTTTTAAAATCACTAAAAAAATAGAGTAGCTATAGATTTTGTAGCAGATCAAAATCTAAACACAGTAAAACTGCACCTATCAGAGTACAGCCTAGGTGGATTTACATTGCTCATTTAGATGAAGCAAACAAAGGAAAGGAAACATCTGCGACCCTATAACCACGGGCGAACTGCAATCACAGTTTTGCTTATCCTTTTGGCTGTCCAGAAAGTCCAAAAGGATACTTGCAACTAAAACAAAAAAAAGAGGGATTTGCACCATTTCTTTTCCAACATAGGGATGCTTCTCAAGTGCTTTCCCATCTTTTTCAAAGAGTCTTTCACAACATACCCGGACTCCTTTCGGTTACTTCTGTTCGCTTCAACCACCATAGTAAAGAAAAAATCCCTTACTAAAAGTAAACTTAGCAAAGCAGCAGCAGCAAAGCAATACTGAAGTCACTACTAGTCCCATACTCAGGCAGAATAAGGAGCAAGGGTTCTAGATGCCAGCTTCAGCATCGTTCCTGTTACCATAAAGCTTAATGCACAGCAAGATGGCCAACCCACAGGGTCACGTTGCTCTCTAAATAGCATTTTCATCACAGCACTTCGTTATCAAAGCCCTTTGCACATAAATTTATAAAACACAGCAAAGAAAAAGATCTCTTTTGCATATTAAATCAAGAGAACCATCTCATCTACAAGTTCATTCTCAGCGTGCCGCGTTATTTCACAGCGAGCCGATGCGAGGTGGTGCTCACTACAACACATGGCGTAACTCTAAGGCCAAAAGCACAACACCACAAATACATAAAGCTGAAGCACAGGTCCTTCCACCTACCCCTGGCTGGTATTTCCCATGTGAGCTTTGTCAAGGCTTTTAAAGCCTATAGTAAAGTTCAGGGAATACGTGTCTCACATACCCTCCAGGTCACCGCGGGTCAGTAGGGACTTTTGCAGTGGTGACCATCGTGCTTCACTCCCTTCTCCAACATTTTATCTGTAGTGTGAGCAACTTCCACGGCTTTCAGCACAGCACAGAGGCTTTTAAAAGAAGCTTTGTGCCTTTGTGCATCACAAATTCAAAATCCAAGCAGAGAGTTGGATTTAAATCCTCTCTCTCCCCCCCTTTTCCCACCCCTCCCCGCAAAAAAGTATCACTCATACAGAACTAGCACTTTAAACTCCAAATCCTTGATCAAAAATCTTGCACTCTAAGTAAGACAAGGCATCAGACCACAGTCCAAGTGCTTCAGACCAAGAACTTACACAAGAAAACTCTGTTTAACTATGCCAGCACAGCTGAAACAGCAAACCTCCCCCTCCTGTGAGTGCAGTCGTACCAGTATGAAAGAGCATATACTGGCAGCCTACCACACAGCTCAGCAGCCAAAATAAACTCCAGCAACATGTGGCATCTTTGATGCATCAGGGTTTTGCCAATTTTACTGTATCAGGTGAAAAATTAATCTTGGCATAACAGACAGAGTTACACCAGTAACTTTTTTAAGAACACACCAGCCCTTTTCCTATCCTGACAACATTCTCAACACACAAAAAATGTCACGTTAAGACGTCTGGCATCTTGAGATGCATAAGCAGCATCCAAGCCACAAAGTATCTTCGCTGTATTTTAACTTCCCTTCCTGCCAGCATTTACCAGAGATACCTGAAAGCATTTAACTCGACCTGCACAACAGTGAATCAACATTCAGATATTTTTACAGAGTCTTTAATAAAAAAACGAAGAGGAAATGCCTTTTTCTATCCTATGGTGTGATATTTGAAACAAAAAAATCAACTCAGAAAATATAACTACATTATCCCCTTTCTATTTGTCACTAGAAAAGCTTGCACAAGTGTGAAGGTACATGTTTCTTCAGGAAGGACTCCAAGCTGAAGCTGAGATGGCCACTGTAGGAGGAAATACACACGTTGCTCACGTGTCAGCTAGAAGGAAAGCAGTACAGACAATGAGAAAGAAAACAAGGTCAGCAGAGGAGACCAGAAATATAAGACACAAGAAGGAAGAAGGAACTCTAAAACAACTGCACACCATAATCAACAAAATTACCTGGTGCTGTGAATGGGAGTTTTAACATTCTCTTCTATCCTGGCTGAAAGATTTCATAAAGTAATCTTGGGGGTTTTTTTTCCTATCACATATATCTGCTATTTTTCACCAATACTTTGTGACTTTATAGAACAAATACCTCAAGTTACATACTTACCCTTAAAACTATAGTGCTAAAGAATATTTTCAGAAGGCCAAATGCCAGAGAACAGTGCTTTCAATAAAATCTGGCGATGCCCCAAGGTACTCGATTCAGAAACCTATGTGAAGTCATCACACAGTCTATACTAAAATTCTCCACCACTGATTCTCCTCAAATGTTTGGTGCTTTTCTTCATAGTGAAATTATAACTATAGTGATGTGCTCTGCTTATCCCTAAGCCTACTGGAAATGTGCTTCTAATCTGACTTGCTTTCCAGGGCAGTGGCTACCCTGGGATGGAGGAGTTCTGCTTCTCCCATGTTATTACGGACCCAACTCTACTAGCAGGAAAGATGCTGGTATCCTAGATCTTATGGGATGCAATGCCTTGAGGAAATTTATATCAAACAATTATTGCATAATCTCAGGGTGTAATAAAACCTCCTACACCATATACAGGCATCAAGCTCCTGTTATACTTTTGTGTCAGAGGCAACTTCCCTGTCAACAGCAGCTGCAGGTCCCTGTATGGACCCGCAGTATCCCCTTGCTGTGCATGTGGAGGAAGTTGAAGATTTCTGAGGGCATAGCATGAAAACCAGGGCGAGGTTTCACATTGTCATAGTAGTGGTGAGTTATAAAAATCCCTGAGGGGTTCATGGGGAAGGCCCAAAAGCCAAAAAGGTGGACCTCTTCGCAGAGCTCCAGGGCAGCAGTCACCAGGATCAATCCAGTGCTAATCCGCTTCGCCCGCACCCCTTGGCCAAGCCAGTAGCGTGAGACGTTGATGAGATACTGGGGGTGAAAGTAATAAACAGCTTGTTGGGATTCAAAATCATCCAGGACGTATTTGACACGGATTGAGACGTCCGTGTTGCGAGTGTTGTAGAAAGCTGGCAGCAGCACAGACGCGTTCTCGTAGACCTGGAGCACATCGTAGAAGGGTTTCCTCCATTTCTCCAGCTTGTGGAATCTAAAGGAAAAAGGGATGTGAGTGATGGTCAGACCAGCACAGACTCAGTCTGGACACAGCAGGCAGGAAACCTCCAAAATGGGGTTTTATGGAAACATGCAGGGGGAAATGGCCAGCCCCTTTTCAGTGGTCTGTGGGGACAGGACAAGGGGCAATGGCTGCAAGTTGGAGCACAGGGAGTTTCGCATCAACGTGCAGAAGAACTTTTTCGCAGTGAGGGTGAGGGAGCCCTGGGACAGGCTGCCCAGGGGGTGTGGAGTCTCCTTCTCTGGAGATATTCCAGACTCGTCTGAACGTCTGTCTGTGCAATATGAGCTGGGGAGCTGCTTTGGCAGGGGGGTTGGACCTGATGATCCCTCCAGGTCCCTTCCAACTCCTATGATTCTATGATTCTATGATTCTATGATTCTATGATTTCTGATACAGAGATAATTAGAATGATGCTTCAGTTAGCAAGGGGAATATATTTAGCTACAGCATCTGTGAAATGTAGGGCAAAAATGCAGTGGATAAAAAAAATACATATTCCCCCCTCTTTTGGCAATTAAAGAGTGGGCAAACTTTGTGGGTTTTTCTAACCATGTCTCAGTCACATTTTATTATAAGCAGCATGTAATTTTTCCAAGGTTTGGCCAGCTGTGTCACAGAATCACAAAACGTTAGGGGTTGGAAGGGACCTTGAAAGATCATCTAGTCCAACCCCGCTGCCAGAGCAGGAGCACCCAGACTAAATCACATAGGAATGTGTCCAGGCGGGTTTGGAGACTCCACAACCTCTCTGAGCAGCTTGTCCCAGTGCTCCATCTCCCTCACAGGGAAAAAGTTTCTCCTTACATTCATGTGGAACTTGCTCTGCTCCAGCTTGTACCCACTGCCCCTTGTCCTGTCGCTGCCGTCACTGAGAAGAGCCTGGCTCTGTCCTCCCCTTTACATATTTATAGACATGAATAAGGTCACCCCTCAGTCTTTTCTCCAGGCTAAAGAGGCCCAGCTCCCTCAGCCTGTCCTCATAAGGAAGGTGTTCCATTCCCTCCATCACCTTAGTGGCCCTGTGCTGGGCTCTCTCAAGGAGTTCTATGTCCTTCTTGAACTGAGGGGCCCAGAACTGGACACAATATATCAGATGCACCATGCAGTGCACAACTGTATAAGAAAGTGGAAAATCCTAAAGAAAAGCAAAAACATTCCTAAAATGTCTAGCTATAACATTAAAAAGTATCCACAATGTAATCAATGAGTTTATATTGCTCGAGTAAAGGAAGAGATTTCCCCCAGCAAAAGAAAGTAAAGCACAAATTAGCTCAATCATCAGCAAGGCAGCATAAGATATGAGCAAGTACAAAATTAAAATTGTTCAGTCAATCCTGATAACAAAGTTTAACTGCCATTTTTTTTAAGAAGCATATGACAAAGTGTGTTACTTTCTTTAATCAATTAGACTGTGAATCTGTTGCTTCCACCCTGATATGTCCACTACATTTGCCTGGGGCTTGCTAGTCCAGTCCTGGAGTTCCAGAGGAAGGACAGCTCTGCTGTTATGATTTTAGCTCATCACCTCCCCACTTTGTGCTTCCAGTGTGCAGGTGTAAGGTTTTAGCACATTTCTGTAAGTTGTTATGGATTCCATAGTCTTAATAACTTCAATTCAGACTGAAATGTATGATTTGAAGTGTCAGTTTAAAGTAATATTGGGGAAAAAAAATTCTCTGTAACAGAATGTAGTGAAAGGTTGATTTGAAAAAGCAATAAGAAATTAAAATAGAAAAAAAAAAAAAAAACCAGAAATGACCTCTCAGTAATTATGCTGGGATTGACAGTCACGACATCCGTCTTCACCCCAACGTCTGTGAAGTACTTCTCAGATATAGGAGGCAAATTGCATCTGTAAAGGGAAAAAAAAATAAAGTAAATAAGTTAAAAAAATTCCTTTTCAGGTCTAGAAAGCAGAATTGATTCAAGCATTTCTTCCAAGCAAAAAGTCTACAAACAGATTGAGAATTTAAAGTTGTGTTGATGCCCAAGATGTGCATTAAGGCAACAAGTTCTCAGGGGCTGTGTGGTGATCTCTCTCCTCCCCTGAGTCTGAGAGAGGTGACTGTTTTTTGCAGATGCATCCAATGCTCACTCCTTTTGCTTCTTTAATAGGGGTTCTGCTATTTACTTTGATGGTTTAGGATGAGAAATAGGAGGAAGCCCCAAGGACAACCAGCCCATAAAATCAAAGGCTTCCTCAGCAATAGCTGTGCTGTATTCAATAATTAATAGACAAACTACATCTATAACATTGCCTTTAATATGCTTTGGTTTATACCCAAGAGAATGTATGGGAAATGGCCCACAAAAGACGTATCAGTCCAATCCTAATTAATCCAAGACTATCAGCTTCCCTCTATAAATTATCTCCCAGCATGGTCTAAGAGCAGCAATTCTGGCTACAGACTCACCAGAAGCTGTCAAAACTGTTGGGAGCAAACTTGTGAAGATCTGCAAACCTTGACTTTGCCCAGCTCCCACTCACCTTGGCCTTGACATAGATTCACCATCTCACAAAATTTAGAGCATCCCTCAAGAGATGCTGAAGATACACACAAGGTATCACACAGTCTTCACTTCCATGGGCCAGCTAAAAAACCAAAAGCTTCAGTAGGTGTTGTCACAATAAGTGGCCTTGCAACTAGTTTTACTCTAAGTTTAAGCTAACATTAGATACTTGCTGACATTTTAAAAACTTTCTGAAGTGATCCACAAGCCTCAATAAAAGGCATCACTGTTCAGACGCCCACATCTCAAAAACTCTGCTATGTCTAATTTCCAAATATCTCCATTGAATCCTGAACTGGTTTGGGTGGGAAGGGAACTTAATGCACATCTAGTCCTGCCCCTACCATGGACAGGGACACCCTCCACTAGCCCAGGGTGCCCAAAGCCTCATCCAACCCGGCCCTGAACCTTGCCAGGGATCCAGGGGCAGCCCCAGCTTCTCTGGGCACCCTGTTCCAGTGCCTCACCACCCTCACAGGGAAGGATTTCTGCCTAATACCTAATCAAAATCTACCCTCTTTCAGCTTAATATTCAGCTTCCGTGTTTCTGAAGATCAGGGTTGAACAGGAGAAAACTGTGAAGGTATTTAGGGTAAGCAGTGCTCAGTGTTTTCACAGTACTACTGTTCAGCTGCCAGCACAATTTCTCAGTCCCAGGCAGGGAGCAGAAGAAAGCACAAAATATCTTTCAAAGTCCTTCTCAAACTCAGGACGTTCACAATGACCTTCCAGATGGTCCCTCTTTACCAGGTCAGAGAACCTTTCTTTTAGCCACCTCATCCTTCTCACAGGCAGTGTTATTTCCAGCTCTTTCCTAGGTGATGCAACGTCCTTCTGATGTCCTCTAGCATCACTACTTCCACCTAGCACTGGGCACTGTTCTCATCAGATTATATTTGAAAAAAAACTTTTCAGATACTCAGCTTCAATATTTTTGAACAGTCGACTTCCACCAGATTAAAGACTGGACTTGTTGAAAGTGATAATTCCTTACAAAAGTGTTTCTGTACTTTTGCCACAGGACTCCAAAAACTCATCCCTGCAAAGAGAGTAGTCATCCCATCCCTAAATACACCCGCTCTTTCGTCAGAGATCTGTCCTCTGGCCAGTAGATGGAGATAGACAATAACAACTAGTAAATGTGGTCTCTGTGTGTGTATTATATGCGTTCTGTTGTACTACAGCTGACTGCTATGAGAGTTTATTTCATAGAAAACTCTTGGTTGTATCTTGCTGGCCACAAGCCTCCTGATAAAAGATTTTCCCAGGTGTCTCAAAGGTATCACTGAACATTACCAGTGCTTCATAGATAGTTTTTGAAATATTTTAAAGAATTATTATGTTGGGAACCAAGATAATGCTTCCTGACAGTCTGGTGAACTGGTGTGAGGCTGGAAAGTGGCTGTGTCTACACCTGACCTTAAAAACAAACGTTATGTTAAGATTGATGTCAGAAGATCTTAAGCTCTTAAGCATTGGCACGTCTGTGTGCATCACTCTGGCCCCCATGTTTTAGAGATGGTGAACCAAGGGTTTCTTTTGCACAAGCACTGGTGTATTTATTCATATCTCAGTTCTACTTAAGCCCCTATTTAATTAATTACTGGTACCAAAAGCAAATTCATTTCTAAGTTCTATATTGATATGATCTGCTCTTTTTTATCACTTTTGGTACAGTTCAAGAAAGGAAAGGGTGTGCTGGTTTTATGAGAGATAGAGTTAATATTCTTCATAGGAGTTATTATGAGGCTAATTATGTGAAGCCTGGACTGTTTCACAGATTAAAACTAAGTTTTCTATAAAGTGGGCAGAAGAGGCAGATACAGAGGTCTGAAAACAATGAATAGTGAAGGTAGGACCTGTAAAATTTCATTTTTCATTTAAATTAATAACATAATGAGCCAAAATCTGATATAAAATTTGCTGGTGTGAGATCAGAGAAATTAATTGATTTCTGCAGTTATTCTAAACTGGCAGCAATATACCCAGGATAAGAAAACAGGCAAACAGCAGTAAAAAGATTCTACTTTTCTACAGAACAGGTCATGAATCTGCAAGCTAGCTGTCATACACCATGACCCAGGCAAAGAGCTTAACAGGATTTAGAGAGGGATTAGTCATGCATATGAATAATAAAGTCCTTCCCATATATATTAAGAAGGATAACAGTGCTGCTAAACTCCATTATCCAGGGGCAAAAGTTGTGGGACCTCCCAGTCTATACAAAACCTGGATAACCTGCTCCTCCACACATGGTGCACAATAGGAAGACACTCAGCCTTTGAAGTTGTTTAGGTGTCTCTGCACACCCTGGAGTTCACACTAATGTTACTGTAACTCCCATTACCCAGCAGTTGGGCTCTGCACCGCTTCAGCAGCACACCTCCAAGGCATGTGAGCTGCAGAGCTATTTACATCTGGCCAAGCTGCTTGTCATGCAGCAGAGGCTGCACCTCTGGTTTAGAACTGCCCCAGAAAATCATGACCCCGTTCGCAGTGCACTGCTCCCGGGCTCATGCCCACAGAAGGATAAATCCACAGCCTGAGCAGCAAGGGATGCCCTGACCTGTGTCAATAAGTCAGTAATTAGTGTCATTAAAACAGAAAAAAAAATGATAAATGGTGCTTATTTTTATTACCTAAAGACGAAATCTGCACTGTCGATCTCCCGGCCGCAGCGGCTGTTCTTCAGGATCCCTCCGTTTCCAACCACAGCACACTTCTTAAACTGGGAGCGGTGGTAGGGCATGTCCTGCAACAGCACAGCAAGGAAACAGTTAAATATTCTGAAACATGGAGGCAGCAAGTCTCTTTTTTTTTTACTTTTTTCCTCTTTTTTTTTTGGTGCAGCTGCATCTTGTTGTAGATGCACTAATCATAGCAAGTTGACACTGGCTCTGGCTTGCAGTATTCCCATGGAGTGCATAAACGGGTGGGATTGTTTTCTGTGAAATGAGAGATGCTATGGACAAGCAACTCAGAGAAGAGAGAGGGGAAAAAAAAAAAAAAAAGCAATAACCTTGTTTTTGTCCAGACTTAATAATTGAAGAAGTAATTTTAGAAACTTGCTTTCCTCCTGATTTCCACATGAGGGCACGAACCATAAAATTAGCGTGAAGTGCTCGCTCTTTCCTCAGGCTCAGATGTCCTGCTTTTGAGAAGCTGGCACGTGCAGACCCAGAGCAGCTAGTAAAGCCCAGGAAGCCTCTCTAAATCAGACAGCTTGTTACAGCTATTTATCAGAACCGAGCTCAAATTTCAGTACTTGCTACCATTAATTTAACTCATAGTATTAACGATTATTGATTAGTCCTCGTACCACCAGTGATGCTTAGAGCCTCTGGTCAGGCATTGTTCTGGACTTGTGCAGGACACGTCCTCCTTGTGATCACTGGGTGAAAAATTCTGTCCTCCTAAGCAGGCATGCAGCTGCTTGCCAAAACCAGAGAGAGTGAAAATCACATCTCTGAGAACAGAACTGGGCCGTCAGGGTGAGAGGGCTGTGACGCAGAGCTGAGTCGCACTACACCTTATAAATATGTAGAGATGTGCTTATATAAGCATGAGAGTGCTCCTTTTGGTACATACATATTTTATCAATAATTTCATACCATGAACTACAGAGACAGAGAGAGAGAGAGACAGAGCAGTGGCATGACATTTCTAGGTGATTATTCCCAGGATCTTTCCACAGCACTCATGAGCCATGAGGCGAAAGGGCATGCAATTACACCTGCTTAAAAAAAGCAGCAGCCGTCTCACAGAGAGCCATTACAGAGTTGTCTGTGTTTATCCAGTGATTTCTTAACCCAAACCGCCTTGACAGTCCCTTTTAGGGAGAAAAGAAGCCAGGTCTCTGCACACAGCACAAAGCTCTTGCTCTTACAGTCTTGCTCCCATGCTTTTTTTAGTCCTTTGTCTCCTATGCTTGCCATGCTGCAGCCCTGCTCCTAGGCAAAGGGTGACTTTGGCCTCACAGGTGCTGCCCAGTGAATCCCAAAGGTACTTTGGCATGGGGTAGAGCCTTCAAAGCATCCTCAAGGCACACCTGGATAAACACAACAGCAGCTACAGGACATTCCTTTTAAGAGCACAGGAATCTAGTCCTTCATGCATTCATCCACACAATCAGGCAGGGTTTTGAGGATTATACTCCTGGATTTAGATGTACCCATTCTTTGTGTGTCTCTAGATGCCAAAGCGTTTTCCTGGATCTGAGTCTTTCCCCTACTCTTCCCTGGTTTCCCACGTGCACATTTAGATAACAGCACCACCCTTTCCCCTAGTAGTGCTCCAAAAGCAAATGGATTAAAAGGGGTTAGACCCTGAAGGACAACGTTAGTGGCCCAAGTCTAAACACTTTAGTATTTTTCTGATGTTCTGAAAAGGATAAATTCAGTTATAGCCTCCAAACGTGCAACTTTAAATTCCTGAGGTGTTCCTCATGATAACCCAGTAGCCACACAAGGCCATTTCTGCACATCAGTTGCTTTGGACAATGGGAATCACCCACTGGTTCTAACTTGGAATGACCCTCAGGTCAAGGATTATTTGCTGAAAAGATTCTGACTAATCATTATAATGAATACATTTTAAAATTGTGCAGCCTGTTCACAGATAAACTGCAAACAGAAACAGGTGTGAAAATAGTCACTGTGAACATGAATTATAAAATAATCATGCCCCTAAAAAGCAGACCTTCCCCAAATGTTTGATTTATTGCTTGTAAGCATTGTGCTTTTTCAAAGTTCTGATCAGTAAGTGCCCCTTTTATTCAGCTTTCTTAAGTTATTTCATTGGTCACTTTTCTGCTAGGTCAGTAATATTCTGCATATTATTTATATATATATATCATACACATACATACACACGTATGTTTTGCATACTAGAGCAGATGACCACTAGAAAATAAGATAAACAGCTAAAATATCACAAAAATATAAACATTTCAAAAGTATAAACAATGAAGCATGTAGAAATGTCAAACAACCAACTGCCAAATGCTTGGCTATAGGACAGCAACTAATGCAGGAAGTAGAGTGAAGTTGATTGTGCAAATGGACAGAGACATGGGGCACCTTGGGAAACATTTTGAAGATTTCTTGGTTGATGTGGAAGATTCCACTAGTGTCCACTTCATATTTCAGCTTAGTTCCCAAGGGAGTGTTCTTCTGGGTGGTGAAAAGAAAGGCAGGGGCATTGCAACACCTTGACAAAGTTGACCTGTAAAATGAAAAAGAGAGAAGTAAGATCAAGGAGCTGATATATTGCCTTAGGATTTGCAACTACTATCATTCTTAGTGCATTTTTTTGTTTAGAAAATTTCAGAGCCAATTATATTTTCCTTGATTGAGGAACATATGGTTCAAAAAACAAACAAAAAAAAAGACAAAAAAGAAATTACATCCCTGTACCTGTCTTTTCTAGGTTACAGGAAATATATGTGCAAATTCTGCCCTGCTCCAGACCCCAAGGCTAAGCTTCTGTCCCCAGTATCCTGGAGTAAACACCCTACTGAGTTAGACCCTCTCTGCTTTAGAGGTATTCCACTTTTTGTAGAATATTTTCTCATCGCTGGGCAGGAAACAGAGGTTGAAGTCTTCACCTGGGGATGTGGAAACCTGGCAGAGCAGGGACTCAAACACAGCAATGCCTAAAGACAGAGCTACCCCACTTTTTACCAGACTACTATGGAGGACAGGATGCTTTGATAACAAAAAGACTTTCAAAGGTCCTAGTTTTGCCCTTGGAATATTTGCATCAAGAAGATGACACGTCCCCAACAGATGGGTGCCAGGCAGAGTGGTCATGGCTGAAACTCCAAAACCTTAGAGAAATGGCCAAAAATTTCTTAGTTGCTGGGACAAAATGGGAGGTATTACAATGTAAACAAGAACTGGTTTTAAATCTCAAAAATAGAATTCTTGGCATGACAGAAAAACTTATTCATCTCTGATATGAAATTTAGATAGGAAACAGAGGTATGAAATTTAGATAGGAAACAGAGGTACATTCCTTAGCTCCCATCTTTCCCTGAATGCTTTTGCCCTGTTACCAGTGGAACTGAAAACCCTGACTTCAGCTTACTCTCACTCCAGAGGCAGCTTGTTTTTCAGCCAATGCATCTTTTACTTTTAATGAAAAATATGTGGCATGACAAATGCAGAAACATGAAGACAAAGCCAAATGGCTCTCAAATAACCTAGATTAAATACCTTGCCTCTGGGGGATGTGGCCTCATTATGAGCAGGAAGAAGACAACAGTCTTCCTTACAGGTTTTATTACAAGCACCAGAAAGCAAGCACAGGATTATGCAAACATTTCAGTGAAGTCCAAATCACTATCACCCATTTGACTCATGCAAAATGACACAATATGATGATCAGATCAAGGCAGCAATTGGAACTGAGTAAGTCGAGTAATTTCTAATAACAAAATTGTTAAATAATTACAAGCAGGTAGAAGGATTGAATTGTGATATAAAATAAGCTATTCATTAGTTCTGCATTAAGGAATTGAAGGAGATGTTGTGCTTTAATCTAATGACCAAATGGCTTTTCTTAATATAAATGTCTGATACCTGATGGAAGAAGACTGTTGAAGTAATTGCTTTCCTTATTCTCCTTACAAAAGCTCACGTGATCTGTGTGCTTAAGCAGCCACCATTTGACTTTTTCTGGATTGTCCCCTTCTCACCTGATGGCTCAGAACTGGCAAAGTTCAAGTGGCCACAAGCTAGTGTTGCTAGACCACTTCCTTTTACCCTCCTACTAGTCTACCTCCAAACTCAGACACTGGTCTGCTTTTCAGGGACCACAGTTTCCCCACACATCCAACACACTAAAGTCTCTGTTCCATAAGACAACACTGAAACAAACTTTGAAACTTATTTTTTTGGAGGGGTGTCATTTGTGTCATGATTATTGCTCCTGGAACCAGCTAACAAAAGTTAGTCAAAAGGATGGTACTCTGGTAGTAATGGTGTTATAAAGCTTACTCTTGCTATCCATATGGAAGTTTGATCTCTTTACAGGAAGCTAAACTCAAACTGAAGTAATTCTTACTCAGTCTCATTAATGGGGATGATTCTTACTTGAATAAATTAGCTTCTGTGACATTCATCTCCCATTTGCACATCTGCAGGCTCTTCCATCGGTCAAACAACTCAGTTTGTTTCACCCTAAAAGATGAAAAGAAAGAAAATAAAAAGTCACTGAATTACAGGGGCTTCATTTCCTAAAACAGCTGCAGCCAGGGTGCCATGCAGTTGGCTTCAGATAGGGCAAGCCACTCAGTCCACTCGGTGCAAGGTTTATCGTTCTTATCTCTCTTTCTGCTCAGAGAAAGCAACTCTAAGCCATGTATATAAGCTCTGATGGAGCTCTTCAGATGTTTTGGGACTGATTTCTACTCTCTGAGAGGCATTCTCCATTTCTTCAGGATAAAAATTGCAACACCAAGCAAGAAGCATCTACTGCACCGAAGTTTGTTCACGGTTTGCTGGGAAACTAATGAGTGTCTGGCAGCCACAGCAGCTCTGGGGAGAAAAGGTGCACCTAGCAGAAGGTCCCAGCAGAGAGGTATGGGAAGAGAGGATGCTACCATTATATTCTGGTGAGGTTATTTTAATATGTGAAATCCTACCAACAGCACTGTTGGTAAATCTATTTATAAACTGCAGTAGCACATGTGTAGGGATAAGCATGAAGACATGAAAAACTTTTCACTTAAGGATATCACACCCCCACACCCTCCCCATTAATAAATATACTTTTAGTTATATCAAAAAAATGGCACTCCTATTTCTATTAGGCTGATTCAGGGTGACACATGTTTGGTGACAGCACCAATTCCAACCAATTCCACCTTAGAATTCACACTTACACTTCTGTGTTCGGACAACAGAGATAACGAAGGCCTTGCAAATATCTATAGCTGGGGAG
The DNA here is from genome assembly GCF_964237585.1 of Gallinula chloropus. NCBI lineage: Eukaryota > Metazoa > Chordata > Aves > Gruiformes > Rallidae > Gallinula > Gallinula chloropus. The sequence continues at coordinate 86,463,063 of NC_140089.1, forward strand.
CAATGCTATAATCTGGCTGGGAAATTTTAAAGTCTGAGATTTCTTGGTGACTGATAGGTCTTAATGAGTTCTCTTCAGGCTTGAGGGCTTTACATGTTGGAATGAAGAGAAGATTTTTAAGATAATTATGTATTTAAAGTGAGTAGAACTTCGGATTTCCCAGGCTGTGGAAGTTACAGGAAGGAATTAGGTCATCCTGTACTTTCTGTAGCCCACCAGAGCACATTAACTTGGAAATCTTCCATTACTGTAAGGGCTGGCTTAGGAAACATAGCACATTAGAAGCCAGTGCATCAGAAGAACCCAGCCTCATTAAAGAGTTTGATGTCAAATGTCATCTGTCGTAGAAGTAAAGCTTACGCCATCCAGCTGAGCAGGAGTCCACTACCTCCTATGTAGCATTGAATGAGATGAAGAGAAATGAGTAGTTCTCTGTGCCATCTGATAAGCATGCAGAAAAGCAACTCAAAACTCCCCATCTTCAGCAGAACACTGTGGCAGAAGCGTCACATTCTCACCCCTTCTCTTTATTTTTAAGCACTGCCAGTCAGCAAGCAGTGCAGAGTTGTTACTCGTGTATCCTTCATCCAGCACCAAATGCAGAAGGCAAGGACACGACCTACATTTTCCTGTGGCAAAGTCAGGGAGGGAGACAAGCTCAGAAATTCAGGCAGACCTGGAGCAACGCGTTGCTCAACGCTGTGCTTCCAATTGAGATTCCCTTCACATACCTTAATAAAACCTTGTGGGTTGTCAGGATTACTGAACCTCTGGGTTTAGATATGGGAAGGGATTTGGCATAATCTAAGCACCTAAATTCAGTGCTACGCTGAAAATGTGAAAGGAAACCACAAATATCTTTTTTTTGCTCTGTTCAATGAGCTGCAACTTCACTTTTTTGCCGATTCCATCTCTGTGGCTTCATGAATACAACTCACTCAGCTCATTGGTTTTCTAATGTGTGTATAGGGCCATGAAGACAAAATATAGATACTTTATTATTTCTCAGATTTGCGTTTTCCTATTTTTAAGTGAGTGTTATTATCTTGTGAATCTCTCACTGCCACTAGAAATTGTGGAGGTCAAAAGTACAAATGGGCTCAGAAATGACCTAGGCAAACTAACAGAGAGATCAGTTGTCCACTCTCACTACTCCACTCTTGTCACCACCTACCCCTCAGCAAGTCCCCATGCCAGTTTTCAGGAAGGGATAACTTTCAGCTTCATTTCTTAACCTGTGCTGCTGGCCACTGTCAACAACAGAGACTTAGGAGAGATGGACACTTGCTATGAGTCAGTCTGGCTGTTGTTACTCTTCAATTACCCTCAGTAGGGGACATGGAATATACTATTACAGGTAATAATATTACACTGTATTTCATTCTAGACAGTGATACTGCACCTGACCAACATTCCTTGATGTATGTGAAATGCCTGTATATTTTTTTTTCAGACAGATCTGAGATGAAGTTCAAATGTGACAACTTGCACACAGGAGAGAACCTCAGGAATCCCTGATGGGATCCCTATTGATGGGATCTCTTGAGCCTTGCATCTAAGACGAACATCTCCCCTATGAGGATAGGCTGAGTAAGCTGGGACTTTTCAGCCTTGAGAAGAGAAGACTAAGGGGGGACCTAATTAAAGTTTATAATTATCTGAAGCAGGGGATGCAGGGGGAATCAGCCAGCCCCTTTTCAGTGGTCTGTGGGGATAGGACAAGGGGCAATGGCTGCAAGTTGGAGCACAGGAAGTTCCGCACCAACATGCGGAAGAACTTTTTCCCAGTGAGGGTGAGGGAGCCCTGGGACAGGCTGCCCAGGGAGGTGGTGGAGTCTCCTTCTCTGGAGATATTCAAGACCCGTCTGGACGCCTATCTGAGTGGTATGTCCTAGGGACCCTGCTTTGGCAGGGGGGTTGGACCCGATGATCTCTGGAGGTCCCTTCCAACCCCTACAATTCTATGATTGTATGATTCTATGACGTTTTTGTAAGTAAGTTATCATTTTCATCCTGCCACCCTGGCAAACACACATTCATACTTACATCGACAGAACTTTCACCTCAATGATGTCCTGCCGTAACTCCAGGCATTTGGTAGAGTTGTATTCCAAAGGCCCTTCATAAAACTCAAAATACCTGAAGAAGGACAAAGGCAAAGAAAAAAATATTATAAATAAGCTTTAGAGTGGAATATTTGTTTTACACATCAACATAACTTTGCTTAAAGTTGACATTTATGATTTCTTCCTAACTTGAGACTGTACTGTGTGCAGCTTATTACATCACAGGAAAACACAGATGTCATTGTTGACTGTAGAAAAGCCACCCATGCCCAGTTTGTCCATCCCTGCAAGAGTTATTCCCCTTGTAGGCACCAAAAAGGAACAGCTACTCAGGCTTTCAGCAGTCAGCACATGGCAGCTGCCACTGAAAGTCAGGGGAAAAACAGTGATCACTTATGGAACACTGTTCCCATCCTTCGGGTGCCCAAATGTGATAAGAGTTTAAAAATTAGTCCCTTATTTTGCTCTTAGATGAAAAGTAAAGTGCTGGAGGTTGTATCCTGTCTGTGAACACTGCTGCCTAACTGTGTAATTGAGCTTTACATGGTGATTTATTCTTTTGGTATATTTGGAGGGAAAGGGAAGCTATGGTTTTCTTCTCAAAAAAACTGCAATGGTTTTAAGTACAAAAGGATTTAAATGCCCAGACAAAGCACAAACAGCAGTGCTATCCTTAATTAAAATGTAGACATAAACATTGACTTTTTTTGGTTAAATTCCCCCACCTTAGCCATCAGACTGGAGCAAAGGGAAAACAAAAACACAATGAGAGAGGTGGGCTACTGAGAGAAAGCCCAGGTTGCTCAGTGAGTTAAATGAGACTGTATTGAAATGACAAAAAAAAAAAAGGCTTAGTCTTTAAAACCAGCTCTGTGTCAGTTTCACCACTTACCATCAGGAGTCTGTACTAAAACCTAAGAACTGCACATACCCATAGGATGAGAGCTAGGCATTATGTCCAAGCATAAAACAAGTAATTTTTATGGATCCTTTAAAATCTCAGAATTCATGAAGCTCCAACTATCTCCTGAATTTTCAATATGGGAAAAAAAAAAACCCATAAAAGATTCCAGGAGGAGTTTTATTTAATCTGTCATTGGAAATGGAGTGTTTTGGGGTTTGTGTCATTTAAAAATAACAATAAAATTCATGTTTGACCTGAAATTCTGTTCAGGTTTGAATTATATAATCCTTAAGTAGGAAAGTCTCCTTAGTAGTTCATGTTTATAGTTAATAGCACAGTCTGGGGGGATCCAAAATTGATCTGTTCTGACGAAGTGCTAACAGTTCACACCTTCCAGGGGATCTGTAGGGAAGGAAAGTGTCCAGAAAACAACATCTCCAACTGGAGCCCCAAAGGCTAGAAGCATCTTAAAACCAAACAGCTTCTGAATTTTGCTGTGTAAATGGTTCCAGAAATCAACCTGAAAAAGCAGGAAAGAGAGGAACCTACAGAAGGGAGAAAGGGACCACAGCATGCAACTGGCAAAAGCCCAAGAATTTCTCAAAGGAAAACCAACTGGGAATGTTTCTGTCCTCTCAAAGGCTGCTCTAGGATGTGTCTTCTTCACCTCTCTCTGAGGTTTTCAGCACCTCAGCTTTGCCAAATCCCAAACCAATCAGATCTGTGATCCAGTGAGAGGCACAAATGTTGAGACTGAACGGATGAAGGCCATGCCTCAAAGGTGGCAGGAGAACATCACAATTCCTAATAAAGAAGTAAACTGTTTACTATCAGCAATCTGTAAAGAAAATGTGACTATTTGGAAATGTGTTTACATAGTCTTCAAGGCAACAAATATATTTTTATGAATTTTGCAAAGGGAAATACATATTTAAAGTGAGAAGAGACTTCCTTGGCCTGCAGAGGGGAGATAAATCTTACGTAATGGGAACGTTCATCTGTTCTTTCGCCAAAAGACTTGGGCTCTCCTTCCAGTTCAGTTGTGCACCTGGACATTCAGCCTAAAACCCACTGACTGGCACATCTCCTGCGTGCTTGGCTCGTGGAGCTGGTGCTGAGCAACTCTGAAAGTTGCCCCAGCTGAAACGGGATGAAGAGCTCACTTGGTTGCACCAGGCCCTGTGTGGATGTACTCCAGATATTCCAAACTACACTGAAATCTCTCTCTGTGGGGCCAACACCATGGGACTTATGACTGGTCACAGAATTTTACAAGAGTGAAAGAAGCCCTCTGGCTACCAGCCCAGACAACTTTTTTATCTTTCTGACATACTAATTTTTCTTGCTGCATTTTGTAGTGTATATATGCTTTACTTTGGTTCTTTGTGACAGACAAGACTGGGCCCCTGAACATGCACCTTCTACACAACATCTAGGGACAGGTATACATCCCATGCAACACTCATCACGTTACACATGACTCCAATCTCTTTGGATGTGAGGAGAATACAAATTGGCTATCAGCCTCATCTTCACCCTTCACCTAGCACTAGATTTGATGCACATAGTACCTTCTGTGTGCATCAGGACATGTAAGAGTGGCAAAAATCTAGATGAACACATACTTTTATCTTTCCTGTGCACTTCTGACTCTACTGCTAAGCTAGAGAACCGCAGCTCAGATGTCAAGCAGCACATGCTATCATGTGTGAATGCCACAGTAGGGAAAAGCTAGCTTCGGCCCATGGCACTGGATACAAAGATGTCATTTTATGAAACAGATATGAAATTTACTGAGTCCCAGAGATTCCCTTTGATCACTGCCTGTTTACCCAACCCACAAACTGAAAATAGAAATTATAAAGGATGTGTTACCAAAGAGGCAGAAGGTTGAGGAGGAAAGGAATGCATTTAAAAAAAATTGAGATAGAGATTCAGTTCTCAATCTGCAAGGAAATGCATGAGGCAGCACTGCATTTGTAGCAAAGTTATTCCATTAGCCTACAGTTTCCTAAAGCATAGGGCTGTCCTGCAAGTCTCTTACTCCAGCAACAGCTCCAGCTTTTCCAGCAGAGTCACTGGGAGTGGTAAAAATCACTGTTTGGCACTGTGTGGAAGTGCAGAGGGAGGATCTGTGAAACAGGCCAGATGACAAACTTCCAGTGAGACACCTACATGCCTCCCCCAGCAAAGGCAGCGGTAGAGAAGATGTTACTGTCCATGGGGTAAGCTTGACTGAAACTAACTCGTTGCCAAGTATCCTTAAGTGTTGCAGTACCAATGCTGTAGCAGCCAGGCTGCAGGTGTTAATGGCACTACAACTGCATTAAGAAATTTTCAAGACCCCACAAACCCCATTTTTCTTCCTTTTCTCCCAAGGGGGTATTCATGCAATTTATTTGCTTCACAGCAATTCACCTCCTACTATGGACAGGGAGCCAAATTAGCAGAGGCAGGTCCCTGGAGCACTGGCCAACCTCCTCCTGCAGAAGTGTTCCACGCTGTACGTTCCCAGGATACAGGTTCTGCACAACACCAGGCTCCAGCAGAAGGAACATGGGTTCCCTCAACCCCCGCGGATGTCCTTTAAACACAACTCCTCCGCTCAGCAGGGCCTGGTCCCGCTGGGAGTGTTTGCAGACCATCCCCCTGCGCTCTCTCAGAGGAAGCATCAGTCTCACCCACTCCCTGGGCTCTAAGTGCTGCTTCTGCCTTTTAACTCCCACTCTAAACCATGTAGTTCCCTGTGAATGAAAATACATTTGCCTGTCAGAGAGCTTAATTAGCACAAATGGAAACTGTCCTACCCATCATCTTCCTCAGCCTGATATCCAGCTAAGAAGCATGGGTGCAGTGCAGTTTATTTTGATTCATGATCTGGATTAGTGACAAACCTGACTACACTACTCATTTTGCTATGGAAAAGGGCTGTGTTTCAGCTTTACAAGAATGACAGTCCTGTCATTTATATCCATAAAACTGAGTTGATATCTCCCCACCTGAATGTCCTCTCCCTGCATTGCCTTCACTTCCCCTGCTGAAATTTAAACTTATCCCTCAAAGGTCAAAATTCTACAGGAAAGCCAACACAAGAATCCACGATACTTTACAACAGGGAATACAAACTACAACTTAATCACAACAAACCACACAGTTCCATTGTTGTAATTGTGCATGGCTGGGTTCTGGCAGAGGAGGGGGATGCAGGGGCAGCTTCTGCAAGGAGCAGCCAGAAGCTTCCCCCAGGCCCCACAGAGCAAACACCAGCCGGCTCCAGGCCAGAGTCGTTCCTGACCAAGGCCCAGCCCATCAGCGATGGTCACAGCGCCTCTGGGAATCACCCTGAGGAGAAACAACCTCAAGCAGCTACTTTTTGCCCCAGAGAACGGAGTGAGAAGGGGTGAGAGACTGTGCAGGCACCACGGGCAGGGAAGGGGGGAGGAGGTGCCCCACGTGCCAGACAGAAAGATGCCCCTGAGCCCCTGGAGAAACCCATGGTGGAGCGGGTGTCGCCCCACAGCCCATGGAAAAGGCCCAGACCCCACCTGCAGCCTGTGGAGAGGCCCCAGGCTGGAGCAAGGGGAGACATGCAGGAGATGCTGTGACCTGCATTGGAGCAAGCCCCTGCCAGCACTTGCAGCCCAGAGAAAGAGACAGAGACACAGAGATGAGTGAGGGAGAGAGACCCACACCAGAGCAGGTTTGCTGGAGGGGCTTGTGACCCCGTGGGGACCAGGCTGGAGCAGTCTGGGCCTGAGAGACTGAGAGACATTCTGTGATTTATGACTGCACCCATAGCAGTGACCCACACTGGGGCAGCTGGGGAAGAGCTGAAGCCCTGTGGGAAAGGATTCATGTTGGAGAAGTTGGTGGAGGACTGTCTGCTGTGGGTGGGACCCCATGGTGCAGCAGGGGAAGGAGATGTGGAATGCCCCCCCCCCCCCCCGCCCCCCTCCACCCCGGCTAAGAAGGAAATAGCTGGTGAGAAACTGACCGAAACCCCCATTACCCCAGTCCCTGCCCCTCCCCTGTGCCACAATCGGGGAAGGAAGAAGGGAGTGAAATCCTGACTAAAGGGAGGTCTGGGACAAAGGGAGGGGTTGGGGGGAGGTTCCTTAAGATCTGGCCACACTTCTCATCACCCACCTCTGGTGTCACTGGGGGTGCAGGGCAGGACCATCAATTAGAGAGTTTTCTTTCCTTTATTCCATGTTGAGCCTGTTCTGCCTGTGTCATTGTGTCCTGGTTTTGGTCAGGATGGATTTAATTTCATTCGTAACAGCGGCTGGAATGCTGTGTTTGGGAGTTACAATGGGAGTAGTGCTGATAACACCCTGATGTTGTTAGTTGCTGTCAGACAGTCAAGGACTTTCTCAGCTCTTCATGAGAAAGGAGGGGCGAAGCCAGGACAGGTGCCCCAGCTGCCCAAAGAGAGGATTCCAGCCAGTTACGTCCTGCCCAGGATATCGGGGGCTGACGGGAGGAAGGCCGAGGGCGGCTCCGGGACGCGCGGTTCTAGGGGGACGGTCGGATCCTGGGACGGCTCTGGGTGGCACGGCCTGAGCTGTGGGTTTGGTGAGAAACTGCATTGTGTATCAACAGCTTCATATATTTTTGCTTTGAAGTCCTGTTAGCATTGTTATATTGTATCTTTCTGTTATCTTAGTAAACTATCCTTATCCCAACCCACGGGCCTCTTATTTCTTGGTTTGGGGTTATTTGCCCCTTCCTCTTCCTTTTCCCTTCCCTTACTTCTCCCCCCCACCCCCTACCCCCCCCCCCCCCCCCCCCCCTTCCCTTTAACCTGCTCTTTTCCTTTAAGGAGCAGGCAGCTGCGTGGATCTTGGCCCTCAGCTGGGGTGAAACCACGACACACTGATTGTGGAATGATCTCTCCCTGTCCTTATCTCCACTCCTGAGCCTCTCAATATCTATTTTCTCACCTGTCCAGCTGAAAAGCAGAGTGATAGAGTGGCTTTGGTGGGTGTCTGGCCTCCAGCTAGGGCCAAACCACCACATGCATGTTGCACTGCATTTTCCCAGGCTACCGGGCAGTACACACAACTCTGCCCTATGTCCATTCTGGTCAACTGTAGCTTTCAAATCTACAATTTTCTAGGATCAAATCTTGCAACTGCATACAACTCCAGCTGCAATCTCACATTCAGAGAAGACTCTTTTTCATGTATCTTAGTAATGAATGCCCGGAAATGAGATGCTATTCACTCTGTAATTTTCTGTTTCTGAGTGAGACTTTCTTCTTTTCTAACCATCACGTCTCCCGTTGCCACCTCACTCCCAGCTGAGCAGCTTGCTGAGCTCACTAGTGAGAGACAGATTTGGTTTCCCCACTACACCAGCTCTCTGGTCTTTGATCATCTGCAGTTGGGCTGCCCCTGCTTTGATCAAAAGTAAGCTTTCCATGATCATGCTACATAAATTAAAAAGCCCGATACTTCAATCCTGCCTTCAAGTGACACTTGGATTGAGGCACTGATTTGTCTGATACACTGAGTAAAGGTTTTAAAATATAATTGAATGTATTTTAAACAGACCGTTTTCTCCTCAAAAAAACACCTTCCCACTCTGCTCCTTCCTGCAGTGCCAGTTCTGCACTGTTTGCAGTGAGGCTGCAGCACTTAACCCTGGAAGAGAGCAGAGCATTGCAGGAAGGATTCCACCTACCCTCCAGGAAAAACAAAGATCTTTCTGAAAATATATATTGTGCAACGACTAAGGAATGAGAATAAATCAACCAAGCCCTGCAGGCTTCTAAATACTTAGTAAGAGAACTATCCAAGTAGCAGTGCCTGCACTCATCAGCATGGGCAGATCCATGCCTAAACTTAGGTCTAGATTCACCTTCCTTACTCAGGAACTCAAGGGTGCCAAGAGCACGGTCCCCAGAGTAGGCAGGGACTCCCACTCATTTGGCAGGACCAGCATGGGATCATCAGACCCTTGCATCAAAAATACTGCTGAGGTATAACAAATATATCATGGCTACAGGAGCTCTGGGAAACTCATCTGGAGCACAGCAAACTAGGCATTGGCTTCATCAGAGAGACCATTGTGAGTGAGTGACCAAATCCCACTAGCCTTTGCTTCTACTGACATTTCTATGTGGCCACATCAAAAGCTACAAGATTTGGTTGAAAGATTTGAGGGCCTGACATCAATATAGTGATTTTCCCCTCAAAGACTGCATCCTAACACTTTGCATGGCATATTCTCCTGAGATTATTTTGACCTCATTTGCCAAGCACAATCCCCATTTGGAAGACAAAGCAGCTGACTGACAGGTAATTCCATGGCAGAAAGAACAGGGACCTTAGGCTCTGATCTCACAGACACTGCCTAGACTACACAATTACCACCAAGAACAAGAGCAGCCTCTGAAGTTGATGGAAATCATAATGCTCTTTCATATTACACCTTGCAAAGGAAAACACCCCTGGACGTATGGATGTTAAATGAGTTCCCCCTGCTCTGAGAACTGGCCAGTGAAGCAGAAATGTTTGATGCCCTTTGATTAATTTACACTTCACTAGGGTTGTGGCACCAAAAACTAATCACATAGCTGCATGTGTTGTTTCTGCCATTTGACAGCCTGACTTGTCCACAACAGGATGGTTCTTGGAAGACTGAACTGAGAGAGGAGATGTTGTGAGCACAAAGGAGGAGGCTGGAGAAGCAACAGGCTTCTCTTATCACAGAATTGTAGGGGTTGGAAAGGACCTTGAGAGATCATCGGGTCCAATCCCCAAATCAACTTGATGAAACTATTTGACTACATCCTCTGTGGGGACAGGACATTAAAAAAGGATCGTTCACATTCCTTCTGGATACCACCTGCTGATGTCAATGTCACTGGCATTAACTGGTTTAAATCTTTTGCCATCCTCATCTCTAATGCTGCTAGCTGCAGTAGATGTCTAAATGATCATGAACTTTCAGTATGTGGCTGTACTTGGGAAGGAAACGTGTCACTATAAACTGCCATGTAAAAAAAAGGGGAAAAAACAAGCAAGAGAAAATGCTCATACATCTTTGTATTCATCATGTGGTAACAGCTCTTCTGAGTTACTGTGACCCATTCTCATATTTCATCTTTGAGGGTTTTAGACGCTGGCAAGAGTTGCAGAAGGACCTGCGGAAATTATTTGAGTTCTAAAAAGTATGAGAGCCATGTGAAACTTAATCTAAACATATGGTGGCTGAGACACTGCACCAGGAAGCAATTACTAGTGGCAGGAAGCTTTTATAGCAAGAAAAAAAAATAATTGTATCCAATGCCTGGGAGCTAAAGATAGAAATGGCATCTTTAGTTCAAAGCTGGTTTTCTTTCTAGAAGAACCAGAATAATCACACAAAATTCAGGAGCTGGAATTCTTGTACAGGGACTCGTGCTTTCCAGGAGATTCACTTAGCTGAGGTTAAAGTTATTAACCATGAACCTCCTGATGGTCCACCTAAGGTATTTTGAAATGTTAGGCTCAATTTGTCTCCTTAAAGTGCCACAATTTTTTCTGGCTTTTGATAATAGATGACATCAGAAACGCCCATGCACCAAGACAGGGGCAGCTTCCCAAAGTACCCTGCCTACTTTCCAAATTAAAGATTTTTATTAAATAGAAAACAAGCCAAAACAAAAGTGCTTCCATGAACCAGGCCTAAATTCATAATTTTGACCTTCCACAGGAGTGGCTTTTCTACTTCTGCCCTTTAAAAGTAGTTCATTGATAGCTCTATGTACCTCCCAAGTAACCTCAGACAAGCACATGCACCCCATCTGTCGTTACTCAGGGACGCCCCTTCTCTGGATTCCTTATTTGATCTGGTCCTGTGGCTCTCAGACAGTTTACACATCTGTACAGTTCAGATGACAGCTGTGATACCCTGAGGACATGTTTTTCAACATGTTTATGAAAGCTCCTGGCAAACTGGTGCTGCCTGCTCACTGACATTCTGATTTTGATCTCCTGTCTTCATGTCTGAGCACACAGATCGCTTGGGATTGTTTGGCTCCGCTTCCCAAAACCACATTAACAGTGTGAATTGACCAAACATCCACACCAGTCATTGCCACGTCCTTCTCTCCTCATCTGTCCACTTATCTCAGAGCCAAGTGTCTCCAAAATTTCAGGCTGATAGATTACCCAGTGCAGTTCTACCACAAGAGAGTATATTGAATTTTGCGGGGGGAATTTTTGGGAGATCTTGGTGTTTCTGTCCTTTCAGTCACTGTATGAAACCATCCGCTCCTGAGAAGCAGCAGTGGAATATGCTGCAGGGAGTCCAATTTTACCAATGTCATTTCAGAACTCTTCCTTTTAATAAACTGCTGTTGGGCTATTTTAATCAAGCCCGCTCCCATCACTCTGACTGAAATATCTGATGACTTTGTAAACCGTATGACCACCCAGGAGGCATAACAAAACACATAACAACACTTACACATCAATAACATCTCAAAAAACACATTTTAGTTTATCATTGCAAGAAACATCACCTTTTTTGTTATTTTATTTTCTTGCTTTTTCTTTTCTTACTTTTTTTTTTTTGGTGGTTCTCAAGATTTCAGTATCTGTTTAAGAAGTTCAGCACTACGACTTATGGAACATCCTCAGCTGCTGTCCCAGGCAATGAGATCTGTTTTCTCAAGGCCTTCCATTCATTCTCTTAAAATGTGTAATTAATGACCCCAGTTGATTGTAGTTTCTATTCTGTAGCCACTGGGGACAAAACCTGAAGAATTCAGTGTACAAACTGACAGGCCCTAAAAACGTAAAGCTCTTGACTTGGCTTCTGTGGTCTCATCACCAAAGTCCTACATTGAACCTTATCTTCAGCTCAGGTGGACTGAAGGTGGCATAGAACACCAGAACCCAACTAACAGGGCAGACAGATCATCACACGATGAAGGCAGATTCCTGGCAATGAAAAGTGCTTCAAGCATTAGGACTTACAATCCCAGTCAGCTACAAAACATGTTAGAAGGAGAAGGCTGTAGGAAGTAGTTTCATATATTACTTCTCATAGCCAGCATCAGATAGAAACCTTTGCCTGATTCCCCACAAGGATGTTGTAAGATTTATAATGCTTAGCACAAGGTAAAAAGCAAAAGGTAGAAATCTAAGCAATAGTTGATACGTAAGAACAAAAAATGAGCCAGCATCTGGTAACTGGTCGACATTGCACCTGAGTGGATGTTTTAAAAAGCCCATGTAGTCCTCCTTAAACTGAAAGCTCACATCTCTATGGCTTTGGGCACATGTTCACAACTTCATTTTTACTCCTTGCAGGCATCCACAGCTTTTTCACCACCTGGAAGAGCTGCATCAGTTCAATATGCATCACAATGAAGCTTTTGATGCCCAGAAAGACCCAGCAAATAGAGATCTCTACCAGGCATCAACCTACAGCAATATTGGAGGCTATAAAAATGATCCATGCTTTCAGTTACACTCCATACTGAGCTGGCCTCGTGGTACTATCTTTTATCTCCATGGATGGGTTCTACACAACCTGAAGAAGTGTCCAGTGCACTAAGGTGAAAAGCCTTCGTTATCTTGGTTACTCTGGCACCATGGAGCTGTCTGCACACAGAGTAGAGCTCGTTTTCTGAAACTGCACAACGAACTCCCCCGAAGGGTGAAAAAACATTCTAATTGCAATCCAGGCTTTAACTTTGTCAATTAGTTCAGGTCTGAATCAGTTTCTACTGAAATCAGATAATACGACATTCTTTGTTTGTGTCCTACTAGATCCTTTTCATGTGATGTTTAATCTTCACTGCTCATTGGTTTTGATATGGCTGCTACTCTGATGGAGGCTGGCTGTCTTGCAAATCTAATGCAAATCTCAGTGTGCCTTTGCTTTGGAAGTCCTTCATTTTCATCTAATAAATCCTCCTACAGAGTGAGTTGTCAAAGGCTCTACACCATCCATTAAGTTACATGATTAAAAGACAAAGAGTAGTTACAGACCATACATGACTTGATAACATGTATGTATGAACACAGGTGTATCTATATAGAGAGAAGTATATAAATGATGCAAGTTAGGGAAAAGCATGTTAATATCTATTTCAGTTAAAATCTTTAAACACCAAACCTTTCACAAGCCGTTGGTAACTTAATAAACTGCAGAGCCATGCAGTGAAACGTGTTTACTGTGCATATGCTGACATATAGTTGGTTTTGTGCACTTCAGACATGTCTCTGCAGACATATGTGTGTGTATATATGTGTATATATATACACATACAAGTGAAATCAGGTCAGTAAAAGGCAGTCTGCAAGTTTTCCATTTGGTGGAAACAATTATCCATTAGAAGAAGGCTTGTTTCCAACTGACATCAACAGCCTGAAGTTGGGTGTCAGATTAAGTCTCTCAGGAGTTGCTTAGTGATAATACAGTAAGAAAGGTGATAAAAGGTAAACAATAAACAATTTATGATATAACTCTTCAGTTATTCACACAGTGTCGCCTCCACATTTATAGAGTTCTTTTTTTATTTGGCTGCACTCTCAGCTTTCAGACAGTAGACAAATGGGTAAGTAACATCTCTCATGCACTTACATGCACAACATACATTGCAGCTAGAATCCTTAACTCAAAATCCCCATCTTTCAGCTACACAGTCATTAACTTGACATAGGCTTTGAAATTGTCATCTTTTAATGATACAATAGCCTTTGACTTTTATACCTAATTTATGTCTGCTTGTACACAAAACACTTGTACCCTGAACTTCATCTCTGAAGGGGCCAGATTGAGAATAGCACTATGATTCAGTGCCTCACAACTAGCATGTGAAGGGTTTTGTTCCCCATCCTGCAATCAATGATGGTTCAATTGTCTCTGTCAAGGGTGCCTAGAGGGGGAAATCTATATTTATTAGTTGCCTTATGTCTTCAAGAAGATCTCTATCTGTCTTTGTGCCACATTGAGTTCTTTTACATGCCAAGTGCCTGAACTGAAGACTATACAGATTACAGACGCGTGCATAGATAAGGCAAGAAAAGAAGAGACAGAGAGACAGTCAGACAGACAGATACACACAGATATACATATATAAATAAAATGAGTCATTTTTCCCTCGCTCTTGAGTGAAAAACCCGCAGCTCAAGCTGGTTCTTTATATAAAGAGCCTTTCCAGTTAAACCAGCCAAATGGTGGGCAGCGTTTATGCAGGATCACATTACAGCAGAGAGCCGTGGCAGGAATTGCAGCACTGCTGCAGTTCAGTGAGACTGGGTAATTTTTGGCAGGTCAGGCTCCCCACTTCCGCTTGCCTTTGAAACGCTATCAGCTCCACAGCTGCAGTGGTGTCTGGTTACCAAACCACACTTGGACCGTATTTTAAACAAAATAGGTAATTTATACATGGGTATCAAATGTAATCTTCCTTTATTTTTCTCTCTCTTTTGTTTTTTTTTTTTAACTTAAGGTCTTTCTAAGATCTCCCTGATATTTACTGAACATGATACTATACACGCCTCACAGTTTTTAACCTCCACAACTGAGGTTCCCAGATTTATACAGCCTGTGATAGCCATGGAGCCCTTTAGACAAAACTGCAGCCAGCTTCCTGTCTATGCACTTGGCTCTTCGGGACCCATGTCAGTCAAGGGGATCTGACTAAATATCAATAAGTATAAAAAGCGCAGCAGCACACCAATGCTTCTTATAGAATCATCGAATCACAGAATATCCTGAGTTGGAAGAACCCATAAGGGTCATCGAATCCAACTCCTTGCTCCAACACAGCACCAGTCAAGTTTCAAAACAGTGGAAATAAAGGAAATATTCTCCTCTTATCCTGACAGAACACATCTCCCCTACTAAGTCCTGGAAACATTTTAAGTTAAACTTACTGTTTACATATCATATTATAAGGAAAGCCCTGGGTCAAATTCTTCAGTGTGCTTCGTGTGCATCTATATTGTCATGTTGGGACATTACTCACCCATGTCCCATTCTCCCACATTGCCACATACAAACATACAGCATTGATGGGACATGGAAATAGAAGAGGCCAGAACACAGAAGTCACCATCCTGTGCCCTGCATAGATGCTGATGGCATATTCCAAAATGGCCCCAATGGCCCAAGGCCTCCTTGGGCATGCCTGGCACCTTCTGTGCCATGGGGAGCAGTACCAAGCAGCCAAAGCAAACTGCAAATCTCATTTTTCATACAGCCTGGGCTCACATTTGTGGTTCACAGAGAGTAGTCATTCCCTCGGGTGTTGTACCTGGTGCCTGTGTCACTGCCACTCTTCACTGCTCCGTCATCCGTGAAATTAAAGGTGCCGCTCCAATTTGCCAACTCCTCTCCATTCTGCCAGCTAAACTGCAGCCCTCTAGCAAGAAAACGAGGCAGTTGATATTTGATATCATTCATTAAGTTAAGTCTATCAGCATGAGTTCTCATGTGCCTTTTCTTAACGCAAAAATTAGACTATGACACATTCATCATAAACAATAAAAAGATCCCAAGAAGCACAGGACAGCATCTTACTGGTGGAAACAAATCCCGTGTGGAGCAAGGTGGAAATTTCGTTCCCAGAGACACAGGGGCAAAAAGCTGGAGACTTATGTGGAAAACTGCATGGCCAAAGGAGTAAGCCCTCCTTACATCTGCAGTAGCTGTTAAAGGTGGTGGGTATCGAGTCCTTCCTCTGACTGGCTGGCCATACAAGTAAAGGATTTGTCATTTGATGACTTCTCTAAGTCACACTGTATTGCATCTTTCCCCTGTTTGGCAAGATGACATTTTTTAAGCCAATGCATATCAGAATCATCACAACTCCCTGTTTTCCAAACTTTCACAAGTTCATTCCAAGACCCACAATGCCTGTAGTTTTCTGGAAACTCCACCTGTAGTTGGGTAGAAATTTCACATGTGTTTAAAAAAATCTGGGTCTGGGGAAACATTTGACAACACAAGTCAAATCCTTCCCTTAGCTTGGAAGTCAACAAAAGAGAATCTCATGGAGTGTTATCTCTGATCTTCTCCAATTTAACCCAATTTCATGATTGCAGAAGCCTGGCAACTGAGTTGGTGAACATTCGGTGCTGTGCAATAATGAAAGTTACCTTCCTGACTGGGCTGGGTGAGGACAGCCAGGACTCAATCTGCCAGCTGCTTTGCCCAAAGGAAAAGGCATCCCAGATCCCACTAGTTTTCATGGTCAGCTTGGACCTTGAGAATTACAAAGCTTATTACAAGGACCAGAGAATCTCACAGATAACATCCATCCTCTAGTCTCATTGGCAGAAGTTATAAGCATAGAATATTAAGAGGGAACAAAATGGGGTGTTTAAATAAGGCCTATTTTCTTCCTGCCCCAGAAAAGGGGAGTAGCTCTGAACAACCCCAAAAACATACAGTAGGAGTATATTTGTTCCCTGTCATGAAAATGTGTGCACACAACCTCTTGTTGTCACAGTTAAGACAACCCTGTCTAACTTCAAGTATCTGATCTGCAGGCATTTCTATATGAGCTATTTGTCTTTGTTCTTAAAAAACAGCAGAGACTGGTTGGTTAGTCTGTTAACTGGTTAGTTAGTTTACAGAAAGATTCACCCCATCAAAGGAGAGAAAGAGATTCTGGAGAGCTGTCAGGCAGAGAAGGTACTGGGGGTGTTGGGTAACTGCAGGTTGACAATGAGCCAGCAGTGTGCCCAGGCAGCCTGGCTTGTGTCAGACACAGTGTGGCCAGTAGGTCTGCGGAGGGGATTGTGCCCCTGGACTGGGCACTGGTAAGGCTGCACCTCGAGTGCTGGGTCCAGTTCTGGGCTCCTCACCATCAGAAGGACATTGAGGTCCTGGAGCGAGTCCAGAGAAGGGCAACCAGGCTGGGCAAGGGGCTGGAGGGCAAATCCTGTGAGGAGCAGCTGAGGGAGCTGGGGGTGTTGAGCCTGGAGAAGAGGAGGCTGAGGGGAGACCTTCTCCCCACCTCCACTGCCCTGCCAGGAGGGTGCAGATGGTCTCTTCAGCCAGGGGACAGGAGATGGGACAAGGGGCAATGGGCTCAAGCTGCCCCAGGGCAGGGTCAGATTAGATATTAGAAAAAAAATTTTTACTGCAAGAGTTGTCAGGGCCTGGAACAGGCTGTCCAGGGATGTGGTTGAGTCACCTTCCCTGGATATGTTTAAAAAAGGGGTAGATGAGATGCTCAGGGATCTGGTTTAGCATCGGATGGGAATGGTTGGACTTGGTGATCTTAAAGGTCTTTTCCAACCTTGTGATTCTGTGATTCTGCAAAGCCTGGCCTTCACCCTAGGGTGAACGGATCCCCCAAACTCTTCCTCCATTAGCAGTACAGAGAGCCCAGAGTAGCTTGTAACATGGGTACACGTGACAGAAAGATCCCACTACCCAAGTAAAGTGCAGTGCATGTCATCACAAATGTTTCTTTTCTGACCTAAACCCAAGATATTTTGAAAGAATTTAAGAACATTAGTCTTGTATGCTTTTTGCCTTTTAATCTTCATGTTTGGTTTGGGGGTGGAGTGTGTGTGTGTGTGTGTTTGGTTTGGGTGGGTTTTTTACTGAAAACAGACTATTTGTAAAGGCATTTTGAGGGTGAAGGAATTCTTAATAAAGTAGAGACCCATTTTAAAAACTGAATTCCAGAAAGAGCTGGCACCCTAAACTACCCCCTTCCCTCCAAAACTCCTTCCCACCACAAAAGGTGGGAGAAAAGCACTATGAATCTCTGAACCTTTCAAATGTATTTTCATATTTTGCTTTTTTTTCCCAAGAAAAACCTAGGCTGCATAAAATTTCAAATAAACATTTGTGTAACATTTCAGATTTTAAAAAAGCCAAATTTTTGCTCATAGGAGACCCATTCTGGTCACTTCTTAGTTAAATACATCGATGCAGTTCTCCTGTTTTCCAAAACAATCAGAACAGGTGGGTTGTTGCCACCCAGTTGTTGAGGGTAACTGTTGCTTGCCATAAGCATAACAAGATGATATCACACCCCTACATCTTACATCCAGCTTGGGGAGAGCTACTTTTGCTCTGAATCTGGAGGATCACATCAAAGGGTCTATAGGTTTTGCTGTAATGGCTGTAGGTTAACGGGGTGCTATGGCTTGACAGGGAGTCCCACACCTTTTACATTGCCCTGAGAGCTTTTTAATCAGCTGAGTCGGCCCAAGGTACAACTTCTGAGAAGAATATTGGTGAGAAGAAAATATGAGAAAATTCTCACTTTTACTAAGACACCTTCACTTTTAGGCTTGTTGAAATAAACACTTGTGATTCTCTACCATGTACCACAGTCTAACACATTTTTTTGCCACACTTTAACCAGTATGGAAACATGTTTCTTTTGGATGTGTATGTTCTTGCAAAAGGCATCTAAATATATGGCCTTAAAAACACATTTGAACTGCTAAGGGCAGCACTGAATGATACATGGAACTGTACTTTTAACTTTGATTTAAATTAGGTATTTTGGGCTTAGTTATTTACTTTGAAACTGAAAGAGAGAGCATTAATCTAGATAAATAGCTGGTGTCAGTGTGTCCTTCAGAGGTGAACTCTCCTAAAGCATAGCCAATATTTGGGCAGATGAAATGAAGAATTAAAACATTCAGTAAACTCTTTTCCCTTTGTACATCTTCACTCCACATGTAACAGCTGGAAGGAAAGCTAAGTAAATGCTCAAAGGCAGAGGGGGGTGAATCTGTCCATAAAGCAAAAGAAATTATAAAACCACTCTTTAATGCCCTCCTCTCATCAAGTCTTTTTTGGGAACAGTGTGTACTGCAGCTGAGGCACCAAGTTTAAAGGAGGACATGTACATTTTGGGTAAGATCCAAGAGGAGATCAGGAAGACTAACACTGAGGAATGGTAGACATGTCTTATGATGAACAGCTTAAAATACTTAGCTTTGAAGTGGCAGAATGGGGGATCTAATTGAGGTACAAAAATATCTAACGAGGGCAGGCAAGGGTCTGGGTATGATACTTCTACATGGTAAGGACAAAGCTGTGAGCTGAGCTTAGGGTCAGCAGCAAGCTGAGTGTCTGATCTTGAACCAGACAGTAAAAGGGGGACCACACAGTGCTCTTCTTCCAACAAACTGGTACTCAGGAGTTTAATAACACGTAGACTTACACATATTCAAAGCACAACACTGAAGAAGCATTACACAGCTCATAGGACTGAGAGTCTGCAAGACTGAGACCAAGCTGTGGCTCTGCATCTTCTGGAGAGATGGTACAATAAACCTGTTCCACCTGGTAGGAACAAATCCCACAGATCATGGTTTGTAGTACTAGCTCTGAGCAGAAATCAAGGATGAGACATTTAAAAACACTGACCTGAAATAATTCTGTTCCTTACAAGATTACTGAGAGTTTTATCATTTATTTCAATTAGTCTCAAGTTGGGAGATTTCCATTTCAAAATTAAAAACATTTCTAGGCCTCTACATTGTAAACCTTAAGAGTTCATAAAAGCTGTCTGGCCAAATATGCAAACAGCCTGAGAAAATGGAGAAGAAACTTAACCTGCTCCATCAGTATATTTCTTTGGCCTGTTATGGTAGCTAAATTCTGCCATGTTCACTCTCACCACTAACTACGCTTTGATAGGTAAACAAAGAGGTAAATTAAGTTTCTGTGAACCCAGAACTGCAAAAGGAAGCACATGCAGAAAGGAAACACAGAAAAGGAAGAGAAAAAGAAAGATTAAAAGAAGGGAAGGGTAGAAAATGACTTAGACAGAGAGGTCTGAGGGTTTGGGTTTGTATGGGTTTGGTTTTTTTTGAAAAAATGCTAATTTTAGGCCTGGGATCATTACCAATGATTACCAATGATGGAAGTTTGCCACTTGCTCAATTTGCCTTAATGTTATTTCCTTCTAAATTTAGTACAACTCCCTAACGTGTGATGCAGATGATGACAAGGGAAGGCTTTATAAAAGATGTAATAACAAGTAACATTCATAGTGCAGAAGGGCTATGTTTTGCCCATCCACTGTAAGCACATTTCCCATGAAGATTTAAGGACATAATTAATCACAGGATATACATACCTCTAGCAAGAGTATGAGCAATGCTGCACCTTGCGTTAGAGAAACTCTGTTAAGTTGGATGTCTTAGCAATAAAGACCTTGAGTTTCAGGTAAATGTCAAAGCAATATTTTGATCCTAATTGGCAACTGTAAATGTTGAATCAGTATGTGGTCAAACAAACACTGGCATAATGTAAGAATAGCAGGAGGGGGTGAAAAAAACAGAAAATTAACAAAGCAGCAGTAATTCTGAAGGGTTTGTCAAGACCGGCTGTCAAGAAGCAGCAGGAAGCAAAGCAAAAAGCCTGTTGCCTCAAATCTAAAACAACTCCTGCACAAGCAGAGGTTTTAATGCCAGAGGACGTCAAACAGTTTTGTGAGGGGTTTTGAACTATAAGGTGAGAATGAGCAAGTGGATAGATTGCAGCAAGGAGCTTTGTATCCATGCCATCATCAAACCGAGATCCCACCTCAGGGGTGTCTCGTTCCCTTTCTGAAATGGGAAGGCAAGGTGAAAATTAAGCTGAGACAAGAAAGCAAGGCTTTTAAAAAGGGAGCTATTCTACAGATAAATAGAGAAGACCTAAAAGGCTTTAAGCACAGCTGGCAGTCCTGTTGGGACTCTAAGCAGAGAGCAAGCCACAGCCATGTATGCACCAGAATTTATCCAGGGGAGACCCATGTGCTTTCAAGGCATAAAAGCAGCTTGGAGCAAGTGGCTGAGTAACCAGTGATCAGCACCTATGAGTAACAAGGACTGAGTAGCAATGGGAGCATCATACAGGAGAGGGAATGGACAAGTACCTGCTACTCCAATGCCAACCCACTCCCCAAAAAGCACTGGCTGACCTCATTTAATCCCACCCATCAGGCTATTCCCACTCTTCATTCAAGGTGAGAGCTACCACTGTCCCCATCCTGTGTCTACCAGAGGCAGACTAACCCTGAAAGGAAGCAAAACCAGACAGAAACCAAAGTCATTCTGTATGGGTGAAGCTAAGCCAAAATCTGACTCAGCTTGCTGGCCTACCACAGATGGTCAAGCACAGGGAAGCAGGGGAGTGAGTCTAAAGAGTCCATTTCTGAAGGAGAGAAAGGAAGAACGTTCCCAAGATCAAGGCAAGTCACTGCCTTTTACTTTTTTTCTGAGCTCCCCCACTTATTTCTCTTCACTTTTCCTGCTCTTTCTTCCCTGCAGTTCTCATATTCCTTCTCTGTATGTGTTCTCCCTAGCAGAGGCCTGTAGAAGATGACAGCAGGCCCAGCTTTTGTGACTCTGGCTTCAGTTTAAGCTACAAGCTAACAGTATATACATTAATTCCATACACACCACTGGTAATTTTGTAATCATATTTCTGCAGGCCTGGTCATGGTGCTGCCCTACACCATTACATACTGCCCAAACACAGAGGCCACACAGAGTCCCTGCTCTGACAAACAGAGAAGCCAGGCAACGTACAGGCTGCCTAAAATCAGTGGAACACCACTTATTTTCACTGTACCTCAGTTTCCCTGTTGCATAATTCTTGTGCACTTGAGGAACTGAAGACTTCAGTATCAAACGATCATGCAACTGCCTTTGAAAATGGAAAGTGATGCCCCCAGCATCCTACTAACAGGGACGTCGGGGAGATGTTGGAGACTCAGATGGTTAATCTTTCTGAATTCTGCAAAACATGGAAACTGTGACTCACCGTGTCCACGGGGTGTATGGAAAATAAAATGAAAACAGTGGCATGCAAGAATGACCTGCAGCTATGAGTGACTGAAAACACTCTCACTGAAATGGATCAGAGAGGAAGAGGAGGTTGGGTAAAGAAGGGGAATTTCAGGAGTCTCCAGCGTGACAGACTGCTGCCCAACTGAAGACAAGCATAGCAGCCAACAGAGATAACAATGAGAAGAGTTTTGGAGAAAACACAAGGATACAAATTATTTTGGTACGGGCCAGAAACTGCAAGTTGATTTACACTGCACTTGAAAAGACATCAGAGGGGCTTGGAAGGAGTAAAGCATCCACTAACTAACAGTGAGATGCTGAGATCAAACCCAAGCCAGCAGAGCCGAGGCAGACTAGCCTCAGTGTCCAAAAAACTCCATTTTCCTGACAAATGGGCTAGATTTGGTCTCTGAAGACAATGAAGTTAGATGATAGAATAAAGGCAAATGATTACTTGAATAGTTTAATATCACTTCAAATACTCTGATTGATTTAAAAATAAAGTTTCAAGGCACAGCAATCTAAAAATTGCAGCATACATGAAAGAAAGAAATGCAAATCTGCCTGTAGCAGTCTTGGCCCAATTCACCTGTGCTATAACAGCAGGAAAATACCATGTGTGCATTGGCTTCTTTAAGTGGACAATCTGTGGGTATAACCCTCATACCCACACAAAACATTTCTGGGGCCAACTCATGTAGTTGAGAAGGATGTTCCCCTTATTAGAGTCCATAATAAGACTCATCTCTGCACTCAGTGGAAGCAGAGGTGAATCTCACCAGACAGGTTTAGAAAAATACTTGTTTCTTTAGTAAAACTAGCAAAATAGAAGTTTTAATGTGGGTACATTCACATATGTACTCTGCTCACCGCATTAGTAGAGACCAACCTTTGTCTCAACAACCTATAGCTTTGCAAGTGAAAAGGCAGTGGGTAACTGCTAAGCTGATTGCTTGCTATCTTATTGGGAAAAACCCTTAGAAAAGGTTTTGAAAATGTAAGAAAACATGTGGGAGAGCAGGAATGGTATATTCACAACAAAAGGAGGAGATGAAATAATAACACGTCCTTATGAAAAGCAAATCACAGATGGAAGATGTGGGAAAGGGGCACATCTGGTTACACCACACACTTGGCCATACAGTATTATACCAGGGACACGCTGGGCTTTACGTCTTAGAGGGAAATGGTAGCAATGAAGTGGTGGAGGAGTATATTTTGACTAGCACAAAGAACAGAATTGGAAACATAGGTGGGAAGCTTCTGGATTATAACCACTATTATACAGAAAAGAGGTGTGGGTTTGGTTGTTTTTTTTTTTTTTTCCCTGGATTAAACCTTGTATCAGATATTCACATGCAACGTCTGAAAAACCTGATCTAAAATCCCTTCCCAAGAAAGATAGAATAGAATCAGCACCAACTCTGGACTAGCCTGCTTAAAAGGGATGAAGAGTTGACATTAAAGGAAACCTTTCAAAATAACAGAATCTTTACTTTTTTCATCTGTGGTGGAAGACAGACATCCAAGTAATAGATAATGAGTAGAAATTCATTCTTAGTAATTGTTCATAATTAAAATGTATTTTACTTATCGTAATTAGGGACAACAGAAAGCACACGAGAGACTGAGATGACATTAAAAGAGGTTGTTTTCTATCCAAGGCAAAAGACCAGTCAAGTCCCAAGCAGAGACTCACAGGAAACCCCAAATATTTTAAAATACCAGGAAATTCTGACTTTTGAGATTGCAGTGTGGGTACCATCAGCACTTAGAGATCTGACTGAGCTAACTGCTTTGCATCTCATGTTTCCAAAACTAACATGTTTATTGGCAGGTCAGACTTGCCTACGCAGCTCTATGTTCTTGTGTGTAAACATACCCATGAAGCCCCAACTGCACTGAGGACTCATGCTGAAGACAATGAGCAAAATGCCATTTGGAGTCAATGTGTATGCGGTATCAGTGGCCAATACTCCCTCTCTCCATGCCCAGGAGCAGAGAACACAAACTCCTCTTACCATTTTTTTCAAGCCCTCCAAACTGTTGGCTGCTCAAGATTTCCAGCTAAGGACTGTGAAAAGCCTAGCTTTGGCTGTATTTGCTCTTATGGGAAGTGTCATGAAACTGCTAGCGACAGAGACTGCTTTTAAGGTTTTTATCAGGAGAACTAAAGCATAACACTAACTAAATAAAGAGGACGTGGAAGGGCAGTGACTATCTGCAGGGCTGATGAAGAAGCAAAATGGATGCAAGCAATGGAGGGCAAGGATGCCTCAAAGAAATGAGGTTAAGTCCATGGTTTGCCTGAGGGAGGCATGGACTGCTGAGCAATGAATACACTTGAATTAAAAAATGAGAAATGAAATGAAAAAGCAATCAAGGGTAAGAATGAGGTGCAGTGAAAGTAAGAAAACACAAAGCTTTGCACAATGATTATGTCTGAACCAAATTCAGCAAGTGTTAAGAACCATCAGGAAACTCCAACCAGGTCAAAAATAAAAGACCAGGAGGTCTGCAACACTAGCCAAGGAGGACTTTACCCATACACATAGAGGGCAGGCAGCTGATTTTTTTTCAGAATTACATAAAACAAGTTGTTGGCAAGTCGTACCACAGGTGTTTTTGAAAGAAATGTCATGAGATCTAAACCAATTTGGATGAAAGGGCTTTTGAGTCACAGGTGTCGAACGCTGGGCAGTGGTAAAACTCAACCATCTGAGGCAACAGATCTGTGTGAAGTGCAGAAAGAAGAGTTCAGCCTAGATATTCAGCCAAATATTCAAAAAGGGCTGGTTGCATGGACAGAAGTAGGCCTAGATTCCCCCACAATTCAGCTAGACTGAATCAAACTGCTACTAGCTATTATGTGAACTAGAATTAGGATTTGTCTCTCTGTTCATCAGGGGAGATAATGGCCTTCTTTTGGCTGGTAAACAGGCCACCTATAACTCAACACTCCAGGGCAAGAAGCTTGTGAAGAGCTCCTACAGCCCAACATGTTCAAACCCAAGGCAAACCAGCCACTTCTGTGTAGGGTGGGCTTGTGGAAGCTGCTTTAGGGGCTGCCGGGTAGCCACAGCCACAGCGAAAGGGACAAGTGTCTGTAGATCGCTCTGTAGTGAGTCATATCCCCCATGGTTTGACCTCAGGAAGGACCAGGGAATGGCATGCACAGGATAAGGCAATTTGCATATGTAAAATACTGAAGTAACAGATTTTCATTACGTTAATTTACTGTTATCTGGGGAATGGAGAAGGACTGGTAATTCACAGAACAGATCAGTGAGTGGTTCTGCTGTCTTAACAGCAGCGGTGCAACACCAGCAAAAGGCCAGAAATAAAGCGAGTCTAGAGGGAGCAGGGATTCAAACCCTGTATGTTTTCTGCATCAGAGCCACATAGAGCACTTCCAGGGAGCACAAGAGAGGAAATTACATGTCCTCATGATCTGGTACTAAAACTTCAGCCACTTTTCTTTAAAAGCAAGTCAAAATTACGGGTCAGAAAAAAACCTCCAAGTAGCAGAAGGTAAAATTTTCACAGTAAAAGTCTCTGTTGCAGCCTGTGACGGAGCTGTAATTGATTGCAGATTCCTGCAGAGCTTTAATTCACATGCCATGTACTTGTGAGGACTCTCTTTTATTTGATGTGGGGAGATAGGAGCATTATGTAAAGAAACAAACAGCAGCAGTGAGAAAGGAAAAGGGATGACCAGACATTGATGACTTTGCAGGCAGCTGAGTTAATCTATCAGCTCCTTGTTTGCTCTGCTTCCTCCATCCCACTGCCATCTCTACCCCAAGCACAGGCTCCAGTGGTCCTCCGACCTCGTGGAAGCTCATTCAGCTCCTTGTCTTTGCAAGGTCAGTTAGGCACAACAGGGATGTCAGCACCCTGGTCCCCATCCCCTTGAAATGCTCTTGGGAATATCCTGTAGCAATTATAGCACAGATGGAGTTTTGGTTGCTCCTGCTATGCTAGACTAGATCCAGTCACTTTAAGGTGATGGCCATACCCGAAATATACACAAACTGGTCTCCTCAAGTTTCCAGTGTTTCTCTGAAGAAAATAAACAAAAAGCAAGAGCAGCTCTGCAGCGCCATCAGGGGCTCAGAGAGGTGACTAATGGGTTGCATGTGACTTCACTGGGATAATGTTTCAGACTGGTTAGAAATGGAGGGGGCACAGACCTGTGTGTAGAGAGGTGACTCACTAGGTGACCTTCATCTGACATCTCTTGGGAAAAAATATTTAAGTGAAGAGATTTTTAACACTGGAATAGATACTCTTAGGTAGTGGTTAACATCTTCACAGGGCGAAAGGAAGAGGCCAGAGGAGCAAACATCCAGTACAGGTCAGAAGCTTTCAACTGACATGAGTTAGCTGTAGGTCCTTGAGAGCCCATCTTAGGACAGAAACACAGCTCAAGCCACATGCAGCCTCTGTGTCCAGATTGCAACTACTGTATAAATGCTGTAGTTTTGTGTGGCTTGGTTCTGGCAGAGGAGAGGGATGCAGGGGCAGCTTCTGCAAGGAGCAGCCAGAGGCTTCCCCCAGGCCCCACAGAGCAAACACCAGCCGGCTCCAGGCCGGAGTCGCTGCTGACCAAGGCCCAGCCCATCAGCGATGGTCACAGCGCCTCTGGGAATCACAGTGAGGAGAAAAAAAAGGCAAGCAGCTGCTTTTTGCCCCAGAGAAGTGAGTGAGAAGGTGTGAGAGACTGTGCGGGCACCAAGGGCAGGGAACGGGGGGAGGAGGTGCCTCAGGTGCTGGAGAGAAATCTGCCCCTGAGCCCCTGGAGAAACCCATGGTGGAGCGGGTGTCCCCCCACAGCCCATGGAAAAGGCCCAGACCCCACCCTGGAGAGGCCCCATGCTGGAGCAGGGGGAGACATGCAGGAGCACGTTGGAGCAAGCCCCTGGCAGCACTTGCAGCCCAGGGAGAAAGACAGACAGAGAGATGAGCAAGGGAGAGAGACCAAGAGACCCACGCCAGAGCAGCTTTGCTGGAGGAGGAGGGGTGTTTGTGACACCGTGGGGGACCAGGCTGGAGCAGTCTGGGCCTGAGAGACTGAGAGACATTCTGTGATTTGTGACTGCACCCATAGCAGTGACCCACACCGGGGCAGCTGGGGAAGAGCTGAAGCCCTGTGGGAAAGGATTCATGTTGGAGAAGTTGGTGGAGGACTGTCTGCTGTGGGTGGGACCCCACGGTGCAGCAGGGGAAGGGGGTGAGGAATGTCCCCCCACCCCGGCTAGGAAGGAAACAATTGGTGAGGAACTGACTGAAACCCCCATTCCCCCAGTCCCTGCCCCTCCCTGTGCCACAATGGGGGGAAGAAGGGGACAAAATCCTGACAAAAGTGAAGTCCAGGAAGAAGGGAGGGGTGGGGGAAGGTGCTGTAAGATCTGGTTGCACTTCTCATCACCTGACTCTGGTGGCACTGGGGGTGCAGGGCAGGGTCATCAATTGAAGAGTTTCTGTCCTTTATTCTGTGCTGAGTCTGTGCTGCCTGTGTCACTGATTGTGGAATGATCTCTCCCTGTCCTTCTCTCCACTCCTGAGCCTCTCAGTACCTATTTTCTCCCCTGTCCAGCTGAAAAGGGCAGTGATAGATCAACTTTTGTGGGTGTCTGGCCTCCAGCCAGGGCTAAACCACCACATGCTTTAAGTTTGATATGACCTTGCCTCATAGCATGGCACAGACTAAATGATTTCTCAAGGGGTTGGCCAGATTTACTTTCTGTGGGTTTATACCTTGTCTGCCTATGGCGTGCGAAGTATGATCATAAGCATTCTTTCTTATGTGGGTAAGGAAAGGAGTAAGGATGTCTGGGGACTGATTTGCAGCTGTTGAATAAAAGCTGCTTCAGAAATACCAAAATGGTGGTATAACCTCACATTACGAGAGTTTGATATTAATTATAGGGTACACACATGGAGGAGTGATGTTTTATTCTAGTTTAAAAGATGTAAAACTTTCAAATAATGCAGGCTGCCAGTATGGAAAGGTTTGCTGTTTCTTGATGTATGATTTTTTGAGTTACTGTACAGGCCCCCTCTGACAGACCCCAGGGGCAAACTATGTTTAAAGTCTTTCTTAGCTTTGAAAACATGTTCTTGCATGGCTGAAAAATGGTATTTTTAAAGGGTCAGACTCCCTTTTTCAGATGACTCTTACCCTGTACAGAAATCAGGCTTTTTTTTAAAAAAAAAACAGTATTTAGTGAATTCCCTGCCAATAGAGTACCAGTATATATAAACGTATTGCTCTGATATTTTTCCCTTACCAAAGCAGACAAGGACCGTCCTATTGATCTCTCCCATGCTACAGGTTGGGAGATGAAGACATTTTTTACTGTAGTGGCAGTTTTCTGATGTAATCCAGGATTATTCCCTGCTGGCCAAACAAGAGCTCACAAAAAAAAGGCCAGCCCTCAGCTGAGCATCTGATTCAAAAGAAAATTCAGCTGAAAGCTGAGCATTGGAAAGATGAGTCAATACAAAGGCAAGTGGCAGCTCTGGATTTAAGCAGAAGTCCACAGCATTTAACCTACTTTAGCAGATCAATGCAGCGGGTTTTTAATCATCACATTAATCCTAAAATAAAAATAATTACCCCAGAGATCCGTATTAAAGTCCCTTAATTATATCTCATTTCATCATCCTTTTCACTCAGGATCAGGAGCTAGAGAGACCAGAGCTTCTTGATGTCGTTCTCCTGCTTGCAGTTAACTCTCTGTTTAGGACTCTGGATGCTGCTGTGGGTACTGGCCCTGCTGGGAGTCCTCACATCTATCCCACTTGGGGGAAAGAGGGAAAAAAAGGTGGGCAAGATTCTGCTGTCCAATGACATGGTACAAAACTTCAGGGAAACGAGCAGAGAACGTTATATGGTGGGTGGAAAAGGAGCACATACATTGAAATTTGATCTTTACATTCTCCCCTTCTTCCAGCTGTGCCAGGAGCTCATTAATATCTCATTAAGGGGAAAGAGAGGACTTGACTGGAGGGTGAGCCCCTTATCACAAGTCACTGAGCATCCTCTCAAATTTCTTGGAGTGTCCTCTCCCGCCCACAGTCCTGCCATCCCCACAGCCACACAGGCAAATGCAGGACCACAAGCCTCCATGGCACCCTCCAGGGAGAGCTTAAGGTGGGTTTTTATGGTAATAAAAACACTGCTTGCAAGGGTAAGTGGCATGACACAGCCTACATCCATCCATGCAGCTAGCTCTTCCATCTTCTGGAAAAGGGGGCCTTTGTCTTCACCATTCATTGGGACCAGTCCCTAAGTCTGTGTTGTCCCCTGTGTTGTGCCCACACTGCTTGTTTTACATCAGATGCCCCCTGCCTTGCTGGCAGTTACCTATTTCCACCATCTTCTTGCAGAGAAATGAGTTAGCCCTGTGTTATACTTAGGTTTAAAAGCACTGTATGTTTACTGGCATGGTGCTTCAGGGTAATTTTCCCTAAATACACCAGGGCATTTCTTCCCACTGCCTTGGGAAGAGGCCCAGAGGGCTGTTACCATTGCAGATGTTGGGATGCAGTCACAGGCTATCATAAAACAAGCAGCACGTTGAATTCTAGCGAGTGAAAGGCTTTAGGTTTAGGCAGCATCCCCTAAGCTCCAGCCTGGCAAGCAGCACCCAAGCTATAAATATCCCACTTCCCCTTTGCAAGGATGCTCTCCAAAACCACCAGCTCCACTGTGGTCCCTGGAGGTGCAAGCTAAAACGTGTCCAAGGAACCTGACAGCCAACATCAGCTCCTAACAGGGTACTTAACACAGGAGGTTTGTGAAAGAGAAGATGAATTAAAGGTTACAGCTACCCCTGCATGGAGCGGACTGGCAGTTTGACTGCCTGGGAACGTAGTGCAGGGCATAAGAGTGGGAAAGGGAAAGAAACAATGAAGAAGTACCTTCATGATAATATTATGGCAGTGTTTTAGGCCATTATGTAAATCACCTTTCTGTCATTAATAACTGACAGCCCAAGAGTGCCACATCCTGCATTTTTATTTCCGTGAAAGATGGGAACTGTGGAAGGAGCTGAAGTGCTTTTTCCCCTGCACTGAGTGTGGCTGGAGGAGCCCCTCTTAGAGACTCCTTCATGTCAGCAGGGGAAAAAAAAAAAAAAAAAAAAAAGGAGGAAATGAAACAAATCATTACAGGCTGGAATTTAAAAAAAAAAAAATTAAAAATTTAAATAAACAACATTTTCCAGTCCAAGTGACAAAATTTATGCACATTTCCCTTCTTGAGCCCCTCTGATGGCAGGGTGCTCAAAAACCAGACCGTCTTCTAGCAAGCCTGGGAATTGGACATCACCCTTTTTTCATTCCCTGCATCCCGCTGATGACAGGAGAGGGTCCCAGGGCACAAGGCAGCACAGAGACTGACCACAGACATCACTCACTGGAAGAGTTTTACCTGCATCTTCTCATCATTTTGTCTTCATTTTGCCTCTTGTTTTTTTATTATTTGAATTGATACTTGGAATTTATTTTTCATCGCTGTAGCCCTGTGGCAGTCATTGTCATTTCAACTTGGAAAAGAAACTATTGGTAAGGCTGCAAGGCCTCAAGGATAAATGGAAAAACGTGGGAAAATAAGGCAAGATGAGACCTCACCTGGTCATAAAGTCATTCTCTCAACACCACAGCAACTTGGTACAACCCTTGTCTACCTAACAGGTTCCTGAAGCCCCCAAAGGTGGAGTATAGCCTTTTTCTTAGTTAAATCCGAATTTTCCCTGCTGCAGCTGAAGTCCATGACTTCTTGTCATGTCATGAATCTTCAGAGAGACGTGTTTGTCGCCTTCCTCTTAGCAGAAATGTCTTGAGTACTCCAACTTAGTTATCACATCTCCCCAAAATTTTCCCCAAGCCAAACACACGTTTTCTACACCTCTGCTCATTCTTGCTCCTTCCCTTTAGATCCTTCTGACTTTCTGGAAGCGAGGTGCTCAAAAGCACTCAAAAGTCTCCCAGCCCAGACCTCACTGCTAAGCAAGGCACACAAATTGCTCTGTGGGTAAACTGCAATACTCCTGTCTATACATATTAATGTCAGGCTCTGCTGTTCCCCACCCCCACCGAGAAACATTTGCTGATTTGTCAGCGCTTTGCTTGCTCTCAGCACAAGGCAAACAACTACATGAGTTGCAAACCAGGCAAGAGCTAAACCATTGATCTCCTCTGGCAAAAAAGCAGCTAAATTCCAATAAAAAAAATTCCACGGCGCTTGCCTAAACTGCTGAAACCCACTTACCTCAAAGCACGTAAGAGAAACATTTCCTTTTGTAAAATAATAGAAGACATAACACCTGAAACTAGATATAAGTAAAACAAAGTCTGCAGGGCTCAAGGTTAAAGATTTGAAGATCCCCACTGGTGTTTGCTGTAAAAGGATCAAAGACCAATGTGCCCTACAACACAGCAGTCTCAGCGGCAATTCATGAGAATACAGCAACAACAACAACAACATAAAAAAAGAAAATAAAGTGCTCTTGCTGTTATTTGGAACATCAATATTGCCACTTTGATTTTAGGAATTGCATCCATATGTTTCTGAAGACATTTAGGCAAGGATCACGCTACCTTATTTCAACTTCTCAAGCCATCTCAGCTTGAACATCGGGTAGAGAACCCTTATATAGCAGGGCTTGATCAGGGGCAAATACTCAGCTGGTGGAAGTGAGTCTAGCTTAAGTTAAGTAAGACCTAGATTTTTACAACAGCTGTGGACTAAAACACAATCTAAGACACACACACAAATCATTACATTCTGCCCAGCGTTCTCCCTTGTTGTTAATTTCACAGACATTACAGATGCTGGATGCACCTTCCCACATTGACAAGATATTAATATTGCCAGCACAACACCCAGAAGTGGTTTGAACCGCTCTAATGGTACGGCTGGATCCCTGTCTCCATTCAGTCTGATCAACTTTTCCTATTCCCCCAAATCCCCCCTTACCTTTTGAGATAGTTTCTTCCATAGAGGATCTGCTGCAGCAAGGTGACCACGGCAAAAGCGCAGATGAATATGAAGAACAAAGTTCTGTTTCCCAGCAAATCCCTGCTTGATGAAGGGTCAGTGTATCCCATCCTTCTTAAAAGCCACTGAAGCTCTGCTGGGTAAAATTCAGTTCATCGTTGCTTTCATGCTTATTTTGCTGGGAAGTGGAGGGGACAGCTCGCTGGCTTTTCTGTGAACAATCCAAGGACAAGGTATCCCATTGTTTGGTCCTGCCGCCCCTTCCTTTGCCCCTTTTTGGATGTTAGCTCCAGGATTGTGCGCAATGGCTTGCTTCCCACAGTAAAGTTTCCAGGAGATTCAGACGTGGATAACATCTAAAATCATCTCTCAGAGCTCCTTCAGTGCCGGCAGCCTGCGCAGCGCGAGAGGCATTCTGTTCCCCTCTAAAGCCTCTCTTGAAAACCCGCTGCTAGCAATTATCTACTTCAATCCCATTTTCATATTCCAGATGGGGGAAGCTGCAAATAAACCAGGAAACCGCAGCCAATGGCACACACAGGGCTCCGTCGACCTGCGTTGGAAACACATAGTCGTCAGCTCTCCTTTGCTTCTGCTCAGTGATTCCCGTGCAATGTGCTTGCGAGGAGACGTGACTGGGGTGTGCTATTATTGAACGAGCATGTAACGATCATGAGGATTTCATTCAGTCCCCTGCAAAAAAAACCCAAACCACAAACACACACACACACACACACACACCCCCCAGAGGCAATCTGGTCAGGCTAAGCAGGAAAGCTGCATTCTGTGTGGCAGCGTGCCGTCCGTACCGGGCTGTGGGTACCGTAGCGTCTGCGTGCAGAATGCGGTGCCTTTAGTCCTACCCTGCTCACTGTTTGGGCTCCTGTATTCATTCCCCCCTAGTTATTCCTCCGGAGTAAGCACGAGCAAGGTCACTGTGCATCCCTTCAAGGACAGAGCTCTCAGCTCCTGCATGCTGATTTATTGGAGGCTGTGAGTAGCCTCACAGCCGCAGAGAGGGAGACTGCCTCTCAGTGCAGGCTCTAAGAGCCATTCATTTAAAGAGACAAATGTTGCGATTGTTCCTCCACCAGGAACAGTTCTCTTTTTGAAAGGGCAAAGCAACAAGACCTTGTCCACAGCCATCGTAACTCCTCTAGAAATCCCCCCGTTGTCGGGAGAGGCTCGGTTCAGCTCACCGGGAAAAATCAGTGGGAGTTTTGTTGATGATTTTACTGGGAGCAAAATCTGCCCCCAAACCCTAGCTTCTTAAGATAAGTCCCAGTGAAAGCTTTATCCATGAATGAAACATCCTGGCTAGGAGGTTGTCTTGCTCCAATAACAGAGGAGCAAATTATTTTGACAACAAAACGCAGCAGGGTAGGGGGGGTGTGTGGGGGGAGAAATCCTTTGTCTAAGAGAATGGGAAGATTTTTGTGTGAATAAATGTTCCAACAGTTAAATCAGCGTATGCAAAATGTTCAAGTGTGCCAGCAACCCAGCTGTGCAAAGCAGCGAACAGGGACTGTCTCTGGACTTTGCCTCAGCTGTAGTCGGTGCTGCATGGGAAGAGGGGCCAAAGGTAACTTTGTGCAACCCTTTCAACACAGTTCCAGACGCCAGGACCTGTCCTCAAGCATGACCTATGACAACTGAGGTAAGACAATTGAGGGCTAAAGCAGGTTTTTCCCTACATAATTTTAAGCAACAATAGTGTTAAAAAGTGTAACCTGGTCACTTTGAACTCCTGCAGGCAGGGAGATCTCCCCAGGGACGTCCCAGCCCTTCAGACACCCTTAAATTTGTGGAGATGTGTAGGGATCCAGCCTCTGACACATCTTAATTCAGTTCCTTCCACAGCTCCCACACATGTGCTTGTGAACCCTGCTAAATGCTTCAGTTACCACCTCTGTGTATAAAGGGTGGTGATCCCAGGTCAGACCAAAGATTACCCATCCCAGTGCCTTGTCCCTGATGCTGGCCAGTGGTGGATACACAGAAGATGGCAAGAACATACTCAGACTTCCTTGGAAACACTCTACTACCATTTAGTAGCAAACTGTGTGAGGAAAATTAATATTATGCTTAGAAAAATAACTGAGTTGGATGCACTAATTTGTCCTGTTCTGGGAATAATACACATTCCAGGGGACTGCAAATGAGATAGCAAAAGTTTGATTCTCTCAGGTCAAAATCATCAGCTCCAGGGACAGATACGTTTCTTTTAATGATCAGCTCACTTAACCCTGTATCACAGGAGAGTGTTCCCATGTAGGAACCATACCATTTAGATGGATCTAACCACACACCCTTCTCAGTAACAGGAAAGGCAGCATGGCCATCAGAAATCCCAGGCTGGGACCCTGCAAGATACTACGCAGGCACATTTGTATGGGGAGGATGAAAGGTAAGGTGGGAAAGGGAAGGTGTGAAGGAAAATGTACTTAATGCTTTGATTTATTGGATTTTTACTGATAGGTTTGCAAATCCCCTCCAAGAAATTTGTCTGAGTTGTTTCAGGAGTTGTAACGCAAAGTGTCGGAGAGCAGAAATTTGGCTCCATATGACCTTGTGTGGGTGTGAGGGCAGTTTTGCAGATTTTATTACCATCTTGGCTTTGGTGAAAACACTTTCAGCCTTTCTTACTCTATTCCACTTCATTCAAAGTGATTTTTTTTCTTCAGATATCTGTGCTGTAGTGCATCAAACTAAGGAGCCTAATAGTTTTCCTTTCTTTTGGACTGGTGGTCAGCCCAAGCTGCAGCAAAACAGTGCAGGAGCACCCTGTCAGCCTTTGATTTTCTCTGTCTCCTCATCCTTTTCTGCTGTATCAAAGATGGACAGAAGATAGGCACCTGAGATGCCTACGTGCAGGAGAGTTGCAAGCCCAAAGCAAAAGGCAAAGCACAAAGATATATATTACAAGCAGAGAGAGTTTTCTGTGCCAGATCTTGCACAGACACTGTTCCTGATGTCACATGTAAAAGAAATCTGTTTGCTGCCTTCAGCCCAGCACTACAATAAGACTGCAGAACTGGAAGCAGAACAGCTCTGTGCAAGCATAAAGAAATAGGATGTCTGCTGACAGATTTTCAGAGGATGCTCAAAGGTTGCCTGCAATATTTGTTGAGTGAAAATAGTCATATACTGCACGCAGAAGGGCTGGATGAGCAATGCCAGTGCTCATTCCCATGGGCCCTTTGAGAGTTTGACTTGTCAACCACAGGCCTCCCTGGCAGCATCTGGCCTTTGCAGAGACCAAATTTATGGGGTTTTAAAATTGTTTTACATCTGACACTTAAGCAAGCAATGGGAAACAATTCAGATTCAGAAATGGGTTCGGGGAAAAGCGCCTTATAGTAAGACAGATTTGCTGGGCATCACAGGGCCTCAGGTGCTGTGTATACAGTAGGCATTGAGCCTACAACGGGCAGTGTAGCTACAGTGGCACTGGTAACATACCAGCAGTCAAGGCAACATCACACTATACTCCAGTCAGCGTCACGCCAGAGCAGAGGAACCCAGTAAATAAGATCTCTTCCATCACCAGAGGGTTGAGTGTCACTTAATTCAGCTACTCAAAATACCTCTTACGAGACGGTGATGGAGAGCTGGATGAACTGCATGACATGCAGGAGCTCAGAAAGGGTATTCTTGTGTTGTTTATGAGTACAGACTGAAGTACAGACTGCAGAGGCTAAAGCAAAAGTAGCAAAATGGAAGTGCTTACAGCCTATCATAACAGGAAGCTGCCAGAAGCTGTCTTACGCGTTGCTGGCCTTCCTTCGTTGTGAGCTGCTTGCTCTGTATTGTCAGAGATAATCTATCATAAGAAACTTCCCCAGCCTGAGCCATGTAACACAAACACACTCCAGACAGTAACACCCTCCGATGAGGGCTCCTCATCTGCTCAGAAGTTCAAATGAAGCAGAAGTTATTATTTTTTTTAAAAGAAAGTTAACATTGAATCTCAAAGACAAAGAAATCTTGGCTAACCACCAGCAGCCTGTTTCTGAAGCTCCACAGAATGAAAGCTGAATTAGCAAAAGCACAGAACCTGGTAGCAGTCAGTCTCTGCTTCCCTTGTGCAGGGAACAAGCACGTCTCAAAAGACAATATGCAGCCCTTATTTCTAAGGTGATGTTTCTTTTTTTTTTTTTTTTAATGCAAATGAAACAGAGAAATTAACTTCTGATGGGCAGGTCTGATTGGGAATTTCCCCAATTACCTTTCACTGAACCTGTCATTTGAATCAGCGTTTGACTGATTATGCATTCTAAATTCAGTGGAAAGCCAGGACATTTAGTCTCTCACATGATAGCAGGATCTGCCTGTTGGTTGTTTAAATCATGCTATATACATAACTCAATATGTTAAACTCACAGTACAGTACAGGTTCAGAGTAAAGCAAAACAAGCTTCATTTCCCCCTTTGTGATTTTTTACTCTCCCTGCCTGTGCAGTTACTCTCCACTCCTCTTCATGCCTGTTACGTGGATTAGAGAACTTCACACCCAGCACAGAAAAATACTATGGGCTGTAAAAGGTTTAAGCAGAACACTTTTTACGTCTCATTTTAGTATCTTTTTTTTTTTTTTTCCTCTAAATTAAAATTAAATCAAGTCTTTTTACAGTTTTTATGATGCCTGTGTCAACTGCTAGATCCCTGATTTTGCAAAGCGCTGGCACATTAGGTATATGCCTGGAAGGTTCTGCTGAATAAGAAACTCATAAACATATGCTTATCAATATTAATTCTTTTGCAGATATAAAACATGAATTTATTAGCATAGCATAGTAGTTAACGCAATGTCTAGTCCCCCATCACTGCCACAAATCTGTGTGTCTCAAACTGGGAAGAAAGCTGATAGATTTGGCTAAGCTGTAAACATTTATTTCCTCTTGAACTGGGCTAAGCCACAAGATGACAATGGCTACGTTGGCACCAGGCCTTCTACCTGTGGAGCTGCCTGAGTTGGAGGAAGTTTCCTGAAGGTAACATATGGTCTGTACACTGGATATACATTACATCATCTATTGAATCATCACCAGTTTCCTTCCAACTATGGGTCAAATATGCACTGGAGGATAAATCACGCAGCGCATAAAATACCCCTTTTTTTTACAGTGTTCACACTGACTCCATTGGAAAAGGAGCAAGGTCTTCTTTATGCTGGTGGGAAGCTCTAATGCAGAAAGATGTCACAGCTATCACAGAATCACAGAATGCTGTGAGATCCTGACTCTCGCCCTTTACATATTTATAGACATTAATAAGGTCACCCCTCAGTCTCCTCCAAGCTAAAGAGACCCAGCTCCCTCAGCCTCTTCTCGTAAGGAAGGTGTTCCACCCCCTTCAGCCCTGCCACTTCCTCCCAGCCCTGCACTGGGCTCTTTCAAGGAGTTCTATGTCCTTCTTGAACTGAGGGGCCCAGAACTGGACACACTATTCAACGTCCTCATCCTGATCAGGCGGCCTGTAAATTGATGAGGCCTTCTAGAGGTAGCTGATAGGAGCCTTGCAGTCACAGGCCCTGGTTCTTATGGGGGATTGCAACCTACTCAGGTATTTTCTGGAAGGCCTGAACAGTCCTGTGACTGACCCCACTGGCATTTGCTTTATTCCACTTACTTCCTGTGCTCACTTCTCTCTAGCAAAGGAGCCCCAGTACAATCTCCTTCCCATCAGCCTGTAAGAGGCACCCACAACAGCATCCCCTACGCTCGCCTGACCTTTAATTCTCACCCACAAACTCTGGACCCGTTCCTCATCTGCCCCTGGACAGAACTCAATAGCTGCTCTTTTTTCTATAGTGATGCACATTTACTATTAACAGCTCCTTACAGCAGGGCTTGCTAAAACATATAGCAGTGCAAAACTAAGCTGGGCTCAATGCTAGGCACAGACTTCCATTCCCAGACGTGTTTCCAGGTTCCTAGAAAATACAGGAAGTTTAGCATGATTGTTACAATCCTGTACAGGCTCACAACAACCCTGCAAATAACTGACAGTGATGGAAGCTGTTCCTCTGCAGGGAAAAAAAAAACAGGGTCAATTTTTTTTTACAGGAGTCACCTGTTAAAAGCCCTATTTTGACTTAAAAGCACTGTATGGGAGCCCTGTATTTAACACCAAAACAACAGGACTGGGATGTTAGCAGAACCACAGAGAGGGTCAGTGTATTTCCATGTCCATTATTTTCTCTAGAGTAGCAGCATGATCCTGCCTCTAATCTCAAGCAAGTCACAAATACCACCTACGTCGTCAAAACCAACTTAAAACCTTCTAGTGGAAGCCTGGAAGGTGCTGGAGCCAGTAGAACTCACTTTAAAAGTTTAATGGCAGTTGAAAGCTTTGGCACTAATACAATGAACAAATATTTCCTATGGCCAAAATAAGGATCACTAATTATTTAATGCTGAAAAACACAATTATTAAATATTTCAATATTTTGACACATTTTTGCAGCACAAACAAAAACACGTAGTTGAGATATTAAAAAATCCCTATAATATGGCATATAAAGTTAGTCCATGCTAACCCATGCTTACTTCAGCCCATGACAAAAATGAAAATAAGAAAAAAAAAACACTAATGACTTATTCAAAAATCCCCGCTCCTCCTGAAATATATTCTATTTCACCCTTCTGGCACTGTGTAAATCTCACTGGAAATCTGGACAGCCAACCCTAAATAGAGAAATCTCTATCCCCACAGTGCTGTGGCTAGGCACATCTTTCTATGCCTCTTATGATAGTGTGGATTCAGCTTTTAAGCTCTGCACAGTGTCTGGTCTGACCTGCATGTGGTTACAGAGATGGCTATTAATAAAACCAGTGATCCTTTCAAATTCCTTCCTTTGGATCAGAGATGTGCCATGAATTCCTGTGTCATGCTTATCTGTCTCAGGGTAGAGACCATTCCTGGAACAGGACTGTATTAGACACTGAGGTTGGGCATTAGCAGTTCTTGCTGTGACAATTTATAATTTAAGCAGGCAAGAAGGAAAGATGAAAGGGGGATTTATGATTTAGAACTGTGATTTAGAGTTTGCATGCTGATACGTGTTTGCAAGCTGAGCATGCAACTTGCTCAGCTTGCAAACCCATACCAGCATGCAAAGCCAAGGTGATGATGATCCATTTTGCTGACAAACAAGTCTGGAGGTCCCAAGGGAACAGCTAGCCACCCAGACCCAGAAACTCATCAGTAGACAGGGCCTGAATCACCCCTACCCTCTACCAGCAGTTTGAGCTTTGCCAGTTCTGTGATCATAAATGTCACTGCACTGTCACAGGCAATGCTGATGTGGGCAGGGAGATTGAGGGCTGCAGCCAAAAGAGTATTTAAGCATCTTCCTCCTCTTGAAATTTTGAGAGTTAAAAAAAAAACCCTTGTTTGGCTCTTGGCTGCAGCAGATTGTTCAGGGCTACGATTCAGATAAGGACTCACAGCAAGACCTTAAACCCAACTGAAGCTTGAGGAGTTGTTCTGACCTGAACATGGTATACCCCACGGGGAAGCTGGAGCTACCCATGAGCCATGAGCCAGATTATAATGGCATGAGTCTAAAAACTCTCCTCAGGCTGAAGGTAGAGACCTGTGCTTTTCCCACCTGCATACCTAAACACACCACAAGCACGGCTGGCTGACTTTTGAATATCACTAGTTATCTCTAATGAGCCTGTGACGCAGATTTCCATCCTCCACAACACACTCCCAAGGAAAGATCCTGTGTCTGACCCCATTGGCATTTGCTTTATTCCACTTACTTCCAGTGCTCACTTCTCCCTAGCAAAAGACCACCAGTACAGCCTTCTTCCCATCAGCCAGAGAGTTTTCTGTGTTTATCAGCCATCCTTGGTGCTGGTGCTGACCTTCTGCAGAAAAGCCTGCCACAAGCTGTTTGTTTAAATAGCTGAGTGCAGCCACTCAGTTGTGTTTTTCCTTTAAAAACCTAAAATGGGGAAGGCAGAGTGGTAGTTTATCCACAGCCTGCTATTAATCTCCAGCACAGGGAGACAGGACAGCATCTGGCCTATGGGATCCAGTACTCTACAAGCAAGCATTAAGGAAATGCCTTTGACAGGGAGAGACATCCCCTGGAAAGCTCTCCTCAGAGGAGAGGGAAGCACAGTGTGGCATTTAGCCAGAATAGGGAAATTTTTTCTTTGCAGAACATTCCCATCACCACCACCACCTTTATTTAGACTTCACTTTCAATCAGCATCTTTTATTTTCTTCCAGGTGTATCCAGCAGCTCCTTGGGAGCTAAGAAGTTTGTGCGTGGGGTTTTTTTCATGCAGTGTGGGTAGGAAGGTATGTGGGAACTGTAATTCAGTCACTTTAAATCACACAAAGCTGAAGCTTGAAAGGAAAAATAATAATAAATGGCTCAGATTGTCAGGCTCGGTGCAATTCTCAATCAATTAAAGCTTATTTTAGCATCAGGGCAGTTTATTTTTAAAGAGTTCTCCTGGCACTTCGATGCTTTTATGTTACTGTGCAGCTAGAAAGGTCTTGCTGGGAACAAATTATTCTTTGTAAAGCATTTTCTGAACCACATTTTTAGTTTCTGTCAGATGACAATAAAT
Organism: Gallinula chloropus; assembly: GCF_964237585.1. NCBI lineage: Eukaryota > Metazoa > Chordata > Aves > Gruiformes > Rallidae > Gallinula > Gallinula chloropus. The sequence goes on from NC_140089.1 coordinate 86,503,403, forward strand.
AATATCCACATGAACAAGCAGCAACACAATAGCTAGTGGCAGTGGGAGAGTGAGGCTTTGGTCCTGGGTAAAAGAAGGAAATAAATCTGGGGCTCAGGCACAGCAGAAGTTTGGTTGTTTGGGTTCAGAGTCTACAAATGCACCTAACTTTCAATCGTGGTTCAGTATGTTGGGACATTAGGCAACAGAAAGTCACCAGTGAAGTTATTCTACGTTGGATTGTTGGGGTTTTTTTCACCATCAGTTTAAAACTAAATATTCTGCCTGCAATTTGGATATTTGTTTTGTGACGTCACCTTGGTTCCCCTGTGGCAGATGTGGATGACACAGGAACAGCCAAATCAGTGCTCCTCTTCTGCAATCCACACAGCGCTGAAGAAAATGAAGCACAGTGCCAGATTCCCACTGGAAGTTTCAGAGGCCCCAAAAATTGGCTAACTGATGAGGAAAACTCTTCCCTGGTGTGATAAAAATTGTAGCTAGTAGTGTCTGTGGGTTCTTGCAGTCTATGAGGGTGAGTGGCAAACAAGAACAATGCTGTTCTGGAATCACAACAAAATATTTGCTTAATAAAAAGGGCAATAATCACATTCATATTTTTTCTTTTTTTTTTTTTTTACTGTGGCAAAGACAAAGAGATTATGGAGGATATATGCCGTGCTGTTGCATACTGTCATCATAAACCCATTATACTTTTTGGTCCAAGGTTTAACAGACAAGGAATGTAACATAAAGTTTGAAAGTGTGTTTGAAGACTGTCCCTTACCCCTTTTTTTAACTTATAACTTTCTAAGGAACTATGGCATGGTCATCAATTTCCCTCTGACAGCTCAAATTCAGATGCTATCCCCTTGCTTTGGATGCTACTACAAGTTTGCCTTGGAAATCCAGGGAAGCTGGAGTTCAGATCTATACATACAGCATCCATCTGCTTTGTGCAAAGGAAGGATGTACTTTCTTCCTCAGCATTTCTCCTTCCAGTTGATGAAGCAGAGGAATTGGCTGGCACTGCAAAAAATCAGTGCTTCATGATGAACATTGTTCTGTGGCAGATGATCTCAGTTCAGACAGTCGCCACCTTCACAGGAATTCCTACTTTGGTCTGGGCCACACATCTGATAAATCCCTGCAAGCTCAGACCAGCCCTGCACAGAGCAGAGCTTGACTTCCAATGTTCAATATATAATTGAATTTAGAAGCTGCTGTCTGGAACCAGCACATCACCCTTCCCTAAAATATGCAGGAAATCCATTAACTCTGCATTTCATGTCTGCTGCCCTTCCTTGGTATCCTCACTCTCTCCTCAGAGCACGTCTGTGCTCCAAAACTTATACATTCCTGTTAAAAGTATTCTCTTCCCAGCTGCTAGTGTAAAGTTATAGAGCTACAGAAGAGTTACAGTTCAACAATACCCACCCTAGCTGACTTCAGGTATCAGCTCCACGTGTTTCAGACCCCACTGGTTTTAATAGGTTATTAAGAGATACAATTAAACACACACACAAAGCACACAAAAAACCAAACAAACTATTCCTTAGTTTGCTATTTTTGCATAACTATCCAGTCCTTTTTTTAACATAACCCCCTAAACTTCCAGGACTTGGGGGTCCTGGTTGATGACAGGTTGGCCATGAGCCAGCAGTGTGCCCTGCTGGCTAAGAGAGCCAATGGGATCCTGGGGTGCATCCGGAGGAGTGTAGCCAGCAGGTCAAAGGAGGTGATCCTCCCCCTCTACTCTGCCCTGGTCAGGCCCCACCTGGAGTGTTGTGTCCAGTTCTGGGCTCCTTGGTATAAAAAGGACAGGGATCTCCTGGAGATCTTCTCTGGAGTCCAGAGAAGGGCTACGAAGATGATTAAGGGCCTGGAGCATCTCCCGTATGAGCAAAGGCTGAGTAAATTGGGACTGTTCACCCTTGAGAAGAGAAGACTAAGGGGGGACCTAATTAAAGTCTATAATTATCTTAAGCAGGGGATGCAGGGGGAATCAGCCAGCCCCTTTTCACTGTCTGTGGGGACAGGACAAGGGGCAATGGCTGCAAGTTGGAGCACAGGAAGTTCCGCACCAACATGCGGAAAAACTTTTTCCCAGTGAGGGTGAGGGAGCCCTGGGACAGGCTGCCCAAGAGGGTGGTGGAGTCTCCTTCACTGGAGATACTCAAGCCCCGTCTGGATGCTGAGCTGTGTGACCTGTCCTAGGGACCCTGCTTGGACAGGGGGGTTGGACCCGATGATCTCTGGAGGTCCCTTCCAACCCCTACGATTCTGTGAGTCTGTGAGTCTGTGAGTCTGTGACGTGCCTGCCTCCCACCATAAACGCGCGTACAGCCTGCTGAAGCCCTCCATGCAGTTAGCCAAGACTGAGTGAACACACTCCACAGAGACTGCCAGTTCTGTTCACCTTAAAGTAAATTTCTAAGCGGTGTCAAATGAACCACATCCTACAAATGCCTTGGTCTTTTCTGACTGCGATGGGAGTTTGGGATGGCCAGTTCAGTTGCAGGCATCTGCGTAGTGGATGCTTAAATGTTGGTGAGAGTGACAAGACTGAAAACAGCACGAAAACAAGTCATAGCTAATGCAAAATAAATAACATAAGGAAGTGACCTGTGCACATTTTCCTCTTAATATTTAAGCCACTGAAAGCACCTATATTAATTTCAGTGAATCATGGACACTCACATTTCCTGCAGCCACCTGCCATTGAGAGGGGAGGAAGCTACAGAATTTCACCTCCATCCCCAGTAATATCCTGGTCCTCCTTTTTGTCTCTCAGCTACTGTAGATAATCATCAGCAAATGAATAAAACATACTTTCATGCAAATGAAACAACACGTGCCAGCTTTGCTGCCGGCATTCTTGCCCACATGACTAGCACTCCCTTTGCTAACTCTTCCTCCCATTTCTACCATTAACCCTCCTGTCACAGCCAAAAGGAAGGCAAATCTGGAAGTTGTGGAATTTCTTTTCCCCAGTAACATCCTAAAATGGGGGGGGAAGTTACATTCCCAGGCAATATAAGAAAATCAGATACATTAAAATATCATTTGTGCTACAACTGAAAGAATTTTAAAAGTAACAAAAATGGAATCATTTGAAACTATTAAAAAGAAATGTGCAGTTATATAGCACATAGCTTTTGGAAGTCCCTGCTGCATGGCGAAGTGTTTACTGACATTCACAAACTCCTTTGATGACCCATGCAAAGGATAAGAGCAGTGACAGCTTCGCAGATTGCGTACTAACACCACAGAATCCCTGCCTGAGCCACTCAGAACTTCCTCAGCTAGGTGATTCTGTAATCTTCTGTCAGGAAGGTGGGAGATAGGAACAGCTTATATGATCTGAAGCATTTGTTATTCAACATTCCCTTATTTTCATACCCTTTGCTAAGATGCCTGACCTCCAGGTTCCCCCAGAGGGGTGGCAGGGAATGGCGACAGGAATATAAAATGAATATATACTCTTGTTTGCAGAAGTTGGCTCTTGGATGAAGTCTGAGAGTTAAATCAGGGAAGCTAAGGACTGTTAAGAGAATCTGCCCTGTTTTTTATGTTATATCTCACCCTTTGGTCATCTCCTCTGGCTGCAGACTAAATACCACCTGCTATGGCAATAACAAATACAGCTTACTGGGGCTACAGTTCCTGGAACACTGCTTTATTTCCTGTGAACACTTCAGGAAAAGGGAATTAAAATGCCCACAAAAGAAATCTTCACTTGCTGCACCATTTGAAGGTTAGCAGAGAAATCCTCGAACAAAAAAGCAGCTAACAGTTGGGTAAATGCCAGGTTTCACTGCACTGAGCCAGGGACGTGTTTGGCCATGTATTTTTCATCCATGCATCCCCCATAAGTTTGACTCATCGGTCAAATTCTGCTTAATCAGAACCTAAGCCAGTACATGCTTAAATCAATGGGAGGCAATTTGGATTTCCAAGGGAGGAAGTGGTATCTAAATGACTTTATTATCAATTCAGACTCTTCTTTTTTGTTCTCATAGCAAAGTCTACTCTGTAAGTGACTTTCCCCTACCTCTGTTACCATCATGGAGATCTGCAGAGATCCTTGATCCAGCAACTGGCTGGGCACCCACAAGCTCTCTTAAAGCCCTAGGGAAAGCTTAGAGTAATCCTGGGAAACATCCAATATCCTACTGGACTGATATGTAAAATAGCTATTTCAAGCTGTGTTTTCTCCCTTATTTGTTACTGTGTCAGGAAAAAAAAAAACCAAAAAGGCATTAACTAATTATTTTAATTGCACTTTTTGTAGTATTTCTCATGGGACCTGCACTGCAGCTGCCTCAGCTTGATCCCATCTGGCTGGGGGATGGGAAACTACTATAAAATGTGTTTTCCCCAGAGAGAATAGGACTTTCTGATGCAGCTGCCTTTATGGAGGTGGGGAAGTTATTGGAAGCAGGTGTACTGCACGTAAGCGCTCCCTGGATTGAAGCAATCTAATGGAATCCAGCAGGAAAACTTCAATCAACTCCACAGGATCAAAACTAGCCCAACTCTCATCCCCCCCTTTTTTGTAGAGGAACAAAACTTGCAATTATTACTTTTAAAAGGACAAATAACTCGGGAGGGCTGATGTCTTGAAAAGGTATTTATGGCTTTCCAGAGCAAGTTTGATTTGTTTCTGATGGCAAAATACTGCAACTTCTTTTGAGCAGTCATGATCTTGCAGGCAATGAATTATCTGCACCGAGATTAAGATCACTTATGGAAAAATACACTGTTAGGGATGGAGTGAAGGAAAACACCCACACACAAACCTGATTAATCAAGTACAATTGGCAGCAAGCATAGAAGAGAGTGTTCTTTAGGAGGCATTTTTTAGTGCAGATGAGTTTTTGCTTGGCTCCAAGTGATGTTGTCGTGTTTTCCCTACTCCCATTCCTGTTTCACACCTTGTCAAAGGCTCTGTCGGTAGGTGGGTTGATGAAGGTGCTGAGGTTCTGGCAAAGGTTTCCCAGAGAAGATGTAGCTGTCCCTGGATCCCTGGCAGGGCTCAAGACCAGGCTGGATAGGGCTTTGGGCACTCTGGGCTGGTGGAGGGTGTCCCTGCCCATGGCAGGGGGTGGGACTAGATGGGCTTTAAGGTCCCTTACAACCCAAATGATTCTCTGATTCTAGGTTCTGACTCATTTTGCTTGGGCTCCAGTCTGTGGCTGCTAGAAATCTCCATTTCCCCAAAAAAATCTTGCTCATGTTAAACGTGAGCTACATTGAGATGGGCATAAGGAATTACCAGGAACTGGACAGATCCCGTTCTCCAGAGGAACCACAACAATGTAACCTCCTGACACGCTGCTGGGAACCATTTTGTGCCCAGCTCTTCTGGGGGTAGGCTAGAGGGTGAAGCTTTCCCCCCCTCTCAGTGAGGATTTGATTGCCAGAAGTGGATATTGCTCCTTCTCCATGTCTGATTTGAGGGAGTTAACTTTCTTCTCCCTGTGTTATTTTTAACTCCTTTCCTGAACATGTAACAGATGTGCCCAGAGCGCAGAGAAGGAGCTTTGGGAAACATTTCTGGTTTTTCACTAAACAAATTCTGACAAGCAGAACATCCAGAGTACAACTCCCTTCTACTCTGACCTCTGCCTCCCAGCTTGGGGAGGCTGTCAAAGGCCTTTTCCTCCCCTCACACTTTCCTGTGTCCTCAGCCTGGTCTGCACACTGTTACAGCTTGCATGCTACCCTGGGGAGGACACAGCATCTCCTGACTCTGGAAGAGACTAAATTACATCATTTTGGGCAGAGAAAGGGTTTTCTTTGACTCTCTTACATCTGCACAGTGAGCTAATGGAAGTGCAGCATCTGGTCTAACAGGCTCTAATTTAAAAAAAAAATAAAAACAACCAACTAACCAACCAAACAAAAAACCCACCCAAACCCCACCACTTTCTCAAACATTTCCAACTAGCTGTTCCAAACTACATTATTTTATGGAAATGTTTATGGTGTGCCAGGAGAGAATGTGTTTTAAAAAAGGGTAGATGAGGTACTTAGGGATCTGGTTTAGCTTAGGATGGGAATGGTTGGACTCGATGATCTTAAAGGTCTTTCCCAACCTTGTGATTCTGTGTGAATTTCTTTTAACAGCTGAAGATAACTTGAAGCTGAAGCAGTACAAGTCCTACAATCTGTCCCAGGCTTGTATTACCCACAGGAAAAACAAACTTCACCTGCTCTCAGCTTCGTTGCTGCTGCACTGCTCTTTCCTTTGTGCAGTGCTAGTGTTTGCATGGATGTGTTGTTACCATCAAAGCAGTGATCCAGTTAAGAATAAACCTGGCATAAAAGGAATTTAAAATGTTAATTTTCCTGTGGATCAACCTCCTAGTCCAGATTCACTGCACAAGCACATGAACACTCCAGAAAACAGGAGAAAGCATGTTACACAGGAGGCATGGGTAGGGAAGCTGGAGGTGAAGGGGCAGGCAGGACAGACTGTTTTGGTAACTGTGTTGGAATTTGTCACCTGAAAGCATTTGCAAATTGATAACAAGTGATCTGTGGCATCCTTAAGCAAGCCCTGCTGAAATCACGGGGCAACACCATGTCATGTCTCTCTATTTCCATGCAGCACAGGCTGGTTTCCCAACAAGTCCAGTCTGTTCAAGTGGGAGGAAGGATAAAGACATGTCACACAAGCGGCCAGCACAAGGAGAACCACAAAAGACATGTGGAGACGGGTGATTTTAACTGCAGGAGAGCTACTGCCTCCCTGTGTGACCTTGGAGGAGGCGTATGGCCTCAATGTGCCTTAGCTGGAAAGCTGGTGGGGCGGGATGTGCGGGTGCACAGGCCTGACAACGTGACATTGCGGCTGAGCTGGGCTTTGCTGGGTGTTGTGTAGCTGCTCGTGGGCAAATACATGCAAAATCACAACAGTGATGCTAGAAAAAGCTCCAGGCATCCTCACCAGACTTTGCTGGCCATAAATCCAGCAGAAGGCTGCTAATGGCATCTGATCGCTTCCTTTGTGCTACTGCCATTTAAGGTCACTCTCAAGGACACAAACTCTTGTGCATTTTACAGAGTGAGATTCAGGCAGAATAATAACCGTGGATTTCAGAGAAGGAGCTCTCAAAATGACAATAAGCTAAGGAGATGTGGATTTTATTTTTTTAAGTCTGCAGCCATGAACCAAAAAGGAAAAAAACTCTTGAAAAGCAAGGATCTCTGGTGGTAAATGAAACACCACCTATTGACAGCAGATGAAGAACTAATCCATGAGGCTTCTGTTACTCAAAACATTTAGAACAAGCCTCTGATTATGAATCTCACCCATTGCAAAGCCTGGCTGCAATATAGCTCCTGTGTGTCCACCTGGCATCACTGCACATGTAGAAGTACATGCAATCCACTGGGGAGTTCACAGCTTGCCAGTGTGCAGCAGAGAATTTCAGTGCGGGTCACAGAGGGATATACCAGCACAGGAGTAAGGGAAGTGTTCTTCACATCACCCGTGGGATCAGACCTGCCAGCTCTAGCTAGGAAAACTTTCAACACAGGAGTTGCTATCAAGCTGAAGAGTCTTTTCACAAGATCACAAGGTTGGAAAAGACCTTTATGATCATCAAGTCCAACCATTCCTGTCCTAAACCAGATCCCTGAGCACCTCATCTCCCCTCTGTTAAACACACCCAGGGGACTCAGCCACCTCCCTGGGCAGCCTGTGCCAGGCCCTGACAACTCTGCCAGGGAAGAACTTTTCCCTCCCAGCTGAGCTGACCCTGCCCTGGGGCAGCTTGAGCCCGTTGCCCTTTGTCCCATCTCCTGTCCCCTGGCTGATGAGACCATCGCCCACCTCTCTGCACCCTCCTGGCAGGGCAGGGGAGGTGGGGAGAAGGTCTCCCCTCAGTCTCCTCTTCTCCAGGCTCAACACCCCCAGCTCCCTCAGCTGCTCCTCACAGGATTTGCCCTCCAGCCCCTTCCCCAGCCTGGTTGCCCTTCTCTGGACTTGCTCCAGGACCTCAATGTCCTTCTGATGGTGAGGGGCCCAGGTCCAGTCTTTGGCAGATGACTTTTAGTCAGCATGGTTATGGACTGGTCAGCACTATGGCAGGTTGTGATTTGTTCCTTCCCAGTGAATATAACAGACATATCATTCACTGCCTGATTTGAAAAGCACCACAACCCAGAGCCATTGACTTTTTCTCAAGGGTTAGCCTGATCTCAGTCTCAGAGTCTGGAGAGTCAACTACCATGTGCAAAAAGAGCAAAACCAGAGCTAGAGGGAGAAGAGAGAGACAAGACCCAAACTATCTTGACACACAATCAGCTCCTTACAGCCTCAAAGAAAGAGTTAAGCTGACCCAGAATGGATGGTGAGCATCACCACAGGGGTTAGTTTGCAAAGAGATGTAGCTTCCCTGTAGCTAAAGACAGTGATAATGAGATTGCATCACTCAGCAAGTGTACCACTGCCTGCCTTCCTGCCTGGCCCCAGGAGGTGTTAAGCTAGAAACCCAGTATGACCTCCCTGCCTTGTGCAAGGAAAACTAGAAGAGGAAGCATAAAAAGCATGGAGAGTACCTGAAAGTCAGAGGCACCAGCTAAATGGCATGAACCAGCCAGACTGAAAAATCCCATATCCTGTGGAACAGCTCTAATACAGGACTAATTTAGGGATAAACACTCATCTCTGCCCAGATGTCTCAAAAACACATTGAAAACACATTTTTAAACACTTCTTAAAACAGTTTAAAAATGGTGTGTGTATGTTTGTGTGTTTATTATGGACAAATGAATGTCCAAAGGGAAGACTAACCAGTTTGTACAGCAAATGAGTCTCACAATTTAAGTCACATACAGTTTTTTTATATGACTTGTGGTCAAAGGAGGATGTAAATGGGGAATTGAAACCCACCTTCACTAGTGCATGGGACAGCAGTGTAGCTGAAAGCAAAATCTGATTGGAAAAAAGGAGTGCTGTAAGCATTCCTGACTGATAAACCACAGCTGGTGGGTTTAGAACAGTGGGTCTCAGGGTTAAAGCATTATGTAGGCTGAAAAGAGCATGTCACATCTTTTAAAATGACTGTGCCTTGTATCATTTAATATTCTGCATGCTCTTAGGATCAGTTCTTGGGTCCTCATTCACGAATGGGAACCTCCACCTCAAATACAGCTAATGTTTAGGGTTACTCACTCATTCTCAGAGGCTTTTATTAGAGATTTTGCCTCCAACACTGCTGTATTGTATTTCCTCATTTGTACTCTTCAAATCCTACCTTAATGGTTTCCCTGGGAACCAATGAACATCCCACATGTAGAAAAAGGAGAACTACAACCCCTGTCTTTTCTTTACACAGATAATTCGTAACACAAAATAGTAGTGCATTGTCCATTCACTCAAATGTCTTAACTGTAAATAATATGCCAGACCATCAGACATAACAGTGTACTCAGCTCCTAAAGTTCATCATCAAAAAGTCCTCAATTTATGAATCCAACTTCCAGAGTTCAGGCACCAGACTGCTTTACCTGTGGGTTTTCACTCTGTTTCATGCAAATAATAGAAACTAAATTTTCTGCATGTCACATTATACAGAGAGAGAAAAAAAAGCATATTTGTTAAATGTGGCAAATGAAAATCCTGATTAATGTTTAATTGAGACAGCATTAATTACATCTACATCTAATTGAGGTTATGTATTGTGCCTTTTCTGAACTTTAATTTTTTTAAAAAATAAATTCAATTTTCTTTCTGGAGAAAACTTGCAACAGCTCTTGCTATGGACCTGCCCAGAACATGTGCGTGGTATGTAAAATGCAGAATTAATTTGATTGAATGTTAGCTCTCTCACTGATAGATCTCTAGAAGAGCTGTTCAGCAGACTCCTACTATAGTCAAAAGATGAATACAGGCATCTCCAGAAATGTTTAATTGTTTTTTTTAAGGTAAACAGACAGGCAGATCAGCCACTGGGTCTGCTTCTCTCTCTCCACTGGCTACAGAAGGTGTTTAAGCGACTGTCTTAGGCTACAGATTTAGTTTATTTACAGCTAAATGAGATTAATCCCAACTTGACGGAAAGCTCATGAAAGATGATGTAGAAACTTCTATTAACAAGCTTGAGCTCTTGCTCTTTACATTCCTGAGAAGTGAACAAGGCCTCACTCACTGCTTTTTGACACCTCTGTACCAACTTTAGCTCCTTCTTAATATCAAAATGAGGCACCATGAGTTTACACGATGACGCAGAGAGCGTATACATCTCTCTCTATATATACACACAGCTATGGGAAATACATTGCAGCCTCCTACATTGTGATGTGCCATGGTTTTCTCAGCGTGCCTCTGTCTTTGTAGCCTGGTAACCGGGCTGAGCTCAGTCCTTTGGCAAGTGAATTCCCACGCCCCTGACCTCTGAGGTGGCTGGATGCCCATAGTACAGATTTATCCTTAGAAAGCTTCCTTCCCAAGCCACAGGCAGGTGAAGGTATCTAGTGACTTGCTCAAGATCCACAGAACCACAGAATCGCAAGGTTGGAAAAGACCTTTAAGATCATCAAGTCCAACTGTACCCATCCTCTACTAAACCATATCCCTGAGCATCCTGTCTACCTGTCTGTTAAACACAGCCAGGGGTGGGGACTCAGCCCCCTCCCTGGGCAGCCTGTGTCAGGCCCTGACAACTCTGCCAGGGAAAAACTTTTCCCTCCCAGCTGAGCTGACCCTACCCTGGGGCAGCTTGAGCCCATTGCCCCTTGTCCCATCTCCTGTCCCCTGGCTGAAGAGACCATCGCCCACCTCTCTGCACCCTCCTGGCAGGGCAGTGTAGGCAGTCTTATAAGGTCTCCCCTCAGCCTCCTCTTCTCCAGGCTAAATAACTCCAGTTCCCTCAGCTGCTTCCCTTAAGATTTGTTCTCCAGGCCCTTCCCCAGCTTGGTTGGCCTTCTCTGGTCATGCTCCAGGACCTCAATGTCTTTCTTGTAGTGAGAGGCCCAAAACTCAACACAGTATTCAAGGTGTGGCCTCACCAATGCCAACTACAGGAGCACAGTCGCAGAGCCAAGACTACCACACCTAACATGGATTAAACAGATTTGCAGATGGCACCCATCTAAACCACATTCCTTCTTATAACTTTGTTTTCATTTCCTTCCTCTTTTAAAACACATTCTAGTCATTGGTAGGGAAAGAAATCCGGAAAATGGGATGCTTTCTTCTAAATGTCATAATTTGATTTAAATGTCATCATTTAGAAGTTCATCATCACCCAAAAATTCCAGTAAGAAAGGGGAGGTATCAGGCTGGAGAAGTTTATGGAATGAATGTGAACACAGGACCGACTTGGAGCATCAATACTGGCCAAATACACTCAGAATAGCAACTAAGATCAGAGTGGCACATCTACTCAGCTCGAACTGTGAGATTCCATGGCTAAACTGGATCTTAAACTCTCATACATGGAGTCCAAAACTCACAGATCAATCTGTGACAGAAGGAACTTCTGGAGATCCTCTACTCCAACCTGACACCCAGAGCAAGGCCTACTCTGAAGCTGTGATGAGTTCCTCAGGGCCTTCTTCAGTGAGGTTTCGAGTATCTCCAAGGATGGCTGTCTCCTAGCAGCCTCTTGTAATGCTTGAATGAACACTCCCAGGAGTCCACTTAATAAATTGGCTTTGAAATTCTACAAAACTTTAGTAATTTGTCTCAGGATAGATTTTCTCTCCTCTCTTAACTATGCAGTGCTGTCAAAAAATAATCTGCAGTGAAAAAAATTTTTTAAGAAATAATATGCTTCATGGCCCAGAAAATCTGATGAGTTTGGAGGTTCAGTACCACAAGCAATTTGCTTCCACTCCTAACTGAAACCCATTTTTTTTTTGTCAGATAATGAAAAGTACTGCAGGTGGGATTCATTTACCTGACTAATAATGCCTCTCACTCTGTTCTAAGCCTTAAGAGATGTCAAAAGCTTAGATGAAAAGCAGCAGAAGCTACATTGCTTTAATGAGCTCAAACTGTTTTGCAAGAAATGTAAAAAATTGCACAAAAAACCAAGAAACACAAAAAATTGCCTGGCTGTCTGGCAATTTTAATTTCAGAGCACAGGCCACTAAAATCTGTGGATTACTCCAACATATAGCATAGCATATTTTTGGATTGCATCCTCTCACAAAATAGATCTACGAAGGTCTGAAGAACACAGGTAACTACAGAACTTTGAACCTGCTCTTTGAAACCAGTATTTTTATTATTAGCTGTCTAACTGGGAAGCATATCAATTTCAGCTGCAGGTGTAGGAAGCTGCACATGCTAAGAAAATTCCACTGGTTGTAGTCCTATTTCCAAAAATTACATATCCACTCACCTGGAGGTTCTTAATGTGCATATAGTTATCTTTACATCGATAAGCACAAACATAGAGATCCACTAAAACTGAATTGATACCTGCCTTTTGTTTCAGAACAGAAGGCTGCACTCTGGAAATGTCATTAACTACGCAATTTAAGCAAGGAAATAATATTGACAGATAAACTCCCTTTAGTAGGATAGTAAAAACCACATGACATGTTAAAAAAGTAATAGAATTTTAAAATTAACTTTAAAATAATTATGATTTTAAAAATAAGAAATTGCTTCAAAAGAGGAGGTAGCAGTTAACAGATCAGGCGCTACGAATGGTTGCCAGGATCACACAGAACATAGAGAGCCTCCAACAAAGGTGATCACAGACAATTTTTACATGTAAAATCACTGAAGGGATATTGACAGGAACAGCAGCAAAACAGAACAGGTAATGGAGTACAAAGCTCTCACATTGCCAGTAAAAACAGGCCAACCATTGCTTCTTTCTCAGATCTCAAGCCAGGATATATATATATATATATAACCGAGTTCTCAGATTGGGACTGCTGATTTGCCCAGTGTTAGAGATTCAAAAAGGGGCATTTTGCTAAGACCACAAAAGCAGCTAAGAATGCAGAAACACTGTCAGTGTTTAAAGGTGCTGCACAAAGATGCTCGTCTAACTTGGCATTAATGGGCAGAGATGGTGGGGTGAGATTTCACTTCAGAAGTTGTACTTCTCTCTCTCTCTTCTTGAAAAAGAGAGTTAAAAGCTCCTCAGTGAGTCTACATCCTTGCTGGTAAGACCTGGAGAGATCCAGTGAGATTTTTAGTATGCTATTTTTCTTGTACTAATTAAAGCTAATTTTCCTAACAGAGACTATAATGACAGTTATGAGCTGTAAATTTAAATATTTTGCAACAATCCTCTTCACATCCTAATAACCAAATAGTAAGAATCGCACTCTTGAGAGCTTCGTAAGGCAAATGCATTCTAATTCTTTGGGGAATTGCTGGGAAGGTGATAAATGAACACTGAGGGTTGGTTATCACTGATGAAGAGGAGCAAATGCAATAAATGCAGTGTTTGTGGTCTGTGACTCTGAGTCCCCTTAGAGCAGCTCACCTGATGTGCAACACTTCCTCTGGCACTCTCTTTCCCAGCTATGGACCACTGATTACATTTCCAGCCTGCCACTTTCAGTGACCTAATGAGCCTCCCACAACCCAGTTTTAAAACTATTTTCCAAGTAAAAACTGACCTAAAAAGAAGCTAGAGGTAAAATTAGCAATCCAACATTCCCAGGTTCAATAAAAAAGAATAACAGAATAACTGTTATTAGAATAACATTCTAATTAAATCCTATACCAATACTGCCTGTAGTACCAAAGCTATTCTGATACAGTCATCAAAGCTCTAGACAGTTAGCCTTGAGCTCTAAAAGCTACCTGCCAGCTTTGCAAAACCTTAAGGCTGGTATCACCCAGAGTATATCATGCCTCTGAGTCAAAGCACAAACAGCTGAACCATTTAATGGCATGGGCTCTTTTCCATCTTCCCAAGCTTCCTTTCCCATGTAATCCTGGAGGTCAGACTTTCATGGCTGCATCTCCATCCCATTAAAGTGTAGTCTGTGATAAGATTTTCAAGTATCACACTTGAAAATCTTATCACACACAACCTTTTACTGAAAATTCCACAGATTTTGTACAACTTAGTGTTTTCACAGTGTCTATATCCTTTGAGAGAAGATGTATAGATGCTATACTGACTACTCCCATTTTCTCACTTTCCCTGTCAAGAAAACACTGCTGTTTTTCAATTCTCTAGAAATATAGAGTTGTGATTAAAAAGATAAATAATAATAATTAAGTGGACTTCTAAAAATAAGTTAATATTACAGCAAATAGGATAACAGCCAAGAATAAAATTAATCTGCAGAAGCAGATGTTTTCTTTGCACAACCTTTGAGAATTTAGTTCTGGAAGAAACCAACACTAGTGGTCAAAAACACCTGTATCTTTAGATACCCTAGTTAAAAATAGTTGCTGTCTTTCAAAACCATGATGCATCCACATATTCATGTGCTTTAGAAATCTTAGAACTAGTCTAGGAATAGGTTTAGGTGCTTCTGTACATTGATCCTAAACCAATCTTAATTTGGCCCTGTCTGTTACAAAATTTGGATCATTTCTGAGCAAAAATCAAGTGGCTTGGTTGCTGTCAACTTAAAATACAACACCTAATTCTCCACCAAACACCTCATTCTGATCTGTCTGTGAAAATGTGTTTTGAGAAGGTCGCTATGTGCATAAGCACCCTGGCCTTCTCCCCAGAGACCTGGTGCAACCCAACGCTGAGCCATGGGGCTGAATGAGTGGCTGGAGACTCATTTAGCTCTTCAGTGGTAGGATATGGATGATGCATCCTGCCTCTGTAGAGCAATTAATTGCAACTACTGCAGCCTGTGTTTGTGGTTGCTGCATTCCTGCAGGAATACCTAAGCACTGGGGGGGTTTTGCCCGTGAATCAAGCACAAAATGAACCAAGCTGAGTTCTCTGAACCAAGTTTCTCTGGAGTTGGAGTGCATGTTGGAAGTCCTGCTCTGTCCTTTTTTTATTTTTTTTAAATCTTGGCTTTTATCTTTTTCTCTTTTCCATAATATTTCAGCACTCTTAAAAGCTTTGCACGTAATTAGAGCGTGTAATGTCAGAGAGGTGCCGAGCTGCTAGCAGCCTCCCCTGGATGTGGTGGAAAGACTTACTGTTGCCATCAAAATATTGGTGGATGGTGGATACTGGATTTCTACAGAAACAGGAAATAATGATCTTAAATCTCTTCCTTCAAGGTTAGAACCAGTGGCACTTTTGTAGGGTCAGATGCTAAGACACAGGTTCCTTTCTTCTCTCATTCTCATCCACACAGTGGATAATCTTCACTGCTGTTTAGTTTAAGGGGGTTCTGTATCACCTGCAGCATCAAGCAAACACCCTGATCACTCATCCCCAAAACTCATGCTCGAATGACTATTCACTTGATTAACTTTAGCAGCACCTGGAAATGCTCAAATACTGTTCAGGTAGCACAAGGAAAAACACCCTGCAACCCCACAGAAGTCAAGTTGAGACAAATCAAATCTGAGTCAGATTTAATAGGACTTAATTTGACTTCTGATTTGTTTACACTCCATCACACAGTCGGTTTCCATTACGATGGCTGTTTATTTCCTACTTCTATAATTTCACACCATTCTCCTAAGGTAGGAGACTGTTACTAGAATTACTTAAATACTCCAAGATTTTTGGCAACCATGCTCAATGCAGCTGCTAGCAGTTGGCCAATACATCTAAAATAAACAATCTAAAGGACATAGGAAGTTCATATGTAATTTCAACTGATCTTTAGCTTGCAAACCACCTTCCCATAACACATATGCATTTTACAGATGTGCCATGCCTGTCTTCTCAACTCTCATTTTCTTCCATGCAAATGTATTTTACTTTAAAAAAAATAAAAATAAAAATAAAAAAACCCCAACAAAAGCCAAAAAGCACCATTAGGAAACTAATTCTTTCAGGTTTGGAGTTGATTCAGAATGTTTAACAAAGGCTTTAGATTAATGCAAATCACTGTGGAGCTGAGTTTCCAGCAGAGGCTGGCATGAATGTATCACAAATATGCTGTAGAGAGAACAGCACATACCATCTGCAAGCAATCCAGCCAGACCAGGAGAGCAGCAGCAATCAGAGGTTTTCCAGTGAAATCACCCCTGATGTTACTGTGATTACCTATTTACCTTCTGCACGTGCTGTGGCTGCCCTCCTGTTATGCCAGATTGACCTTTTCTCTGTTCCTCCTTCAGTGCCACTCGTGGACTCCTGCTTCTTTCGCCCTTTGAATCGCGGGCTCTCCCCCTCTTTCACCTCCCCTAAACGTCAAGCCAGATCCAGCCTTCACCTTTACATCACAGGCAGCTTCCACCAATGCCAGGTTTCAGTTTACTTCTGATGTCAAATTTCAGCCCAGCCCATGAAACCCACCCCCTTGCCTTTGCTCTTGCATCACGAGCTGGAAAGCCTCCCTGTGCTCCAGACCTTGTAAAGGGTATTTGTAAGGAAGCAGCGGTTTTATTCACTCTACACTTTATGCCCTGCTTGTTTTGCAGCCTTTCTTCATCTTTTTCTTCTTTGGTTTGTTTTGGGGGGGTGGTGGGAGATGATGTTGGTGAGAAAAAGCAGCTGTTTGTGTTGGGGGAAGTCTCTTTCCTGTGCTAAATCCTTGCTTTTGCTGGAAACAGCTTTCAGCTGCTCCAGAGGCACTGAAATTCCCTGGAGTCAATAAAACTTTTCTAAGGAGCAGTTCTACTACCAATCTTTACTTTTCTGTCTAAAAGAAGCACTTAGATACATAGAAACATAGAGGAGTTTAGGTTGGAAAAGATCTCCAAGATCAAGTCCAGCTGCAAACCTAACACTGCCAAACCCACCACTAAACCATGTCCCTAAGTTATTTAAAATATTTAGACTGTCTTTAAAGAGACTTATTTCTATTAAAATGTGAAAAAGGTTTTAAATCTAAAATTCTTAATCAATGCATTTTTTTATAGGTATGACTCCTGAAAAGGAAAAAAAAAGGGGGGAAAGGCTTCTTTCCTGCATCATTTTGAGTTAAAAACTCAATCTGCAGGTTAATCCTGCAACTTGTCTCATACATTGGCCTGTTTTGGGGCCACTCACATGAGTACAGTGGTAACACAGAATAGGTTAAAATTGGCAGAAACAGCTAATTGAGGCCAGGACAGCCTGATACTGCTCGTTTGACACACAGCCACCAAGCAGCTTTTCTGCTCCTGCTAAAAGCCTCCAGGTAGATCTCCAGTTAAGACTGAGTGGTAACAACAGATTGCTGATGACATCTGGAGAAACATACCTGCCTGATCAACTCTCCATCACGTTTTACACCTCAGATCAGGTTTGAAGTTTTAAAGCTGGATAAGCAAGTGCAGATTAACCCAGCTTGGTTAGGTACACTCACATAGGTAGGATAATGGGGAAGAAGTTACATTCTAGGACTTCTCAGTTCCTGGTACAACTCTCTAATTGTCATAATGTATAGGTTTATGTGACATTCCCACTTAGGAAGCACTTTCCCCAAGCTCTGGGCTTGTTTCTGTTTAAAACACACCACGACTAAATCTAGACTCTTAACACAATTATTCCAACATTCTCATTGTCAGACTGAATTCCCAAACCAGGTACATTTTCAGGATTCCCTGGGAGAAAAAAAGCAATATGAGGGGATAAAATGTTTCTTTGGCCACCTTTGTTTCTTTGTATGCACTTGATGGAGAAGAGTCACTGGTCCTAAGGAGCTCCCAGCACCTGAGGTCCCACAATAAACTGACCTCAGAGCCCCACAGTTTGTGGGAATGATTCTCAAAACTTCTCATCAGAGAGGTGTTTTTCTATCAGAATTGTGAAAGTTTGCTACATATGTTTCTCCCTGTGTTTTTACTACTCTGTTTACAGAAATATGACTTCATCCTTTATTTACCACCATCAACACCACCAGATCACAGTGGGCCAGCAGAAGGTGAGCACAAAGGATTATAAACTCTTTTAAAAGTGGTATTTCTGAATTTTTATGAACTTTGTTTCCTCCCACAGAAAAGGAAAGGGAGAGCAATGTTTTCATCAGATCCCGTGGATTAAGGATAAATGGCAAGTTCAGGAAAAGTATCTCAAGAGTGATTATTCACTGAGAGATATTCCTCAAAAAAAGCAAAGCAGGTTAAAAGACATCAATGTTAAAAAGGATGTAAAATGCATGCACAGGCATGAGATCTGGTGTTTAGGAGGACTGGATGAGGCGCTAGGGCTTCCAAGGGATACTGTGCTGTTTCCCATTAGAAAACCTTGCTACCTTCTTTTGCCCAGGTTGTGGTGGATTCTGGCCAGAGAGAAAAACATTAAAATACCAAACACAACAGAATTATTTGCTCAGCAGATGGAGCATGCAAATAGAGCGTGTGCTTGCTGGGAAAGCAAGGTGATGCTGCATGTTGCCATTAATGATGCAAATGACAATCCCATAACTGTTTCCAACTCTGCTCAACACCTCTGAAGTAAAAGTATATTTTCTAGCACACAGCAGTGATGATGAGGAGGAGGAAGTTGTGCAATTCATTCAAACAGTATAGATACAGGTGTTGACATGGGCACTGCAGCAGGGCAAATAAATGCTCTGATGAATGCTCTGCATGCTGCTGCCAAGTCACATCTGGGGACAAATGACTGCCTGGAAGGGGAAATCAGAAACTTTTATAACAGGTCTGCAATATTTATTTTCCATTTACTGTGCCCACATTTGAGTTAGTCTGCATTACTTCACATTTTCAGTTTTGTGGGGGCAACAGGCAAGAGGAAGATAAGGCAAGGCAAAGGAGAGAGATAGAAGCACACCTAGATTTCAAACATGGAGAAAGAACAACTTGGTATTTCAGCCCTGTTACTCACAGCTGTACTACAACCACACTGCATAACTGGCAGGTTACACCCAAATCTGTGTCCACAAACCCCCTTTCATCCCCACTGGCAAGCACAGCTCCAGGTTGCTAACTGTTTGGTCACCACAACACAGAAAGCCTGTGGTGTAGAAATCCCTCAGTGGTACATGTGCAGGGAACTTTGTCAGGGGTTAATTGTGCTCAGAGGGATTTAGTGCAGATAGAAATCATAGAGGTCAAAAGCCCAATAGGATTTTTAAAAGGATTGGACAATGCAAATACCAACAGTTACACTGGAGATAATAGCTCTAGAGACAATAATGATATGTTTTAGGAGACATAAAACCCCCTCCAGCCTCAGAATACAAGCCAGCCATTAAACTGCTTATGATGACAGACAAACAACCCCCTCATGGGCTTCCTATTCCAAAGCTGTGAAGTGCCTAAGATTTATGCCTTTTTCCTCAGCCAGAAGCAACAGCCTCACTCACAAATTGTATTGCACGCTGACCAGATACTGACGCAAACACAACTGCTTCTGTTTTCTCCAGTAATCCCAGATCACACACACACATCTGAGGCATTTCACTGGAATCCACACAAATGGAGGCCCTGGAGATGTGAAGCTCCCTGTGTAGTTGTAGACGTGCATGGCCAAGCCCAGGAGAGCAAGATGATAGGAACTTGGGTTTTGCTAACACTTCTGCAGCTTCGCGTGAGCCTTGAGGAGTGCACTGTGAAAGTTAAACAAGAAATAATAAATTCTGAAATGCTTTACTTCCCATGCAGTCACTTCCAAGGCTAGGAAGGAATCCTGAGATCAAACCAACCACCATTCAGGGGAACAAAAACTCACTGAGGACCAACACTGCTTTCCTAAGGAGCCTCCACCGCTTCCATATGGGGAGAGATTCCTTCTTCTGGAATTCCAGCATCCTAAATCTCAATCAAGGCCATTAAAATCCAAGCCTCCATAACATTATAAAGATGGTTCAGACAATTAGTGGGGAAATTTTTCATACCTCTTCTCTGTTTCTTCTCTCTGAAGTGGGACCTGATCTACTAGACAGCTTTTAAGATGGAGGAGCTCTCTATTTAAGCATGAACAGAATAGTTGAATATAAATCACAAAGATCATATTTGCTAGAGAAGACAAGAAAAGGAAAATTCACAGTCAGAGCTGGAATATTATTGCACCATATGCTTTCCAACAGTCAAGCACAACGGGGTCCCCCTACAATCCTTGCCTTACTGCACCCTGTTGTATTTCCACCTGGAAAGACATATGGCAGTGCCTAAGAGCAAAACTCTTCATTTTTCTTTTTTTTTTTTTTTTTTCTAATTTTAATGCAATTTCCCAGCTTTGGTTATGAAACACGCTCTGGCCAAGGTTAAAAAAAAAAGGTTCCTATCTGTTCCCAATAATGACAAAAACAGGTTTGTTGACCTGTTAGTATTGTGACCAGAAGAAAACTTGAAAGAATGGCTTGGATGCTACTTTGTCTCATGCATCGCTGACAAAAATTGTCTGCCCTGCAGAAACCCGATGCCTTGCAGTTATCTCAGGGACACTAAAGAGTACAAATCTTATTTTTCAGCTCTCATGGAGCACTGGGAGAGAGAGGCATTATAAAAATCATCCTTCTGCTTGCAAAGTGAAAAAACGCTGCTTTATAAAGAACTTACCATGAACAAATGTTCAGCACCACAACAGATGCTCTTACCCCTGATTACAGTCAGTTTTTATAATGACATTATTCACTGTGAGCACATTCATTATTACAGTAAACTGCTCATGACTGCTGCTAGATGACGGAAGAAGTTATGTTAGAAGATGGGAGTCCCTGGAAGAACAAGAAACTACACAAAAAGCTCTTAGAAGTACCCTGTGATCACTCAGACAAGAAGAAATATTTAACAGTGGTGTTATTTTAGTGGTAATGCTTTTCACCTTCCCACAGTATCCCTAAGTGAGTTAGCTTAGTTCACTTCTGCTTGAAGAGGACTATACTGAGTCACCCTTTCCAAAAAAATGCTGCATAAAGCCTATTACTACAAGCCTCACCATAGCTGGGTATGAGAGGCAGATGGTGATGTGAGTGTGATCGTTGTGGAGGGTTGTTGCACCTCCCTTTAGTGAGGGTGCCCTTTCTCTGGTTGTCTGACGCTGTGCCTGAGCCCTGTGATATCCACTGCCTGCAAAGGGCACATCTGCCTTGGCCTGCTGTAAGGGGAGAGAAAGTCTGAATGCCCCAGGCAGCTGATCCAACAAGGGTTTTGAAGTGCCAGTTCCTCCACTCCAGACTTCAAAGTGCTCACAGTGGTTTTACCAATGAAGGAATCTGGGCTGTCGGGCCTGGCTCAAGCTTGGAGCTTTCAGTCTTAATCTCTTCACTTCCTGAGTAATAAAGATGCAGAGATTCCCTTAGAGACTCCCAACCTTGTATTTGTGGGCTCACCGAGACTGCTCATTCCTGATAGACTCTCTTGAAATTGTGTTTGCTTCCTCATGGTCTTTGCTCAGGGCAGCCTTATTGCATTGCCACTTGGCCTACACCATTCTTTTCAATCAATTACAAAACATATCCTGTTCCCAGATAAACAGATGTGAGCTTTTCAGTGCAATTTGGCAGAAGTTCTCAATGTAGCCAAGTTAACAGAAAGATGAGTGGTAGCCCTTAATTAATTCACTGTAGAAAATCTGCCTGCATTCTTCCTGAAGCAGAAAAATACTTCATTCCTTCATTCCCTGTACTTGTTTTCCCTTTCTTTTCATTCTGTTTTACAATCAGAATGGAATGAACACTATGACTGAAATGTCTTGAATCTTTAATAAAATGTAACTACTTCTACATCCATATCACTATATTCAGTATTACAGATTCATAAAATCACAGAATCCCAGCCTGATCTGGGTTGGAAGGGACCCCAAGGATCACAGAGCTCCAACCCCCTGCCACAGGCAGGGACACCAACCTCCAGGCCTGGAGCTACACAAGGTTGCCCAGGGCCCCATCCAACCTGGCCTTGAACACCCCCAGGGATGGGGCATGTACCACCTCCCTGGGCAGCCTGTTCCAGCCCTCACCACTCTCTGTGTAAAAAACGTCCCCCTAATATCCAATTTAAAGCTTCCTTCCTTTAGTTTTAATCCATCCCCCTTGTCCTGCCAGTCTTGGCCTTTTGAACAAGCTGATTCCCCTCCTGTTCCTCTGCTCCCTTCAGGGACTGGAAGGCTGCAATGAGGTCCCCCCACAGCTTTCTCTTCTCCAGGCTGAACCAGCCCAGCTCCCTCAGCCTCTCTTCGTTGGGGAGCTGCTCCAGCCCTCTGAGCATCTTCATGCCCCTCCTCCTTATCATTTAAAATAAACTTAAGATGCATCAAAATAATAAATTATGATAAGGCACAGAAGTGTTATGAATTTAATTCACAAGGAGGCCCCTCATGGCAAAGAAATCATGTTATTTTTTTCAGCATTCACTTTCCCTGACCAACTCAGGTGCCTCATCTACCAAACCCACCCTCAGCCCGAAACAAACTGCTTCAGTTATGCTTGTGTTCGTTAGGCACACGTCGACAAGCCAGCATGTTTCAGCAGCACAACTGATCACGCACACAATCCATTTCAAACTCACACATCCTAGTCATTGCTAAATGCTGGTTTTTAAAGCTTCATTTTTCTTCAAAACCAGTCATTTTGAGCCAAACTGTTTCAAACCAATGGCAGCAGCGATCTCGCTGATCCGAGGAGAGCAGAGAAAAAGGCAACACAGAGGCAGTACTTCTGAAAAATCACATGCACTGCTTTTATGTGTTAGTATCAATACCAGATATTCTTGCAAACCATCCAGTGAAGGAGCAGAAATAATATCATGTGGCATATTCTACTAGTCATTCAGTCACAACAAATCACAGGCCAACAGGAAGCTGAAATGCCTTCCTGAAATGCCTGTCTCTCTTCATTGCTAAGTAAGGCCTGCAATGTAGATATCTCTGTTAAATGCTTAATATTTTGTGAGAAGGACCCAGGCACTTCTGAGGTGCAGGCAAAATCTGAAGAGATTGCTTGGCTATAGCCAAGACAATGTAATTTTTAAAAAATAATTAAAAATCAACAACTCGTCACCTCTCTGATTAATACTTTTAAAGGAATTCCATGCCACTAGGAAAAAAATGTCCATGAGGGGAAGAAAAGTCACACTCAGTATGTAACTGGATACCCTTGTCTGTCCGAATTTCAAGATGAATTTAAGTTTAGTTGGACAGTCAAGTGTTCAAGCCCAGAGGCTGCTTGAGATGAGAGGTTACACAGTTAAAAAAAAAAAAACCAAAAACCTATGGCAACAGATGAAGGAAACTTTCAGCCTTAAAAGCAGTGCTACCCTGGAAAATCCGAAAAGCCTGTAGGAAAATTGTTCTCTGCCTTTCGAAGATCACTATCCCACACAGCTTCAACTTACAACTAAGAGGATTTTCTTTTCACAGTCCTGAAAAACAAGAATTTTAGACTTTTTCTGCTCTTTGCAAGGTTTACTGGTACCAGTTTCACGGGTTTTCTAATGCTGTATTAGTCAGGTGCCTTTTTGCTGCCATAAATGCAGGCATCACAGGCTTTTATTCAAACAGAAATATTGTAAAGCAGAAGGTTCACAGTGATATTTTGAGATAAATGGTCCACTGCTTCCTTGATGAAAACGCTGCAGGACTGGTCCCTGTTAGTGGTCCAAAAATTATGTGAATCATCAGCTGTAAAGAAACAGTTGCTCC
This sequence comes from Gallinula chloropus, assembly GCF_964237585.1. NCBI lineage: Eukaryota > Metazoa > Chordata > Aves > Gruiformes > Rallidae > Gallinula > Gallinula chloropus. Next base: position 86,526,997 of record NC_140089.1, read on the forward strand.
ATCAGGCATCTTACATCAGTAAAAGCTTTTGTTGTGGAGTAGCTTAGTAATAAAGTTGCATATTTTTTTTTCTCCTCATGTATCATTACTAGAAATCAGATCCAAATAGTTAATCTACTGAAACATGGATAAACCTGCTGTGTCCAGAGGATCCCCTCAGAGGTGTTAATGGTAGGTTTAGAGAAGTGAGATTGGTAAATAAAACAAATAGGCTACAGACCAACCTCATTTGTGTGGTGTCTTAACAGTAATAATGCTGCAAATGAGAAAATATTTTAGTCAGTACACAAATAAGGCCCTGGATTTACAAAAGAAGATAAGCTGTTGGTGAAGGCAGCATCATTCTTACCCAGGCAGGGTTCAAATGTGAACTGTTCTGGGAAAAATATACCTATATATATATACATACTTATGTGTATATATATATGAAAAATATATATATATGAAAAATAGACATCCATATATATATATATATATATATATATATATATATAGGCAGAAGGCAGAGTTGAGCTCTTCCCAACACTGCTGTGGAAGCTGTACAGCAATGACAATGGAGTGCCACCCCTGAATTAACACATTCCCCTGAGGAACAACAGACATCAAAGGTCAAAATATATATTAGGTCAAAACCAGACCATGCTATCAAAATTAATTTGTACAGAGAAATGGGACAGTTCAGCTTAGTTACTGCCATGGAAAACCAAGTGTTCTGTGCACTACAGAGCAAGCCAAATGTACCAGAATCTGACAGAAAGCAGAATGTACCCTAAAGTACATCAGGCACTACATAAGGAAAACCTTTGCATGTGGATCTGGAGCAAAACAGGGCAAGTGAAAATGGATTAATTGCTCTGAGTAACACTGGAAACAGAAAATGGCTTCTCCTGTCCCACCACAGCTTCTCCTGCCACACAGGTTTTAGCTAGCAGAGCAATCTTCTCCCCGTTCCAGTCTATCTTACTGAATAAGGACGCTGGCTCTCATGGCCTCAATAAAACGGTGGAGCAATACGGGGTGCAGGTTGGACCAACTTCTTTTCATGAAGCCTCAGACAGAAGTTTCTCAAAGTTTTTAATAACCTGCAAAATTTGCTACAATCTACTCCTAATTATACTGCTCTGCACATAGAACAATTAATCATTTACATTAAATTATTTTAGATTCTCCTAGGCATACCACAGTATATTAAAAAAAAAAAAGTCAGTACAGGAGACAGGTACAAAAATACAAAAATAATGTATCACTTCAATTTCACTTATGCCTTTAAAATGTGTGCCAAACATCACACAGTCCTTGGGCTGAGCTATTTCTATCAGCACAACTTTCATTCTACAGGCACAGTTTAGTTGATTTGTCTCACTGGAGATGCAACCAGAATGGGTTTAGCACAGCACTGTCCATACCCATGGCTGAAAGTAATGATGTGGAGGAGAGAATAAAGACACTCATTGCTCCAGAAAGGCAAAAGAAGGATGTGATCTTAGTTTGAAAAGGAAAAAAAAAAAAAAGCATGAAGAGAAATATAGTCAGCACCTGTAGGTAGTGTGCAGGTTGAAAGATACCTTGTGACTTTGGACAAGTAAATTATTTACTGTGAATATACTAAGCTTCTGGCTGGAAGAGGTTTGGAGATCTCATATCTAGCTTTTCCTCCATTAAAGTATCACAGGTCAAGGGGCAATGGCTTCAAATTGGAGCACAGGAATTTCCACACCAATATAAGGAAGATTTTATTCCCAGTGAGGGTGAGGGAGCCCTGGGACAGGCTGCCCAGAGGGTGTGGAGTCTCCTTCTCTGGAGATATTCCAGCCCCATCGGGACACCAACCTGTGTGACCTGTCCTAGGGACTCTGCTTTGGCAGGGGGTTGGACCCCATGATCTCTGGAGGTCCCTTCCGACCCCTATGATTCTGTGACTCTGTGATCCTGACTTTGAAAAGTATGGTGCACTAATACCTGATCTCCAACAAAGTGAGTAATACGCTCGAGGCAAGGTGTAATTCTGAACTCCTGTTAGCCATTTATGACCACTGAAATTGCTGTTTAATAGAAATACCCCCCCCAGGCCAGAATTTCCTCATCACATTCCCTCTTTGGCTCCTCCCTGAGTGCTTGCTCTTGCCATTTTGAGATCTTAAACATATTTGATTGCGTTAAACTTTACTTAAATGAGTGAAATCCTGCGAGTTCTCCTTGGGCAGAGGCTCTGTTGAAAAGTAACAGAACAGTGTTTTTCCATGCCTGAGGCAAGAGCCATTCATTCCGTATGGCTGATAGGGCTATTTATTTCGCCCAAAGGGCTGCATATCACACACACACAGAATCACAAGGTTGGAAAAGACCTTTAAAGATCATCAAGTCCAACCATTCCCATTCTAAGCTAAACCATATCCCTAAATACCTCATCTACCCTTTTTTTAAACACATCTAGGGAAGGTGACTCAGCCCCCTCTCTGGGCAGCCTGTTCCAGGCTCTGACAACTCTTTCAGGGAAGAACTTTTCCCTCCCAGCTGAGCTGACCCTGCCCTGGGACAGCTTGAGCCCATTGCCCCTTGTCCCATCTCCTGTCCCCTGGCTGAAGAGACCATCGCCCACCTCTCTGCACCCTCCTGGCAGGGCAGGGGAGGTGGGGAGAAGGTCTCCCCTCAGTCTCCTCTTCTCCAGGCTCAACACCCCCAGCTCCCTCAGCTGCTCCTCAGAGGATTTGCCCTCCAGCCCCTTCCCCAGCCTGGTTGCCCTTCTCTGGACTCGCTCCAGGACCTCAATGTCCTTCTGATGGTGAGGAGCCCAGAATTGGACCCAGCACTCCAGGTGCAGCCTCACCAGTGCCCAGTACAGGGATATGTTTGTGTAATAGCTTGTTACTCTTCTTTTCTGATCTTCTGCTCTCGGGGAGTATTACTGTACAAATTCGCCTGCAGTTTGATCCCAGAAGTTGGTGCTTTCAGCAAAAAGACACTCGCACACTCATCCTGCGCCTGACAATTTAATTACCTAATATTTCTAAAAGCCGTTTTCGTGTGGAAGCCTGCATTGGAAACCTGAAGCGCTGTTATTACTTTAGCTGCCTTTCGTGACAGCGAGTTATTTTCACGGGGACGCGATGTCATCCTCGCATTTCAACCGGGAGCGGATCAGTCATTCAACCCATTTTTAAAAGTAACTAATAAGGGGGCGCCTGACTACCTGTTCAAAGCAAGCAAGCAAGCAATCCTGCCAGGAAATACCCTGAGAGGACAAGCCAACCGGGGCTGTGTACACCATCACGGCCGGCTCGGCATCCTCTCCCCCCCAATCCCCCGGCTTCCCACCGCAGGTCCCGCTGAGAGGAAGGGACCGGGCTCCATCTAACGTCTCGCTGCGAGCTGACGGAGCATGGCCGGAGCCCGAGACTCGCCATCCATCCATCCATCCATCCCCACACCCCTCGCAGGAACCTGGTGTTGGCAGCCTGTCAGGGAAGGGGGATTAACGAACCCAGGGGCCACCATAACGCTCTGCGGTGGCGGGGGGTGGGGGGGGGGGATGCCCGCGCCCAGCCTGTCACCGCCTCCCCGCGCCCTCCATGGGCTCCCGTCCCCTCACGGTACCCCGGGAGCCGCCTCCCCTCTGAGGGACGGGGGGTCTACAGCGGCGTTAAGGGGCCCAGGTTACCGCTGAGAAAGAGCTCCGGGGAGCAGCGGCCGGGAGGATCGCGGCGGGAGCGGGCGGCTCACCTCCGGGGAAGGGTCACGGGCGGCAGCCGAGGGTGGCTGGGGACATCCAGCCCCGTCTCCGCCGGCGTGTGGGGGAGAGAACCGCCCGCCCCTCAGCGCACACCAGGGGCGTCGGTCGGCCGAGCTGAGGAGCGCTCGGCGGGGCCAGCGGGGAGGCGAGCCCGGCAACCGCTGATCTGGGCTCGTTCCCACCTCCCGCCTGAGGTGACAGGTGAGATCTGGAGCCGGCCGCCTTCACGGTGAGTGCTCCCGCGGGCAGGGGGCCAGCTCAGGCGTGGGGACGCCCGGAGGGCGGCCAAACCACCGACCCACGGCCATGCTCTGAGGCAGCCAGGCTCTGCCCGCGCCGTATCAGAGGGCAGTTACCGGGGACGGGGGGCGCGGCCGCCATCTTTCTCGCCATACCTGTCACAGCGCTGCCTGCCAGGCATAGTGGGCTGGGAGAGCGGTGGCTGGTCGGAGCAACCCTCGCCGGAGCCTGATACTTTTCAGTAGTTTCTTAATTCTCCTTCAATCCCGGCGGGCTGGGCAAGGGAGGAGGGGAAGGAGGTGGTTACCACCCTCCCGGGTACTGACAGGAGTCTGGGGAGGCGGCAGCTCTGAGGCGGACCTGGCCTCATCCTTTTATCCCTCCTGTGAGACTCGGGCACCGCTGAGCTTATTTACTTATTTTTATCCGTATATATCTTTACATACACACACACAGGCCATCTATACTCATTTACTAGAGATTGTATGGGGAGGGTTGTGTTCCCTCACTCTCCTTTGGCGGGTATGGGGAGCGCACCTTGTCACAAGTCTGAACACTTTCTGCACATGCCAGTGAACCCGAGCGTAAGCTTTGGGGTTGAGTTCTGATCATTAATATCCATCAAGGCAGGAAATAAAAGCCTTGCTTCTAAGGAGACTGGAGAAAGGCTGTGCATAAGCATTATACAGCGCTACACTGTGCGAAGCTTTGGGGAAGAACAGCCTGACCTGAAGCAGGTCACTGTTTCCTCAGGGAAATCAATCTGTTAGAAACACTGTCTGGTGGGTTGTGTTGGTTTGGTTTCAATTTATTTCTCCCCTTAGTAAGCATGCCCCGTTACTTTAAATTGCTGTGGTCCTGGATATGTGTTTAACCCGGTTTTAGTCCCTTTTTATTGTCGCAAGAATTTTACCAGCCTGTTTCTGTGACAAACAGGTGCTTACACATCTTCCCCTTTCTTGATAATTAATACTATTGGAATGCTATCCTTTTTTTTTTCTTTTTTTTAAATCCTTGTAATCTTTCATTGTATAATTACTATTATTTACTGAAATGGATGTTCTAGTTATCTATCGCAGCTTCAGTAAGTGTTTTCATTCCTCTTTGGATTTAGAATATATATTTCTGAATTGAAGTGGTTCATTAAAATAAGAATTTGAACATTTTTAAGAGCAACAGATGCCCTGCAGAATTGGAAATCAGTCTACTCTAGAGAGATTATGGATAGCCAACACTATCAGCCCATACACTGCAGTATGGGCTACCCAAGTAATATGATGCATTAGTTAAAAGGAGCGAGGCCATTATCTGGCTGTAGTTGCCACAAAACTTCAGGGTTTTGGCAAAAGTGATGCCCCTCTTATAATAAAACTGTGATGTTTCTCCCTTCTTCAAATACAGCTTTCATCTTCTTTGTTTTTTGCTTGCTGTTGCATGCAGAAGACCTTAACTCCTCTGCAGCAAGCATTTCATAGTCAGATAACATTGATCTGGTTGCTATCACAGCAGAACAGAAATTCTGTAATAGTTCTTAATTGGAAAACATTTAAAATTGAAATTACTTTTTAATTACTTTTTCATCTGATTTTGTGCTTTTATTTGTATTTATGACAAAAAAAATTCTGATGCCAGTGCCTCTCTCTGTTAGAGAACAGCACGTAACAGTAAACCTTGTTTTGTCATTTGTGTAAATGAAGTGGTAAATGAAATGTTTGGAGGTGGGTAGCATTTATTAACATGTAATGCTGCAGTTCCAGCCAGGAGGCTCGATACCACATTAATATTAATGCTTGAATTGAGCTCTATCTTTTCTAATATACTACATTTTACTAACAAGCTAAGTAGCAAAACCTTAAGAATGGTTTACCCAGTTACATTAACAAGAACATCTGCTATGATATAACAGAATTAAAAGTGAGCCAGCAGTGTTAAGCTCTTAAAAATAGTTATTTAGGGCAAGGGATGAAACAAACAGCAGTAAAGGAGTGCCACTTACCTCAACTTGGCTCTCAGTATTAGCTGCCTGGAGACAGAAAGCTTCGTGCTCAGGTGTATTATATTGTTCTAGCAAAAAGTACTACTGCAGTGACATCTACATCATTCAGTTTCTGGGAAGGGGTGCAGACTTGTAGTTGAGCAAAAGGATGGCAATTTCGAAATAAAAAATTGTTGTTTGCATTGACTTGCCATGAGACTTTGACAGCAGAAGCTTCAAGGTCACTCATGGAGAGGCCTGCCTCTTACCTCCTTGACTGCCATGACTTCTTTTGAGGTGTACTATTGTAGAGCTCTGGGTCCCACAGTTCATCTGATCCCTTAAACATGATTGTAGATTTCCCTTGTCCTTTGCTTTACCCCCCTACCCCAGTACTGTCTGAGTCCTCTCATGGTGCTTCTCTTAGCTCTCCTTTCCTTCAGTGACTGTTTCCTTTCCACCTCACAACTAAGTTGCTCCAGCTCCGCTGCAAAGTCACAGCAGTGTATTAATGAGCTGTTGAAACACCAAGCAACTAAACCAATAAACCTAATTTTTTCATATACCCACATCTTATATAATGGTCACTCTGTGCATCTGTTTTCATTCTGCTGTTTCACCAGTGGGACATAATTCTCCCAGTTGGAGATGAAGGCTCATTGTTTTTAGGCACAAATCAGGGGTTTTACAACTCTGGTGCCATCCTTTCTCAGATTAAGTGGATAGCTTCAGCACTCCACAGGAGAGCATACAGCCCTGTCAGAGGAAAAGGCACACAAAGTTTACATTTAGAATGAACATAAATGGATGCATGCTGGAGGTCTGTATGCTGAAAATATGAGGAAGAAGTAAATTGTCATGGGCATTGCTGCTTCTTGCCCCAAAAGGAAACTACAGTTTAGCCTGTGTTTCAGAATGTGTTGGAAACTTGGAGGCAATGGAAAAAACCCACAGGTTTCAGGTAAAAATATGATATCTGTGCTAGTTAAGTATTTATCAGAAGCAAATTTCACCTATTTCATTAAGAATGTGTATAATTAGCAAATGCAAAGACCTGGTAGATAAGCTTCTCAACACTTAAGTATTTCTTTGCTTTATAAAATGAGAGTGCATATCACAGCTCTAGCACTATACTTAATTCTCAGTAGGGCTGCTGATTCTTTTTTGCACAGCACAATTTAAAAACAGGGAAATTGATAAAGGGAGAAAACCCGTGGAGTTAATTTCTTTAAATGGAAAAGAATGAAAAAAAATATTTCAGGGTCTCAGGAGAAGTGTGTAAATTTTGCTTGAGTTAAACTTTTGAATGCTGGGACACCCTAGGACATTCTAGAAAAGAAATACTATTGGATTTTATTAAACTGAGGAATAATTCAGAAAATAAGTGTTTTCACTTGAGGTGGATCACTGACATAACTGTAATCAGAGTTTAAAAATGTTCTTGTTTGTACTAAACTTTCTTTAGCAGAAAAAAAAGAAGGGGGCCTTGGGTTGTTTGTTTTTCTCCATCACAGACTTTGAGGTAGGAAGGAAATAATAGATGAAGAGGAGAGTGGAGAAATAGTGCATTTTGGCAGAAGAGACCAGACTGCTGCTTAGTTTGGAGGTTTCTCATCTCTAAAAAGAACTTGTTTATTCTAATTAGAGTATTCCTTTTTTAATGAGAATCTTGTTCTTCAGAAAATGGAAAATTAAACAGTTGAATTGAGAATCCAAAGTTAGTATGGGAATATACAGTAATAAGATGTATATCTCAGAAGGATACCTGTAGTGTTTAAAAAAAATTATCCTGTTTTGTCTCCTACATATCATTATGTTTTTAGCTGGGCAGGATTGGGGTTTTTTTAATTAGTATCTTATCTTTGCAAGCAGCCAGGTTCCCTGTGTTCAGATGTACTCATTAAGACCCAACTGTATAAGAAACCTTTTGTCAGTGTAGCAATAGAAAGGCATATTTTGTTATTTCTGTGTCATTTCACACTCAAAACCAGACAAGGAACATATTGAGGTGTTTTCTTCACTTGAATAACTCGTATAAACTGCTGTTGTGGGATGTGACTGTTGTATATTTTTTGTTAAATATTCCCCATCGTTTTTTGCTTCCCAATTCTGTCATTTTCTGTGTCCCTGAAAAGCACTTCATGCATTAAAGGGATTTGCAAGAACAACCAGGTTAACTGCAATCCTGTGACCTACAGGTGACTCATTACAGAATGAGACAGGCTGAGATTAGTAAAATCTCATCTTCCTTTGCTAGGCTGCCCTGTGTTTAATAGCTAATTATGAGGCTTTCTAAGAGGCAAGATTTTATTTTCCCTTGCAAACTGGAGCAGGGGGCAAATTGTTCTTAGCAAGAGATAGAATGATGATGGAAATGAGTTGTGGGAGGTGCTCTAAAAACCTTGCTTTTTGGTAGTTAAATGTTTAAAGAGCTTTCTTGGCCGAGCCACATTCCAATTCCAAACTGCCAGTTCCTAGAGCTGGTGTGTTGGCAACAAAAGGACAAAACCCAGCCTCTTCTCAAAACCAGGAAGAGTGGTTCACTTGGAAAGCCCTGGGAGATGGAGAGTGGGTGTGGGAGGAAGACTTGGCAAAGTGAGGGGCAGTGGTGGGAGGGGAGGAGAAGGATGTGTGTGGAAACTCTGATGCCAGCTGCAGCTTGCAGCTGTGCACACTAATCCCCCTGTACTGTTTGAAAGGATGAGCTCTTCTGTCTCCACAGGTGGATTCCTCATTTCTGTGGTGGTTGACCTTTTGTGGTACCAGGTCTGAGCTGTCTTTCAAGTTCTGCCTCCACTCTTTGTACCATGACAAAAAAAAAAAACATGATATGAACAACTATTTGTAATGCTAATCCTAATTTCTTCTTTAGAATGTGAATTTAATAACAATTACTAAAATTTCACATGGACATTTGTGTGCCTTAAAAGGAAAAAAACAGCTGGGTGGGTTTTGGTTTTTTTTTTTTTCCCTTGTTCTCCCCCATCCAGGTGAATTTCACATCAGACCAGATCAGAGCAATCGTGGCCAAAAAGCCCTGTGTCAGGAATCTGTCTGTGGTAGTTCCTACCAGCCATGGCAAATCAACCTTGACAGACCCCTTGGTGTGTAGAGTGGGCATCCTTGCCTCAACCAGAGGCGGAGGACCGTGACTCACAGAAAGATGCATCACAAGCCTGTGTAAGAAGTTGTTTGTGTGTTTCTTTCTTTTCAGCCTGAAGGCAGAAAAATGGTTTGCTCAAAGCCTTGCATCTCGTCAGATCTTTTTTTAAGCTGACATATGAATCAAGCTGTGAATTGCAGAAGAGAAGTTCACAGTCTTCTGAGTGCAATCTGGGCAATATTGGAGTAGAGCTTTTAAATGCTATCTAGCAACCACTGTGGAGGAAGATCCTTTCAGAAAGAGACTTAGTAGTAACCTTTGTTTTTTATTGGATTGCTTACAGACTAATTGGGCAGCCCCTTTTCAGTGGTCTGTGGAGATAAGACAAGGGGCAATGGCTGCAAATTGGAGCACAGGGAGTTCCGCTCCAACATGTGGAAGATCTTTTACCCAGTGAGGGTGAGGGAGCCCTGAGACAGGCTGCCCAGGGAGGTGGTGGAGTCTCCTTCTCTGGAGATATTCCAGACTTGTCTGGACACCAACCTGTGCAATATGAGCTGGGGAGCTGCTTTGGCAGGGGGGTTGGACCCAATGATCTCTCAAGGTCCCTTCCAACCCCTACAATTCTGTGATTCTCCAAGCCACTGTCATGGGCTGTCTTGCTATTATTACCTGTGTCTTTGACAGCTGCAAATTTAACAAGTTGTAAAGTGATTTGCAGCATGACTTTACAAGTGTCTGACAGTGATATTGCTTTATTACTACTATCTTGATGTGCTGATATTTAATAAGGGTAAAAATTAATTACACACAAAGGAAATACTAGATCCTAAGGACTTTGGAAATTGCAATACCAGTCTTCTTGTGGTTTTGCCTTTAAGTATATAACGAAATACTGGCACTTCAACAGAGCAGCTATAGGAGGCTGACCAATGCAAAGTTTAAAATTAGCAAATTATGAAAGATTATTAAATTATTAAAAATGTTTTTCTTCTCTTACAGGGCAATTTCTATGTATTATGAACTCTCAGAGAACAACTTGGCCTGCATCAAAAAGTGTATGAGGGCTTCAAGTTTTAACTGATTCACCCGGTGTCCTGGTTTTAGCTGAGATGGAGTTAATTTCCTTCCTAATAAAAGCTAGCCCCTGGTATGAGCCTATGTTTTGGATTTGTGTTGGAAACAGTGTTGATAATATAGAGATGGTTTTGTTATACAGAGGTGGGTTTTGTTATGGTTGAGCAGCAACACTTTATCACTAACAAAATGTGTAACTCTAAAACAGCTACTCAGTGTAATTCAAATACCAAACATCAGGTATTTGCCTAGGGCAAACTGCTAAAGGGAAGCTGTAGCCTAAAGTTTAAGGTAAAGGATCAGAAGCCAGATTAGCTTTCTATGCCCAACTTTGCTGCTTATGTCACTTACACAACAAAAAGCATGTCCTTTCTGCTACTGCTCACTGATAAGACATTTAATTTACTCTTTTCTGATCCAAAGATGCAGGTATCTGTTATTCTACCAGTAATTATATTGTAATGTGCTGGATACCTCTGAAAGGATGGTTTGAAAGCAGAAAGACAAATATTAAAAAAGGCATATGGTAAAAAGAAGTAGAAAGATAAAATCATATTTCCTGTATTGCAGCTGAGAATTGTAAAGTAAAAAAACCCAAGTCAACTGTAAGTCTTCTCTGGTGGTCCAACTGTTAGAGTAAGGAATTGTTAGAATCAGGCTGTTCCAGATATTTTTTCCACTAATTACAAGACAGATCCTCTAACCAGAGTTTACAGACCTGCTTCCCTTTGTTTAGATGTGATCACCCTGTACTAACTTGCTTTATGGTTAAAATTCAGTGCAGCTTACTGGAATTACTGGAACAGAATACCCTCAGTTAGGACTGTATTCTGATTCAGACCAGTTTTATATGTGTGGCAGGAATCATAGGATCATTTGGGTTGGAAGGGATTTCAATGCTCATCTAGTTCCAAACCCCATACCATGGGCAGGGACACCCTCCACTAGACCACCTATATTTTTATTTCCAGAATGGCCTACCTATATTTCAATTTCCAGAGAAATTTCACTAAGAATTCATTTATATTCCTTACAAAATCATAATCCACGGTATCCTACTTGGCACTTGCAAAATCGATTTCTAAAGTTTTTATTTTATCCTTGGTTATAAATATTTCCACTGTCTGGGACAAAGTAAGGCACTTGCTCCAAAGCAGTATTCATTAGAACCATTTTAGGGGAAATAATTCCTTGTTCTATATTCCAGAAAATAGTTGGCATCTTTACTGATCCCACCTGTCACTGAAAGTAAATGATACGTTTCAAATCAGTGTTTTGTGAAATGTATTCACTTTTTTTCCCTCTTTTTAAAGGTTGATCCCGTTATTGGCACCGTTGGGTTTGGCTCTGGTCTGAATGGCTGGGCATTTACTCTGAACCAGTTTGCTGAGGTGTAAGTAAACAACTTTGCAGCCAAAGGTGAAGAAGTGGACAGCTCCCCACAGCTGAGAGTTCAAAGAAAGTGGAAGATATGACGTGATAAGTAAGTGATAAGAGATAAGTAACACATTAGGTGTGGAATGAACGCTGATACCTGCTTAGGTACCACAGTGACAGTCTAAGGATGTCAGTGGTGTGTCACAGAGCATGTTGAGTTTGTGCTGCTGTAAATCTAAGCTTTCAGGGGCAGCTTAGACAGTTAGAGACACGAGTTTGTACCTCTTAAAACAAAAATGTGTTTGGATCTGAGAAAGGCAGTTGCTTGCAATGCAGATAACCTGTATGTGCCTTATGTGGTGTGTTCTGATAAGCTGCTCAGAGAAAGAAGATTCGTTCTCAGAACTTCAGAACATAAATGATTTTACTGAACTGCATAGGTAAAATCAATGCACAACACAAGAATATGGACCAAGTACAGTCTTTTGGTACCAGTGAGTATTTCTGTCATTTTAATGAACCTTAAATTATATCCCAGACAATGGAGTTAATTTCCTATTAGATGTGTACACAACGTGCTGAATGCTTTATTCATCTGTGAAATGTATTTCCTTGTCTCCTGATGCCTTACAACAATTGGCCTACCTTGACTCATTTAGCTCATAGAGTTCTCCAAGAACTTGTATGGTGTTTAAATTACCTCAGCACAGCTTCAAAAGACAGAGATAACAGGGTGGGGTAAGAGAATTCTTGGCAACAGGTTTGCTTACAGTGCCTAGTTCCCTGTGAAAGCCTAAAAAACCATGTTGCTGTCAGTGTGTTTAAATGTAGTAAAAAAAAATCTCATAAACCTCAACAAACAAGGAGCCATACCATGCCTCTCCAAACATGTGATGGTAATTGTGACACTCAAATAAGGATTAGACACTCTTCTGCTCTTTTAACCTCTGCTTCAATGTGAAACTTCACAAAGTTTCCTTAACTAAGTCAAAATTTTTAGGAAAAGTGGATAGTCCTCAAGGTCAAACTGAATAAGTAAATATAAAAATATATAGGTTTTAATATAAATATACATATATATATATGTAATTTTTTAAATATATGTTTTTATTTTGTTCCAACAACTGGAAAATTCAGCAAATCAGCCACTGGCCCATTTGAAAAGAGGTTGCCAGGAACATTTTTCCAGCTATGTCTGGATCCTGTTTTTTACATAAACATTATTTTGTCTTGATTTGACTGCAGGGGTGTCAGAGGAGACTTTTTAGTTTAGCAGGTTAGCTCTAAGGGAAGTAATTTATCTTATAAAGTAGCTCCACACTTCCCACAGAGACTGCATTTTTTTCTGGATTTGTGTAGATTTATCACTTCCCTCACAAATCCAGGAGCGTTGAAATCAAATCATCTTTAAAGTAGTTTTGAAGTCCAGTATTAGCAGAAGAGAAGCCTGTCTGTAGAGACCACACGTTTTTAATCCTCTAATAAGCTGTTAAATCTTGCTCACAAAACCACCACAGGACTTTGGGTTGGTTGAGGTCCTGGTTCTGCTTGTACACTCTGTGTTATCACCAAGGACACAAACTTCTAGCACGGAGTTTTCTCTTCTTGTTTCTCATGTTTTTCAGCAGTTTTCACCCCCCTATACAGAACTTTTCCTGTGAGGAGGTCGTATCAGTGCAGATTCAGTGATACCATGGAACCTGCTACTGGGAGAAGGAAGCTTGGGCAGGCAGGAAATAAGTACTGCCAGAGATCTCAGCGTTGAAAGAAACAAGTGGTGATGATGATCTGTTACCTAATAAAGAATCTTTGATACCTATTGTAACTGTAGTTCTGTCCTCATACGTTTGTCCTTTAATAACTGTGAAAGGGAGGAGCTGTCAATCAGGGTCAGTGAATTTTTGAAGTCTCACTGAAAATGTGTCTGATGCAGATAGATACCTTATTGCAGGTTTCAAAACCTGTGAGCATAAAGACCCTCTGGTGATGGGTGTTTACAACATGGTCCCCAAAGGGGCCCCATAAGGGCTGTTTCTGAAGTGTTTAGTGATGCTTTTTTTGATCAGTGCTTTTCCTTATGCTTATTTTGATGTTCAGGTGCCTCTGTAGGACGGGAACTGTGTTTAATGTGAGAGTACCCAGATTTGTTGATGAGGAGATTCATTCAGGGGCGCTCCCAGAAACAATATAGAGATAAGAATTTGTGGAATTATTGAATACTTGTGTTTGAGCAGTTTTGGGGTCTGATACTTTCCTGATTTGGTCAGTGCATGTTCTTGTTAATACTAATAAATTACTAAAATGCTTACTCCCTATTATTTCCTCTTCTAGTGTATTATTGAAGGGTCTGATGGGCCCATCATTGCTGGATCAGGGGAGCTGTACCTAGAAATTTGCCTTAAAGATCTGGAAGATTACCCCTGCCTTCCAGTTAAGGTATTCAAGATTCTTTTGTGGACTGCAGTGTATGGAAAATGACTTAAATATTAACCTCTGAAAGTGTGATCTTAATCTGCTGTTGTTGGTTTCTGTAGACCAACTGTCAGTAACTGGTAAGGACAAGGTAGTGGGCTGGTTGGAATTTGTCCCCACTGAAGCACGTACGTCACACAGCCTATGCAATGAACACAGTGCTGTCTGTGTGTATTTAAATGTTTGCTCTGGGTGTTTGTTCTCAATTACTAAAGAACTTAAGTCCTTTCTAGAAGGACTTTGCTGTGTGTATAGTGTACACTTCCTGGTCTGAATATAACTGCTCAGCATTGGCATGTGTGACATCAATCAGGCCAGGATCCTGCTAAGTGAGGGTTTGTATGTTAGAAACTCCTGAGTTGTATCACACCTTTGTTCTTCCTCTTTTAATTCTGTGGGGTGTCTTGTGTGAGGGGAACATGAGAGGTGTTTGTTTTGTTATCCATGATGCCACTCTGCACGCTGATGCTGTTCACCACGCTGTCAGGCAAATAGTTCCAACTGTGAGGAAGGTCCTGTATGCCTCTGCTCTTATGGCACAACCCAGGTTAATGGAGCCCATCTGTCTGGCAGAAATACAGGTATGCAACAGGGTGTGATACCTGAGATCACAGAATCATTTAGGCTGAAAAAGACCCTAGAGATCAAGCCCAGGATTACGTCTGTCCAAACAGATCCAATTGTGTTTCCACATTCTCCTCCAGGTAGCCATGAGAGCTCTGTTCTGTGTCCTTTAGATCTGTGATGCAAAGACTTTGAGGACAGAGGTTTTTTATTACAAATTTAGGAAAAGTTTAAATTGTAACAGCAATATTCAGGTGGGGAGGTGAATTATGCTGTTCTTCATGAATTGCCAGTACTTTGGGGGAGTTATGATTTGGGTTTTTTTTCCCCTTTCTGTCACTGTAAATGTTCAGGAGACCAAACAACAGGTATCCTAATTGACAAGGAAGAGCAGCAAGGATTATTTTTTTAATAAGACTCTTTTTTGATCTGGTTAAACATTCACTTCTGTCCTTTGAATAACTGGGTTTTCTTGGCAAATTGAATTCTTCCATGAAATACCCTGGAGAATATATAAATACATTTATTTATCACGAAGTAAGTGCAGCTTATTCACACACCAGTTTGTCTTCACCCTCTTAAAAGCAACTGGAAGATTTAAAACCTGCTATAAAAGTGAAATCCAGGCTCCAGCACTGGGTGGTGGGTAGGAAGTGTCCCAGTGCAGGTGCTTTAAAGGTGTCTTTGCCACAGGGGCTGAAGTCAGTAAGGGCAAGTAAGGACCAAACAGCAAAACCAAAGATTTCATCACCTTGATGACTCATGAGACCAACCCTGACAAAGCAGAGGAGTTTTGCAGCCTTGGTGGCATGTTTCTAAGCCAATGCTGGGTTTGTAAGTACAGTTTTTATCAGAGTGTTTGTCAGTCACGTTGCAACTTCTAAGATAAGGAGTGGTGAGATCCTCTCTGTATAAAATTTCCATCCTGTTCTAAACATATCTATTAAGAAGGACCAGAGGAAGGGAATTAATTCACCAAGTGTATGCACTTTTGTGATGTAAACTACAATCCAGTCCAGCTAGTGTGTACAGTAATTGGAAACTTCAGTCATGTGAAGCAGAGAAGGCAGGAAGAGCTTCTGAAAGGTGTCTTGGAAGAGAGAGCAAAGCCACCCGTTACATGAGGGAAATTTCTCTGAGTGAGGAGCTATCATGAGGAAAACATCAAGAGAACTGCCTGGAGGGACTGCCTAATGCTGCCTGGCTGTGCTTTAATAACTGGTGATCTCCTTTTAGGTAGCTTTTGATAGAATTACATCTTTTTTTATAGTTCCTGGCATGATTGGTTGATGGGATCGGTCGTGTGCTGAGCAGGAAAAGAAGGTTTGGAAAAAACCCCAAGCAGCAGGAGCTCCAGTGTTTGTGGCCAAGGGGCACCTACCTGTAAAGGAATCATCTGGTAAGACAACACTTCCTTTATTACCCACGTGCAATTAAAGACAGACCTCTGCAGGATGAAAGGGACTTAAGAATTCCCATTAATTAGCTCCAAACTTCTTCCTGTTGTCTCCACATCTTCAGTCCGCTGATTGAGAACAAATAGTTCACTCCTTTCTCTCCCAGTGGCTGCTCCACTGGGCAGAGCAGGCCAGACGGATGTGCGCGGCCTCTGCGCGTTTTGGTGTACACCAGGTTTGGTTTCCATCACCTTAAATCAAGGTCTTCCTTGGAAGCAAGCCTTGAGGAAAGAACTGGGCTTCAACAGCAGCAGGATAGAAAATTTGGGACCGATTTTACTCATCAAAGGATGGAGTGCCAGCTTGAGTAGTAACGCCGGCTTAAATGGCAATACAGCCTCTTGCCAATCTTAAGACAACCTTTAATATAATTAACCACTGGCTGGAGAGCTCTCAGGAAGAGAAGGACATGGGGGTGTTGGGTGACTGCAGGCTGAACATGAGCCAGCAGTGTGCCCAGGTGGCCAAGAAGGCCAATGGCATCTTGGCTTGAATCAAAAACAGTGTGGCCAGTAGGTCCAGGAGAGGATTGTGCCCCTGGACTGGGCACTGGTGAGGCTGCACCTCGAGTGCTGGGTCCAGTTCTGGGCTCCTCACCATCAGAAGGACATTGAGGTCCTGGAGTGAGTGCAGAGAAGGGCAACCAGGGTAGATGAGGTAATTAGGGATATGGTTTAGCTTAGGATGGGAATGGTTGGACTTATCTTCAAGGGTCTTTTCCAACCTTGTCATTCTGTGATTATATGATTCTTACTCTGCCCCTGAAACTGTGACTTGTCAGCGTGGTACAGAGTCCTCCCTTTGGTATTGTGGCTTGTTTG
Organism: Gallinula chloropus; assembly: GCF_964237585.1. Lineage (NCBI taxonomy): Eukaryota > Metazoa > Chordata > Aves > Gruiformes > Rallidae > Gallinula > Gallinula chloropus. Next base: position 86,543,813 of record NC_140089.1, read on the forward strand.
AGTGTCCCATTTCCCTGCACCCACCCCCCACCCCCCCCTTGCCCCCCCCATTTAAGAATGCACTTGAGGAGTATCCTGTGGCTTTGTCACAGACAGTTAATAAGTTCCATGGGGCGTGTCTGGAACTCCTCATACAGTAAAACTGAAGGAAATGCCATGTTTTGTTTTGGAGAGGGCTTCTTTGGCAAAGTGCATTAGTGCCACACCTACTAAAATAATCAGTGATCCTCAAGAGTTGCTTAACTTTTGAGGACTAAACTAGCAATTTGACTTCTTAAAAGAACAACTTACATGTGTTTGTGTGGCTGGGCTTTGAGTGTTTGGTGGGAGGGTTTTTTTTTTCCTTCTCCAAGTTTCTATATAGCTTAAAACAACTCAATAAAAAGACACATTTCCCAAGAATGGAGAAACAAAAAGAAGCATAAGCTCAGACTCTGTAGGATGTGTATTACACTGGGCTCTCAGCACATCAATACCCATATTCTGCAAAACTCCCTCTCTGGTTCCTTGCCAAAGCTGCCATTGAATCTTGCTAAAGCAGTGATCTAAAAATGTGAGGAATCACTAATATTCCTATAAAATAGTGGTTAGAAGTGCTTCTGCAGTAACAAAGTCTCGGTTCTAGGGCAGCAGCTCTTCAGAGGAGAGAAGCTGAGGAAATGGCAAAGGAAAGACCTATGTATTTTCAGTTACTTTTCAAGTTCCTTCCCTAACAGGTACTAGGACTTGATTTCTCCTTTTGACCGCTTTTGAACAGTGACTTCTGTACCACGTACTGTAACCCCATGATCTCACACTGAGTGGTAGCAATTGGCTCAGGTCCTGAGACAGGCAAAACCTAATTTTCCCCATGTACTTTTATATCTAATTTTGTTTGCCTTTTTATTGCCTGTTCACTTGGTCACACAAGATCTTTCTGCAGGTATTTGGCATGTTTATCTGCCTCATTTTTATCTGCTTGAAAGAATTGCCTGCGAAGTAGCTGTAATTTCCAGGCAGTGCTGTACCATCCTTATGGCTTCGTCTATGCAGAAATTAATGATAAACCAGGGTTTATGCTTTTTTTCCTTTTTAAATTTTTGTTTTCCTTTCCACTAGGTTTTACCACCAACTTGAGATCCAACACTGGTGGCCAGGCTTTTCCACAGTGGATCTTTGTTCACTGGCAGATTTTGCTTGGAGATCCTCATGATGCGAATTCTCATCCTTCACAGAATCAGCAGGTTGGAAAAGACCTTTAAGATCATCAAGGCCTGTCCTCTACTAAAGCATATCCCTGAGCATCCCATCTATCCATCTGTTAAACACGCTCAGGGGTGGTGACTCAGCCCCCTCCCTAGGCAGCCTGTGCCAGACCCTGACAACTGTTTCAGAGAAGAACTTTTCCCTCCCAGCTGAGCTGACCCTGCCCTGGGGCAGCTTGAGCCCATTGCCCCTTGTCCCATCTCCTGTCCCCTGGCTGAAGAGACCATCGCCCACCTCTCTGCACCCTCCTGGCAGGGCAGTGGAGGTGGGGAGAAGGTCTCCCCTCAGCCTCCTCTTCTCCAGGCTCAACACCCCCAGCTCCCTCAGACTGTCCTCAGAAGGTTTGCTCTCCAGCCCCTTCACCAAGGGCAAGCTGTGGCTGAAACATACAAACACAAAAGGTTGAGGGAGGATATTCCTCCTCTGGATAATTTCCTGGATAAGTTATAGTCACATCTTTTTCGTGTTGTGTGATACAGTGCCTAGTTTTCCTTTGATAGAGTTTCCTCATGGAACCAGGAAGGAAATGGAACATACAGAGTCTTAATGTGCTGTGATGATGGCATGATCACCTACTAAGAAAAGAAATAAACATTAAGTGCTAGTTTGACTGAAGGGGTAGTTGTTGCCTGTATCTTTTCTGTGGTCACTAATGATGTGTCAAAATACACATTTAAAAAAATTTAATTGTCTAGGACTCATGGTGTCCCTTAGTTTGCCTAATCCACAGTTGTCTCCTAACCTAGAAAGCAAATCTCTTTAATTGTTGCTCCTGCAAGCATTCGTGTTGAGCTGTCAGGTTCTGTCCTCTCAGGCAGAAGACATGTTCTTTCATTTCTGAACTTGAATCCTCTGCGATCTTGATGTCAGGAAAAGCTGTGCAGTTGCAGGTAAGCATTCTGGCATCCAGCACCAAGATTTAAAGGCAGATCCAGAACCCCCCCTGACCTTGGAATTGCCTGAATTGTTGCTGCTGGACATGTGCAGAACCCCCTGGGGTGTATGTCCTGCCTACGGGGCTGGTGATGGTTTCAGCCAGCCTTATCTGGCCTGGAACCATGAAACCCAGAAGGTGGCTCAGGCTAATAGACTCCAGGCACGTGGGTGTAGCCTGGCTGTAGCTGGTGTTTGAGCAGGGAGTTTGCGTCTGGAAAGCCCAGAAAAAGATGCAGCAAACTGATGGGTGTGTGGGGGGGCAAAGTCTGGCTCTTAGGTGCTTCCTTTGCCTACCTGGTATCTGTGGAAGCAGTGGGACTTTTGTGTTGTCTTGAAAGCTTTACTTTCCTCCTGCAGTTGGTTTGAAGGTATCGAGGTCCCTTCCAACCCCTACAATTCTATCATTCTATCTGTGATGTAGTCGACTCAAAGCAGTAACCAGGTACTTCTGTAGTGGAAACAGAGGTAAGAAGTGATCTAACCTTTTTCTTCAAGACTTTTCTCAGGTTATAAGTTCTGGGATAGGCATCCTGGTGCAATTTAGAATTTGTTAGAAGGAAAATGAACCCAAAACTCACCTAGCTGCAATGGGCTGGCTTGCTTAGAGCTGAGCTCCGGTGGTACAGGCATCAATTGAGCTGTAACACCCAATCCCCTCTCCGCCTGCCACTGCTTAAGTAACTGTAGTGGGAGACATGACTGCACTGCAGCACTCCAGCCCCTTGGCACACATCCTCCACACACTCCACCAAATGAAAGGATTTAAGCATTACCCAAGCCTAGAGTCATGCAAAGGGTGTTTATGTGGCTGAGAGGGCCCTCCTGCTGAGCCATGAGGTTCAGAAAGGACCCCCTCGCTTTCCGAGCTTATTAAGAGGTACAACTAGGTCCACCCTCATCCCAGATTTCATCGGGAGTTCACATCCAAGGGGATTCACAGCTCCATGTTTGGCTATCAGAGCCCCCAGAGGACTTTCATGGAGAAAGGTCTGCAAAGGTGGAACTAACAGAAAGTGTAGACATGAAGAGTTTGGGAGCGCTGTTGATAGACACGCTTACTGTGATGTCACAGATTAGCACTACAATGCCAGCAAAATGCTATCCTGGGTATTCTTCAGCAAAAGGTGAAGTCACAGCACTTACCAAGCAGGTGTCCTCTCTTGTGTGGAGGAGGAAGAGCACAGCCCATCATCTGCCTCTTCACTGGGTCATCAATGTCTTTTCCTCACCCCTGGGGGAGCTTCCTTAATGCCCTTTATACCCACTCCAGCTGTCCCCTTCCTGGGGTGGAGAGTCACATACTATAGTTACCTATGTTTAGCATGGGCTTCTTTTAGCTCGTTAGCATATTTACAGCTATCAATTCTAATGTTTATTTTGATAAACATTAAAGAAATGAGAGATAATGAAGCAAAAGATCTTTCTCCAGGCACTGTAGCCTCCAAGCCTGTCTATAGAAAATCCTCCGGAGTCTCTAGCCAAAACAGGGACCTCCTGCCCCGCATAAGACGCCCTGGGCTGCTTCTCATGCCGGCCTTTCAGATCCCCATCAGCACTGTTCAGGTGTCAGTGCTTTTGATCTCCCAGGTGCCCTTCCCAGACCCAGGAATTACCTCGGTCAGCACAGGGGAGAAACGACTGTTCAGCTGAACACGTAGCGCGTCCGGCTCCCTGCTGAACCAGTACGGCTCAAGTGCCATAAGTCTGCATTTGGCATTGCTGTCGCGGGTCTACAAGATATAAAGGTAAAGACAGTTGCAACACTCCTGCCCAAAACAGCTGGAGAACACAACCACCTCAGCCCTGGTAACAGGGCACAGTAATGTAACAGTATTCCAGCCACAGTTTCTGAGCCTGTAAGTGTTTTAAGAGCACACATCCTCAAAATAGCACTCACCCTTACTTCTCTGACGTACACAAGATGTTTACATCCTGTCATCCAGTTCAACAATTGCCTGAGTCACACTTCAGCTTGGTATTAACAGCACAAACAGCACCTTCAGCAACAGTTACCAGTTTCAAACACTTTATTCAGAATTATCCTGGAACCCCTCTCTACACTCTACGTGTAGCTCAAGCCACTGTGATGCAGAAAGCGCGGCTCTGCTGCAGGCCATTGGAAAAACCCTCCATGAGCAGCATGGCTTTACTGGAAACAAATCATGCTAAGAACTCATCCCTAACACGTACAAAAAACTCAACAGATAAGCAAAGAACAGTATTAAGACCAGTGTGTGAATTGAAGAGACTGCTGTGAACAGATCACATGAAAAGGCGATGAGGAATAGTAAGGGCAGACAAGAGTTACAATACATCCTTCTTCAATATTTCTTATCCATATACTTTATTCATTCTATGAAATACTGTAACAGTAATGGCTAAAAAAAAAGCAACACAAAATTAGGAAAAAGTGAAAGCTGGTAATTAGGGAAGGAATAATCTCAATAGTTACTCAACAGAAATGCACTCAGAAAAGTTCCTATGTTGACATATACAGACAATTCCATTGTTCCAGCTGTACAGAAATGACTAAACGTTCCTGGTCTGTAACCTCTTCCCCATACAGCACTGCTGAGGTTGAGTCATGGAACCATCACAGTTGGTACAGACTGCTGGAGAGCAGCCTGTCCAAAACCCTGCCAGAGCAAGATCCCCACAAGCAGGCTGCATGGGCAGGTTTGGATGTCTCCAGAGATGGAGACTCCCCAGCCTCTCCTGGCAGCCTGGCCCCAGGCTCTGACACTCTCACAAAAAAGAAGTTAGTCCGCAGGGTTAGATGGAGCCTCCTTTAGTCCAGTTTGTGCCCATCCCCCCTTGTTCTGTCCCTGGGCACACCTGGACAAAGGCATTCTCCAGACCCCACCCATCAAGTATCAGCATAGATAAGATCCCCTTAAGTCTTCCCTTCTCTGAGCTATCCCCAGAGGTGTACAGGGAGACATTACATAAAAAGCAGCAGATTCATTATAGGAGTAAAACAGGAGGAAGTTATATACCTATCAAATTAAAAAAGTTATTATTAGGAAGCCATGTAATAATGTGGGACAAAGCATCACTGAGCCCTACAATTGTAATTCATGTTAGGTGGGCACGCTGCAGCTACAGCTTTTATCTTTCAAAAAGCCAAACCTCCCCCAGCAAGTCAGAGTGTGGCATTCCCCAGCTGTGCAGCAGTTACAGAAGAGAGAAGCCAGGAGCAGGAGATCCTAGAATACCATGCACTGGAAATCATAACTACTGCTTTTCCTTCTTAAGCTGTCACAGAAAACCTACCCTTCATTTGAAGATGTTGAAGGGTGACAGTTTCAGGGGGCCACCAAGGACTTTGTGGTGTAAATCAGAGGTTAAAGGCCAAGCCAGAAATTCAGCTATAGCTCAACTGTGCCTAGTTTACAGCTCTTGTTGGTAGGGAGGTGTCCTGATCCTAACATGACAGCACAGATTGTGCAATGCAAGGTTTGCATAGATAGTTTGTCCCCTCCGTAGCCCAAAGAACAGCAAGAGGAAGAAGTCACAGCTTAGGATTTCATTGCCTTTGTGAAAAGCATGAAATCTGATAAAAGACAAACGGTCTCATTTGCAGAGGCTACGAGTCATGGCTATTTCACAGAGCTTCAGTGTCTTTAATGGAGTTATTACAGGCCCCAGTGAAGAATACTAAAAATTCACCAATGAACATAAATCTGCACTTCTTCGGGGGGGGGGGGGGGGTAAGTGCCTTTTTTTTTAAAATTAATTACAAAAGTTCTTGTTTGTTTTTACATTATTGCTGAGTCTTACAACAAAATTACAAAGGGCTGAAGGAATCCCCCCAGCAAGAGAAATTCATTTTCCCCAGGACAAAACCAAAGCACATAACACATATTTTGAAGGGGCCTTTTCTACACCATCTGCTTAAACAAGGAAGAAAAAAAAAAAAAACATTAGTTAAAAAAATCTCTTCTGTTCCTGGTGTAGATGTTTCTCCATTTTCCAGGAGGCAAATCCTTTCCAATAAATACCAGAGTAACTTCAGGGATGGTGAAGTCTCAGAGATAAAAAAAAACCATCAGCTCTCTGCAATTTCTGTTGGAGTCCCCGGCTGCCCCTTGTCTCAGTCCAGTGAGATGATGTCAGGAGCGCTGCCGCCGCTGCTGGTTATCACTCCGGTCTCGTTCTTGCTGGAGGAACTAACGTGTGTGCTGCTCTCCTGGTGACTGGTTGATGTGATGATGCTGCCAGGCGTGCTGCTTGTTAAGGTTGAGGTGAGACTATCCAAAAACATAGGAGGACAGTACTGTTTGAAACAAACAACGAAGAATGAAGAGACTAACTGCACGAGGGAAATGTATGCTCTGAAGATACATCTTCCCTACAACAGGCACAAAACACGTTACTGGCAGAGCCTCCTTGACGCATGCATAGGCAAGAGCCGAGGTTCTGCCAAACAGCAGGTAAGCAAGCAGAGGTGGCAGTTGTAACCTCCCTCCCCTTATCCCCCCTGCTATTTCTCTTACTAACTGGTTGGCTGAAGCATTCGCTAGTGCATTAAATAAACCCACTGTCATGACCACACAATCACAAAACCACCCCAACACCCTTTAGTGTTTGGAGACCGTTCACCACCTGTAGCTATTGGGCATAACTGCAAATTTCAGGCTCCTTTCAATACAAAAGGTAGAAGAATGCTTTTTGCTACTTTGATGAAGATTAGAATAAATTTCATCCCCTCAAATGGCAGCAGCTCCACTAATCAACATTTTCAGACTATTAACTGCAAAGATACATGCAGGTCTATAACGTTTTAGCAGTAAGAAACAAGTCCTTGAGCTGATCTAAAATTCCTGAAGTGGAAGACAAGCAGAGCTCAACATCTAAAGCATTCAGAAACAGCACAGGGTCACCAGGTGTCAAAGGAGAACATAATGTAAGACACCCACATGCACATCGTTCAACACACCTTACTTTTCCTTTACCCTCTGGATCTCGTATGGAGCTGAGCCTGAACTATCTGAGCTGTCCGAAGCGGACACTCTGCAGCAGCATCCCTGCTTCCAGCCTCCCACATAAACACACATTGTAATTCCCACTTCTGGCAGTTCAGATCTCAAGGTCAGGGACAGGGTATTGCAAGATGCAGTAAGTGAAAGGACAAGGAGGAAGTTCATCCTTTGTTTTTAAGGCACCAGAAAGTCAACTCTACAGCAGAGTCCTGTTGCTGTTGTCTGCTAGTGACAAGAGATGCAACAGAGGGTCTGCTTCAGATCCTCTTGTCTTCGCAAGGGACCTACTGTTCCCCCACACTCTGGGCCACAGTCTGTAAAAATCACTCCCTCAAACTGCACCAAGTTTTAATTTCCAGGGAAGGAAAAGCACCACTTAAGTTACTTCTGACCTACAAAGCTTCCATATAATCCAAACCCAATGGGATTTGGGTGTTACACGGGGGGGGACTTCAGTGTTGGGTTGTGTGCCCATCAAATTAATGAAGGTATTTCCTTTGAACTTTATTTCATATCAAAACCAACAGAAACAGCAACTGGTGAAGTGTATGTACAGAGCTGAATCTGGACTACAAGTGCAGGGCATGAACTAAGAGACTGAAGTACATGGTGGGGGTATTCAAGTTAGTGCTGTGCAGGTGTCTGCTTTAGAAAGGCGAGGTATCAATGAGTGGATTTACTATCACAGGCTCAGCTAATCCTCCCCTAAAGCATCTTCATCACCACCTCTTGCTGGGAAAACTGATTTCCCTGGTCTGTGGTTAGGTCTCAGCAAGCAGACTGCGAAGATGGTATGGATGAAGAGAGCACCCTGACAGTTACTGGAGCAGTATGGCACAGAAGACAGACTTGGAAATAAACCCCACAGCAGTTCAGAAACATACCTGTGAATCAACTGGGATTAGCGAAAGAAAATCCAGACCTAGGAAGAAGAGAAGGATAATAAATCAGTGTGTCTTTCTTTTCCTCATACACAACAAATGTAAGGAACTTTTTTTGTGGTTGTAGAACAGATTTTGCAATTGTTACAGAGTTTCTAAATGGAATATACCACTTTGACACTACTCTCAACAACTACTTCAGGCAGCAGCTACACGAGTTACCGAGTACAAGTGGCTCTCTTAAGAATGAGAATGATGTAATGATGTATTATTCTCTGGATATTGCAGGGTGGTTCAATGTGGTTGCTTAAATGGAGGTTGCCATTTGGAGCTGTTGGTTCATAATGCAAGTTTCACTGCATATTGTACCTGACTTGGCCAAACTGGGACATGAAGAGTGTCATCACATTAAAGATGCTGGAATGAAGTAAAGTCACAACATGCACAAGTCCAAAAACAAGCAGCAGGTCTCTTCCTCCACCCACGGGCAGCCAATAAGGAAACATTTCTAATATCATCCCCGTTTTGTGTCTAGACAAATAAAAGGAATGAAGAAGAGGAAACTACAAGTAGTTCAACGTATATCCTCCAAGAGCAATGACAACTAGCGCCCGTCTTATACACCACTAGTGTGCAAGCATTTAAGGCAAGACGTTTAAAGTTATTAAACCAATGAGAAATTACAGCCTTTTTTTGTTTTGTTTCTAAATATTGGCCTTGTGTTTGCTATGTCAACAGAAACAAATGGTAAACTTACTCCCTCCCTCTTACCTCACCTCCAAATCTGTTCGGGCCAGTGGCATCTCGCCTCCATTAGAGGGGAATTTTGGAGGCCGTTTTAAGATCAGCTGCTTTTACAGAATTGGCAGCTTCTTGTCTTGCACGTTTTCTAGAACTTCAGCTGGCAGAAATGGACAACAGTTCTAGATTCCCATTCTCACACCTTACTCTTCCTATCCCAATTTGGGAAGGCAACGGATTTCTTAACGAGGGAGACGTGGAGGGAGGGAGCAGTAAGAGAACCAAAATGGACAGAGAAACAAGAGGAATGATATCCATCCCATTGCCAAACTAGTGCTGAAAGAAGAGGAAAAAACCCAGAGATGTCACAGGAGAGAAATGGAGACAGGCAATGGAGGGGGAGAGAGAAGTACAGGGGGGCCAGTGTGACACCTGTCACCACAAGTCACCATTTCCTGGGCTCTGGGTTCGCTACAGCCGGCAAAGAGAACCCCAGAGTCCCTACATATAGTGTTCTTTTCAAGGAGCCAGGATAGAAAACAATCAGTATCCCCACCTTTTGTCTGACATTTAGCGGCAGTGTTGAAGAATACATCATAGGCATTTAGGGTCTAGGTAAAGAAAGTCGATAGAGGTCAGCTTACATATTGTAGCTCACCTTAACCGTTTTCATACAGTCTAGACAAAGCACCACTAGAATCAGGTAACAGTTGGGATGAGTCAGTGCCATCGCACGTCTACCACTTAAACAGGCAGCCACTCTCCCTCGCGTCTACAACACGTAACGACCGGATGTTTACGCAAAGTGTAACTGAACACAGCGAGAGGAGCTTCTGGCTGCCGTTCCAGAGTGCCAGTCTGGGGGAGTACCCCAGGAGCGATGCTTTTCCCATCACTGGGACTGGAAAGCACTAGGCTTGTCTAGACATCGCACCAGCAAAACAGTCTTGTCTCATTTAAAAACAAACAAAAAACAACCACGAAACCAAAAAGGTTGATCAATTCTCCAATTTTTACCCACCCCACAGATTAATAAAAAAAAAAACCACCTGTCAGAATGGCCGTTAAAAATAGGCACCACCTACCTGGCAAGTCTGACGAGATACTGGATATCGGTGGGTGGTGGAATGGTACGGGGTAGTCAGTCAGGGAAGGAGGAATCGCAGCGGCATCGACCGTCGTCACGCTGGGCACTCTGACGGCGGATGGCTGATACATGAGAACCCTGTTTTACCAGCAGGGGAAACGACAGACAACCTGGCCGTTAGTCACCCAAGAGAAACGAGGCACCACTGTGCACACTCACTCACAAGGTTCCTAGGTTACAACACAACTATAGAGTGGCTACTCACTACACAGTATTCCACTCTAATTTCCTCTTTCATAACAGTCTTTACAATAACATGACCGTATCTTGCCTCTCAACAGCAGCTGTGATATAAGAGCAAGTTGGCATTGAAACAGAGGGCAGTGCTGGAGTCATTCATTCAAAGACAGAAATGGAAGTCTGTATCTCTGGAGCACCCCATGAGGGACATGCAGGAAGCCAGAGCCAGGAGAAGAGCGCCTGCTTCCACTTCACAGAACCATTCCTGGTCCTACCCTGTCACACCACGGGCATGGCTGGATGTTACTCAGCCCCTGCAGCACAGATTGTACGTGTGAGTTAAATACCAAACCCATCTTTACTCACAGCCTGAGCCCAAGCGAAGTTTAGCTCTCTGGGAGCACGTAACCAGTTAAAACCCACCTGCGTTCCCCCCTCCTGCCTGTTTACATCACAGCACCAGTGGAAGACAAGATCACAGGCTCCAGGAAACCCTCTGTACGCCCCAGGGAAAGTGGGGATACCCAGAATCACACACTGCTCCCAGCAGCCGTGAGCGTTACTCACGTCTTCCTCCTCAGACTGCTGCACTGGTACATTTATGTTACTTCTGAAGGCAGAAGGTCAGATTTCAGAACCTCCCTTCCCAAGCACCTCTTAAGACATCAGCCTACATTGCCCCTGCCTACAGGAAGACACCCCACAGTTCTACTACAACTAACACTGTAACTTGCATTAAGGATGAAAATAGGCTGTTTCCAGACCCAAACAGTAAGGAAAATACATGTCACAGATAATAAAACTCAGGGACATAAAGGATAATAAAAAGGGGTTTTTTAGATACGTGAATAGTAAGAGGATGACCAGGGATAATGTGGGTCCCTTGCTGAATGAGGAGGGTGTCCTGGTAACAGGGGATGCTGAGAAGGTGGAGATACTGAATGCTGCCTTTGATTCGGTCTTCACTTCAAAGGCCCCCTGCGACCCACAGATCCTGTATGAAAGTTGGAGTGTTGGAGAAATGAAGAATTTCCCTCTGGTTGAGGTAGGGGAGGTCCAGGAGCAGCTCAAAGGGATTAATGCACACAAATCCATGGGCCCAGAGGGGTTACATCCACGTGTGCTGAGGGAGCTGGTGGAGGTGATTGCTGAGCCGCTCTCTATCATCTTCAACACGTCTCAGAGGACAGGAGAAGTGCCTGAAGACTGGAGGACAGCCAATGTCACTCCAGTCTTTAAAAAGGGCAAGGAAGAAAGAACCTAGTACCTATAGGCCAGTCAGCCTCACCTCTGTCCCCGGAAAGGTAATGGAACAGCTTGTTCTGGATGCCATCTCCAAGCAATTGGAAGAGGAGAAGGTCATGAGGAGCAGTCAGCATGGATTCACCAAGGGGACATCGTGCTCGACCAATCTCACAGCCTTCTACAATCTCATGACAGGCTGGGTAGATGGAGGGAAAGCAGTGGATGTCATCTACCTTGACTTCAGCAAGGCCTTTGATACTGTCTCCCATGATATCCTGATAGCAAAGCTGAGAGAGCACGGGATAGATGAGTGGACAGTGAGGTGGGTTGAGAACTGGCTGTCAGACTGGGCTCAGAGGGTTGTGATTCATGGAGCAGAGTCTGACTGGAGGCCTGTGACTAGTGGTGTTCCCCAGGGCTCGGTGTTGGGTCCAGTTCTGTTTAATATCTCCATTGACGACCTTGATGAGGGAACAGCATCCACCCTCAGCAAGTGCTGATGATACAAAGCTGGGAGGAGTGGCTGACAGGCAGGACACTGCGCTGCCATCCAGAGAGACCTGGACAGGCTGGAGAGCTGGGCAGGGAGAAACCAGGTGAGGTTCAACAAAAGCAAGTGGAGAGTCTGGCATCTGGGAAGGAACAACCATTTGTTACAGGACAGGCTGGGGGATGACCTGCTGGAGAAGACCTCTATGGAGAAGGACCTGGGGGTCCTGGTTGATGACAGGTTGGCCATGAGCCAGCAGTGTGCCCTGGGGGCTAAGAGAGCAAAAAAGCAACAGTGTTTCATTATCACTGCTGAAAGTTGAAGATGAGCAACTGTTTGCTCACAGAAGATCCATGGGCTGAGATACAGTACACAGAATCACAAGGTTGGAAAAGACCTTTGAAGATCAAACCCGACCATTCCCATCCTAAGCTAAACCATATCCCAGAGTACCTCATCTACCCTTTTTTTAAACACATCCAGGGAAGGTGACTCAGCCCCCTCCCTGGGCAGCCTGTTCCAGGCCCTGACAACTCTTTCAGGAAAAAAAATTTCTAATATCCAATCTAACCCTGCCCTGGCACAGCTTCATGCCATTTCCCCTTGTCCCATCTCCTGTCCCCTGGCTGCAGAGACCATCGCCCACCTCTCTGCACCCTCCTGGCAGGGCAGTGGAGGAGGGGAGAAGGTCTCCCCTCAGTCTCCTCTTCTCCAGGCTCAACACCCCCAGCTCCCTCAGCCGCTCCTCACAGGATTTGCCCTCCAGCCCCTTCCCCAGCCTGGCTGCCCTTCTCTGGACTCACTCCAGGACCTCAATGTCCTTCTGATGGTGAGGAGCCCAGAACTGGACCCAGCACTCCAGGTGCAGCCTCACCAGTGCCCAGTCCAGGGGCACAATCCCCTCCCCAGACCTACTGGCCACGCTGTGTCTGACACAAGCCAGGATGCCATTGGCCCTCCTGGACACCTGCACATATCACTGGATCATGTTCAGCCTGCAGTGACCCAACACCCCCAGGTCCTTCTCTGCCTGACAGCTCTCCAGCCAGTCTCCCCCAGCCTGTAGCTCTGCATGGGGTTGTTGTGTCCCATGTGCAGCACTCTGCCCTTGGCCTTGTTAAACCTCATCCCACGGGTCTCAGCCCATCGGTCCAGCCTGTTCAGATCCCTCTGAAGAGCCTCCCCAACCTCAGGCAGATCAACACTTCCTCCCAGTTTAGTGTCATCTGCAAATTTACTGGGGGAACATTCAATCCCTTCATCCAGGTCATTGATAAAGACCTTGAACAGAACTGGACCCAGGACTGAGCCCTGGGGGACTCCACTCGTGACCGGCCTCAGCTGGGTTTGATCCATTCACCACCACCCTTTGGGCCCGGCCATCCCACCAGTTTCTAACCCAGCTGAGGGTCCACCTGTCCAGGCCAGTGGCAGCCAGTTTCTCAGTCAGAATGCTGTGAGAAACAGTGTCCAAGGCTTTACTGAAGTCCAGGTAGACACATCAAAGCCTTCCCCTTGTCCATTAAGCAGGTCACCTTGTCATAGAAGGTGATCAGGTTAGTCTGACAGGATCTACCTTTTGTAAACCCATGTTGACTAGGCCTGATCCCCTGGCCATCACGCACGTGCTGCATGATGGCTCCCAAGATGACCCTCTCCATGATCTTCCCCGGGACTGAGGTCAGACTGACAGGCCTGTAGCTCCCTAGATCCTCCTTCTGGCCCTTCTTATATATGGGTGCAACATCTGCCAGGCTGCCGTTGAGTGGAACTTCCCCATTCTGCCAGGATTGCTGATAGAGGATGGAAAGGGGTTTGGCTCACTCAGCACCCTTGGGTGGATCCCATCTGGCCCCATTGACTTGTAGGTATCTAACTGGCCAAGTAGATCACTAATCATTTCCTCCTGAACCAGGGGAGCTTTGTTATTCTTCCCCTCCCTGTCAGCCAGTTCCTGAGGATGAGTACTCAGGGAATATCCAACTTTACTATTAAAGACTGAGGTAAAGAGGGAATTAAGGACCTCAGCCTTGTCCTCATCTCTTGTCACCAATGTTCCCTCTGTGTCCTATAAGGGCTGGAGATTCTCCTTGCCCCTCCTTGGACAGTTAATATACCTAGAGAAGGACAGTTAATATACCTAGAGAAGGACAGTTAATATACCTAGAGAAGGACAGTTAATATACCTAGAGAAGGACAGTTAATATACCTAGAGAAGGACAGTTAATATACCTAGAGAAGGACAGTTAATATACCTAGAGAAGGACAGTTAATATACCTAGAGAAGGACAGTTAATATACCTAGAGAAGGACAGTTAATATACCTAGAGAAGGACAGTTAATATACCTAGAGAAGGACAGTTAATATACCTAGAGAAGGACAGTTAATATACCTAGAGAAGGACAGTTAATATACCTAGAGAAGGACAGTTAATATACCTAGAGAAGGACAGTTAATATACCTAGAGAAGGACAGTTAATATACCTAGAGAAGGACAGTTACGCCTGCTTATCACTTCAAGAGCTGGCAGAACAGGAGGAGTCTGGTTTTATTACCCATAGTACAAGGCATACACCAGTACCCTGACACACAGGCACACACCTCACATGTGCAGCAACACTAATATGCCACTACTACAAGCTGACACTTGGAATCAACTCACAGAGCAGCGACTGCTGGTGAGCCAAACCACTGCCTCTCTTTCCCTGCAGGTCCCCCCACGTCCCACAGGCGAAGAGCAGGAGCTGGACAGAAGCCACAGAGAAACTGCACAGACTGAGACAGACAGGAAGAGCCACAAGAGTAAAGAGGAGAGTTAAGTCTGCGCTGAGGTCAGGCACAATTACAAAGGTGGAGCAGCTGACAAGAGGACATGGGAAGTTGATGGCTGTGCTAACAAAGGTGCAAGATGACTGATAACCACAGCCAACAACAGCTTCCAAGACATCCCAGACAGAAAGATGGAGGAAAAGCTTGTCTCGATTCACAAAAGCAGAGCACCTCCCTTCCAAGACTGATAGGATGGGCAAAAGACTCATTTCCTCAGCAGACTAGATCACCAGGGCACCAGACAGACAGTGAGAGAGAAGCCTTTACATGACATTAATTTACTCCAAATGCATAAAACTCCTCCACTTGGCATTATCTGCTTTCCTGTTCACTAGCTTAAACAGCATCCTTTTCTACGGAGGAATATCCCTGCAGACACAGCAACAGTCAGTGCAAGATGCAAGACTAATTGTGGTTTGCCTGTACAAAGGTACTATTACAACACAACCTTCTGCAAAGAGAGGAGCTGGATCCCAGAGGGAGATTACAAATCAATTTCCCTACACATCAGTTAACCTGAGGCATTCACAGCAATCTTGTAACTTTCAAAGTGACAAACCCTTTCATTGGGTTTCCAGATGGTTCAGAAGTAAACATGTACTTTCTTTTGGGAGAACCCTCCTCTTCATCTGAAGAGCTTTCCCCTGTCAAGTCAATAACGTCAACTTTCTTGTTTACGTCGCTGGCCACCGTCACAGAACATGTTTTGCTGGCAACACTGGAACCTAAACAAGAAAATAAAACACCACTGTGTTTTAAACGCTGTTGGCATCAGCAGTTTCTATTTGCAACAGAATCAGGAACTCAAATCCTGCTTCAGCTCATCTTCCTGGCCGCTACGGAGAATGTTACAGCCCAGGAACTGTGTCACAGAAGCTTTAATCTTTCTTTACCAGTTTAAGGACCTGAGACAACAACCACCTTTTGCTTCCTTAACCACTATAGCAAAGAGCAAAGACACAGCTCAAAAACGCACACTTCCAGAGATGCACCCCTCTGTTTTAGTTTAAATGACAAGACTGTTAGAAACATGAAGCACTCCATGAAACAAACAACAACCACACACATTATCCAAGCTACAACCACATCTCTGAGACCTTTTGCGGGTTACAACCAGTGCCCAGGTGTATCTACCTTCTATTTTTGTGCATTGTGAACTTGAGACTTTCACTGCTTCTTTCTTTGGCCTCATGGGGCACCAGGAGCCATCTTCTTGGAATTTGATCTCATCCACATCTGAACATTCATTAAGGATTTCCATGAAGAGCCTGAAAAATAAAAGTTGAGGGGTTTCCATTTTGATTCCAAGTGATACTTTCATTCTAAGTGAAAAGGAGACAGAGTGGAAGAGCAAATTACAATCCCCTTCAGCCCACTGCATGCCCTAGTTCACCCTACCCAAAAGCCTTGAGTTACAGCCTTTGCAGATTTCCCTACAGAAGCACAAATCAACATCCTTGACACTTGCTTAGGAGTCAAACTTATTTAAAGCTAACCGCTTCAGAGATAGGGTCAAGTAAGAGGGACACCTATCCTTAGGCACCACGTTCAGATTGCTCCAGAGGAAATACCCTGAGGCTGGGAAGTCTGATGACACATTTCAGAGCTAACCTTAGGCAGTTCATCACAAAGGATTAGAAGTCAGCAGAGCCCAACAGTTCTGTCCAGTCTAGAATGTTCTGACAAAGAAAACAGCACGAGACAGCTAAACATCAAATCCCAAAATCAGCCAACAAGTACATAGTGAAAAACCTGAAGTAATCGTTAATCTGCAAACCCAGCCTCTTACCCATCTAAGATGAGGCTCTCATAAGCTGCCTTTTTGTCGCAGACAGGGCAGATCCAGGTAGGCTTCTTCTCATTCATTTGAAGATAAAGAGCAGCATCAAAACATTGCAGGTGTGTGCACGTAGCAGCCCGACATGGGATTGTCAGTCTCATTTTTCCCAGCTGCAGGAGATGCATTTGAAGAGTGTCAGAACAGAAGGCAGCACAGTACGCCTGGGTGGCTAGCAATGAGATCAGAGGCAGGCAGTGAAGTCGCTCTCTTGTCTCACTACAGAGATGCCCAGCGCTAACGCCGCTGCAGGCAAATCCACCCTATCGAGGGTGCACGTACAGTGCACTTCAAGGGACAGTAAAGACAGCCTCAACGTCTTCACTGGACAGAAAACAAGGGTATCTAATGGACCTGCATCAACATTATCTCTGAAAGACCCACTGAAGCGCTCACTTTTATCATTTGCTTTTAGACAAGTATTTCGAGGGGTGTTCGTGAGCTCCACTTACATTAGAGCAGCCTAACACCCACTCCAACATAGAGCTTAACAGGCCAATCACCAACACAGGGCCAGTTTCTACCTGGGAAGAGAGACCCCAAGGCAGCACTACCCAGTGCCACACAGGGATCAGCTTTGTTGTTTGTTGTAGCACCTCGCCTGAACTCAAGCCAGCAGTGTGCCCAGGTGTCTAAGGCACCAAGGAGGTGACCATCCCCTTGTGCTCAGCTCTGGTGAGGCCACACCTCGAATACTGGGTTCAGGTTTGGGACCCTCACTCCTAGAAAGACATTGAGGCCCTGGAGCATGCCCAGAGAAGGGCAACGGAGCTGGGGAAGGGGCTGGGACACAAATGTGATGAGAAGCAGCTGAGAGAACTGGGACTGTTCAGTCTGGAGAAGATGAGGCTGAGGGGAGACCTTATCTCTCTCTCCAACTCCCTGACAGGAGGTTGTGGTGAGCTGGGGCTCAGCCTATTCTCACAGGATAACCAGGGAATGGCTGTGAGTTGCACCAGGGGAGGTTCAGGTTGGAAATGAGGAGAAATTTCTCCTAAGAGCAGTTGGGCACTGGAAGGGGCTGCCCAGGGAGGTAGTGGAGTCACCATCCCTTGGGAGTGTTCAAGGAAAGATTGGATGAGGCACTTAGGGACATGGGTTAGTGAGTAATAGAGGTGATAAGGGGACAGTTGATCTTGGATGATCTTGGAAGTCTCGGACAACCTTCATGATTCTATTATAAACAATATCACCAAGGTGAGGAGATACAAAGTGTTATTCATTCCTACATCCTTTAATTGTTCTGCCACCCTAATTGGTGTCAACACCACAATGTAGGCGACTACTGTTTAAATGCCTCCCTATACATGCAGAGTAGCAATGTGATTCTGACTGCATGCACATTTCTAAGCCACACTTGGCTGAACGCTGCTACAACCAGGTGCTTGTAGATGCACCCTTCCCCCCCTATCTTACGTTAGTTTGACCTTAATGAGTCAGTATATAACAATACCCAATGTAGTTTCTAAGTCAGGGCCGTTTAAAAGCAGCCCAACTCTACAGTAAGAATGAAAACACAGATCTGTGTGTGTCGATTTCCAGCCATACTTACAGGACACATCAGAGACACCCGCAGACTGGTTGTGGCAATCTCGCTATCAGGATCTGCAGTTAGTTTTTCTTTAACTATTAAAATAAATTAAGAGGTTTATACACAGACATCGTTAATTAAAATGCTCAACTTGATTTGCCAGTACCCACACTTTGTCTCCAGGCATCTAAAAAACACCAGGCACCCAGCAAACTAGTTCACAGTCGTACCAAACAGTGACAGGTCAACACTGCGCAGCACGAGACTGTCTGAAGTGCAGCAGATGCACCAGCAGTGAGAGCGGTTAGTAGAGCAAACTCACACTGACACGCAGCGAGCTAAATACTGTCATCACCAATGGACATGGGCTGCCTGTTTAAAAAGCTGCAAATCCCCCAAGCATTACCCCTTCTAGTTTTAAAAGAGTCTCTCCCCACCCTCAAAGTCGAGGCAAGCAAACTGACGCGACTTACTCAGTGCTCTGGAATGGTCGGGGTTTCTGATGCCTTTCATTTTTAACCTCTGCAAAAGCATAGCTGAAGTAAGCTGACGAACAAGATACACAGACATGGAGTAATTCTACAAAAAGAGTGATTACAGGTTATTGATTTCATACAGTACTCCTGCTATGACAACAGTTGTAGCATACAGTAAAACAAAAACACGCTGATTCTTTGCTCAATAGATATGAAAAGCATTGACAGGCGACTTCATCGCTGTGAAAGAGTCCAACACTCCAACATAGTTCCCCTGCCAATCAAGTCCAGTTGCCCTACTCCAGTTGGGACTTAACTAAGAATTAATTCTACAGCCAGGAAACAAATCTGTGCTCTTTACTCCGAGAGATGATTTAGACCGGTGACACACCTCCTCATACATGCAGTGGTTAAGAACTTCTCACATTTATCTCCCAAATCCTTCAGCTTTCCCAGTCTCTTACTGGGCAGCTCAAAGACAATCACATGACAGAAAACCAAAATACAAATTGCTCTTCCAGGTGCAAAACCAACACCTTCGCCACTCTCCTGGTATCACCTCTTTTGCTTGCTCTGCACTTTCAAGCCAAGCCTCATTACACCATCCCATGCCTCTGAGGCTGGCCACAGTCCCTAGCATTTACTGCTCATTTACTACTCTTCCCTAACTCACACCACTTGCCAGCTTTCATTCACTGTTCGCTCCTCCTTCAGGGTCACCAATGAAGAGACAGTTCTGCAGTTACTCCTTAATGCTGCAGAACTGTAATGGTTTCACCTCTATAACAAACACAGCCTGAGATCTCTTGTTTCTACTCCCTGCCAGCCACCTTCTGCCAGCACTGCAGAAGAATTTTAAACACTACCACCTGCTGCCCTGCTCCTTCTTTACCACCTATAGGAGAAACAGCTCTTACCCAGGTGAGCAGATGGCATCTAAATGCATGCAAAACCACTTAGGGCCACAAACTGACCCCAGGCTGGAGCACCTCTCCTATGAAGACAGGCTGAGTTGAGCTTGTTCAGCTTGGAGAAGAGAAGGCTCTGGGGGGACCTTACAGCAGCCTTGCAGTACTGGAAGGGGCCTACAAGGAAGCTGGGGAAGAAGGACAAGGGGTGATGGCTTTAAACCAGAAAAGGGGAGATTTAGGTTAGGTACTGGGAAAAAGTTCTTCACTATGAGGATGGTAGATACTGGCACAGGTTACCCAGAGACACAGTGGAGGCCCCATCCCTGAAGACATTCAAGGTCAGGCTTGATGGGGCTCTGAGCAACCTGATCTAGTGAAGGTGTCCCCCCACACTGCAGGGGGTGGGACTAGATGGGCTTTAAAGGTCCCTTCCAACCTCACACATTCTATCATTCTAAGAGAAAAGGATTATTTTTCCTCTTAACAAAAGACCCCCACACTGTTCACTGCCCACAGAAAGAATTCTACTAGCTCAAGGCTGACTGGCTCTGTGGGGTTAATGCCTCCTTTGCTCAGAAGGCTTCCACTCTCAGTCAAGTGCACACCAGTAAGCCCCTGCCAGGTGAGCCCCATTGACACCTCCCCACTGTCCCCAAGGGTCCCATTTAGAGGATGAGTGGCAGCAGCTTGCTCTGCGAGCTCTGATACTTCCAGCTGTCACGTTTCACTTTGAAACGTGTCATGTCTCTGGTCCACCAGGTCCACCAGTTTTGATTCTGATGAAAAAAGTAAGAGGCAAGCTACTTTGATAACTGAATCCAGAATGATTTACACAGCTAGCCACAGGTAGAGTTCTTACTAATCAAACAACTGAAGGGCTGCTGCAACAGCTATTTAAACCTAGGAAGAATTTAGAAATTCCTCACACTCTCCCTTTCTTCCTTTAGTAAATCCACAGGGGCGTTTCCAAACAGCCATGCAGACACCTCAAAAGCTACCTGCCTTTTCAACTGTGACTAATGACCACAGGCACTAGAAAGCAACAGCTACCACACTTCCATCACCACCCCTTGAGCTCCTGCCACCTGAAATCTAAGAAGCTTTCCCCCCTGTTGTGGGTTTGTGTGGCAAGGTTTGGGGGAAGGGAGGGGGGCAGGGGCTGCTTCTGGAGAAGCAGCTACAGAGAAAACACCAGCTGGGCTGAAGGTCAGACCTGCTACTGACCAAGGCCGAGCCCATCAGGGATGGGTGGCAGCACCTCCGGGGAACAGCAGCCAAAAAGGGAAAAAAACCCAAACCAAAACCAAAACTGCAAGCAGATGCTTTTTTCCCCTCAGAGAAGGGAGAACACATGAGAAAGAAAGTGTGATGCAGGCACCAAGGTCAGTGAAGGAGGGGAGAAGTTGCTCTAGGCACTGGAGAAAGAGATTCCCCTGCAGCCTGTGGAGACGACTGGAGACATTCTGTGATTTATGATTGGACCCCACAGCAGTGACCCACGCTGGGGCTGCTGGGGAGGAGCTGAAGCCCCTCTGGGAAGGTCTCACACTGCAGAAGTTCATGGAGAACTGTCTACTGTGGGTGGGACCCCACACTGGAGCAGGGGCAGAGTGTGAGGAGTCCTCCCCTGAGGAGGAAGGAGCAGCAGAGACAGCATGTGATGGACTGACCTCAACCCCCACCCATGTCCCTCTGTGCTGCTTGCTGGGGGGGGGGGATGGGGCACAGGCAGAGGGAGGTAGTTTCAGATTTGGTTTTGTTTCTCATTATCCTACTCTGTTTTCATTGGGAGCATTTTCATTTCTTCCCTGTCCAGCTGAAAAGGGGAGTCAGAGCGGCTTGGGTGGGTGTCTGGCCTCTGTACAGCGTCAAACCACCACACCCCCACTGCAGCTTTCCATGAAATCTGGAACTGCATTATGAAGAGGTTTCAGTTTTCTTCCCCCACCTTCCGCCACCCCTCCCCCCCCCCCAGCTCTCTGCCCTCCCCCACACTGAGTCACTTCTCCCTCAAGTCATCCAAACTTCCAGGAACACTCCTCATTTGTAAGAGAACACACACTGCTCAGATATCCTGTATTACAAACAGGCACTGGGCAAGTAGGGTCCATCCAAGCGTGTTTGAGATCCATCAAGCCCCAAAACAGCTGACACCAGCAGCCTGACACATCCCCAGTAAACCCTTCTCAGCGACCTGCCATGTAAAAGCTTTCTCAGCTGGAAATAAACCAAAACAGGGGTTGAATTTGGAAATAAAATTTTAAACCAACTCAGAAAGGCCGTTCTCATGTGAAAAAAGGGATCTTAAAAGAACAGAGGTGGAAATATCCATTAACCAGCTTTTACTATGAAGACAAAAGTGCTCTTGTTAACTACTCAGTATTAACTGGTTACAAAATACAGTAGTAATAGGACACACTCACTGGTGTACACCTTGCCATCAGCAAGGGGTGGTGGGAACACCAGGTGAGGCGACTCAGACAACGTCCCACAGAACACAGAGCTCACCTTTCCGATTTCAGAAGCCCAGGAGATGGAAATCTGGTTTGGCACTGCGGAGGACAGCCGAACTAGAGACGTGATATTCAAGGGGCGCCCAGGTCGCTTCTGTTCAATTCCATTTTTGGGAGGTGGAGCATAGCCCTGTGGGAAGGGAGGACAAGGGAGGTGACACTAAATGTTGTCACAGTACTCTAAAAACAGACTTGGTGAACAGATTTATGGGAAGCAGGTAAACCTAAAGACTCTAGACCAGAGTCTAATTCAAGGCTTACTCTGAGAAATCAGGCTTTGACAGTCTAACACTGTCAAGTCAACCATATCTCTAAAGCACTTCGTATTTTAAAGTGGTTTTACAGAAGTGGTGAAAGGGTGGAAAAGAATGTGGTTCACCAAAGTGTAAAAAAAAAAAAAAAAAACATTGATGCTTTGCCCATTTCTCCCCCCCACCCCACTGAAAGAGTGGAACATAGCAAGGGCAGGGCCTCAGTGACAAGCACAGCAAGTCATGAAGAGTGAATTCAGCATTTCACACCCAGAAAACACTTCACGGGTTCTAAGAAGCAAGAAACTTGGTTCCAAGAGCTCCATATCTCTGCGCTGTGCAGCTGCTGGAAGCTTCCCCTATGTCTGACAGAGCCAACACCAGCCAGATTGAAGATTGTTCTGCTGCTGGCCAAGGTCACACCCATCAGCAATGGTGGTAGCACCTCTGGAATAATAGCATTAAGAAGGAAAAAAACCCCACAGGCAGCAGCTTTTGCAGCCAGATGAATAAGGAGGAGTAAGAAACTCTGCAGACACCAAGGTCCGTGAAGAAGGGAGGGGAAGAGGCACTCCAGGCACCAGAGCAGAAATCCCTCTGCAGCCCGTGGAGACCGTAGTGGAGAGGGTGTCCCCTGCAGCCCATGGAAGATGATGGGGTGTAGAGATCCACCTACAGCCCATGAAGGACCCCATGCTGGAGCAGGTGGAGACACCTGAAAGAGACCGTGATCCCACAGGAAGCCCGTGCTGAATTAAACTCCTGGAAGGACCAAGAGCCCATGGAGAGAAGCCCACACTGGACCAGGTGTGCTGGGGGAATTTGTGACCCCATGGGAGACCAGGCTGGAGCAGTCTGGGCCTGAGGGACTACACCCATAGAAGTGACCCATGCTGAGACAGCTGGTGAAGAACTGCAGCCTGTGTGAGGAGTCCTCCCCTGAGGAGGAAGGTGCAGCAGACACACAGTATAATGGACTGACCCAACCCCATCCCCCTGTGGTGCTGGGGGGGAAGGCAGAGAAATGGGGAGTGAAGTTGAACCTGGGAAGAAGGGAGGGGTGGGGGGTAGGGTTTAAGGTTTGGTTTTATTTCTCATTATTCTTCTCTGTTTTGATTGGGTAAATTTTTTTCTAGGCTGAGTCAGTTCTGCCCTTGCCAGTCACTGCTGAGAGATCTCTCCTGCCCTTATCCTGACCCAGGAGCCTTT
The DNA here is from genome assembly GCF_964237585.1 of Gallinula chloropus. NCBI lineage: Eukaryota > Metazoa > Chordata > Aves > Gruiformes > Rallidae > Gallinula > Gallinula chloropus. Next base: position 86,567,218 of record NC_140089.1, read on the forward strand.
CATTCTGTCTCCTCTCCCCTGCCCAGCTGAGGAGGGCAGTGATTGAGCAGCTTTGGGAGGCACCTGAACCCCAGCCTGGGTCCACCTATCACATCTGCAAGGCCTATGAAGGGCTGTACCTGGAGTATCAGCAGCACTTAAGAGCTGTCAGGCTTTGCTGCTGTCTGCACAAATGAAATTTGATATCATGTGCTCAGCTTTGATGAAAAATTTCATACCCTGGGCAGCTTTTCTCTGTCTATTTACCTCCTGTATGATGCCTGCAAATTGCACCAGGAGCCAGACAGTTCCCTCTTGTTTCTAGGCAAGCACATCACCCCAGGCTTAACATGAGCACAAAACACTGGGGTGGTATGAAGGAGCACATGGCATAACTGCAGCTTCCTCATCTCACCCTGCCTCTGTCACCGTGAGAGTGACAGCCTAGCTGGAACTCTGGGAACCTCTGTTTTCAGCTCACATAGCCGGCAGTCCACTCATCTCAAAAACTCATCCTGCACCAAAAAGGTGCCAATAAAAGACTGCAGCCCTATGTCTTGTCAGAATCATAGAAGGGTTTGGTTTTGACGTGGTTTGTGGTGGCAACTGCAAGAGAAGAGGTTTGCTACAGAAGGCTGAAACACAATTAATCCATGCAGCAGCTCTAACACAACTAATAGCAATAATGCCTCTCTCACACAGCCAGAGTACAAACCATATGCCTCACATAAGTAACTAGAGAAATGTCAGACAACTTGATTGTTTTAGCAAGCTAAAGACAGAGAAAAAAACACACTCCCCCAAGTCACAGAGGCCAGAAAACACACACACACACGCTTACCGGCAATGGAAACAGCTTCCCATTTACTTTAATACACAAGCTATTAGGGTAATTGTCTTCTTGAGGACAGCTTGTCTCTGCTAGGCAGAACCTACATCCCCAAAGAGAGAAAGTGTTATTTTCAAGTGTCACCACATTCGTATGTCCCCACAAATACCCAGACTTGTGTTACATTAGACAAGTAAAAAGTTACAGGAGAACACTGTGAAGAAGGTACCTTAGCTGAACTTGGACTGTGTAATCTCTCCTGCCGCCTGGCAAGTAGTCCCTGTGACAAACAGAAAGGGAAGCACCTGGTTAGGGTAGAGCAGATCTCACATTCCAGTCATATGCAGAAAGAACTCACACACCTGCCCCAACATTACTAAACTCTGTTCTTATTTTCCTTTTAATGAGCTATGAACAAGAATACAACACCCCTGTTACACACTTCTTTAGGATCACCATCCTGTCAAGAGTTTATAGTAACAGTGAAGTAGGATGTTGCCAGAGAGGGAGAAACACTATGAATCCTCTTGGCCTGCACCACAGCTCTTGCAATGATACGAACAGTGGGACAGAAGGTAAAAGCAGCCTTCCATTCCTGCAGCCAGGAAGCACACAGGGAGGAAAAAGATCACCACCCCTCTAAATTGTCATAATTATTTGGAACCAAGTAGTTGCTAACTCTTTAGTAGTGTGGGATTCATCCCAACTGCACATAAATCCTGTGCACTGTATTTCCTGGAGAAAACAGAACAGATAAACTAGCATTACTTTGGGGAGAATTGTAACTCTGTGAGGTGTTGGAACAGGCTGCCCAGAGAGGGGGTGGGTGCCCCGTCCCTGGGGGTGTTCAAGGCCAGGTTGGCTGGGGCCCTGGGCAACCTTGTGTAGTTCCAGGCCTGGAGGTTGGTGTCCCTGCCTGTGGCAGGGGGGTTGGAGCTCTGTGATCCTTGGGGCCCCTTCCAACCCACACCAGTCTGTGATTCTGTGATTCTATGATCTGCAAGCTTACACAGTGCAGGAAGTGAATCAAAACCTCCCATGCTTTCTCCTAAAATTTGGTAAAGATTTACCTGCCGTGCTCTTCTTACCTGGAAATACAGATTTCTCTGACCTGATGAGGTGTTAAAGCGAAGACAAAAAACTTCTCTTGGAATCTCTGAATGCCACTCTGTACTGGAAAACAAAAAGAGAGACACAAAAGGGGTTTAACCAAGGTGATTAAAGTCATTGATTAAAACAGGATCTGCAAATGAGTTTTTCCTGGAACAAGGTGTAAGTCACTTAATATATTCAAACTGTGGCTGAACTGCATGTAACTGTCAACAGGAAAGCAATGGAACAAATCATTCGTTCAACTATATTCAGATGGCTTAATATCACATTACGCTTCAGTACTACAGCAGCTTGGCAAGCCCTGCTGTAATCCCTCCTCCCAAGGGAGAGAGGTTCAGACAAACACCCAACAAAATGTAGCACTGGATACGAGTACACTGACAAAAGCAGTACCAGGGATAAGATGTTTACAACTACATTAATGTACTACAAGAGAAGAACATTCACCAGAAGTTATTAATGGACAGATGGAAAATTACTCAATTGAGAAGCAGCTAAACGTAACAAAGCCTTTGGGGAGGAAGCACAACCTCTAATGCTAGGGAAGAAAGCTAGACCTCATGTCTGTGAATGTCCCCTCAATTGCACTTGGCAAGAAGAATATATTTACAACTTTCAGATCAGAATCCTTCTTGTCTGATAGTGTCAGGAAGCAATAATTTCAGCATTAAGGGTCCACAGTGTGTACATGTCAGTTTTCTACTTCCTTTTGACTTGAGAAGTTATCAGTCTTGACCTGAAATAAAAGTACATTGCCCTTGTCCAACAGTTTAAGGTAACCAGAAAGGATTACAAATGCAAACAGAGTACAGCCAAGCCAGGCAGGTTTGGAAGAGGCAGGCTGTCTTGTACACTGGGACATTCAGAGATGACCACCTCTATGCCCAGACAAACACACACAATCATGGCATAGAAGCCAGTGGAGCAAACACACACCCCAAGTTCCTCAAACAAGGCAGAACAGCTACACTGTCCACACAGGTACCACAGACCGCATTTTTATTTTAAAATAATACTTGAGCACATGTGAAAAAGATCATGGAAATATTCTGTCACTTAATTGTGTGTTAAAACAAAGCCTCACACCTACACCTGCTCCTGTGTTCTCCCTGTTCAGAGTCGCAGTGAAGTGGACAACAATCCCAGCTCTCTGACCTACCTGTGTATTTGGTTTCTGAATCTTTAGTTTTCCCACACACAAAACTTGTGTGTTCCATTCACCCAGGTCTACTAACTGGGACTATAAGCTGTGCATATCAATCTGATATGAGACAGAGTGAACAAGTGGCTGACAACTGAACTGGTTAGCTGTGAGCCATGAGCTGTCTTGTAACACAGAATAACCCAGGAAGGCAGTTAAGATCCTCAGCCTTTGCCAGGACATCACAGCACTGACAGATCATCTTCACCAAGGTAATGGCAGCACAAGCCATAGAGCCTTCCAACACCAGAGCAGCTGTGGTACCAATGCAGGGCTTCAGTACTAAATTCTTCACTAACTCATGTCAGGACACACAAACAGAGGTGATGACAGGCACTGCAAATAATGCTGGTTAGGGATGACTGCTGCCTGAAGTACCAGCAATCAGTATATGCCTTGCTGAGGCACAGGTCACAGCCTGAAAGACTATTATCAGCTAGAAATTAAACGTTTTGGTGGCTGCAAACACCCTGGAAAATGCTTCAGTGTTTCTAAACAATATTGTTCATTAGTTAGGGAACAGATGACCATGTAGGTAAGACAGGCTGAACTGCCAGACAGAAAACAATGTATTTCCAAATGATTCAATATCTTTAAGAGTGAGACAACTGAGGAAGATAAATGGAGATTTCGTGTTATTTGGGAGACCAAGGTCCACTTAACATCTAAATACACAGCATGGCAACAATCTGTATGCTGAGAAACCTTCACTGAGTCCAACACCGAACTCTGCTGCACGAAGTGTCTGTTTCAGTGCCAGATGTCAGAACCCATAAAATTGTTGGGGTGAATAAACCTGAACTACTGGCCAGTGGCCTTGTCTTTAAGTTGTTATAGTTAGTTAATTACTGACCCTGAAATCATTTTTCCTCATGACCCTGAGAGATGTGCTCCTCACCTGTACCAGACAAAGTATTAGGAAGCCTTTGTTTACTTGGAGGAAGTGGGCTCAAACACTGGAATCACCAAATGGTTTGGGTGGGTAGGGACCTCAAAGTCCCCTTATTGCCCCCCTGCCATGGGCAGGGGTACCCTCCACTAGCCCAGGTTGCCCAGAGCCCTGCCCAACCTGGTCTTGAACCCTGCCAGGCATGGAGCATTTACCAGCATTCTGGGCACCCTATGTCAGTGGTTCACCACCCTCAGTGTAAAACATTTCTTCCTTACCCAGTCCAAATCTTCCCTCCTTTGGTTTAAGCCCATTTCCACCTGTGTAGTTCAGGTTAATTCACCCCAACAATTTTATGGGTTCTGACATCTGGCACCTTCAGGTTCCTTAGATGGTCTTGAACCTGATCTTCTCCTACAGTGGGCATTTCTTCATTCTCCCAGTCCCTGCCTTTGCCTTTTGTAACCTAAGCAGTGTGACTAGAGCCCTTGCTGGTGAAGACTGAGCTTTCTGCATATCCTGTGTAACCAGGTCTCCTGATTCCTTCCAGAGAAGGCACACATTTTCCTATCTTCTCCTTATCACTGACATACCTATAAAGGTCTTCCTGCAGCTCTTGACGTCCCTGGCCACGTTTAATCCCATCAGGGCTTTAGCTTTACTAACCTGACCCTTGGATGCTCATTTTCTCTGTATTCCTCCCAACCTACGTGCATGCCCTTGCTTCTACCTTCCATAAGCAGCACACCTCTTCAGAGAGTGCATCAGGTCAGGAGATGGGTGCCTCTGCACCTCTCAAAAGAGTCACCTGCTACTGTCACCCATCAACTTTCCTTAGTTGTGCTGGTTGCTATACAGGGAGCAGACCAGGCTGCCTTACTCAGCTCCAGCATCACTCCTGTATGGCAGGTCTTCCCTCTTTAGTCTGTAGATTGGTGAAGTGGTTCTGCAAGAGCACCTTCACCTTCAAGGGAAATCTCTCCTTCCTGCTGGTCCTTCCCATCACAAGCTTACATTCTTCTGCATTATTGGCTCGATGTGTGCCAGCTGGGGAGTTTTTGGTTGTCTGGCCACGGGCCATGGGTCCATTGCAAACTGTGCTTGGAACTAGCTATTTGCCTCCTTCTCAGCCTCCCTGATGTTACATAGCCTTCTCACCACCTCCTGCAGCTCAGCCACCTGCTGCAGGTCCTCCACCTGGGCATACCTTTTGCAGGCAGGTCTCCTTGCTCCAGGAGACAGGTGCAGGCACTTCCTGCAATCTGAAGGATGGATGCCCTTGACCTGTCACAGAACAATGCCCAGTTTCTGGGTTATGTGTACTCTGTGTCCCCACTCAGCCAGCGTAACGCCCTCTTTTGAAGAGATACCCCCTGTGCTTGCCTCCCCAGGCAGCTTGCCACACCACGCTCTGTTTGCCCGTTCCGGGCCACCTGTGCTCCCCAGGGCTGCATTCTGCAGGTGTGGGGGTGACTGTTGTTGCTCCAGGAACTAGCTTCCTAGAGACATGGTCAAGTGCCCCAAGCCTGTCAATGTTTAAGAAGCATTTGGACAATGCCTTTAACTATTACTCTTCAACTTTTAGTCTGCCCTGAAGTGGTCAGGTAATTAGATGATCACTGTAGTTACCAAAAGAACCATTCTCAGAATCACAGAATGCTTTGGGTTGGAAGGGACCTCAAGGATAATCTAGTTCCAACTCCCCTGCCACAGGCAGGGATGCCTTCACTAGACCAGGCTGCCCAAAGCCCCATCCAACCTGGCTTTACACACTTCCAGGGAAGGGGTATCCATGACCTCCCTGGGCAGCTTGTTCCAGTGCCTCACCACCCTTGCAGTGAAGAATTTCTTCGTAACATCTAATCTAAACCTACCCTCTTCAGCTTGAAGCCATTCCCCCTTGTCCTATTCTACTTTCTACTGCATTATTTATTATTCAAAAGACAAAGATCTTTAATCACACAATATCTACAGAAGTGAACGATATTTTCTAAAGTGTGTCTTGGCATTTCTGAGAACAAGCAGAGAAGAGAGGACAAAGGTAAAGATGAGAAGGAAAGAGAGTTCCCAGCTGCAGAAAGCCATGTAAGTCTGGACTTAGCACTGTTACAAGCAACACGTATTTCATGAATTAAGCGACCTGCAGAGCTATTAAGACACTTACCTAGACTTGTAGGTTTTATGAGCACATCAAGCACATCGTAAAAAGGCAGGGTCTTCAGCTGAACATCAGGATGAACAGGTGGAATCGGAGGGGAAGGCTGCTGCATCTCAAAGTGTCCCTTAGTGTCTTGGAGGAGCACTGAACTGACAGGCGAGGAAGGTGACAGAGTTGAGACTGAAGTGGAGGGGTGTGGGTGAATGCCACCAACAGCCAGGTCAGACTCCACAGGAGAGGATCTATTCTCCAAGTTGAAAACCGCAGGTTTTATAGCTGTTAAGTCCGAAAGTCCCTCAATTGTCCTTGGGAACCGGTGCCTATAGAGTTCTCTGATCTTGATCTGAACTGCTGGGCTACAGCCGCTCTTCACCAAGTGCAGTGCCCTCATCAGGAGGTCATGCTTCCGCCCACTTTTGTTACGTCCAGCAAACCCCAGCAACACTTGTAGCTCAGAAACCCGAAAACTTGATATCATATTCTAGGAGAAAAAAAAACCAAAATACACAGGTAAACCAACAATACCTTATTTTTGAGGAGCATGGTGAAGCACCTGAACTTCCATCATTCTCTTTTCGGGTTTATCTTCGGTACTAACTTAATCAACAAAAGAGTTGGTTCAAAATAAAGTAACAAAATGTCCAGGATGAAGGCTGAGTCTGGTTGTGTTAAAGGTTTCAAAGACCTCTAATTGTGTGCACACTCAAACAACAGTGGCAACAAAACACGAATGCAAGCTGTGCTGTGCTACCTTAAATCCACAGGCAAAAGCACAGCTCCAACACAGAGTCTGCTTGTTTCACTAAGCAAGACAAACAAAAAAAAATCAGATGCAGCAGCATAATCACCCATCTTCCAACACATTTTAAGAAACAAGATAAGGAAATACGTAATTTCTGCGTAGTTTATTCTGAAACATCCTTTCTTTTGGGCAGCAAGTTAAACACATGACAGACACATCAGGCTTTACTCTTGAAAGGATGGCACAGCAAGGGGTTCACTTCAAAAGCTGCGTTTTATCACAGTAACAAACTGTTTAATCAACTTGACTGATTCTTCCAGAACACCACAGAAAGCTTCCTGCCCTTTTCAGATCACCTTCTGGTATGATGGGACATTGAAAGATCTCTTTGAAGAGGTAATACTATTTACTTATCAGATAGCTTTGGAAGACTGAGGATGGAACTATGAAGTTCATAAACATAAATATTCTCATCCTAAAAAAGACAACCCACTACGAAAGGGGAAGTGATCTCCTCCCCCCCTTTACTACAAACTAGTAACTTCACATAGGTGCACCACCTCACATTTTTGTGAGCAAGCTCTTTCCCGAGGTATAAAACTGCCCAGGATTATTCTAAGCAATTTCCTTCCCATTTCTGTGCGACTTCTCCACTGTAACAAGAAGGTTATGTTTTAAAGACAAAAGAATTTCTGACTTTATGCCGAACTGCTGTACCCCATCAACTCCAGACTCAAGGAGTGGCAGATGAAGTCCCTAAAGAGAAGGTATGAAGTAGTAGACATCTGAGATCATAAAAGATATTTTTAAAGTTAACAGTTCAAAAGTGCACTCTTGACTTTAAAGCAGCAATCCAATTGATAACATTTAAAGCTTTGGGCATTGATTTCAAAAAGGGTACAACTCAGTGCTTTGGGTTTGGGTTTACCCTCCCTAATTCTTACTACACAGTTACAGATTACACTTCTATGCTACAACCACAGAGACACCAAAAAGAGGTAACTCCCCTTGTGCCCCTATCTGCTCACTCCCTATTCTCTCCCAAATCTTGAGACAATAATTTTTACAGTAGGGGAGATGAGGAAATTGAGCCAGGTGAAAACCAAACCCATGCTGCTACAAGACAGCAGGAACAAGCAGCCAGGACCTGCCTTTTCCAGGGCCACATTATTTGTGCATACCAAAACAACCATCTAAAATGCTATGTCAGCACTCTCATCAGGCACAACCTTTCCTCACTGTTGAGGGGATGTGGGTATCCTGTTTCAGATACTGAATTTGAACATTTCCACGCAGCCAATTTGGGTATGGTGATGCTTCTATCAAGTAGCCATCAGGACGCTTAAACCCAGCAGTTCCCCCAACGTCCTGTCTATAATTGCACCACGATGCCAGAGAAAGCAGCGTCACAGGAGGTGCTGAGTGGCTCACCATAACCTCCGAGACCAACAGCACGTGTCTCCTTAATTCCATCCCAGAAGCTTCTCTCAACAGCAAAATGATATAAGAGGAGATGGAGGCAGAACTCCATCCACTTTGCAAGTCGCTGGAGGAGTTTAGTTTCGCCTGTCCTTCCCTTGCTGTGTTTTTGTAGCCTCAGTCAAGAAGGTAAAGTGCTTCAGTATTCGTAGCACACAGCTTGAAGTACCACAATAGCTTTATAGTCGTGCCACATAAAAGAGAAATTGTGTTAATTGTAGAAGATATTACTGATATTCAAGAATTCACCCAGCACACCGTGTTGCGGGCTTCCATAGACAACTGCACAAGCTGGGTAGCAGTGTCAGCTCCTTTTATTTCAGGCGCAGGCAGTAAGCATGATGCTGGATTCTACCATCAGGATGCAAATGAATAAAGTCATCCTTTACACTGAGATCAAGGAAACAGCACGTGTTGCAAAGTGCTGTCTATTACGCTGCCTTCTGCGCATTCCTGCGAGCTCCTGGAGGTGAAAGGTGCAGTCACTCAGCTAACGTTGTATGCAGGAGTCCTACAAACCAGCGCTGTGTTACAAGATGGATTTAATTTCATTAGAACACACAGACGGGCTTCAACGCCACAGTCAGCAAGATTTTAAATTGGCACCTCCATTAAAAATGCTTGGGAGTGTAAAATACCTAAGTTTCACCCACCAAGGGAAAAAAAAAACACCCCCAAAAAACCTCAATCTGCTTTTGAAAAAAAGTCTTGCAGAAGTGAGTTTTACTGGAAGTAATTAAACTATGTTTTTCGCAACCTTTTCTCCCTAAAGCTGACTCTACATTCCCTTCAAGGCAACAAGAATCAAGCACATGGGAACACAGCTAGTCTGAGGTACACATTTTAGCTTATTCCTTCATCTACAGATACACTGAAATGGACACTCATAATCAATACGGTTTTATGGAGGCGTAACACACGCTGGACCATTTATAATCACAGTGCAAGACTGACAGTACTTCTGCCAACTCCCACCAAGTTATTTTCTTTTGGGGTCCCAGCAATATTGCAGAAGACTGCAGCCTAGCTATTAACATGCCTTTCACGTCACTGAATTAAGATTAGACATTCAAGTTGTGTCATGTAAATGCCATCAATTTTCTCTTAAGAGAAGTTCTTTACAGCTGCACAGCCAAATAAAAAGCTTTTTCACCAGAAGACCAAAGCCACTTTATCTTTAATGTTTCTCCATGAACACGAAGAGTAGTTTGACAGAACTTTAAGGAAGGAAATTAGACTGGATAATTTAAGTACTTTTATATTCCAGAAACATTTTTTCCCCCCTCTGAAATTCATACTTGAAGGTCACAAGGAGTTTCACAGGGTTTTTTTGTTTCTTAAACTATAGCAACCATGATTCATAGGCAGAAATATTGTTCTAAAGCATTAATCTGTAGGTGTATCTGGAACAGCATTCATTTCACAGGGACGATGGTGTTAAGGAGTCCAGGCAACGCTGACACGCTGCTGAAGTTACAGGCAGGCATGTTCCACCTCTCTCAAACAAGAGGTACAGCTCTCCAACGCTGCCCCTGCCAAAGCTACCTCCAATTTTAACAGTCACTGCACTTAACATAGAATGAAAGGTGACCAAGAACACCTATGAAATACCTGACAGATGCCTACAGTAAGTACCAACAACTGTAGCTTCTAGGGCAATCACAACTGCTCAAGCAGCATGCCCTACCCTTGAACCTGGAGAAGCAATCCAAGCCAACTCAAACGGTCTAGTCTCCACCTGAAAGCTCTACTTCAGCCCCACTGGATTCCAGGCATTTTCTAAAGGTTCTATAGGGAGCAAATGCACCAGGGACCAACTCCACAAATCCTCACTCCTGACTTTATGCCTCTTTCTGCACACTAATAGCAGAGAAGCACATTTGTGACATCTTTTGCAATAAATTTGCTGATTAATGGCAGGCTAGAAAGGTGTCATACTGTAAGAAGGAGCAGCTTGTGTCTTGGGGTGGTTAAAGACCTCTATGCTGAATACAAATTTAAATGTATGCTGGAAATGGATATAACTATAGCTAAAAACCACAAGTCCTGGGAAAGAACCAAGACATCACTGGTTAAACCAGTGTAGAGTAAGTACAGCACAGTAAGAGCAGCACTAACCACCACACTTGGTGCAAACAGCACGACCATCAGGCCCTCAATATTATTAAGGTATTTTATTTGGACTAGCTCTAGCCTGGCTCCTAAATTAGGTATTAGTTGTCAAAGTCGTATGCATTTAACACAACTGAAAATCCTAAATCAAATAATTGCATTCACTTCACACAAGGTGCTCAAAACAAAGCTGACCCATGTCGTTGCAGCCTCATATTTTAAGTACCATAAACTACATTATTTCCTTCCCCATGATGATCTCAGCACAATAATTAGCTGTTAATTAGTCTAGATACAACAAGTTGTAAGGAGCCACAATAAGCCTCACTGGTCTATAGAAGTGACTGTGCATCTAGGAATAACAGGGAATTAACACACAGATGCAAGATAACAGTAATTTATCACAGGTTATCTCATTTAACACATTCAGTGTTATCTGCAATCTAAAAATCACCACTTCACCACCAGAAAAATTCTTAATATCTCTTGTGGCCATCACATTAAGCTCACCCCAGATCAACATGCAGAATTTGATTTCTGTACCAAGCCTCCAAACTGGTCAGCACATATGATGCAACATTACTACCAGAGATAAAACAGTACAACAGAGTCTTTGGCAAGGAGCTTGAAGAGGACATGTGAAAACAGCTCTCTGTTTTCATCTTGGCTAACAATTTAGCATTTGGCACTCCTTCATCTGGTAAACAGGCAAACGCCATCCATTGCAACTGAGAAAATAAAGCAAGAAGGCAGGAAAGACACCGAGTCTGGTATGAAGGACATCTCCAGTAAGCACAAGAACGAGACTGATTTCTGTGTTCCAGTGTGGCATGTGAACCACACTGTTCTTTGTATCTGAACCACACTGTTCTTTGCATCTGAATCGCTTGGCTTCACTACTGGGTGTGGAAGAGCAAAACTTCAAAGCGTGACTTACTTTCAGCATCTACAAACCCTGATTATTTTTTTTTTCAGCAAATTTTGTGCTATCTCCCATTCCACACAGGACAAAAGGGCACACTTCCATCTCTTATCACCAAAACGATTTTGCTTTTTCCCCAAACAGCCATGAAACTGACAGCCAGAGTCAGGCAAATTAGTTTTAGCACAGGCACATTCATTTGCCTATAAAGTGCTGCTTTTTCCCCTCCCCCATGAAGACAAAAGTAACACATTACTTCAAAACCCAATTAAATACAGGCTGTGAGACTGAAGCTGTTACCTTCCAAACTAGGTACCTGCAGTGTTTTCAGTGATAGGATGCACTCTGCATTATTTGTTTCCAAATTAGAGCCAGGATGCCAGCAGAAACTTAGGGGACTCAAGAGATGTTCGCTCTGAGTAATGATATATCTATATACCCAACCCTCTCATCTGCAGTACTTTAGCTGGGATGCAAACTGTAGTTTCAAGCCAAATCTCTGAGAGCTCAGAATTTGTTGGGAGCTGGAATTGTTTCCAGACAGATGGCTCTCAGAAGGAGCTGTAGTTCCCCCATGCCTGGGCCAATTCTGCCCAAAAAACGTGTTCCCATGCCATGTCTGGCCTCCACACCAGACTGCTGACTTCTGCTCCCCGTCCATCCAGGGGTGTGTAATCCCCCTGACACCCAGTCAGGCTGCTGGCCAGTGAGCGTTAGGGATAAAGGTATGAGCCATGTTTAAAAACACAACTGAACAGCAGGTCTGGAAATCCTATCTCAGAACATGAGGAGGAGACAGTTGTGCTCACATCATCACCTCAGTGTATCTCTAGTACACTAGAAACTGGTAACTCACACAATTCAGTAAACATAATTAAGGGTTAATCTGAATGTCTGGAAGGGTAAACCTTGTACTGGCTATTTTCATCATTACCTTAAAAAGTAGTGACTGTGGTTACAGCTACTCCTAAATCCTTCAACAAAACTGAAGGTTACCAAAAGGCTAATGTAGCAGCAGGTTCCTTCAAGCCTGTTTTCTTCCACTACAGACCGTCAGTTATAACCCTTTGGTCATAACTCCCCACAACTTTCCCTCTGAAGAGCCAGAGGATGGTAAGGATGGTACTCACAAACATTAAAATGATCCTTTGCCCTGAGAATAAGAAAACACTGCCCCTGCATGTTCACCTCAGAAAAAAAAAAAAAGGATTTAAGAGAGAACACTGACCTCCTGCCTTTAGTCAGTCCTTAATTTATTTACTAAAATAAACTCAACTCTCCAAATTGCCTTAGTGGCCTTTAATAAAGCAGGTAGAGATCACAGGCCACAGGAAACTGCAATCAAGAGAACAGCAAACAATACTGGCATTAAAGTGTCCCATATGTTAATCCATAAAGCAGCAGTTTAAGATCCTGAAGGTGAATTCAGGAAATCTACTGTGGGTAGGGTGAGGAGGTATCTCTTATGTGGCCAAAATCAGAAGGAATTAGTTGCCTGAAAAAAACCTTAAACCTGCAAACAAAGTGCCTGGTATTCAAGCAGACACATTGAAATATATCCTCTTTTTAAAAAAATAAATAATTTTTAAAAAGTAGTAAAGGCATGTTTGGAGACATGATGCAGCCTACTATGGTCTATTAATAAAGAATATAATCTAGACATTACCCAAAACAGGCCACAAGTTATTATCATCTGGATGCTGAACATTTAGAGAAGCTCAGACTAACAGATTCATTTCACAGGCATTCCATTAAAAAAAAAAAAAAAGGGAAGACCACAAAACACCTATTCTGAGTGACCAAAGGACAGCAGTCCTGTAGTCTGTTCAAGTCCCCAAGTCTATCAATACTTCTCTCTGTCCACAGAATTATAGCACTTTGGAAAACATGTGTCACAGATCCAGCTCCAGCCTGAAGAAGAGGAGCTACACAAAGTGTTATCTCCGCTACAAAGTCTACACTAGAGGTTCAGCCACCACCTATGTAGCTACACCCTTTGCAAGACCTTTGAAAGAGGGCTGAAAAATGAGTCAGGGCACTAAATGAGAAAACACATAAACACAAAATATAATTAAAAAAAAAAGAAACGCTTAACTCATGAGAAAAAAAAAGTGCCAACCCATCTTAAACCTAAGATTGATAGAGCACTATTGTCCTCAAATAGAGGAACTCAGTTCTTTCCCCTAAGATTTTTATAACCAAGCTCCTCAGCTACACCACAGCCACATCAACCAAAGCAGTGTTAGTGCTGGAAGAAGTCTCAGCATAGGAAATTCTCTGGCGATTGCAGCATATTTCCCACTCTTGGTCAGACTACGGTCGGTTCAGCCATCAGACCTTTCTGTACACTAAAGCCTAACTCACGGCAGGTCCTGTTTAACTACCTGGGTTTCGTTTGGGGAGGGTGGGGGGGGAGAGGGGGGGGAGAAGGAGGGGGAGTAGAGGTGCCAGTCTGCATGTAGTGTTCCCAGCACGGCACTTCTGCAGGTGTTGATGCTGCAGAAGGACTCAACCTTCTCCCAAACAAAGATTTCCGCCGGCTGTTGGGAGAAACTCAAGGCAAAACACAAAACGGCGTAGTCAGGCCCTCTGTATACGGCTCCTTAAAACACGAATGGCCACCCGCACCCTCCCCCCCCCCCCCCCCCCCCCCAAAAAAAATCTGCTACAGAAAGAGCACAAGCGCGACAGGGGAGGCATTGAAGCGAAGACAAAACAGGGATGAAAAGGAATACTACATTTCACGCCTCACAAGCACACATCTCCCTGTTAGAAGGCGGTTAGTGACTTAAAAAAAAAAAAAAACCCAAAGAAAACCCCCAAAATACCCTAACCCCCCCCAGCTTTTTTAGAACACCGGTTATTGTTCGGCATCCCCCCCCCCGCCCCCCTTGGGTTCGCAGCGAGGGTCCTCCCTAGGGCTTGAGCCCCGCCAGGCCAGCCCCCAGCAGCGGGCCGGGGCTCGGCTCCTCTCCCGCTCGGGCCGCACGGCGTTAAAATGTCGGTAAAGGAGGGAGAACCCCACCAGCCGCACGACCCACACGGCGCAGACGGAGAGGCGGCCCCGCCGGCACACACACCCCCACCCCCTACCCCGGGGAAGTGACAGGCAGCCTCTGCCCGAGGCAGAGCCGGCAGCGCCGCCGGCTCCCCCCCGACCCCCCGACCGTGTTTCAGGGCGGCCCCGCTTCCTGCCCGGGGAAGGCTCAAGCGGCCGCGGGGGGCCCGATGGCTTCCGGCCTGCCGTGAGGAGCTGCCGCCTCAACGAGAAGCGCTGAGGGAATCACCTCCCGCGGCGAGGCGTGAGGCGGGGGTCTCCCCGCGAGAGAAAGACCGGGGTGAGGCGAGGACTCCCCCCGCCACCGCAGCAGCAGGAGCGGCGGCGCCCAGGCGAACGCCTACGGCCCTCGCCGCTCCCGCCACCGCCTCTTTCTCCACTCACCCGCAGATCCTCGAAATCCGCCATTTTCTACCCGCCGCCGCTGCTGCTCTTGCCGACGTCTCCGGGCCTCGCCGCCACCATCGTGCACCTTGTACGCGCCCCTGCCACGTGACGGCGGAGGGCGGCTCCGGCGGGGGGGGGGGGGGGGAAGCACCGCCTCATGAGGGCGGCCCTGAGGCGACGGGCCCGGGTCGGCCGGCCCCCCTCCCCCTCCCTAGCTTTTCCCCGTTACCGAGCCCGCTACCTCCGCGGTCCCGGGGTGGAAGAGGGTCCGAGCCTGACAGGGATCGCACCTCTCGGGGCTGCCGCCTTCCCCCTGTCCGCATTAACCCCGCAGAGCACGAATGTGGCGGTTAAACAGAAATAATAATAATAATAATAATAATAATAATAATAATAATAATAATAATAATAATAATAATAATAATAATAATAATAATAATAATAATAATAATAATAATAATATCGGTTATTGTTCGGCATCCCGCCTTGGGTTCGCAGCGAGGGCCCTCACGAGGGCTTGAGCCCCGCCAGGCGAGCCCCCAACACTGGGCCAGGGTGGTTGTTTTATTATTATTATTATTATTATTATTATTATTATTATTATTATTATTATTATTATTATTATTATTATTATTATTATTATTTCAGGGGAAAGGAAGAGCAGCTGTGTGATTGAGGTGCAGTACCTGCAAAGGCCGGGCACCCGCGCGCACTGTGAGACTGGAGAGCTTTATTAGCTTTATCCATCCCATCAAAAAACATTTTCATAATTCCTGCCGTAATGGTGATGTGACACGTTTTTATTAATAAAAAATGAAGGGAAAATGTCACTGGCAGCAAGCCTCGGAACGGGATAATGGGTTTCCTGCTGTAAGGGAAATGCTGAGACATTTACAGAAAAATAAACATCGAGGTGCAGCTGGGAATATTATTTGCAAAAGCAGCCAGAGATTGTTACCCAGTCACAATAATTACCCAGTCTCAATACTCAGTTTCATTGGCAACTGCGCCATTAAACCAAACAAATGGTTTATTGCAATTAAAAAAAAAAAAAAAAAAAGGCAAAGACCGAGCCAACAAGCAGTCCAGCAGCCAAACTGACTCCAAGGAAAAGTTGGAAGAGAGACATTGCGGGGGAAAAAGTGAACCAGACAAAAAAACACAGGCTGAAATACAAAGTATATTTGCCTGTATTAACAAAAAGGCAGCAGGTTTTGCATGACTAACAGGTTCAGAGTGGTAACTAACAGCCGTAAGATAACCCAGAACAAATAGGGAGTGTGAAACGGGTCACAGGAGCACCAGGCTCTGCTGGGAGGGATTCTGGCCAGCAATGTTGGGAGGACAAAGAGATGAGCTCTTACTGAGGGTACTGACACCCGCTGCACACACTGGCTACAATCACTCAGTGGCGCTACCACATCTGGACACCTAGGAGCTCAGTAACTCACATTAAGAGTAGTAATTTTGCAATAGGCTTTTGAGGCAGGCTTTCCTTTATGTTTACAATCAGCTAGTCCAAGACAAACCCTTAACCCCGCTGAAGTTTTTTAACCGTAACCACAGCTAGATAGCCCTTCTCTCAGTAAGCTGGTTCTGTGCTGGGTCTTACAGCAGTAAGTTCCTTGAAGACACAAGGCCTTTACTAATTTCAAACCTCCTTTGTTAGTCAAAACCAGGAACCTGCGTCAAATGAAGCGTGCTGCCTGCCATGCTGCTGCGCAAGTTCAACTCCCAACTCCATCAAACATTTCTTTTTTCCTTGCAATTCAATACCAGACTACAGGGGCAAGCTGCTCTCAGATCATTAAAGTGCACACCATCACAGGCCAGACCAAAGCCACCTTTCTTCTTCTTTCAACACATCCCCTCACGTGTTTCTTCTTTCAAGTACACTGGGAAATACATCAACATTGAAACTCACACTGCAGAAAGGCTTTCTTTCTTTTTCTTACCTACACTCACCTCTCACTGCATAACCACATCTTTCAATCTCCCCATTCACCTCATCCCCAGTATCCACTGAGATAACAGCAAAAAGATTATAGCTTGCATAAGATAATAAGCTTATCTTCAATTTTTTCTCCAAAAAAAAATAATCCTTAGAGCTCATTATATTTTGTTTCCCCCAGTTTTCCCTCACAGCCTTTCTCCAACTCATCAGTAGGGCCATACCCTTGGATAAACCCAAGTACTCCATAATTCTGTTTCTCCTCAAGCTTTTTCTCTAGGTCCCTACTCCACAAAAAACACTGACACTCTGTTATTTTGCCTTCACACTCAGGTTTCTCTCAAAATCCCCCTCTTCCGTTTTTTCCCATAGCTAGAAACAGTTTCCCCTTTTGTTCCAATTCTTCAATATCCTACTGTTTTTTGAAAACTCCTCTCACGCATGCATCAAGTCTAGACTTAACTCTGCAGACACAAGGCCAACTTAGCAGCTTACCATAGTTTCAACCTTTCCAACATTTCTCTTTCCACCAAAATTTTAAGAAATCTACCTTAAGTGTCAGACATTTTTCCAGCTTCTGATACTTGTTGTCTCTTCTTGTACCTCAACTTCCAATACTTCTTTCTTCCTCTCCTCTTTCTCTTCTCACAGCCCTCTGCTGCAACTCCTGAAACACTCCCCACACTCTCTGCTATTTCTGATTTTGCAATGAAATTAAAACTACACCCAGCACTGACCACTGGACGAACAACCCACCTGTTCTTAAAGGCAGCTATCTAGTCCTCCCATCTGAGACGATGTCACTGAAGTAGTTGCTGGTTTTCGTAACAGGCTCTCAAAGGGATAGAATTATAGAATCGTAGCATTGTCTTGTTTGGAAGGGACCATTTAGAGCATCAAGTCCAACCATCACCCTAACCTGCCACTCACCACTAAACCATGTCCCTCAGCACCACATCTAGCTGTCTTTCAAATACCTCCAGGGATGGAGACTCCACCACTTCCCTGGGCAGCCTGTTCAGATGTGAAGAAGTGTTTCCTAATATCCAATCTAAACCTCCCTTGGTGTAACTTGGTGCCATTTCCTCTTGTCCTGTCACTTGTCAGTAGAGAGAAAAGGTCAGCCCCCACCTCTCCACAACCTTCCTTCCAGGTAGTCATAGAGAGCAATTAGATCTACCCTCAGCCTCCCCTTCTCCAAACTAAACACCCCCAGCTCTCTCCCTTATGCTCCTCATAGCATTTAGTCTCCAGTCCCCTCACCAGCCTCGTTGCCCTTCTCTGGACACGCCCCAGCACCTCAGTGTGAGCGGCCCAAACCTGACCACAGGACTCCAGGTGGGGCCTCACCAGCGTTGAGGACAGGAGGACAATGGCTTCCCAAGTCCTGCTCACCACGCTGTTCTTAATACAAGCCAGGATGCCATTGGCCTTCTTGGCCACCTGGGCATCCTGCTGGCTCATGTTCAGCTGGGTGTCACCCAACACCCCCAGGTCCTTCGCTGCCAGGCAGCTTTCCAGCCATTCTTCCCCAAGCTCGTAGCGCTGCTTGGGGTTATTATGACCCAGATGCAAAGCCTGGCACCTGGCTTTGTTGAATCTCATGCCATTGGACTTGGCCCATCGGTGCAGCTTGTTCAGATCACTCTGCAGAGCTTTCCTACCCTCAGGTTGATCAACACTCCCACCCTACTGTCATCTGCGCACTTACTGAGGGTGCATTCAAACCCCCTCATCCAGGTTATTAATAAAGATATTAAAGAGAACTGGTCCCAGCACAGAGCCCTGAGGAACACTGCTGGTGACTGGCCATCATCTTGATTTATCTCCATTCACCTCCACTCTCTGGGCCCGGCCATCCAGCCAGTTTTTTACCCAGAGAAGAGCACCCATCCAGGCCAAGAGCTGCCAGTTTCTCTAGAAGAACACTGTGGGAAACCGTGTCAGGAGCTTTGCTAAAATCCAGATAGACAGCATCCACAGCTTTACCCTCATCCACTAAGCAGATCATCTTGTCATAGAAGGAGATCAGGTTAGTCAAGCAGGACCTGCCTTTCAGGAACCCATGCTGACTGGGCCTGATCACTTGCTTTTCCTGCACGTGCCTCATAACGACACGCAAGATGATTTGCTCCATAATCTCTCCAGGCTCCAAGGTCAGACTGACAGGCCTATAGCTCCTCAGGTCCTCCTTCTGGCCCTTCTTGTGTATGGGCATCACATTTGCTAATCTCCAGTCAACTGGGACCTCCCCAGTCCACCTCTGTCCCCGGAAAGGTAATGGAACAGCTTGTTCTGGATGCCATCTCCAAGCAATTGGAAGAGGAGAAGGTCATGAGGAGCAGTCAGCATGGATTCACCAAGGGGACATCGTGCTCGACCAATCTCACAGCTTTCTATGATGTCATCACCGGTTGGGTAGATGGAGGGAGAGCAGTGGATGTCATCTACCTTGACTTCAGCAGGACCTTTGATACTGTCTCCCATGACATCCTGATAGCAAAGCTGAGAGAGCACGGGATAGATGAGTGGACAGTGAGGTGGGTTGAGAACTGGCTGTCGGACCGAGCCCAGAGGGTTGTGATTCGAGGAGCAGAATCTGACTGGAGACCTGTGACTAGTGGTGTTCCCCAGGGCCCAGTGTTGGCTCCAGTCCTGTTTAATATCTTCAGTGACGACCTTGATGAGGGAACAGCATCCACCCTCAGCAAGTGCCGATGATACAAAGCTGGGAGGAGTGGCTGACATGCAGGACACTGCGCTGCCATCCAGAGAGACCTGGACAGGCTGGAGAGCTGGGCAGGGAGAAACCAGGTGAGGTTCAACAAAAGCAAGTGTAGAGTCTGGCACCTGGGAAGGAACAACCATTTGTTACAGTACAGGCTGGGGGATGACCTGCTGGAGAAGACCTCTATGGAGAAGGACCTGGGGGTCCTCGTTGATGACAGGTTGGCCATGAGCCAGCAGCGTGCCCTGGGGGCTGAGAGAGACAATGGGATACTGGGGTGTATCAGGAGGAGTGTGGCCAGCAGGTCAAGGGAGGTGATCCTCATCCTCTACTCTGCCCTGGTCAGGCCCCACCTCCAGTGTTGTGTCCAGTTCTGGGCTCCCTAGGGTCAAATAGACAGGGATCTCTGGGAGAGAGTCCAAAGAAGGGCTACAAAGATGCTGAAGGGCCTGGAGCATCTGCCCTGGGAGGAAAGGCTGAGTGAGCTGGGACTGTTCAGTCTTGAGAAGAGAAGACTAAGGGGGGATCTAATTAATGTCTATAAGTATCTTAAGCAGGGGATGCAGGGGGAATCAGCCAGCTCCTTTTCAGTGGTCTGTGGGGACAGGACAAGGGGCAATGGCTGCAAGCTGGATCACAGAAAGTTCTGCACTAATCTGGGGAAAAACTTCTTCCCAATGAGGGTGAGGGAGCCCTGGGACAGGCTGCCCAGGGGGTGTGGAGTCTCCTTCTCTGGAGATATTCCAGATCCATCTGGACACCGACCTGTGTGACCTGTCCTAGGGACCCTGCTTTGGCAGGGGGTTGGACTCGATGATCTCTGCAGCTCCCTTCCAACCCCTACAGCTCTGTGATTCTGTGATTCTTTGCAAACAGAAGACCTAGCAGGGCTCCTGCCCTAGTTGGCTTCCTCACCAGCTGTGTCAGGAAGGTACCCCCAACAAACTCCAGGAACCTCCTAGACTGTTATCTCTGCTGTATTGTATTCCCAGCAGATATCTAACAGGTTGAAGCCCCCTACAAGGACAACGGCTCAAGATTTTGGAACTTCTAGCTGTTTGTTGAATGTTTGGTCTGCCTCCTCATCTTGTTTGGGAGGCCTGTAACAGACTCACAGAATCTCAAGGTTGGAAAAGACCTTTAAGATCATCAAGTCCAATCATTCCTGTCTTGTGCTAAACCAGATCCCTGAGCACCTCGTCTACCCGTCTGTTAAACACATCCAGGGTCGGTGACTCAACCCCCTCCCTGGGCAGCCTCTTCCAGGCCCTGATAACTCTCTCAGTAAAAAATGTTTTCCTGACTCCCACCATATCTGCCTTGCTGACCTTTCCCTTGATTCTTGCCTATAAACACTCAACACTAGTGTCACCCTCACTATGTTCTAGGCATTCGTAACACTCCCTGACATACAAGGCCAGCCCATCACCTCTCCTTGCTTGCCTATCCTTCCTGAAGAGTCTATATCCATCCATGGCAGCACTCCAGTCATGAGAGCCACTCCACACTGTTTCCATGATGGTGACTACATAACAGTTTTCCTGCTGCACAATGGCTCCCAGCTCCTCCTGTTTGTTGCCCATGCCATGCACATTAGTGTACAGGCACTTCAGCTGGCCTACTGCTCCCTCTACCTGTTTCCCAGGTGTTTCCCTGTTGACTCTGACTACCACAGGAGCCCCTGCCTTGTCTCTGTAAGGCTCTGACTTTTGATTGAGGATCCTCTCCCCCAGCAACTTTAGTTTAAAGCCCTCCTGACTAAGATGTAAAGGTGCTAGGTGCTAAGCATCCTAAAATGAGTTAGGCTTGTTACCAAAGAAAATCAACAACAACCTGGCCTTCAGCCCTGCCAGGGATCCAGGGGCAGCCACAGCTTCTCTGGGCACCCTATGCTGGAGCCTCCCCACCCTCCCTGGGAAGGATTTCTCCCTCAGATCTCATCCAGATCTCCTCTTTTTTAGATTAAATCCATTACCCCTTGTCCTATCACTGCACTGTGTGATAAAAATTGTATAAGTTAATTAGTTTTGCTTGTCTATCCTAGCATACCAGGGTGATACATATATTTTGGTTATAAGCACAGCAAGGAAATATTTACTTGTTTCAAATAAAGTTGTTTACCTGATTGCTCTGGTTTCAGGAGAGATAGAGTTAATATTCTTTCCAGTAGCTGTTGCAGTGCTTCTTTGGGAGTTAGGATGAGAATCATGTTGATAACACACTGATGGTTTTAGTTGTTGCCAAGAACTAAAGGGCTTTTCAGCTTCTCACACTGCCCTGCCCTGCTAATGGAAAGGTGGGGTACACCCAGGAATATTGTTATACATTGTTAAATGTTGTTATTGAAGTACGTCTGTTGAATGTAAGGCCCTAGCAGGGTTTCTCTGTGGGCTGTGGGGACACCTTGATCCTGCCAACCAGCACTGTTCAGCTGCAGAAGCCAGCCCTTGCAGATTTAACTGCCTGAGTTTTCGGGGTGGGCGGCAGATTTCACAGGCCTGAACACTGCCTCCTTCTCTGTGAGTGTGCGTTTTTGAGTCCAAGGGAAGCTTGAAAGACTTATTCACAGACATACAGTGAAAATTACCTCTGTTTGTGGTCTGAGGGTTGAAGATTCTCTCTCTTTACCCATCAAAACAGTAGCAAACCACGTGTAAGATACCATTACCCCTTTAAAAGACATGGTAGAAAACTCTCAGTTAAGCAAAGCCAAGAATCTAAGCTATTGTCTCAACATTAATGATACGATCTTGGAAACTTAATTGGGGTGGTTTGGATCTTAACTTCCAATTACAGGAACTTCTCTTTCAGACCCGTAAAACAGAAGTACCCAATAATGGAAAATTAATGCATTGCCTACTCTACTACCACATTAAGGTCACCAAATTAAACACAAAGTCTAGTAGGAGAGGACCTAAGTTGGATGGAGGAACATTAATCTGAACCACTTTGAAAACTTCATGGTTTATGGGACAAATTTAATAATAAAAAAAGATAAATGTATTAAATTACATTCTTAAGAGGATTAAAGTACATTAAACTTGCAGCACAACAACCTGAGCAGTTAATGTATGCTGAAGTCATGTTTTTGCTTAGGACATCTTTGAGAATAGGAAGTGCTGAAAGTAGAGGGAGATTGGCTCTAATGAGAGGTACGTGTGACTGGAGATATTTAGCAAGGGAAGCTTGAGGGAACAGAAAGCTTGTGTTGTATATTGGATTGGGAAGGTGTAACAAACGGGCTCAGGGAATGCTTCTGAGTAGGACTACGGTTGCACTGAAAGAATAAGACCTTTTGGAGCATTGACCATTGTACTGAGGAGACTGTGTTTGGAGGGATATCTGGGTGCCTGGAGAACATGGGTTTGAGGATGCTAAGCAAGAAGTAGCATGGGATGGCAGTGAAGAATCTGGTAGCTACCCTGCCCAAGAACAGCTGGTGGAACTAAGTAGCTATTGGTCTCCAATGGGAAGGACCTGGGGAGAGTTTGAATCTGCAGTTGCCTTGGCTGGGAAGTGCATATGTAGCAGAGGACAGAGTGATCTTCTGGAGCAGTCTTCATTGGCAAGAGCTCTACCCACACCACCCAGCTCACAGAAGGCAAAGACAGAGACTGTGAGTATGAAGAAATCCCCACTGTAGGAGATCAGATTCGAGAACACCTAAGGAACCTGAAGGTGCACAAGTCCATGGGACATGCACCCCTGGGTCCTGAAGGAACTGGCAGACAAAGTGACTCAGCCACTCTCCATCAGATTTGAGAGGTCCTGGCAGTCTGGTGAACTTCACACTGACTGGAAAAGGGGAAATGTAAACCCCATCTTGAAAAGGGGGAAAAAGGAAGACCTGGGGAACTACAGGCCAGTCAGTGTCACCTCTGTGCCTGGGAAGATCATGGAGAACATCCTCCTGGAGACTATGCTCAGGCAGATGGAGAATAAGGAGGTGGTTGTTGATAGCCAACATGGCTTCACTAAGGGCAAATTGTACCTGACAAATCTCATGGCCTTGAGGAGAAAGACTTGGGGGTGTTGATCAATGAACAGCTTAACATGAGCTGGCAATGTGCGCTGGCAGCTCAGGTGGCCAACTGCGTCCTGGGCTGTGTCAAGAACAGCGTGGTCAGCAGGTTGAGGGAGGTGATCCTGCTCACTACTCTGGTCTGGTGAGATCCCACCACAAGTATGACATCCAGATCTGAGGTCCCCAGTACAGGAAAGACACAGAGCTGTTGGGGTGAGTCCAGAGGAGGCCACAAAGATGATAAGGGGGCTGAAGCACCTCTCGTATGAAGACAGGCTGAGAGAGTTGGGCTTGTTCAGCCTGGAGAAGAGAAGACTGCAAAGAGACCTAATTGCAGCATACCAACGCTTAAAGACTTAAAGGGATCCTACAGGAAAGTGGGAGAGGGGCTGCTCACCAGGGAGTGTAGGGACAGGACAAGGGGCAATGGCTTCAAGCTGGAAGAGGGCAGGGTTAGGTTAGATGTTAGGAACAAATTCTTTACTCTGAGGGTGGTGAGGCCCTGGCACAGGGTGGCTAGTGAGGCTGTGGAAGCCCCATCCCTGGAAGTGTTTAAGGCCAGGTTGGATGGCGCTTTGGGCAACCAGGTCTAGTGGAGGGTGTCCCTGCCTATGGCAGGGGGTTGGAACTAGATGATCTTTGAAGTCCCTTCCAGCTGAAACCATTCTGTGACTCTATGATTCTGTGACTCTATGCTCTAACCTCCCTTCCATGTATTTTCAGGTTTGGTTGTGGGTTTTTTTTAATGTTCTCCTCCGACTAGACTCAGAACAGCTTCCAGCAGGCAAAGTATCAGTAAAGCATATCCTCAACTCCGAAGGCTGTAGCAATCAGTCATGCCTGGCAACAGCTTCCATGTGCTCTGACGCCCATCCCTCTCACTGCCCTGCATTCTCTCAATGCCAGCAAACCATCAGCCTCCATTTTAAGGTTCACCATGATGAGATGGGCAGATCACACTTTGCTGCTTCTCAGGTGCACTTCGCCTATCTGGGTGAGGTGGACATGTTTAATGACGGGTTACACTGGGCTGGGCTGGGCTGGTTTGGTTTGGTGGTGCGGGTGGGTTGGGTTGGGTCTGGACCACCCCCGGTCCCCCAGCCCTCCATCCCGCCCGCTCTCCTCTCAGTCCCGCCTCCCGCCTCAGGTGAGGCCACACGCCATTGGCCCACAGTGCCACCGGCCCCGCCCCCCCTCCGCGTCGTGATTGGCCCGTTCTCTAAACAGCCCGCTCTCGCTCCACTCGCGATTGGGTACTTCCGGCAACCTTTCTCTCTCCGGCATGTCGATTGGCTGGGTTAGGGCGGCGGGGCGGGCCTCTCTCCCTCACGGCGCCCGCTGGCCTCAGCGGGCTGCGGGGTCGGGTGCTGCTGCCGTGAGCCCGCCGTGACTTTCCCCGCAGGCTGTACCCGCCCGCGGCCGGGCCCGGTGACCGCCCCGATGGAGCTCTCTTGCCGGACGCTCCGAAACACGTCTCAGGCGAGGGAGGCGGTAAGATCTGACAGGCCGCGCGTACCCGTTGCTATGGAAACGGCGTGTGGGCCCACACTGCGCAGGCGCGGGGGGAGCGGCGGTGTCATGGCGGGCGGGACGGAGCCGGCCGTGCCCGGGCTCAGCGGCGTGACAGCTGCCCTGGCTCCCCTTAGGCTCCTCCTTCCCTTTCCCTTAGCGGGAAGAAAGTGCTCCTTGTCCTTAGGGCAGGCTCCCCGCAGCTCCCGTCCGCTGAGCGGGCGCGGCGAAAAGAGGACGAGCCTCCCTTTCCCTCTCCCTTTCCCTTTCCCTTTTTTTCCTTTCCCTTTTTTTCCTCTCCCTCTCCCTCTCCCTTTCCCTCTCCCTTTCCCTCTCCCTCTCCCTCTCCCTCTCCCTCTCCCTTTCCCTCTCCCTTTCCCTCTCCCTCTCCCTCTCCCTCTCCCTCTCCCTCTCCCTCTCCCTCTCCCTCTCCCTTTCCCTTTCCCAGCTCCCTCCTCCTCAGGTCGGGGCTGTGCAGTCCCACCCTGTCTCCGCCCAGAAGGAGCGGGATGCTGCTCAGTTTCTTAACCTGTTCTTTTGCTTCCATCTGCTGGTCAGATTCGCCCGGAGCCGGAGAGATTGCAGGGCCGCGCTGCAAGGGCTGCTAAAAATTGCTCTCTGTACCTCTACGTGCGTGAGCGGGGCAGGGTTGCTCGCAAAGGGGCGGCCTTGGGAGCTGTAGGTCGCAGCAACCTGTTGGATGAGCGGATTGTGTGTTTACCTAGGACCAGGAGCCTCCGGCGCAGGCTCTTGGTAAGCCTGAGAGCAGGCTCAGATCCCAGCCACTGGGAATAGCGCCCTGAGATGTGGTATGGAAACAGTGTTAATGCACAGAAGGAAAATGAGGGGGAAAAAGAGTGTCATTTGTACCCTCAGCAGTGGGGATTTGTGTGGCCCTGGTCCCAGGGCTGTTTTTGACTGCTAAATGCAGAAACATTTGGACTTGAAGATGGGGAACTCTTCCCCCTGAGCTGTAACCACTGGGTAGGGGTTGTTTTGCTTTATAAACTGACTTCTCCAATGCCTTTTGGCTGGATGGATGTGAGGATCAGAGTTTATATTTTGAATACAAGGTAGAGGGAGGTGTCATGTTCCACACAAGGGGCAGAAGTTTGGAGCCCAATTTTTTTAGGTGAGTCCATGACTAAGGTACAACCTGAAGCTGCCGAAAGGACTTTCTGGTTCTTGACCTCTGTGGAGGAAGCCTAGCTACCTAGTTTCTGTTTTATCAATTCCAGTATTCCAATACAGTATCAGAAAGTAAGGCTGCTACATCTTTATTTTGTAGCACTAAATAATTACTGGAATTCCTCGCTCCCCAGTCACATCCATACTGGTATTGCATTTTCCCCATTAATTGGTTCTATAGAATGGAAATTACTGTTTTCTTGCAATTTAAACATTAAACATTTAAAACAATAAATTCCTATATGCATTACAATTCTGTGGCTGCTCACAGCTACCCAGTGTGGTCTCAAAATCAAATAATTCTGTTTTGCCAAATAAATTGGTTTTGCACTGGTTTTAATTGTTAAATATGCCCTGTGCTTGTTCTGTAAATCACTCTTGACAAGCAATGCTATCGTAACCTGCAGTGGAACTTTGCAAATTTACACAAATGAGTGGGAGAATTAGTGCTTATTAATTAGTTTGTAAATTCAGCATATATAATTTGTCTTGTTTAATAATTTACCATAGCATCCCGGACTGGTTTGGGGTAGAAGGGACCTCAAAGCCCATCTAGTCCCACTCCCTGCCATGGGCAGGGACACCCTTCACTAGCTCAGGGTGCCCAAAACCCCATCCAACATGGCCTTGAGCACTTCCAGGGAGGAGGGACCTGCAGCTTCTCTGGGACACATACTTTGTGTCCACTCATTTTTGTATATTGGTAATACAGATCACTTGAAAGCAGTGAAATCTTGTCAGCGTTAAACTTCAGCGATCTTCCTGTTAAAAGAGGGAGAGAACAATGGCCTGTGAGTGTCCCTGACTGTCAGAGCAGGAGTTAACAAAAGGAGGCATGTAACTAATGCAAGGGATGTGTGTGTGTGTGTGTAGAAATCAGAAGGTTTCTGTTTCCAGCGCACCCAGCTCAAATTGTAAAACATCTTTAGCTTTCAAACCTCACACCTCTCCAATGCATTCTGGTGTTTACTACTTGGGCAGCCATAACTTCTGTGGTGAACTGGCTGTGTGCTTTTAATTATGAAGGCTATTCATAATCCTTCATGAGAAACTTTGCCAACTCTATTGTCTGCAGCAGGCTTGTAGAATTTGGGAAAGAGAAGAGGGCAAAGAAAGGCCTTTGTGTGAAGAAATTCTATTCAGTGGCAGCCAAGTTATACGTTTAAAACTCACCATTTCCTTCTCTGCTTGTGTTCCTCAGAAACTGTCAGCAGGCCAAAAAATGCCTGAACATCAGTGTTCTGTAACCCCTGGCAAGGCTGCAAATACTGCATGCAAAGGGCTAGGGAAGAGGGAAAGCTGGGGGGATACAAGGTGATGGGGAGGAAATAAAACAGCCCAAACCTGAGCAAATCCATCACGCCTCATCTGCTCTCTCTGTCCTGGCACATGGATCCCAGCTTGATCTTGAAGAAACCCATAGTTGGCGACTGCCCTGGTATCCCAAAGGGAAAAGAAGGAAGGGACAATGTGCATTGTAGTAATATCTTCCCTTATGTGATTACAGAGCTAACCACGTGCCTCTTGTACAAATTCCTGATGGCAGATCCCCCTGAACTCACCTTACTGACTACCTGGATGTACAAGGGCACGATGTTACACCAGTATAGTTCTTATTTCCCAGCTCCCCAGACTGTGGCTTTCTCTGTAACTTTCTTCTTCATTCTATCAACTATATTCATGCAGAAATATGAGGTCAAACAGTAACAAAACATTATGGGGTTAAATTAATCTTTCAGCAGGTCCATTAATTCGATGGAATTACACAAGAGCCTAGGTTGATTTATAATGTAAATGTGTTTTACTGAAAGGTGTGAAAATAACTAAATGAACAATTGCTTTTAAAGATGCATGAATCTAATAGGGTTTAATTTTAAACGGCTGCAAAGAAAGGAATACACACCACTCCTTTGTTTAGCTAGAAATAAATAGAATGCACTATAAGGGTTGGAGCTAATTAGTTAAG
The DNA here is from genome assembly GCF_964237585.1 of Gallinula chloropus. Lineage (NCBI taxonomy): Eukaryota > Metazoa > Chordata > Aves > Gruiformes > Rallidae > Gallinula > Gallinula chloropus. Next base: position 86,595,453 of record NC_140089.1, read on the forward strand.
TGCTCAACTATTTAGTTTTTAAAACAAGATCATGCTTAAGTGCCTTAAGCTTTTATTAATTGCATGGACCCCAAAATCCCCTATAGTAATTGAAAATTTAATTACATGCATTTTTTTGTTCTTTTAAGAATGGAATCTTATTAAACTTTAAACACTTAAACATCTATTGAAATACCAGTGGCTATAAACAACATGCAATTCTAAATACTAATTAAACAGGAAGGCTAAATCACTATAAAGCTAAACTGAATTTTAAGTAACTTTGCACTCGTAAGTGCTCCTGTTTTTTTTTCATGCTGTGTAAGATTTACCATTTCCTGTCTAAACACAGAGGAGTCCTGGGCAGTGTTGGCATCTGTCAGTCCTGTGGCAGGCAGGTTGTTTTGTGGGCTTGTTTGCAGGAGGGGTGTCAGTCCCTAGAGAATAAGCTGGAGTTCAGGAATGGAGGCCAGCATGGGCAGAGCTGTTTCAAGTGGAGAGCTAAAGCTGTTGGTGGCTCCGATGCACAGATGTCTGTGTAGCTCATGGAGAAGGTGCAGGGCAGGCTAAGGCTGGTGAGAGGTCAGGAGACATGGCTTTGTGGGGTTGGTACAGAAAGCTGTGCACTACTGACTGGCAGGATCTGCAATTTGGTAACAGTTATGTGTTGAAAGGTCCTTCAGTTTTATTTCTTCTATAGAAACTTCACAGAACAGGGAGCAGAGACATCAGTATCTCTGTTCTGATTTTCAGATCCAATCTAGTGCAAACCTTTGTCAGTTGATCAGCTGATTAACATCTTAGTTAATTTACTTGATGATCTTAAAGATCTTTTCCAGCCTTGTGATTGTGATTCTTTGGACAGATACCTGACTTCTCAAAATTAACCACTGCTGTTTGCATTCTTGTTAACACAAGGCACAGACAGAATGAAGTTCTGATTTTACATGGGGGTCTTCTTCAAGGTAAAGGCTTGCTTCTGCTTCTGCTTGGGGAACACAAGAACTCAACTGTGTTAATGTGGAAGTGGGTTGCTCATACGTAGACACAACGTTGTACTAAACTGCTTAAAGCAAGTCTGCCTAGAAGAGTATTTGAGATGCAGCCCATCAATGTAACACCATTTATATTGGGACTTAAAATGTTATCCTTAAAATGCTACAACCTCTGAGGATAGCAAGAGTAACCTGGTGGGATTAACAACAGCCAGAGACACAGCAGAATGCAAATTCTTTTCAAGGAAAGTTCCAAACATGGGTTGCCAGCCCTGCCAGGGTTTTCAGGCAGATAAATTCTCAGTTCCTCTGTCCTCAGAGTATTCCTGTAAATACTCAAGCATGGGACAATGTGCTTGTTTTCTGTGGTGATCCCTGTGTTTTCATAATGTGTGTAAACATTCAGAGGTAGCAGCGATCCTTCTGCCTTTTGATATGCAGGCAAACACAACAGTTAATTTCTCTCAACATACAGTAGCCAGTTGCCTTTAGAAGAATGTTGGACTCTCAGCAAGTAATGACTCCAGCTTCCTTCTTGCACCTCCAACCCTGTTTTGGAAGATTCACATAATCCAGGGAAAAATGGTAAATGGACCACAATTCAAAACCTGTTTTCCAAACGTCAGCACCTCAGAATAATAAGGAAAAGATCCTTTCACCCTGGGGTGTCAGTGTTTTCTGTTTGCATAACAGAAGGGTTTCTTTTCTTGTGCAGCGCCTCTTAGGAACTGATCTACTTGATTCAAGAGTTACTGATCTACCAAGCTTTTACACCACACTTTTCTCCCAAAAATGGTCTAGAAAAATCATCAGATACCAGAAATGGTTTTGTAGCATTCTTACTGGCTCAGACTAGCTGCATGACTTCATCAAGACAATAAAAAGTAGTAAAGACTTCACGTGTGACATGGGTTCTTCCTTTTCTCCCCAGCCAGTTTGATTCTTTTCCCTAGAAAACCAGAATGAAGACAATACCAATCTTTTATTCATATGCAAAGTACAAATACACCTTCAACGTACAGGTTTTGTTATTAAAACCAAATCCATCCTCTTCCCAGTTGTGTCACTAGATGGCCCCACGTCTGAAGCTAACATCCCAGAAAGTATCTGCCAAACAGTTTGCTCTAGTACGTAATGATGCTTCCTTCCAAGAGGCTGGGAAGCATGGGATAATTGTCTCTCCATGTGAATATTCCTTTTATACATCTTTTGGGATTTGAGAACGTAAGGCTTGGGCAGTAGTAATTATTTGGTGCATGTGTGTGCCAGGCAGTGGCAGAGAGCTGTACAAATCTTTGCTACAGACACTGGGGTTCTGCTGGCAGTATGAAGAGGGAAAAGATTTGTAGGTTTGTCTCTCACAGGCTCCTGACACTTGGACAAGGCTTTTTCTCGGGGGCGGGGGGGATGCAGGAGTTGTTGGGTTGGGGTAGAAGGGAAAGAAACTGGGGGTGGGAGTCTGTCTGTGTATGCATTACTGCCAAGTATCATCAGGAATACACACATGCTGTGCAAGCAGTATATAAACCACTGCTCTTTCCCCATGCACTAAAGAGGTGACAGGATTTCATGCCCACACTGGGTCCTTATCAAACATGCTGAAACATCAGCATCCTGAAAGAAAAAGAAGTAATTTATTTGCCTAAATGTGGGTTTGGCCATACCTGCTTCTTCTGTGGCCCCAGCTTCAGATCCCAGGGAGACAGACCAGAGTCAGTATGTTGGTTTCTAGAGCTTTCCTTGTAGCAACATCTGTTATGACCCTAAAACCTCAGGGCTTCTCTGCAGACACTCGGTGTATGTTAGAAATGACAAAGGTCCTAAAAACAGGACTGAAGGTAGACACGTAGTGGAGCAGTAATTTATTATACGTTCTTGCAAGAGCAGGTGACCCAACAAAGTAGGCACACCTTTGGTCAGAGCTTGCAGCACTTTTATACCATACATCTATACATATTCATCACCTGTCCAGCTTCCTATTAAGATGAGTTCCAAGAGGTGGTTTCCATAAACTCCTCCCAATTGCGTCTGCGCACTGTCCTGTGGTAGTGGTCGTCGGGGGTCTCAGCGATGAAGGTTTGGAGTCTTCCTCAGGTTGAACCTTTCACCTCCTTCCTCTGTTTAACTATGGATTTTACAGGCTCAGCCAAGGCGCCCCATCCACAGCAGTACACAATATAATACACATGGCATGTCTGGGACATTCCCACTTCCATTGGTGAAGAAAATTTAAATGTAGGAGTCCTTTTGTCTGGGACAACTGCTTACTGGCAAGTAGTTGTCTTTATCTTAACTTTCCAGGCAACTGACAGGGCCTAGGGCTGAAGGAAGTCAAAGCTCCATACAGGTTTCAGATTGCACATGTTAATTTTGTGAAAGGTTTGTTCACTCCTGATCAAAATGATTAGATTTATCGAGACCCCACATCGAGACCCCACATCGAGACCCCACATCGTTTTTCCTGTTTGACTTGATGTACAATCAACATGATTGAAGCCTGTTCGTTGAGCCTGATTTCCTTAAATTCCAGCCCATGTCCTCAGTCACGATTTAACCCCTTATCTCATTGTCCAGGATCATCTGTATCTTTTAGCAGAGCTATGTACTCAAATTGAACCCTTATTTGAGAACAGTATTCCCCCTTATTTTATGTGCTATCCTAAATTCCCTACGCAGGATCTCTGATGAGGCAGCCTGAGTCCTTTAAGTCAGTAAAGAATACAATAACATTTTTCAGTTTGCAAAAGCAACATTCCTTAGCGCTTTCCACAGTGTAGAAGGCATATTACATCAGAGTAAGACTTCATTCCAGTATCTTAAGATCTTGATGTCTGTTTCCAGTGTCCCTTTTGCCACATTTGATACTGCACTGTATGCTCCCCTGGGTGTAGCTTTACTGAATGATGGCAAAGATGGCTTGTGCTGCCTTGTTTTTATTACTGAACCATTTGTGAAGGCCTTTTTGCTCTCCAGTCTGTGTGAAGAAATCCATGGGACAGGCTTCTGTGTGTCAGGAGCTGACTTTGGTCCCTCCTGTGTTAAACAAGTCTGGTCTTATCCCAAAATACTAATTCTTCAAGTGCTCTGTATTTCATCTGTTATGTATATACATATCAAGGTCCATTAAATGGAAGGTGCCAGCAGTATACAGCTGGTCTTTGTAGCGTAGTTATGCAGGTCCCAGACCTGTTCACTGAATCACAAGGTTGGAAAAGACCTTTAACATCATCGAGTCCAACTGTTCCTGTCCTGTGCTAAACCAGATCCCTGAGCACCTCATCCCCCTCTGTTAAACACACCCGGGGTGGGGACTCAGCCCCCTCCCTGGGCAGCCTGTTCCAGGCCCTGACAACTATTTCAGGGATGAACTTTTCCCTCCCAGCTGAGCTGACCCTGCCCTGGGGCAGCTTGAGCCCATTGCCCCTTGTCCCATCTCCTGTCCCCTGGCTGCAGAGACCATCGCCCACCTCTCTGCACCCTCCTGGCAGGGCAGGGGAGGTGGGGAGAAGGTCTCCCCTCAGCCTCCTCTTCTCCAGGCTCAACACCCCCAGCTCCCTCAGCTGCTCCTCAGAGGATTTGCCCTCCAACCCCTTCCCCAGCCTGGTTGCCCTTCTCTGGACTCGCTCCAGGACCTCAATGTCCTTCTGATGGTGAGGAGCCCAGAACTGGACCCAGCACTCGAGGTGCAGCCTCACCAATGCCCAGTACGTGGGGCACAATCCCCTCCCCAGACCTACTGGCCACACTGTGTCTGACACAAGCCATGATGCCATTGGCCTTCCTGACTGCCTGGGCACACTGCTGGCTCATGGTCAGTCTGGGGTCACCCAACACCCCCAGGTCCTTCTCTGCCTGACAGCTCTCCAGCCAGTCTCCCCCAGCCTGTAGCTTTGCATGGGGTTGTTGTGTCCCATGTGCAGCACTCTGCTCTTGGCATTGATATGCCTCATCCCATGGGTCTCAGCTGTGTTCCCCACCCTCCCTTCTCCAAGCATTTGGAAAACAGGTTTCTAGTTTCTAGAGAGAAGGATTCAGCCACGCTGGAGCACAAGATTTCCTTGCATAGCCCTTGGAGATGCTGTGCATGAGGTTTGCAAGAGTCCTCCCCTGAAATTCACAGCACCCTGAGATCCATAACCATAGTAAAGGGAGTAAGTTCATTCTTCAGCCTCAGAGTAATTTTCTCTTCTCTAGGCTTCTACCCATCCAGTAGCCCTGATAATGTGTAAGAAAAATTATGTTGGAAACCACTTTACTTCTTATTAACAGTGAGTTGTTTTACAGTTCTTACATGCTGTTGTCTTAATTTGTTTGTTTCCACAGGCTACATTTAGATGCTGTTTACAGCAATAAAGAGAATATTACATTTGATCTAGAGTTCTGTCTTAATTCACAGGATGAGATGCGAACAGAAGCTCGTCGAAAAAATCTCCTCATTCTAATTTTGCATTATTTAATGGAGGAAGGGTATGTCTTTTTAAATAATAGTGCTTGGCATTTGTGGGGTTGTGCATGTCTGACATCTTGTAGTGTGTCCTCCTGTCCTCTGTTGGGTGCATGGACAGCAGGGCCCTTTGGTTTGATGTGAGGAAGAGGTAAACTAGTGTTACATATATTACTAGTTTACTGTGGTAAATTTTGTCAATTTCTGGAACACAGTTATCTTATATAATTTAAAAATAGACCAATCAGAAAATGGCTTTTAAATATACTTTATGCTTTTATAATAGATAGAGTTGTGGAGAGGTTAAAAATACTGTATAGTTACTAATGATATAGTTTGCTTTTTCTCTTAAAAATCAACATAATGGCTTTCTCAGCTTTTTGCTGATTTGGGTTTTTGTGTGTGTGTGTGTGTGTGTTTGGATGCTGTTCTGTTTGTTTGTTGTTTTGTTTTTGGTTTTTTTTTTTTAAATTACCAGGTATGTCGATGCTGCAAATGCTTTGGAACAAGAGACAAAATTAAGTTTACGTGGCTTTGAAGTTTGTGACAACATTGATCTTGAGACAATTTTGATGGAATATGAAAGCTACTACTTCGTGAAATTTCAAAAGTATCCTAAAATTACCAAAAGGGTCCTTGGCACTGGTATGTGGCTGTTTTCCATAAAGAAAGCTTTTGTTTCTCAAAGCCTAAAATGTGTATATTTGTCTGATGTACTCACCACAGTTTTTGTCTATGTTGTTGTTTAATGTTTGAACTCTCTTACAGAGAGAGCACTCTAGCTCTAGCACATAGGACATAAGAATTGAGAGATGGGGCTTTGAGTCCTTTTCCCCTCTCTTTTTATGTAAAGGAACAGGAAGGTGATACTTGTCTTTTAAAAGCTACTATGATATTGAAAAGTGTCATACAAGTACAAAATGTTATGGCTTAGATATCTTAGCTTTCTTCTCATGGGGGGAGAATAATAAGTCTGTTCTATTTTGGATTTAATTTTTAAATTAAAATAAATTAAATGCTGTATCTTAGTTCACCCAAGCTATGCTTAGAAGTTTATCACCACTAGTCTCATTCACCATTTATCTTGCACATTTTCATATACTAAAGATGATGTGGCAAACAAACAGTAGGTTTGTTTGCCCCAAAGGACTTAAAGTCTGAGCTATAAATGAGTGCTATAGAATCATAATGTGAGCATGTTGTTGTGACCCTGAGAGCCAGAATGGTTTTGGACTTGAGCACAGAATGTAACTTTTAGAACCTGTAAGAACAACTATGTAAGAATCAGTTATGAGGAGCTTGGAGGGCACAGAAAGCTCCAACTTGTTTGTCTGGTAAGAAAAATACAATCATCAGAGGAGGGGATGATTGGCCAGGGAACATCTCTCAGCAGTTGTCATCATTTCATGTGGCTGCCAGCAACTTTGAAATCACAGGTAAATGAAACATATTGATATAATAAAATTACTATATAGTGAAATGTGCTAAAGCTACTAGTCTTCATTACATTAACAGTGATGCAGCAGATCAGTACTAGCTGGGAGCAAACATCATCTGCATGAAAAAGAGATTTAGGACTAGAACCTATTGATTGGTGTTGATACAAAGAGAAGCAGCCTTGCAGGACAAGACAGAAGCGATTTGTTATGAATCAAGAAGGGAAATGTATTACAAAGCATTTATCACATCATACTTAGTCAAACTGAGTGGTAGGCAAGACTGGTCCATGAACAATTCCCAAAAAGCCAGTCAATCTCTTGGGCACATAAAAGCTTTTCAGTACCTGTGCTTTGGTCAGTAAAGCCAGTCAGACATGGGGTACTGAGCCATTACCCAAGCCCAGAATTCAAGCCATGCCAGCAGGGATGTATCATCCTTCTTCCCTGAAGCCTAAACAGCCTCCCTCCTGCATGTATCTCTGTTGATAATCTGCTGCCTGATGGTCTGCAACCTGCCTTAAACTGTGTCTGTGCTCAGATCATAGTGTGCAGATTCACAGATTCGTTGGGGTTGGCAGGGACCTCTGGAGATCATCTAGTCCAACATCCCTGCTAGAGCAGGATCACCATGAGCAGGTGGCACAGGGAGGCATTCAGACAGGTCTTGAATCTCTCCAGAGAAGGAGACTCCACACCCCCCTGGGAGCCTGTCCCAGGGCTCCCTCACCCTCACAGTGAAGAAGTTTTTTCTCATACAGAGATGGAACATCCTGTGTTCCAGTTTGTGCCCCACTGGCCCTCACCCTGTCACTGGGCACCACTGAGAAGAGTCTGACCCCTCCCTCTAGACACCCAGATTCTCACATGGTTAATGTAAAATAACCCTTCCTGAACACCCACCCTTCCCAGTGAATTCTTTGCAGTGCTCTCAGCAAGAGCTACACAACCAACTCATCTCCACGCTGAACTGCAGCTGTGGGAGTACCCCAGGATCATGAGGTTCACGTGTAGGCTTCACATACACCATGTCCCCCAGTTCCTTCAGTGAAACAGCTGTTCAGGAAGGGTTATTTTACATTAACCATGTGAGAATCTGGGTGCAAGATCATGGTACAGAGAATACTAGCAGGAGATGTATTTCAGAGCAGCTAGGTGTGTGATAGTGTGATACAAACCCACAGCTTTATGAGGTCACATCTGGGCTTTGTGAGTTTGACATTTTGTGAAAACAAAGATTTTCAATGACATAAAATCTTTCCAATTACATAAATGCAGAAAAATAACATAGTTTGATAACTGTTGTATGTATAACCATGACATTTATGCGCTCTTGGTATATTGAACATGATAAAATTGCTATTAAGAGGCATAAGGCAAATTCTTATTTTCCATTTCAGCAATGAAAAAAAAATAGTAGCATTAAATAAGCATTGTGTGTGATATATTAAATTAGCTTATTGGGCTTAATTTAATTTAATTTCTGGTAGAGTCCATTTTGCAGTGAAAATGATACTGGTTTTAAAATGTCAGCAAAGAAACCAAGGACTGAATGGGCCTAAAATGTAACAAGCCTGAAGCCAAGCTGCTCTCTCCAGCATCAGTTTGTCTTCAGAACATTTTTTGCAAGCTTGCATTGCTTATAATCATGCTGTTCCTGTTTATCTGTTGTTATTTCCAAGCTCATTAGTGTGTGCTCAGAAATATTTTTGAAAGGGGGAAAAAATAGTTGCCCCTTTTATATCCTTAATTATTTTCCATTTCAATGTTAATTTTGCCACAGCAGAAAACAAACCACAGCTGAGAAACAGAGGAAGACCAGGAAGGTAAGAGACACGTGTGAGGGATTCTCTGTGCAGAAAATTTTCCCATAAAAGCAATATGCAGCATGGGTAAAATAATTTTGTGATGCTGTAGGAAGACTAAAGCCTAGGGTCACACTGCTGACCATGTGCTGCATTTTTCTGAGTCTTTTAGAGGAAAATAGAGACTTATTTCCAAAACAGAGGTGCAAACAATCTACAAAGCTTCTGTAGTAATGGACGGTGACGTGTCTGAAAGCAGCGAGCACTGAACTTTGCTGTGACTGAGACTGATGCCTTAACTTCAGTGGGAGCAAAGTTAGCCCATAACTGCTTTATTTGAAAACTCTGCTTTTTAATCTTTTGGAATATTGTAGGAAAAAAAAAAAAAAGAAGTTGTGAAAGCCTTTCAAGATACAGGGGTATTTTTTTTAACTCTAGGGCAGCAAGCTCTTCTCAGAATCTCCCAAGGCTCAAACATCAGACAGTGCAACGACCGTTGTCAAAAACTTCACCTGGGAGTACAGCAGAATTTAAATCATTCACCAAGGAGACCCCCAAACAGGTTTAAATGTGTTTTATCTTGGCAGCACTACAGTTTAAAATAAGGTGATTTTATTTTGAGAGGCTACAGGCAGCAAGAGGATGGGAGTTACACAATTCGTAATGGCATGGCTAATGGAGTTTACTTGTTATGTAGTTTAAGGAGTATAGATGCCAGACTTGAGGAGAATGTGCTTTCTTTCTGTGAGCTGAGGAGCAAGTCACAGGCAAGAAGTAGAGGACAAGGAGTAATATTGTTCAGCCTCCACTGAGAGCAGAGTTTTCCCTTTAACACTAGTAGATTAATCTTTCAGGGCCAGAAAGCCAGACAAATAAACCAAGGAGAAAGTCTGCGGTTAGTCATAAGCATCTCCTCTTGTATAAGGTGTTTGAGATTTGGGGGAGTAATTTGGCTGTATAGTTTTCAGTTCTGTGAGTCTCATTTTGGTAAGACTGCTGTGAGAATGACTGTATTCCCATCCCTTACAGAAGAGAGAGCAGAAACAACGGGTTGCTGGGCAAGCATTGAGCCTCTTTTCTCCTTTTCCTTATCCCTTTCCTTTCTTCTTTTCCCTTTCCTTTCTTCTTTTCCCTTTCCTTTCTTCTTTTCCCTTTCCTTTCTTCTATTTCCTTGCCTTTCCTTACCTTCCCTTGCCTTCCCTTGCCTTTCCTTGCCTTCCCTTGCCTTGCCTTTCCTTGCCTTGCCTTGCCTCCCCTCGCCTTGCCTCGCCTTGCCTTGCAACAGGAGGAGATTAGCTTCTCCTCCTGTTCAGTATACAGTCTAGACCAACCCTAGCCAGACCAGAAGGACAACATGGCATGGAAATCAAAACACAAGCTCCTATTTCTCTAATGGTGCACAGGGTACAGTGAGGCCAGCGTGAGGGTTTTTTTGCTTGTGGTTGAGAATTTAACTTTCTTTTTTTTCCTTTCTGAACACACTCTAACGTAAGATGCTCTGTGGCCGAGGGCTTCAAGTGAAACAGGGTTCTGTGCATGCACCAGTTGCTTGCTTGCAAATACAAGTGATGTGAATTTTCAACCTTTTGTGGTTTACCATGGACATGGTGTTTTTCACCTGAACTTTGCGACACACAGACTGAAGGCAGAGGAGAGACCGTGTAGCTCGAGCAGTGCAGAATTTCAGATGTGAAACTAAAATTAACTTCCTCAGCGTGCACACAGACTGATACAGATAAACACACACTACACACACGCTGCTGGAGGGTGAGGTAGTGAGCCACCTTGGAGCAGTGGGTGAGCAGAGCTCCCATACCCCCAGCCATGGAGGGAAGGGTTTTGCACAGCAGGAGCTAGCTGCAGCGGTGGGAGGGAGTCAACATTCACATGGGGATTACCTTAATCATATTCTGTGCAAACCCCAACAGACCTTTTAGTCTCTATGAATCTTTATAGGCAAGTTCAAGTCTTTGGAAGGCTTTAATTTATAGGTGCTTTCCCAGAAATCAGGCATCAAGATCTTCTTTGGTTTTGCTCTTGTGAGACCTATAAGCTTCATCTTCCCTCCCCTCCCCTCCCCTCCCCTCCCCTCCCCTCCCCACCCCTTCCTTCCCTTCCCTTCCCTTCCCTTCCCGTTTCCCTTCCCCTTCCTCTTCCTCTTCCCCTTCCCTCCCCTTCCCTTTTAAACATGTGTTTTACAGTTGTTTTTTCCTTTAGAGCAATGACAGCACAGCTACTTTGGAACAATCTGACTTCGGCTTAAGCATCTCAACCATCAGCAGAACTGGAGGAGATGGCCCTCACCTGAGAAGGGTTGCTGGAAACCTGGTACGTGCTTTTTCAACAGAAATGTGGATGTAGAAAAAAACCCCACATTATTTTTTTCACAAATACCAAATGTGAGCTTTCTGTGTCTATTTTTATATAATTAGCATAGGGTCAGTTTTATGATTCAGGCAGTAGTTCTTTGCATGGGAGGCTCTGCTTGCATTAAATAGTATTTCAGATATTTCTCTTTTTAAAATCCAGTGGTAATAGCTAAACTTGAAGGTATATTTCAAATTCTTGAATGAGATAAGAGGCTCTGCAGCTAAATTATTGCACTGACTGACATGTGAAACAAAATCCAGCTGGAGGCCGGTCACGAGTGGCGTCCCCCAGGGCTCAGTCCTGGGTCCAGTTCTGTTCAACATCTTTATCAATGACCTGGATGAAGGGATTGAATGTTCCCCCAGTAAGTCTGCAGATGACACTAAACTGGGAGGAAGTGTTGATCTGCCTGAGGGGAGGGAGGCTCTTCAGAGGGATCTGAACAGGCTGGACTGATGGGCTGAGACCCATGGGATGAGGTTTAACAAGGCCAAGGGCAGAGTGCTGCACAAGGGACACAACAACCCCGAGCAGCACTACAGGCTGGGGGAGACTGGCTGGAGAGCTGTCAGGCAGAGAAGGCCCTGGGGGTGTTGGGTGACTCCACACTGGACATGAGCCAGCAGTGTGCCCAGGCAGCCAGGAAGGCCAATGGCATCCTGGCTTGTGTCAGACACAGTGTGGCCAGTAGGTCTGGGGAGGGGATTGTGCCCCTGGACTGGGCATTGGTGAGGCTGCACCTCAAGTGCTGGGTCCAGTTCTGGGCTCCTCAGCATCAGAAGGACATTGAGGTCCTGGAGTGAGTCCAGAGAAGGGCAACCAGGCTGGGGAAGGGGCTGGAGGGCAAATCCTGTGAGGAGCAGCTGAGGGAGCTGGGGGTGTTGAGCCTGGAGAAGAGGAGGCTGAGGGGAGACCTTATCACCACTCACAATTACCTGAAGGGAGGTTGTAGAGAGGTGGGTGATGGTCTCTTCATCCAGGGGACAGGAGATGGGACAAGGGGAAATGGGCTCAAGCTGCACCAGGGCAGGGTCAGATTGGATATTCGAAAAAAAATTTTTTACTGAAAAAGTTGTCAGGGTCTGTAACAGGCTGCCCAGGGAGGGGGCTGAGTCCCCACCCCTGGGTGTGTTTAACAGAGGGGAGATGAGGTGCTCAGGGATCTGGTTTAGCACAGGACAGGAACGGTTGGACTTGATGATCTTAAAGGTCTTTTCCAACCTGGTGATTCTGTGACTCAGTGTTCTTTTCCCATTGTTACCACAGACTATGTGGTCAGTTTTTACCATATTTTGGACTCTATGTGCAGCAAGGAAACTCATTGCTGTAATGGCAAGCAAAATCTGGCCCAATGCCATTTTAACAGCAGGTCTGCCATCATGGTAAATCATATTGCATCATTATTCTCTTCTTTAGGGCCAGGTAATCGACATCCATGGGACAATTCAGGATGCTGCCAAAATATCATTGAATGGAATAGCCTTGAACAGCCTTAACTGTGTTCCAGATCCATCAGTAAGTGTTTCTGTTCATATTCCCATCCAATGAAGGTAAGTAACAGTTTTACTAACTGGGAATGAAGTAAAGTACAGCAACAATGTTGTCTTTGTTCCTAAGTGCTAAGAAAGGGCTTAGGTTTCCAAGTAATGTGTTTCCCTCTTGAATGGGCAGTCATCCTTGATAATGGTCTTATTTGTTGACAGTTTTGTACTCTCTGAACATGAAAGTGGGCAACGAATACCAATGATACCTTATGATTGCCCCCCCCCCCAAAAAAAATGTAATTGCAGAAACCAAGAGAAGTTCTGAGGGTGAAATTTTGGTTCCTTTGCAGTCAGTACCTTATATAGTGATCATCTCAGCTGAGACAAGAACAGAGCTCAGGTGGTCAAGAGGAATTTTCTGCAATCATTCCTTGATTCCATAATCCTTCCTTGACACAGGCAGCATCTTTCCTTGATTCCATAATCATTCCTTGACACAGGCAGCATCTTTCATTGATTCCATAATCATTCCTTGACGCTAGACAGTGCATCCAACTTACTTGGTGCCAACCTGCTCAGCAACTGGTATACTTGAAGAGACTTTCAAAACAGAGTGTGAGATGCAGTGACCCACAGTTACGTTTTTCACTCCTAATCTGTGAAGGGCATGTCTAGAACTACATGTGCATGTTCACTTAAATGTTTATTCCCTATTAGATTCTGTCAGCTGAAAAGTTACTGCAAATATGGCTTACTTCAAAGTCTTTCTTATCCATATTCTTACAGCTTTAGGAGTTGATGTTACTGTGATGTACCAACTTTTTTGAAACTATTCCATAATTTGTCTGGTTAAAAATAACTGAAGTCTGACAGGAACTTGTGTTTTTAGGAACGATTATTGAAGCCCCTTGGTGCTTTTACTGGCATGACTGACGAGATGAGAGAACTTGCAACGGTTGTAAGCAAAGTAAGATCAGATCTCTGTTTCAGCTACATGGGGTTATCTTTGTCATCTGAGAATGCTGTTTGTTTCTTTTTACTGTCACTGTGATTGTTCTTCAATGTGCAAGCTGCTTATCTTATCATGCAGCTCCCAGTAAGTCATTTCTTCATGTGTAACAACGCGTCTGTCTGATACACAATCTGAGGAAGTAATTAAGACCGTTTCTTTCTGATGGGGAACATGTAATCTAATCATGCTGTACCCGTGAGACTGTCACAGCTTTTCCCTTTGTTCTTATTGCTACAGAAAATGTAAATACCTCACTGAAAAAGATTTAAATATATTAGCTAATACCAACTCTTATCTAATGTATTATCTAACGATGATCAAATGGTAAAGAAAAACCTTGATTTGACTCTGGGTGCTGCTTCCATTCGAGGCACTGGGCTATGTTCAGTGTGGATGTGGATGGTATCACAACAAGGTTCTGATTCTGAGTGTATCTACTAGGTATCATGTACCAAAATAATTATACATTGATATTCCCACATTCTTTTTAAGACCAGTCCTTTTCAAGACTTTTTAAAACCAGGCCAGTGTTGCTCTGCCTGCATGATCTGAACTCCCTGTCTTTTCTTGCTTGGCACAGTTGAGAGATGCTCTTACTAGAGACTCATCCCAGTACAGAAACTGCAAAGGCAGCCTCAGTAACCCACTCAATCCCAGGACAAACTGGGAATTCTTCATTTAAATTTCCTCCTGGTTTTTAATTTATGGTAAACCTTTAAAATAGTGTTGTTCTTCCTGCTACTTTAGCAGAAAGCAATGGGATTGCTTTAGCCTCCGTTATAGTGTGCTTTTTAAATTGTGCTGGTATGTTCCTAGTTGCTATGGTAATCAACACTGTGTAAATCAATAAAAATAAATAGCATGTGGTATCTATTTCACATCACAGTATAATTTAATTTGGAAACAGTTATGGAAGTCTCTACTTAGTATCATAAATCTGATTCATCTTAATTTACTGTTAATAGAAAGGGAAAGTGTAATCTACTCTATCTAGATAATTTTTCTAATTGTATTAAATCAAATTTTCCCCATGGATATAAGCATGTAATTTTTCTTCAGTCTCTGGGGGCTGCCTGTTTTTATTGGAGAGCAGAATTTATCCCAAGTATTTGTACTGAGGATGTGATACTTTTCTGCAGAATAATTAGCCTCTGGAACACAAAGCCACCAAATATTACTAGGGCAAATGGAAAGATTCACAGAAGATTTGGAAAGTTTGATGAATTAAATGAAATTAATTTAGTGAGCGCTTCAGGGCATAGACTAATTACCGACTATCTTTTGATAGATGCTTAGGGGGAGATTTTCCTCCTGTTACAGAGTTTCTTGCACCTTTCCTTGCAGCATATAAAATCTTGCATAGTGTGGAGTAAATAGTGGTTTCTTCACTGTTACTTAGAACATGAGTAATAACCTAAGTGATAGGTGCAGCCATAAAGCATTGAGTTTAAATCAAGCACAAGTATTTTCATGCCACTCATGATTAAAGTGTGGAGCTCACTGCTACAGAATGAGCATGTTCACAAAAGAGGTAAGAGAAATTCAGGGAAGAATGCATGTCAAAGGATGTTTGAACTCGAAGACTAAGATGTAATTTTAGCTATCAAAGTCCCTTGGTTGAAGATTCTGGTGAATGTAGATGTGAACCCAGGTGTCACTCTTACTGCTTATTCTTCTTTAAACATCCAATACTTGCCATCACCAGAGACAAAACATTAGGGATGGTGAACCTTCATGTCATGATAGCTCTTCATGTGTCAGCTGGGTACTAAAACAAGCTAACAGAAAACAGATCTGAGAGGCAGATCTGTTCAACATACACATTTGGCTGTGTTTGTGCTCTTCAGGAAGCCAGGTGCCTGAGGGCAGGCAAGGCACAAAGTAACAGCTCTGTAGAAATGACTGCTGTGTGTGCTTTCCTCTTGGGAGGTCCCTAGTATGTAGGGTTAAATAATAGAGTTTGTGTTGCCTAATAGTACTCTTACTTTATAACTGAGTCCATTCTTTTACTTTGCCAGAGGTCGTTATCCTAGTGCAGAAGATATTTTATTAACAGGATGCTCTGTATGTTGCAGGACATTTATCTCCATAATCCAAATGTGAAGTGGGGTGATATTATTGGACTAGATGCAGCTAAAAGACTAGTCAAGGAAGCAGTTGTTTATCCCATAAGGGTAAGGTGCCAAACAGCTTTGAGAAAACCAGTGTTGGGCTCATTACTGTTTTCCTTGTAATTACAGTGATATTTTAGAGTTCTCACTATTTCTGTCCTTTTGCAGGCAGTTCATGTTAGACCTGTTCCTGTTTCATCTGACAGTGGTGTGCACATTGCCTTTCAATTTGAAATTCCTATGTTTTGGCTCCTATTCTTTGTTCCCTTTGACAATGTGAGAGGTGCTGAATTTGGTCTGTATTAATTCCATGGGAAATGACTTACAGAAGAGTCATCAAACCAATTGCATTTGAATAATTCACTTAATTTCAGATGGTAAATACAATATTCTTCTCAGTACTCACATCAGATTAGATAGTTTGGGGGGGGTTGCCTCTCTTCACATTTCTTAGGTTTTCTGAATGCCCTGGGAGCAGTGGGGGCTTAGGGGTCTAAGAATCATTTGTATTTTGTAACAGATGATACATTTTTAATCCCTGAATCACTTTTTCCTTTACACAGTACCCACAGCTGTTTACAGGCATTCTGTCTCCTTGGAAAGGGTTATTGCTGTATGGGCCACCAGGTATGAAAAACTTTGTGCCATATCCACTTGTTTGTCACTAATTCTGGTTTTGTCCCACAGATAAATCATTAATAATAATTAGATCAAACGTGTTGATAAAGGACATGCTCTTTAATGTGAAGTAATAGAAGATAATGGTGGATGATGTCTGTCTCTCACTCTAAAACCTGTCCATTTGCCTTTCTCACAACCCTTGGCTATTTTTATATGTGAATCTTCAAAAAAAAAAATCCAGTACTTAAACTAATTAGAGGAGGGAGAACTCATGTTATATCTCTGCTTTTACTCAGCTTGGGCCATTTAACTCAAGTTTGGCTTGACCTGACAGTACAGAGTGTGAATAAACCTGGCATAGACTCCCTTTCTCAAGGAAAATGTCCTGCATTTGGGATGTGTTTTGGAAATGTGCTAGCTGAGTGTTTTCCATCTCATCACAGTTTGGCTGCTCCCTCTGTTCCACTTTGAGACACTCACTGCCACCATGAGTTTGGCTCGGAGGGGACAGAGGGCACAAGTACTGTCTGAGCCAGGTTGCAAAGGCTGCTGCAGCAGCAAACACCATTTATTCCTGTGAATGTTTGGGTCTACTTGCCACAGAATGCATCTGACCTTTCAAACATGTAGTACTTCAGAATTTGATGAAAGGGTTTGCAGTGCTGTATTACCTGAGTTTCTCCAGACAATCCTGTAAGAGCCACAAAGTGATATGAGGGCTGGAGCACCTCTCCTGTCAGGATGGGCTGAGGGAGTTGGGCTTGTTCAACCTGAAGAAGACAAGAGTAGGTTCCAGAGAGACCTTGTTGGGGCCTTTCAATACTTCAAGGGGACTTAAAAGGAAGATGGGGACACACTTTTTAGTAGGGCCTGTAGTGATAGGCAGAGGGTAATGGTTTTAAACAAAAAGAACAGAGATTCAGACTAGGTTCAAGGAAGACATTTTTTTACACTGAGGGAGGTGAAGCATAGGATGCCCAGAGAGGTGGTGGATGCCCCATGGCTGGAAAGATTCAAGGTCAGGTTAGACGGGGCTCTGAGCAGCCTGATCTGGTTGCAGATGTCATTGTCCATGGCAGGGGGGTAGACTAGATGGCCTTCAAAGGTCCCTTCCAACCCAAACCCTCCTGTGCTTCCATGAATTTTCTGTTTTAGTGGTTTTATCTGACTGATAGTAGTATGAGGGGAATTATCCAAACATTTCCATTGTGTTTCTTTAGAAACTGAATTCTTTCAATGCTGTTGTTTGCAGGTACTGGAAAAACTTTACTGGCTAAGGCTGTTGCCACAGAATGCAATACAACGTTTTTTAACATATCAGCATCCACCATTGTCAGCAAATGGAGGGGTGATTCAGAAAAACTTGTCAGGGTAAGAATCATTTTATTCATTATACTTTAACCAACATCAGGTTCCCACTTAAAGAACTGGAGTTTAACACAGTGAGAGTTCCTCTGCCACTCATAATCTTTCCTATCTTGGACAAATCATTTGACTGTCTAGCTCTTAACATGGGAATCACATCACTTCTGCAGGAATCTCACAATGGGTTCTTGACATGGAGTTTTAGTTCTGTAATGTAAGAGGAAGAAGATGTCCTGAAGGCAGCAAAGACTTTTGACTCACTGAATAAGAGACAGGCAAGCAGAGTTCGTAACTAAAGTAGTGTGTGCTTAATGACCCCTTCAAAGCACTTCATATCTGCAAGGGTTGGCTCCTAGGCTCCCTACAAACTGTTATTTAGATTCCCAAATTCCTCACTATTCTTAGCCTTCTAGAATTCTCTTGTCACAAAGATCTTTCAGCCAAACACAAATGTAATGCTTTAAGGAAGGAAGTTTGATGGTAAGTATATTTTTTTTCAAATGCCAGCAGTATGCATGGTTCAGCTGTGGTACAGAACTGTTCAGAGGTTCAGGTGTAGCATCTTTGCCCTAAGATGCCCATCCTAATCCTTATAATGTCCATCGTTTCAGTGTAAGAAATCCACAAGCTTTGGGCCTTCCTGTACTCTCATCTCTTATGCTACACTGCAGATAGATGGAGAGCTTTTGAAAATGAATAACCCTAACAGATTGCAAACAGCATTACAAGCATTGTTAATCTCTCTTGAAATTTAGGCAGTGTCTGCAACATAATTATTCTTTGTGTGTCTTTTAAAATGGTGTATTTTTCTTCTGGCATTCACCTCCTGTGTCACTGATCCTCTTGACATCTGTCTCAGTAGCTTCATAGAAGTTTCCCTTCTGGCAGGAGTAGGGACAGAAGGGTCTGGTTTTTCACACCACGATCTAGAAGGAGCTTTGTGAACATGCTGCAGAGTCTGCAGTGACACTGAATTTGTGGCATTTCACCCTTAGTTTAGAGTGTGGATTGGGACAGCTCTAAGAAAAGTACTCTGTGAATTTGTATTCTGAAATCCTGTGAGGCTGGTGCAGGCATTTTCTGAGGTGTATGTGGGTTTTGTGGTCATTTGGAGGCATGTCTGCTCACCCCATTTTCCTCAGTTCTTAGCTGTCTTGGTATGATTTTATATTTTAGGTTTGTTATAGAAGTGTAGGCTGGTCATGAACTGCTTATGGCTCTGGGCAGATAATTTAAACTCTGTGCTTCATATCCAAAGAGCAGAAAATTATTTATTTATAAATTTTTAAGTGTTTGGATTAAAAGGTGCTGGATTAATACATAATGTGAAGGATATTTATTTACAAACTTAAGGAACTGTTCACTGAAGAAGACCCAACAATATGTACTTGCTGCCTCTCCATGTCTACAGAAACACAGATGAAACTTCTTTCTCCCAAGGGCAGACCCAGATTTTTTTTGTCACCTTAATAATACATTTTAGATTGTTCAAGCAGTGCATGTTTATTTTCACCAGGAAAATGCAAAAAAAAAAAAACCCAAAACAAACCTGCTTGATTCTTATCATGAGAATCAGCCCATTTTCTACCTTTGTGCCCCAGCTGACTTTTAAATTTTATTTTCTCAAATCCTTATTTAAAAAACCACAAATGGACCAACAACAAAAGAGGGATGTTTAATCTCTGGTGACAACTTAGGAGTTCCCAGAATCCTCTGATGGATCATTTTCTTGTATCCCATTAGTCACAGGGTACTCTGATAGGATTTAGCCAGAAAGATTTACATATAAAGACAGGATTACAAGCCTGTGTTCTTTATATCTCCTTTACAAACCTTTCAGAATTTGAGAGGATTCGGGGACCCTCAGCCTACCCACAGCTTTTTCCCAGCATTCAGCCCTTTTTGTCCTAGAAGCTTGGAATGTGGCTACTGTTACTTATCCTCCATGCCAGCAGTCCTTAATGCTTTTGATGTGTCTGTGTGTGTGTTAATTTATCTTTTCTTTCACATTTATTCTTCTCTCTGAACAGGTGTTGTTTGAGCTTGCCCGGTACCATGCTCCTTCCACAATTTTCTTGGATGAGCTGGAGTCAGTTATGAGCCAAAGAGGCACTGCTTCTGGGTAACTGATGAGATCACTTCTTATGGCTTTGGGAGAGTATTTCTCCCTCTTTTACTGCATCTTTTCAATAGCTGCATGTTCGTGTGCTGACCAACGTTTAACCATACAGTGTCCCTGTTAGAAACCAGCCCCAGCTAAACTAAAGCCTCAGGTTGTGCTATAAACTTCACCAGGAGCATGGCTGACTCCCTGAAAGTATTGTCTTCCCAATTTTATTAGACCTGATAATTACTTTGAGTGAGAATGGTAATTTTAAATGACTTTTTAGCTACTTTTTTCTTTAGTTCTGCTGTCAGCTTTAGAAACCTTGGAGTGTCTTATTGTCAGAATGCCTGTTGGCTCCAAAAGTACTGCTCCATGGGAGCATGTGGGGACTGAAAGAGTGAGATACAGCGGTGGTTTGGTTCACAGTAGGTGAGAGCAGCAGAGAAGCAAGCAAGAAAGTCAGGTTGTGTGAAGATCAGCAAGGAGTTATGGGTGCAGCACGACTGTGAGAGGGAGGGAGGTGCAAGAGTGTACAAGCAGCAGTGCTGTTCTTTAAAGTAAGGGATTTGAAGTAGGAATAAAGGCAGTGGCAGGGAAACAACAGATGACCTGTTAGAAATGGATAAGAAGCAGCTGGTTTTGTGACACTTTGGACAGGCTTAGGTGCTGCAGGGTAAGAGATGGAGTGTACACAGCAGAATGTCATTGGCATTAATGGGACAAATTTTGGTGGCATTGTCAGGAATGCTGGATATTATTATTGCCATCCCTTGTGTAGACTGTTTGTAGTTAAAGACAGACTGAAAAGGTTAGGGATGGGAGAGAAGGTGTTGAAATGTTGTTATAACAATTAGGAGCCCATTACAGAGGGTTTTATGTACTGTAAATTATATGCACATAAAGATGTTTCAAGAGAGTATGCCATATCATAGAGATTCAACTTGTAATAATTGTCAGTTAATAGCTATAAATCAGGGGCCATTCTTGCCTTCATATATATATATTTTAAAAGCTCTCATTAACATCACTGGATAATATAATTTAATAAGGATTTTTAATGTAAGAGTATGCAGTCATTTTTCCATATCCTTACTAAACGACATAGCATGGATGTGCAGATGCTTCTCCAGAAACAAGCCATTACACATGAGTTTTAGCCCTTGCCACCCAAGGCCCTGATGTTTTCTCTGCGTTTTCATCCAGGAGTTTCCAAGAACTCCACATCTGGGACCAAGAATTCAAGTTTCCTGCAAAATTGTTTACCTGTATCAGGGTCAGAATTCTGAGCGCTCTCAGTTTGCCTTCTTGTTTCTGAGGAAGGGTCCTTTCCAGGTGGTTGCTGCCCCATTTTTAAATCCCTTTCAGTACAGCACATTTTTCTGTTTGCTTTCAATAGAATGTTTTGCATAATACTGAGCTCAGAAGTAGGTGGTATCCTGGTGTGGCCACTTCACGTTGACTCACACCAAAATGACAGTGGTTGTCCCAAATAGGTGTTAGTTATGGGGTGGCAACTACCACACAAAATTTCCCTTTTCTAAATCAACCAGTCAAAGCCTTAGCTGCTTTCCAGTAAACATCAGCATTGTGTGGAGATTAATGTGAGGGGAAAAAATAAAAATGAGCATTTCCTTTGGATTCAGCAATACTAAATTCTCCTGACTTTAAAGCACTGAAAAGAGCCCTTTTAAGTAACCATTAGAAAGCTTGATTTTAATGCTTAGATGTTAGCTAATGGAGCTTAATCATGCTTTGAACTGGGGCAAAACTGTGACAAGGGCTCAGTTGCTGTGAATGACACTGTATAAATAAAGATGATTACTTTAATGCGCTGAGCAAATGACATTTCTCTGCATCTTGGCAGTGGCGAGCACGAAGGAAGTCGGCGGATGAAAACAGAATTACTGGTGCAGATGGATGGCTTGGCCCGATCTGATGATCTTGTATTTGTTTTAGCAGCTTCCAATCTGCCATGGTAAGAGATCCAGAGAGTACGTTTTGAATACATTTGCATGAGCTTCTAAGCACAGATAAAGATTTTATTTAGACTTCTGCAGGAAAAGCCTTGATATTTGGTTAAAGCCTTTAAAGATTAATTTGAAGCTTTTACTTTTAAACTCTACAATTCTTGCTATTTGTGCCACATGAGAATAATCCATAATAAAGTCAACATATGCTGGTGCTACCAGCTGCTAATATTTAAAATGGAGTATTTGACTTTACAGGCAAGTTATTTACTATGTTTAAGCTAAGAAGGGTTTCAGCCTGGAACTGTAAGGTGCTTAAAACATCTAGTGC
The DNA here is from genome assembly GCF_964237585.1 of Gallinula chloropus. Lineage (NCBI taxonomy): Eukaryota > Metazoa > Chordata > Aves > Gruiformes > Rallidae > Gallinula > Gallinula chloropus. Next base: position 86,617,480 of record NC_140089.1, read on the forward strand.
TTAGAAGGATACTCCATAAATAGGAAAGTTGGATTTTACTGGTATCAAATGTGACTTTTAAAAGTTGAGGGTCAAAATTCTTCAGTTCCTGTAGCATAATTTAGAACAGAAAAATAAACAGTTTAAGATTGTAACTAGGGCACTTCAACATGTTGGTTCTCATAATGGTCAGGACAGGTATTGAGAATGAGACAGGATGGGGGGTGGAGGGGTCACCTTTGTAGCACAAGGACTGAGGATGTTCCAGGGAGTCCATCAGAGCAGAAAACGGTCAGCTCATGGTCTCCTTCAGTGTCCTCCCACTGCCAGAGCCAGCATGTTGGTCTGGCTTGATCTTTCACCTCAACTAGTGCAGTATGTCTTCTTTCACACAAAACATTATCAAATGGTTGCAGATGATACATGGGGGAAACACAGGCTGTTGGTTTAGCACAGGTATTTTAACAGTCTGATTTGTAGCTCATTAGTCATTTCCCAGTGACTGCCTCCATGGGGAATTAAAGCACATGGATGATGGGCTTGTTTTCAAAGTTAGTTTTCATAGGTCTGGAATTAGTCTGTGGATTTCTGCCTGCCCAGGGATTCCCCCCATCCCTGGGCTACCAATCCATGAACTCTTCAGTAGAACATCTTTTCCTGCCGAGAAATCTGTGTGTTGAAAGCAGAGATGGGAACCTCAGCAACGAGGTGAGGGGCGGTCACAGAGGCAGATGCCTGCAAAAACATGCTAGGCACAAGAAGGTTTGGGTTTTTCCTTCCATGCATGCTTACTGGTCTCCCTGAAGTGTACATGAAGCAGAGAAATGCAAAGTGTCTGCTGAGGGCAGATGGACTGAATGGCTCATGTTTTTGCAGTTTCCTAATCATCACAGAGCTGAGCTCTGTCCTGATACCCATGTCCCCAGAGGCACACAGACCCCGTGGCCCTATTCACTGCCCATGCTAGAGGTGGTCAAGCCAGGAGTCTGAGAAGCCAGCAGCAGTCCTGTTTCCAGGGAACAGCAAACTGTGGCCTGGGAAACATTTGGAGGAGCACAATGACAGGTGTTTGCAGGAATGACCTTGTGTGAGCAGCAGCTCAGCAGCATTTCAAGTGGTGATGCTTAAAATTTGGCTGAGAGGCACAGAGCTCATTGTCCTGACACTCACCCAGCTCCTGCAGTGTGACAGCCACTGAGCAGGGCATCCAAAAACAGCTGGGAGCAAGAGAGGGCTCTGCACTCATGAAAGCACAAGCTTCATTCCTGGATTGTTTCTCATGATTAGTGATTTTTTTTTTTTTTTTCCTGAATCTCATGAGGTTTCCATAGGGAAATGTCTTGGAAAAGCTTCTCTGTGTGACTGAAGGGCTCTGGGCTGTAGCTGGCTGTAGGGAGTGTCTGAGTCTGAATTACCCTGTGTAGTCACAGCTTATAAAAACCCCTCAGCTCCTTGTGCATGTTTTGTTTTCTGTAACATACAACTGCACCTCTTGTTCACAACACACCACCTGACTCTGACTCTGTGATGCTGATGCTCTCTCACAAAGTTTGTGGTAATGCTTTATTGCTCTCCCCAGCTGATCCCCTTTCTTGGCAGCCCTGGCTGAAAGGCCAAGGGACCAGGCAAAGATAATCTAACAGAAGTGAGGTGTTGCTGAAGGTAGTATTTCCAGTCAGTCCCACGTGGCCTGTAAACCTGGCCTGTTTTAAAACATGTTGGTGCTGAGAAACCAGAGTCCTTTGGAGATGCAGGGGGATGTGAGTCCCCAGGTCTCCATGGGTGGGTCTGCCATGCAGTATTTCCTGCATGATCAGCAGAGGGTGTTTTACCCCAGCCCACTGTCTTTCTGGAAGTTCATGGGCAACTTTCACATAACCTAAGTTTGGCATCTAAGGTAGAAGAAGGCAAGATTCCCTTGTCTATGAGACAGTCATAGAATCCCAGGCTGGTTTGGGTTGGAAGGGACCTCAAAGCCCACCCTATCCCACCCCCTGCCATGGTCAGGGACATCCCCCCAGCCCAGAGTGCCCAAAGCCCCATCCACCCGGCCTTGAACCCTGCCAGGGATCCAGGGGCAGCCCCAGCTTCTCTGGGTACCCTGTGCCAGTGCCTCACCACCCTCACAGGGAAGGATTTCTTCCCAATATCTAATCTAAATCTACCTCCTTTCAGTTTAAAGCCATTGAGTTAACAACAAAAGAACAGATGCAGCAGTTGGGAGCAGTTAGGAGACCCACAGGGGTCACTGCTGTTTACCCTACTCATCAACAACTTGAACAATGCAACAGAGTGAACCCTCAGCAGGTCTGCAGATGATACAACGCTGGGAGGAGTAGTTGATAGGCCAGGGGCTCATGCTGCTGTTCAGAGGGACCTCAACCTGCTGAGGAATGAGCTGACAGGACTTCCATGAAAGCTCAAGCACAGTTGATCAAACCCTGGTGCCAGGTTGCACAGGGAGGTTATGGAGTCTCCATCCTTGTTGATGCTCAAAACCCAACTGGATGTGACCCTGAGAAACCTGATTTGAGCAGGATGATCTTCAGCCATCAAAGCAGGGGCCTAATCTAGGGACTGTGAGAGCAAGTCAATGTATTTCATCTGAAGGGGAGAAAGCCTAAGGGGAGCAGTGTCCTAAGCTAGGCATGGAGACACTGCTGCTGCATAAAAACAGGCAGCACGTTACCCTTCACCATCCCTCATTAAAATCAGATAAGTTGAAACAAATATCTTAAGAACTTGCTTGAGAATTACACAGTTCTTCCCTGATGCAAAGGCTGGAGTTTCTCTCCAGTCTACCTCCTGCAAGCCTGTCTTTCCCTCTGCTTTCATCTGCCTCCCACCATGGCCTGCCCAGAGCTGTCAGGCTCTTTAACCAGGAGAAAGGCTGTGTGGGCAACATAAAGCTCACGTAGACATCAGGCTGGTACCTACCCTGGCTCAACAGTTTGAGTACAAAGCCATTTCTGGCTTTTATAGCCATAATAATAGCAGAGTCTGTGTGTTGGTTTGGGGGATTTATGCCTTGGACAAGCTCATGAATTTAAATCAGGATAAAATCCACCCCATTTTGTGTTACAATATCTACATGACAGGAACTGAACAGGATTTAATTACGTTCTGGTCACGTAAGGAAATTCTGAAAAATAAATGGCTACTCTGTGAGCATTTAAATTTGAAAGATAATTAATACATTAATAACCCATTCGTCTCTTTATGGTTCATTAGTAACATGCTTAGAAGTGTTCATGCTCCTGTAGCATCGTTACTCATTTAGAAAGAGAAGCTGAGCAGCGTGTTTCACCTTTCTGTGGTCTCTTCAATTGTCCTGCATGTCACTAAGCTCCACATGTGATGCTGCAGCATGGGGGTATTGAGAGGGATCAGATCCCTGCCTTTCTACCCTTGGGCACTGGTTTGAAAGGGAAAAAAACTGGGTATTTGAAACCCACTGAGGACAACTTCAGAGACAGCAACTGGTCTGAAGGTCATGAACAGCACAGTTTCTCACCACCTGAAGCTGAGGCTCAGCTGGTGCTGGATGTAGGGGTCTTGGAGATGTGTTAATGTAAGTTTGAGGTGCTGCTGCAGCTGCAGAGAGATTCCTGCCTGTGTCTTGGCACCATGTGTCTGTCGTTTACACAACAGATAAACTCTTTCTGGAAAGTCACAGAAGAGTTTTGAGTGTCCTACATGATTGACCTTGGATAACTTTCTAATTCAGCTGATTTCTGCAAAATGGCATCTTCGAAACAAAAATGATGCAGCTTTTTAAAAACAGATCCAGAACCACGAGATTTCTGGTTTGGGGGAGCTGCTCCCACACAAAGCTGGCAGTCTCTGTTGGTCTGAGGGTGTCAGCTGAGCCATGGGGAGAGGCTGGCCCTGCTTTTGGAAGTTTTATACCTCAGACCCTGGGCCTTCCTCAAGATGGGCAGGTTGGACCTTGCCCTCTCTTCAGCAAATCCAACCTCTGGGTGTAACACCCAGGGTGTCTGGCAGAAATGTGCTACTGCAGAGAATACACTTTAAGACCTGGCTGAATGTGTGCTTGGAAAGGTGTTTTAGAGGGATGGGAAGTCAGTGAAAGCCATGAGCATCTTAAACCATCATCGAGGCTCACAGCCTCGTGGAGTTTGGGAGTGCCTGCTTCCAGAGACATCAGTGGCATCTGAACCCTCTTTAAGATCTCAGGTTAGCCCTCTTGAGGTCCCTTCCAATCCCTTTGATTCTGTGATCTCTGTTGGAGAGGGTTCAGAGGAGCCACAAAGATGCTCAGAGGGCTGGAGCAGTTTCCCTGCGGAGAGAGGCTGAGGGAGCTGGGCTGGTTCAGCCTGGAGAAGAGAAGGCTGTGGGGGGACCTCACTGCAGCCTTCCAGTCCCTGAAGGGAGCAGAGGAACAGGAGGAGAGTCAGCTTTTAAAATTGCAGACAATGGCAGGACAAGGGGGATGGATTAAAACTAAAGGAAGGAAGCTTTAACATGGATATTAGGGGGAAGTTTTTTACAGAGAGAGTGATGAGGGGCTGGAACAGGCTGCCCAGAGAGGTCGTACATGCCCCATCCCTGGGGTGTTCAAGGCCAGGTTGGCTGGGGCCCTGGGCAGCCTTGTGTAGCTCCAGGCCTGGAGGTTGGTGTCCCTGCCTGTGGCAGGGGGTTGGAGCTCTGTGATCCTTGGGGTCCCTTCCAACCCAGACCAGTCTGTGATTCTATGATTCTATGATTCTATGATTTTATGATATGTTTATAGATTATTTCTATGTATTTTAGGCAAGGTTCAGCCCTCCTGCAAGGCTCCAGACTTCACCTCCATCGGAATGTTTCATAACAAACTTTTCAGAATACCTACAACCACAGTCCAAGGTTGTGGCTTCACAGCACAGCCCCCTGTTCTTGTAAACATGTGGTATTAAGCTGGATTTCAAGAGATTTGTTTAACTTGGATATTTATTGATCCTAAAAAAAAAAACAACCAACAACCCTTAGTACCAAGCTGCTTTTAGATGAATGACAAGAAGCCTAAACAAAGCTCTTTACGCTGTCCTAAGCTGCACTGCAGCTATTGATCCTCCCCTTCAGCCAGCACTTGCTGCCCTGCCTTGCTTCCTGCTGCCCATCAGCAAGGCACTTCCTATTGACAAAGTCCTTGTTGAAATGCTACAATATAATTAAATAAAATAAAGGGCCTCATTAGTGAAGAAATATCAGTGATCCTTAACCACGCAGTGGGTGTTTCCTAATGTGTTAGAGCATTGAATTTGACTTCCAGTGCAGTGCTGCTTTCTTCTCCCTCCCCATCCTTGGGGTGGGTGAAGCTTTGGTAAAGGCTGATGGATTCTTCCCTTCTGTCCAAGCTGAGTCCTGTCAGAGCTGAGAGCTCGTGGCCAAGATGGATTCAGGGAGAGGTGGGCTGTGAAGCCCCATCAGATTTGGGATTACCCCACAGGGAGCCTTTCCCTTCGCTCTCAGCAGTGCACAGCGCATAGGGTGGAGGAGAGTGAGGAAAGAGAGCAGAGGAGGACAGTGTGGGGAAGCCCAAATTGGAGCAGAAGGCGACATGGAGTGAGAAGAAGCCCTCATCTTGTGGGGGCTCTGCCCAGGTGGTCTGGGAGGTGGGAAGGGCAAGAAGCTTGCTCACTCTTGGTGCCTTTTCCTCTAGAGCACCGCAGTGATGATTGCACCAGGCAAGGGTTAGTTACAGACCAGTCAGCTCTTGTTGCTGTCTCTAGGATCACCTGTGGAGTTGTTGGGGTCTCGTCATCTCTGCCTACACAGCATCTGTTACTCTTCTGGAAATGAAAATTGTTTTTCATCTTGTTTATCTCTGTGCAATTTGGAGCAGTGGCATGGTGTGATGCCTTGTGATGTCAGCCTGGAGGAGCTCTGAAAAGTTCCCCTCTTTCATAGGTCCTGTACAGCTTTGTGCATCTGCTCATGAGCATTTATTAACACTTCCACTGGCTGTTAGTTCAGACAATATTTTGGTTAGCTCAGTGCTTATTATTCCCTTCTGGTTAATGCCACTTAACCTTGCATTTGATCACCAACAAAACAAATCAGCAAACCACCTAAACCCTTAAGGTAACAGAAATACTATGTTTTCCTTTTTAGCCACCAAGCAGGGTGACAGTAACTGTTCTGGTAAGCAGAACAACTTCTGTCTATCAGGACTGACTTACAGAACATGGCCCGGGAGCTCACACAACTGTGATCTGGTGGGATGCTCCAGGAGTGCTCTGGGGCAGGAGGAGTGGTGGAAAACACCAACATTTAGGCAATTCATGGGGTATTTGGAGAGGCTCTGGCTGTGGTTGTCCTTTCCCTGAAAGGGTGGTTTAAGAGTACCAGCATGGGCACCTCTAAAACCCTGAGAGTTTTTGCCTTGTTTATGCAGAGGATGGTAAAATAACAGCATGGCGTTGGTCAGCCAGAGAGTCATTATTTCCAGCCAAGGAAAACAATTTGGAGGAGAAGGAGAGCTGGAAATACATTTGGAAGGAGACTGGGGACTAAAATGGTTCTTTTTCCATTCTGGGTGATACCTGAGTGACAGACTGAATGTTCAACTGCATCCTAAACAGCCTAAAACCTTCAACAGTAATATCACTACACCAACAGCCACTGATCAGCAGACTCTGGTGTTTACTTCTGACTCCTTGATGAGCAGGACTGGGGTGGATTTGAGTGAGTTCCTGCTGTCCAGTGAATCCCTATGGATCTGATTTTCTCATCTTTGCTTTCATTGCCCTTGGCTCAGCACACGTGGGACAAGCTCTCCCAAACCCATCGGTCCTTTCTGGGGACAGGGACACTTCTGTTCCCGCTGAGCTGAGAGCCAGCTCTGCCTCCTGGAAGGCTGTTGTAGCTTTCAATGGCTGGATTCGGGGGGAGGGGGCTGCAGGGGCAGCTTCTGCAAGGAGCAGCCAGAAGCTGCCCCCAGGCCCCACAGAGCAAACCCCAGCCGGCTCCAGGCCGGAGTCGCTGCTGACCAAGGCCCAGCCCATCAGCGACGGTCACAGCGCCTCTGGGAGTCACCCTGAGGAGAAACAACCTCAAGCAGCTGCTTTTTGCCCCAGGGAAGGGAGGGAGAAGGTGTGAGAGACTGTGCAGGCCCCAAGGGCAAGGAAGGGGGAGGAGGTGCCCCAGGTGCGGGAGAGAAAGATGCCCCTGAGCCCCTGGAGAAACCCATGGTGGAGCGGGTGTCCCCCCACAGCCCATGGAAAAGGCCCAGACCCCACCTGCAGCCTGTGGAGAGGCCCCAGGCTGGAGCAGGGGGAGACATGCAGGAGATGCTGTGACCTGCATTGGAGCAAGACCCTGCCAGCAGTTGCAGCCCAGGGAGAGAGGCAGAGACACAGAGATGAGCAAGGGAGAGAGACCCACACCGGTGCAGGTTTGCAGGAGGGGCTTGTGATCCCTTGGGGACCCGGCTGGAGCAGTCTGGGCCTGAGAGACTGAGAGATATTCTGTGATTTATGACTGCACCCATAGCAGTGACCCACTCTGGGGCAGCTGGGGAAGAGCTGAAGCCCTGTGGGAAAGGATTCATGCTGGAGAAGTTTCCTTTGTGCATCACAAGCCAAGTAAAAATGAAGACTAGTCCCAATCTTTTCTAGACTTTGTGTGTGTGTCAGCATTGATGTTGACAGCATCGTGGTTATTTTGGCTCACTGGCACATTTATCAAGTCTGTCCATCTTTCACATGGTCCATTCCTACGGATATTTTCCTTTGTGGCTGTATTATTTGCCATCTGCATTGCAGGAGCAGTTTCAGATCAACATCTTGTTCTGCCATAAACATGGACCCTCTCCACCCAAGAGCTTCAGTCTGTGTTCGACTGGGATTTTTTTTTTACCTATTAAGCATCTCTTATAAGTAGCAATTAATTAGTCCAGACAGTGCCCCAGACAATTTGTAATGTCTCCTTAATAGCAAAGGAGAAAGGGAGAGGTTGTTACTGATGAGACACATTGCAGTTGAGTACCAGAGCCAGGGAAGACAGGAACTATCTTCTGATTGTGAAGCCTTGTTGCCACGTGTCAGCGTATCAGTAACATACTGGAGAGGAATACGCTGGGTAATTTGGGTTTTTTTTCAAAGCCAGGTTGACACAGTTACACGTGGGGATTGGAAAATGTCACTTCCCTGCAAGCAAGGAGCTTGCTGTCAAAGCCATGCCTGCACCACAGGATGTGCCCAGGCAATTCCTCTTCTCCTTTGCTTGCAGGGAGCTGGACTCTGCCATGCTGCGCCGGCTGGAGAAGAGGATTTTGGTCGACCTCCCTAATAAAGAGGCACGGCAGGTGATGATCCAGCACTGGCTGCCCCCTCTGAGCAACAGTGGAGGAGTGGAGCTGAGAACGGACCTGGACTACAGTTTGCTGGGCCAGGTGAGACAACTCTGCAGCAGCCTCAATGCCCACCCCGTGCTTGAGGTCTGTCAGGGTGGGAATAGGTCAACACTGTGGCAGAGGAGGTCCAAAGGCTTGGGACAGCACCTCTGTGTGCTGCAGTTGTGACACAGAGAGCTGGGGGAAGGAGCTCAGCTCAGTATGAGGGTCCCACCAAAGGGACACCAGCCAGGCTGAGCGTTTCACAGGCACAGACCTGGCTGTGGAAATCACCCAGCAAAAATGGTGTGTTCTGATCTCCTCTGTTGGGCCAACTCTCCAGCCTTAAATACAGAGAGACTTCCAGCAGCAGTGCGTTTTATCACTCCTCTCATCAGGCTGGGAGCACTTCCAATTCATCGGGGTAAGGAACACTTAATTGTGTGGGGAAGGTTTGTCACAGCTCCACTGCTGCGGGAGAAAGGAGCGTGCAGGCACTGAGAGAGGCACCACATCTCAGGCTCTCTTCAGGTAGCCCTTTGTCACACCCTAAATTATCTGAAAATATCTTAGTTTACCCAGTTGGCCCTTCAGAGAGACAATACCACCCAGTTTTTGTTTCATGCATGTCAGGAAGGAAATACAGTTATTTTATTAAGAGCCGTGCACAGGCCAAGGTGGGGTTTATTTCCCTGCGGAAAATTGCTCTTTAGAAAGAAAGTTCATGGTGTTTTCCTTGATCCTACAAAGTACTGTGGGCATTCAGAACGAGCACAAGCAGTGGGGCAGGGTACCATGAAAACATGTATGTGTGTGTTTATAGACACACAAAAGTATTTTGTACAAACTTATATAAAACAGATATGCTTGTGCATGCCACCCCCATCCTGTTTGTAAGCTGTGTCATTCTGCTCCTGTCACAGGAAACAGAGGGGTACTCTGGCTCAGACATTAAACTCGTGTGCAAGGAAGCAGCCATGAGACCAGTGAGGAAAATTTTCGATGCTCTTGAAAATCACCAGCCAGGTACTGCAGCTCCGAGCAGAGAACCGCCCCTGGGAGATGCTGACCTACTGCCGTAACTGTAGATAAACCGCGTTAAACCCAGCAGGTGGAGCTCTGTTATCTGCTTAGAGAAGTTTTAAGCTGTAGCTCTGAAACACGTGCCTCAGCTTCCTGAAAACTGGGACTTCCTTTAAAGCTGTCAGTTCCTGTGCTGAGTGGGAAAACACTAGTTTTTCTTTTATTTCTCTCAGTTCTTTTGGTTTTGCATATGAAGGCAGTAGGCAGGGACATAAAGTAATGTCTTTTTGGTAATTACAAGGGTATTTAACAATTTTCCTTCCTTTAGGTAACAGTAAGTTGCCCGTGATCCGATTAGACACGATCACCACCCCAGATTTCCTGGATGTGATTGCCCACACCAAGCCCTCAGCAAAGAACCTAAGCCAGAAGTACACAGCCTGGCAGAGAGAGTTTGAGTCAGTTTGAAAAGAAAAAACTCCAAGAGACTGCAAACTTCCAAGACTTCTGCTATGCAGACTGGCACCGCCTTGCCTCCAGAGGACTGAGAGGGGGTAGGGAAGGAAGAGGAGTTATTTCAAGGGAAGAGGCTGCAGAGACAAGGGAGAATAATCTTCACTTTCAGAATTTTTTATTGGCTGTTTTCAGTGGCCATTCACAAAAACATCCTTCAGGGAAATGATGTGATGGTGGTTGCTCTGTAATGCAGACTCTAGCCTTAATCTTAGGTATAAAGACTTAAAAGGTTGCTTGCTTCTCAGTCTTTATTCATGACACTTGTTTACAGCTTTGCCACAGAACTGGAGCAAGGAAGCTTGTTAAGAACAGTGAGATGATGATGATGATGAGCGTAATTCTCCCTTTCCCAGACTCACTAAAGCATCAGCAGAGCTTTACCAACAGAGACCTGCACCCCTTTTAGTGAAACCCAAGGGACTGCTCCCAGTGAAACTCCAGCCCTTAGCAGCACCTTATAAAGCAGTTTTGTCACCCTTCCCAGGTAAGATCCAAGCCCTGATGTACCAAATGTATCACTTCCCAGTTGGTCTGGGCTATTTCCAAGATGGAAAAGGCAAGGGATTAGAGGAATTTGGAGACATTGTAGAAAATCTGCAGATTTAGGCTAATCCAACTAGAAACTGGATTAACAGTAACCCACTGGTTTGCAACCAGCCATAAAATGTGAGTCTTTGCAGCGCAGGGGTAAATACTGGCCAAGCCACAGACTTTTCTGCTTACAAACAGGTCAAGGCACCAGCCAGGACTGTGATGTGTCCATTACTCTTCTAACCAGATATTATACTAACTCTATTTCTCATTACTGCCCCTCTCTTCCCCTCCCTCTTCCCTGGTAAGACCATTATCCTCCTTGCAGTTGTCCAGTGTTTCTCCTTGCGTGGGCTTGTGTGCAGCTGCTTCTGGAAGTGCCACAGCCTCACAGCATGCTCCAGGAAAAAGAAAGTCTCATTTTTCTTTGTTCCAGCATCACTCACATAGTCAGAAATGCCTTCTTCACAGGATTTTACTGACAGATCCCTCACCTCCTGAACCTGACTGTGGCCAAAGACCTCCCTGACATACCCCAGGCAGGTTCAGAATCGCTGGCACCAACGCCAGATGTGTGAATGAATTCAAAACCCTGGGGTGTGATTTATAAGGGCACACAAGCAGTGTCTGAAGACAGCTGCTGCTCTTCAGGCCAGGTTATTGTTTCTCTTACTTCTACTGCAACGTCCACCCCATGGATGATCAATCAGAGATGAAACCTGGATGTGGGTAACCACCCACCAACAGAGACAGCTCCTCACAGAAGGAGTTTCCCACTCATTCATCACACTGATTTTCCTTAACAAGGACGAGGATGGCTCATTAACACAAAACTGTATTTTCAATAAGGTTAATACTCCAGCAATGTATAATTACAATCTAATAATTTAACACTCAAGAGCACTGTAAAACAACTGTAAAGGACTTTGATTATTACGGCTTGCAAATGGACCAGAAAAGCTATTTACCATCATTACAAAGTTGGTTCATATTGGGGGAATGTAGTGCACAGGAAAATCACCGTGTACCACAGAATTAAATTTCATTTTACAGCTCTGCTAACCAACTGTGTAACAACTGGAATCTGTCCCCATGGCTTGTGAAGGATTTTTCCCTGAAACATTAAAAAGGAACAACAAAAAAAAAACCCCAACCATAGTGAAATTCTGCAACTGTAGCATTAATAGGACCCTGCTGAGGTCTAATTTCAAAAATGCACCATCTCTAAGGCATTTAGCACCAGATTTTTGTTTCTGTACCATTCTTTTTAATAACAGCATCTAATTAAAACATCTGTAAATGCTGACAGTTTTAATTTTACGTAGAATTTGCAAAAGAAAACCCAGGATCTGTTCTAATGAGAGGAAAGATATCAAGAGTAGTTGTTATTAAACAATGGTGATATTTTAAAAGTCACTTCTAAGTGTGCCTAACATCTACCTTTAAATTAGAGAAGAGACATCCTCAGAGAATCACCACAGGCTCAGTTAATCTTTGAGGTGATTTACTTATTTCCAGGTATGTGGGGGTCAATTCAGCTTATTCAGCAGAGGAACATGACACCTTTCAGACAGAGCTTTTCATCAGTTATGCCCTGAAAACAAACAGAACTCTGCCCACTGCCTTCAGGAAAGCAGCTGTGTTGGTTGGAGCCTTTCTGTCTCACCTGCTGGGTACCCAAGGACTGCGCCGGGGCGCACAGCGGTCCTCTGCCCTGTCACAGCTCGAGGGGCTGGAGCTCACAGCTAGGTTTCTGATGCAACACATGCATTGTGACCTTGATTTCTGAAGCTACAGTAAAGGAAGTTAGGTGAAATGGATGTTTCTTCAAACCAACTATTCCCTGTCTCATAGCAGATGCTCTAGGATATGTTCCACTGCTGCTGGGAAACTCTCACAGGTTAAGTAAGGAGCCGGGTTGATTTTGTCTTCATCTGCTGGTCGGTATTTACCTGTAACAGATTAGCACAAAGATACCCAAATGAGCTTGGTAAGTGAATCTTGTTCTTTCTCCTGGAAATTACAGCCTCCTCAGATCAGCAATAACCAGGCACAGGAGGAGGAATGCCCATCTCAGGCTCTCCTGCAACAAACACTTCCCAAAACAAACTTCACCCAGGATTCCTCCAGAGGCAGCTCCAGCTCAAAATTAGAGCTGCTGATGCAATGGTCTCACTTGCTGTTCTTTCACTGACTATTCAGATATTCACGCTGTAGGTTCTTGAAATAACAATGCAATCACCTTCCTTCCCTTCTGGTTTTAGTGAGTAGGATTGTTTGCTTTCATTGTCAACGTAAAGGGTTGTGTGGCATAGCAGCTGCCACCTCAGGAAGACCTCACCCAGCCCGTGGTGTCACTGATAATACTCATCAGTCCCTTCAGGTTCTGCTTTTGTCTGATGCAGAATTTCTTCCATAATTTCCAGTGTGATTATTAAGGAGTTCCTGAATGATCAGAGGTGGCACTGAGACAACTGGGTTTGGCAATCTTACGATGACACAGTACCAGTTCTCTCTGTTCTTTGATTAGTGCTCAGGATTTTAAGACTTATTCGAGTCTTAAAATTCAAACCTACAAGATCAGCCACCCCCATCCTTTACTTCACATCATCCTGCTGTCAGTGCAGGGTCTGTGCTCTAGTCCTGCTGCTGAAACATTAAATATAACAGCCTATCCTGTCTTAACTGCAAGCTACTGCTTACCAGGCTGCTGTGCTGCAGCTGGGGCAGTTTTATCTGCTGAATTCACCCCAAAATGAATGGGATGATGGACCTGGGATCTCCCAGAAGCCAGAGAATAGTGAGAGAACAACCTGCAGGAATGTTGGGTCTCTACAGAGCAGCAGGGCCAGACTGTGGTGCAGAGGGCAGGGTTGCTGAAGGCACCACTGCCGCACGAAATGACCGACCCACCGAGTACTTACCCGTCCTGACCAGAATCCCCCGCATGCCCGCGTCCTGGGCACCACCCACGTCATCCCTGCAGTCCTGGGACAGAACAGGAGATCGGAGCAGCTGGTTAGTGGTCATGGGCACAACGTTAAGTTTTCTTCATTCAACTCAAATTCAGTTACAAGCTGACTCTGCACATCACTAACCAGCCGCTTAAAAGCAACTGCAGTGAGTCAGATCCTGTAGTGACCCGTGAGACAAACTGCCAGGGAAATACTTTCATTATGTGCTTTTTGCCTGACCAAACAGTGAGACTGTTAGAGAGGAACTCAAGAGACACAGCAAAGCACTCCTGTCACCAGGCTGCAGGGCTTCCCCAGAACCCCTAAAGTAAGAGAACCCCATGGAATACACATTAAATCCTGCAAGTTTCGATGGTTCAGTTTTCCCCCCCTCCTTTAATCACAGAGCACCTTCAGAAAGACCCATGTGTGGATTTGGGAGGCAGTGGAGATGAGCCCTGTGTTATCAGGCAGGTGATGTGGCACACAGCCCACACATACATCACCGATCATGACGGCCTCTTCTGGGGCACAGCCCGTTCCCCGCAGCGCCTCCAAGAAGAAGGTTTTCTCTGGCTTCCCCACCACTGTGGCTTTGGTGTCCGTGGCGTATTCCAGCCCAGTTACAAAGGGTCCAGGTCCCAGAGACAAGCCATCTTTTTTCTTGAAGTATCTGGCTTTATGTATAGCTATGAGAGGAGCTCCATCCAAAATCAACCTAATGAATTAACGAAGAAGAGAGCACAAAAATGGTATTACAGAAATTACATTTTCTGCTGAAGGCCTCAGCTGGCTTTTGTTTCAGTTGATGACAAAACTCTCACTGCCTTTCACGATGCCCCAAATGACAATGCAAGCTGGCATTCATTTGGAGAGTTAAATGAGGTTCCATCCTCCCTTCTCCCTGGGAACAGGCAGTAAAACAAATGCCCCAAATAAAGAACTTATTACCTTGAGAGTTTTCACAGGTATTTTTAGCACGCAACTATTTTTAAATCCTGCCTGTATCTCTAAAGCAATCAGGTCCACTACCCTAAGCAACCTCACGTTTCACTACAGCAAACATCCCAAATTTAGACCCACCTGATCTCCCCAAGCAAATGTAAAAGTCAGTGACCACAAGAGGTGGCTGCAGGTAGCATTTTGATGGCCACAGACTTGATCTCCTTAATCTCTGAGGAGACAGTCATCCTTTCAGGCAGCTGCATCTGCAGCCCAGCAGATTTTGGAGCTGTTGGTACCACCTCTAACAGCCAAACATGCATCCAGCTGTGTGTATCCTTCAGAGATGGGTGTTCAGAGGAATCCTGGGTGGAAGGCGAATCATTTAACCTTAACTTTGTACTTTAACCTTGGAGGAATTACAAGAACATGCCACAAAAAGGCACAAAGATGTCAGGAACATTCACGTCCCACCGGATTCCTCGTGTGACAGCGCTATTATTATGTGCACCCTTAGGAAACAGGTTGGGTTTGGGCTCTTCAGGACTGGGAACCAAACACTTCACACACAGGACAGTTCAAGCAGCAAGTGAGATTCCCAGCACTTGTGAGTACAGCAGGAGGGTCACAGAGTAAGGGTCACAATGCACAGGTATGGCATTTCTGCCCTGACACAGCAGTGCACACCCTCCTCAGGGTACCACACACACCCCATCTCTGCCTGCCAGCTGACCCACCTGTTAAAAACCTGCACAGAACATGGGATTGTCTGCAGCAGGTTGAACAATGTATGGAAACAAGCAATTAGAAAACTGCTGTTGCTTCAGCGCCCTCACTCAGTGGTCAGTTACTCACCTTGTAAACCCCTCCTGGCAGGGAGCATGTCTCCTTAGTACACACAGTGCCTGAACAGTGGGCCCTGACAACAAAGCAGTGAGTGAAGAGGAGCTGACCAGGGCTGGCTTCACAGAACCCAGACTTCGATTCTTCCACCCCCTGCCTGTAGCTATTACTTGCAGCAGACACAGTGGGTACCTGTCCTGCAGCAAAGGGAAGGCTACACAGCTCCTGTGCTAGAGGAATCCTCGGGGTACTGCCAAGCACAGCAGCGTTATTGCAGTCTTCTCCCTCCCCAGCCTGTTTTGGTGCAACAAGAGCCATCCAGACAGCCTCTACAAACTCCAGGTAACGTCTGCTAAACACTTCCTGCTCAGTTTTACAGCACCTTCTTCGGGCGCTGCAAGCAACTCCAGTCTTTATCACAACAGGTAGGAATGTAACTAGGGGACAGAAGGGAAGCATGTTGTCTTTAGGGCAGAAAGGATTTATTTTCCTCTGAACCCTGCCTGATTTTTAAACAAAAAACCAAAACCTTTAAGAAAACAAACAAAAAAATCTTGCTTCTCCACTGTCTTTCTGCTGTGGCTCTGCTCCAAGAGGCTGCCCTAGGTGAGCTGTATGCTCCTTGGAGGATGTCTGCATCCCACGTACTTGCAGAGAAGCCTGGGTAAACCGAGCGACACATAACCAGTAATATCTCATCTCACTTAACTATCATGAAGCCATTCTCTCACATCAATGCATTCCAAAGACAGCTCAACACCAAGAGAGCTGGCATGTGAGTCTGTGAGCAGCCAGATAGGCTCACGATGGGAGGATGCCTCTAGGACACAGAAGAATTTAATTTGACAGCAGCAGCAGCACAACCACTTACATTCGGCAGGAACTCATCTGAGAGAATTCTTCTAAACGTGGCATCAAAATCCCCCTCACACAGAAAGAGGAATTTAGCCTCAGCCACTCCAAATGGTGCCTAGAGAACAGCCTGACTCTGTGTCTCGTGCCGGGACTCGCGCTGGGTTAGATTTACCTAACCTAACGCTGGATATCGACTGAGCAGTTGCCTACCAGGTAATTAGTCAGCCTGGGCTCTTCACAGTCAGAGGAAAAAGCACTTCTAGGGCACAGTTCAACTGTCCTATTTTAAGCCCTACTAGGGGAAAAATGAATGATGCCTTACAAGCGCCTCCTCTCTCCCCCAGGAGCCCAGGCCACCAGCTCGGATACAGGCATCAGCACTGTAGATATCTGCATTCCTTCAGATTAACCTTAAAGTTTTGCTCTGAGCAACGCAAAACCCAAGGGGCTGAATTATCTGAGCAGTGAAAGACAAGGAATACAGATGTGAGGCTTGAGAAGAAGAGAACATGGCCAACTGTTACTGTTTCCTCTAGACCAAATACAACTGACACCAGCAGAACAGTCTACCCTCAAACAGAGGACCAGGGGAACAACCCAGAAGAGTCAGCGAGACGTTATGGATCAGGCACAGCCCATCGCAGGGGCCTCTGCTCAGCCTGAACACGGGACCAGAAAACACCAGGCAAATCTAGGACAGCTTCTCAGAGGGTGACAGACAAGCCAGCCGAGCGGCTGGGAAGGGCAAGGTGAGCTGAAGGACTCAGCCTTGCTCAGCACTCAGCCCCATCACCCAGTGGGACTGGATGCGGGATGCTCGGGCAGCACATGCTCCGTGCTGCAGGGTCACAGAACGGCAGGGGCTGGCAGGGACCTCTGGAGAGCATCTCATCCAACACCCCTCTACAGCAGGGTGACCTCCAGCAGGCTGCCCAGAATCACATCCAGGCGGGTTTTGAATCTCCCCAGAAAAGGAGACTCCAAAACCGCTCTGGGCAGCCTGTCCCAGTGCTCTGTCACCCTCAAGAGTGACTGATTGACCTTCCTGTGTTCCAGTTTGTGCACACTGTCCCTTGTCCTGTCACTGGGCACCACTGAGAAGAGCCTGGCCCCTTCCACTAAACAATCCATCCTTTAGATATTTATAGGCACTGATGAGCTCCCCTCTCAGTCTTCTCCAGGCTGCACAGCCGCAGCTCTCTCAGCCCTTCCTCTTACTAGACATGCTCCAGCCCCCTCACCATCCTCACAGCCCCCCACTGGACTCTCTCCAGTAGCTCCCCATCTTTCCTGGCCTGGGGTGCCCAGAACTGCACACAGCACTCCAGGTGTGGCCTCAGCATGGCAGAGTAGAGGGGAAGGAGAACCTCCCTTGACCTGCTGGCCACACTCTTTTTAATGCACCCCAGGACACCACTGGCCTTCTTGGGCACGGGGCGGAGGGAACCAAACCAGTATTCTTACTGATGATGCCCAGAATGAGCCGCTCCATCACCTTCCCAGGGATGGAGCCAAGGCTGGCTGGCCCGTGGCCTTCCTCCTCCTTGCCCTTTTTGAAGACCAGGGTGACACTGGCTTTCCTCCAGTCCTCAGGCACCTCTCCTGTTCTCCATGACCTTTCAGAGATGAGTGGGAGTGGCCCTGCAACAACATCTGCAGCTCCCTGAGCACACGTGGGTGCATCCCATCAGGGCACGTGGATCTGTGGGTGTCAGGTTTGTGTGGATGTTCTGTAGCCTGACACTCCTTGACCAAGGGAAGGTTTTCCTTTCATGAGACTTCTTCTCCTGCCTCTGGGCTCTGCGACTCCTGAGGGCTGGCCCTGGCAGTACAGACTGAAGCAAAGGCAGCATGCAGTAACTCTGTTCTCTCTGTACCTCCATCCCTGGGGCACCCACCTCATTCAGCAGTGGGCCCACGCTTTCTCCAGTCTCCCTTTTGCTGCTGACACACCTGAAGGAGCCTTTCTTGCTGTCCCTGACATGCCCTGTGGGCCTTAGCCTTCCTTGTCGCATTCCCTCAGTCTCTGACTACACCCCTATATTCCTCACAAGTGGCCAGTCCCTTCTGCACATCCAGGAGACTTCCTTCTTCCCTCTGAGATTTTCCAGGAGCTCCCCCTCATCCATGCAGGTCTCCATCCTCCTCTGCTCAGTTTCCTGTTCTCCAGAACACACCAATCCTGAGCTAGGAGGAAGCAGTGCCTGAATACTGACCAGCTCCCCTGGGCCCCCTTCCCTTCCAGAGCCCTAACCCATGGGATTCTCCCAGTCAGGCCTTTGAAGAGGCCACAGCTGTCTCTCCTCAAAGCCAGGGCTGTGATCCTACTTACTGCCCTGCTCCTTCCAAGCAGGATCCTGAACTCCACCATCTCATGGTTGCTGCAGCCAAGGCTGCCCCCAACCTTCACATCCCCAACCAATCCTTTCTTTGTCAGCACGAGGCCCAGCAGCACCCCTCTCCCCACAGGCTCTTCCACCACCACCTGTGTCACCAGGTTTTCATCAATGCTCTGCAGGAACCTCCTGGACTGTGTGTGCCTGCCTGTCTGGGTTAAGTTCATGCAGTTGTGAAGTTAAGAGTCCACTCAATGGCCCTGGCAACACACATCAGTGAGGCTGCCAGGAAACCCCTTTAGGTCAATACGCGTTCTTATGACACAGAACTGGCATGCAGGAAGGGACAGCACTGGCTTCTTACTGCTCAGAACCTCTGTGAGGTACTGGTGAGCAGTAACTGATACCCCCTCTTCAGATTTAGCAGTTACAAAGACAGATTAAGATGTTTGAAGACAATTTATCAAATTCCCATCTGAAAGATGGAGTGGTAGCCACCACCCAGCGAGCAAAGAGTGAACAGGACTCATTACATGCATCTCAGCACAGCAGGGAGTTCACCAGTGTTACCAGGTGTCCCCTTGAGCTTTGAGACAGAAACAAAAGCTGGTGACCCGCTGCTGGCAGGTGTTAGTGCTACTGCAGCTGGGATGGGCTGTGCAGGCAGGTCCTCCTCCTCTGTTACACGGCCACAATGATCACAGAGAATTCCCAATGAAAAGAAACTGAGGCCCAGCAGGCTCTGTTGGGGCTCAGGGTAAGGGACAAGCTCACACCACCCTTGTCTGTGCGTGTCACAACAGAGAAAAGGCACAACACCAGGGCTAAGCTCTGCAACAGGCTCACATTCAAGCCTCCTCGAGCTATATTTTTTGATGTTTCTTTCATTTTAAAATCAGGAGTGCTGTTCTGAACTAGCACTGGAGAGAAGGATACATGGCTACACACCTCTGCACACATTACAGCATCTTGGCTCCTGGACAGGCACAAATTTTATCTCATTTAACCTTTCATCCACAGATAAAACAAAAAGCTTTAGAGATATGACAGCCTGGATCAGATTCGTAGTTCATCTAACACAACACTGTGCTGGCCACCTCTGAACACAAGATGGTTCAGAAGAAATTGCTAGAAATCCTGCACAAGGTAGATAAGGAATAACCTGCCCTAAATACTGGATTTCCTTCTCTGTACTATCTGACCTGTGAAGGCTGAAGTTTGAACAAAGGAGTCATCTCCCAAATATTTATCCTTGTTTTTCTGTATTTCCTCTTGAAGCACTGCTAACTTCCTCATCTCATTGAGGATGGTGACCTTACTTCCATTGTTTATTTACAGCCTGACAGCAATGAGCCACAGAATCACAGACTGGTCTGGGTTGGAAGGGACCCCAAGGATCACAGAGCTCCAACCCCCTGCCACAGGCAGGGACACCAACCTCCAGGCCTGGAGCTACACAAGGTTGCCCAGGGCCCCAGCCAACCTGGCCTTGAACACCCCCAGGGATGGGGCACCCACCCCCTCTCTGGGCAGCCTGTCCCAGCCCCTCACCACTCTCTCTGTCAAAAGCTTCCCCCTGATATCTCATCTAACCCTCCCCTCCTCCAGCTTCACTCCATCCCCCTTGTCCTGCCAGTCTCTGCCCTTTGAACAAGCTGATTCCCCTCCTGTTCCTCTGCTCCCTTCAGGGACTGGGAGGCTGCAATGAGGTCCCCCCACAGCCTTCTCTTCTCCAGGCTGAACCAGCCCAGCTCCCTCAGCCTCTCTCCATAGGGGAGCTGCTCCAGCCCTCTGAGCATCTTCCTGGCCTCCTCTGACCCCTCTCCAGTAGTTCCACATCTTTCTTGTATTGGGGCTTCAGGTCTGGACACAGGACTCCAGCTGGGGCCTCACTAGGGCAGAGCAGAGAGGGAGGTGATTGATGAAAACCACAGCTGGACTGCCTGAAGCTCATGGTTAAGACCCCAAATTCACCAAGGTTGGTGTCCCTCTCAGACACAGAGGAAGGCACCATAATCACACTAATTAACCATGATATTGCTACCACCTTCTTTCCACACAGGGATTTCCCTGCCTCTGTGGGGGTTCAGAGCTCAGCACAAGGCAGCCACCCCTCAAAAAGCCACGAGGAGGGTGTGACTCACCGAAATGCTCTGTTCATCATCTCGTAGTGGAAGTGCTCGGGCGCCAGTCCTACCACCACTGCGTTGGGGTCATCGGTGGCTATCCCTGGAAGACCAAAATGTGGCTCTCAGCAAACAGCATTTTGTTCCTACTAAGCAGCACAGGGTCAACAAGTGCAATTAATCACTTTTCAGTAAAAAATTAAAAAAAAAAAAAAGGAGGATTTTCTGACACAGACACATCACACAGGCAAGTTTTATGGCTTTTAGAAATTAAAACAGCCCCTTTGGAAAAGGTGATGATCTATCCAGACTGCCACCCTTTACAGTGAACACAACTCTCTGGTTAGAAAGCCTTAGCAGTGCCAGTGGAACAGTGGTTCTCCCACTGCCTCCAAGGAAATGCAGCAGACTGCCCAAACGACTTGGTTTTTAACTGAATGACTCTGTGTTATCTGAGCAGCAAGGAAGCTGGTGAAGGTTCTGGAGCACAATTCTTGTGAGGGACAGCTGAGGGAACTGGGATTTTCAGCCTGGAGGAGGCTGAGGGCTCTCTACAGCTACCTGAAAGGAGGGTGTGGTGAAGTGGGGGTTCGTCTCTGCACCCAAGTACCAAGCAATAGGACAAGAGGAAACAGCCTCAAGTTGTGCCAGGGGAGGTTTAGTTAGACTGGAGATGAGGAAAACTTGTCTTCATTCAGAGGGTTGTCAGTCACTGCAGCAGGCAGCCCAGAGCAGTGGTGGGGTCACCATCCCTGGGGGGGTTTAAAAGACAGGTAGATGTGCTGCTGAGGGACACAGTTTAGTGGTAGCGTCAGCAGTGCTGGGTTAAAGGTGATGACTTAGCGAACTTAAAGGTTTTTTCCAACCAAAACAATTCTATGACTATAATCAGCTTTGTGAGGCTGTAAAGCAGGAAGAGTAGAGAATTTCATCAGGTTTTTCTATTCCCTCTAGACACAGAAAACTCCATTTAGGGTGAAGAGCCTGGCTGGTGTTCTACACAACAGTCTGGTTATGATGGCAAAATGGTACTGCAGCATGACCTAGAAATTGTTACACTTGATTAACATGGCTCTTCTGGAAGGGGTTTTTTTAATTTGAGGGGTTTTTTTAAGAGCATGACTTTTTACACCTCTGAGTGGAACCAACAATGGATACTACAGTCTTAATTACAACAGGTTGTTGTCATCTCCATCCTCGACCTGCTGGGGTTTTTGTTCTGCCTTCAAAAGCCTACCCTCCACACCTTTAGTGGGGCAGCCAGAGCTCCTGGGTCTCCAGAGAGTGTCATCACAACCTGCTAGCTGATGCTGCACGGCCTGTGGTTAGCTCAGACAGCAAAACCTACATTCAGGGATGCCATGTGGATTTGTGACACCATCCAAAAGCATCCGGCTCCTTTAACCAAGAATGTATTGCATTCACCCATCTGTGGCCAACTTTATAGAGAGATCAGCCAAGAACAGCACAAGAGCAGCAGTTAACATGAATTTAAAGCATTCTCTGTTGTACTTAAATGTTTCAAGAGCAGCACTTTGGGACTGTGAGCCAAACTGCTGGCAGCAAAAAGAAATAAAACAATCCATGCCAGATCCAAGCAACATGGAAAACACCACCAAAGGGCTCCTGCTGACACCTCTATCTTCACCATCTTCTACAAAGATTAGCATCAGCTACTGTAAAACTGATGAAAAGATCCCAAATACATGGAGATTAGACTGGTGGAGCCACCTTCAGTGAAACAGCTGCTCTCTCTGCTGTTTCTGACCCAAGAAAGGCTTCCTGAGAACACAAATGCAGAGCATTGCTGGGGCCTTATTTCTCTGGGTGCGCAATGAGGTGTAACAGATTGCCAGGTTTCACTGCTCTCAGAGCTCACAGAAGCTCTTCTCCTCAACACTTACCCTTCTGAAGTTAACTGACTAGACTACAGCACTAGAATTTAACAGAAAAAGTCTAGCTTCAAGCAAGATTAGAACCTGCTTCAATTACACAGCCATAAGGATGTCTGTCCCTAAGGCAAAGAAGGGGCAGGGAGCAGTGGAAAGCCATCCACATTTTCCTGCCTTGACTTCAAATGACTTTAAATATACAATATAGCCCTTTGAGCATGTTAAAAATGTGGGTGTGTCCACTACTCTTAAAAACAACAATGTGGTTAAGTCAAGGAGTAACAGTCCTAGCTTCAGGCACCTGCCAGACATGTCCAAGTTGGCATATATCATCCTCTACTCCCCATCATGTGGGAGGAAAATGGGAACATGTGAAAGCAAAGCAAGTTTTAGGCAGGTTTTTAGAGGCCACAATCTAGAGAAGGCAGGGTGATGAACCTTCTGTCACCAATTAAAGCACATGGAGCAAGACCTAGATGTTCAATACAAGCTAAGTGACGTTAACTACCTGGAGATTTTACATTTCATAATAATTACAAGATAAATTGCCTCCTGCATGTGACTACAGACTGGCTTTTCAGCTCTTAGTGAGCAAGATATCTGTAGAAACACTGAGGAAAACCTGATTTCCACCAATTTCACACATCCTTGCTAGGAAACAAATTAGCACTGGCAGGTGTAATAAATTTCCAATGACCTAGTGATAGCTATTACTTTTTTCCCCACTGGAAATTAATAAAAAGTACTGAGTTTTACCTGAATTTCTGACTACTTGAAGGTTTTTTGGTTGCTATTTCCACTACTGCTCAAGAAGCTATGACTTCAGACTGCTCCATGTTGGTTTAAAAAGAGGAGAGAACTTCTGTGATTCTGGAGAATTTCACATTTCAGGCTTCATTGTGTCTACTGGTGAATAAATCTTGTAGAATGACTAATGGAGAGTGCTATGTTTTCTTAGCTGCTCAGTAACTTTCCCCATCATGCTCTCTGACCACCTCACCTGTGAAATCAGGCAGGGCCTTATTGTGCACCAAGAGCAGAGGCCGCACCTGCTGCTGCTCCAGAAGGTTCCTGGCTGCTGTCAGAGAGGTGAAGATCTCATTTTCTGCTATGTCAAACCCCAGCTTTGTCAGCCTCTCCAGCAGGTCCCTCTTGCACTCCTTCGTCGTGTTGGTGACAAACCGAATGGTGACCGGAGCGCCGCGCAGCCTGAGGGAGGAAGAGCAGAGACATCCTCTTATTTACACTCTGAAATGTGGTCGGCACCCCAGAAGGAAAGGAAGCCATCCAGAGGGATCTAGACAGGATGGAAAGATGGGCCTGGGGGAACCTAATGAGGTTCAACACTGCCAAGTGGCAGGTGTTGCACTTGGGACGGAAGAATCCCAGACACAGATACAGACTGGGAGAAGAGTTACCTGAGAGTAGCCCTGCTGAGAAGGACTTGGGGATTGTGGTGGATGAGAAGCTTGACATGAGCCAGCAGTGTCTCTTGCAGGTCGTAGGGCCAATGGTATCCTGGGCTCCATCAGGAGAGGAGTGGCCAGCAGGGACAGGGAGGGGATTGTCCCTCTGCTCTGTCCCCTGAGGCCCCATCTGGAGTCCTGTGTCCAGATCTGGGGCCCCCAATACAAGAAGGATGTGGAACTGTTGGAGAGGGTTCAGAGGAGCCACAAGGATGCTCAGAGGGCTGGAGCACCTGCCCTACAAAGAGAGGCTGAGGGAGCTGGGCTGGTTCAGCCTGGAGAAGAGAAGGCTGCGGGGGGACCTCATTGCAGCCTCCCAGTACCTGAAGGGAGATTATAGGCAGGAGGGGATTCAACTTTTTAAAAGAGCAGATAATGGCAGGACAAGGGGGAATGGACTAAAGCTAAAGGAGGGAAGGTTTAGATTAGATATTAGGGGGAAGCTTTTGAGAGAAAGAGTGGTGAGGGGCTGGAACAGGCTGCCCAGAGAGGTAGTGGATGCCCCATCCCTGGAGGTGTTCAAGGCCAGGTTGGATGGGGCCCTGGGCAGCCTTGTGTAGCTCCAGGCCTGGAGGTTGGTGTCCCTGCCTGTGGCAGGGAGTTGGAGCTCTATGATCCTTGGGGTCCCTTCCAACCCAGACCAGACTATGATTCCATGATTCTATGTCTTTTTTTGGGACTGAAAACGGACAGTTTGTCTAAAGGCTGCAGATGGAAAGACCATATACACCTCAGAGTACTTCTGTGCTTTGGAGGGCAAGGTGAAACAGATGGCAAGAATCACTGTTGCCAGAACAAGGTCAAGTCTCCTCTGCTTCACCTCAAAGTCTGGAGGAAAGCTGTAATTCCCAACCCCACCTTCACAACAGCAACAAACACATCTACCATCAACAGAAATGAGTTTGAAAAGCCTTTCAGTTCTCACTAGACACTAAATAAACCAGCCCCATCTTCTGGACCAACAGCACCCTGAGCCAAAGCAAACAAACAAAATAACCTTGTTGCTAAATTAATGCATCAGACTCCACGTGGCAGCTGAAGCTGAGAGCAGCTGTGGGTCACTCAGAGATGCAGGATGCCCTGAGAGCCCCTGGTACCTGTACAGCGATTCTGTATCAGCTTCTGTATCAGCCACTTCTCCCTTTACTGAGGATCACTGATACCACACAGCATCACATTATTGCCCTACACCAACAGCACACGCTACCAAACAATCAAATAATTTTAAGTGACAATTTCAACAGCATTCCCTTTAATTATTCCCCCACCATCACTTTCTCTGTTGCTATAGAAACACACACTGGCATCATGAGTGTATGGAGAACATCAGAATAAAGTTGGTCAATGCTGCAGGCTTGCTGGCACCTGCCACTTTCTTCTCTTCTGTGCCAGGTACACTAACCCTTCCTAAGTATGAACTGCTAAACAAGCCCCCAGAATGCTAATAATTGAACTTTTTCTTGTTCCTATGGACCTCAGTACAGACAAGTTACACTAAAAACTGAATCTATTCACTTGTTCCCCAAGCAAGCTGCACACCAACCATTGCAGCTCCTCTTTAGGAAGGGCAATGACATAGAGCAGGAAAGAACAGGAGAAAATACTAATTTCTTTTTCAAACCTCTAAGCAAAAGGACCTGGCTGTTCTTGGCAGTGAAATTACACCTGGTCTCCACGCCTGTGATTCGAGGTTGAAGCTGACAAACAGCACCAGATTCTCTCTGCTCCTTATTCCTTCTCCAACCCCCTCCCTTGCCTAAGCTGGTACAGGGCCTGCAGGGGTATGGCTGAGCAGGGATCAAGCAGAAGACAACAGAGAATCTGGCACAAGTTCCCTCTGCAGCATGAAACACCCAGCAGAGAAGGCCCAGTAAATGAAATGGTAATGAGTAAGTACCCAATGCTTCAGCAGCTTTTCCTTCTTGAGGAGGTAATTATTTCAACAGATACTGTTTCTTTTTAGTGAGAAGAAACACAGTTTCCTTATCCCTCTGTGAACTTTTCCTCTGAAAAACAGCCTAGCTTTATAAAAATCTGAGCAGCCACACAACCCCAGTAAAAACACCTCATCCTTAGTTCAAACTCTGAATTACTTGGGGAGAATTACCTCTCCCCAGTTAATTCTTACTGTCCCAGCATCTTCAGGTGCCCTCCCCTCCCTCATCATGACAGGATGTATCACTTTGCATTGTTCCTCATCCACTGCAAGGTGTCTTCTTCAGTGTCATATCACAGTACAAAAACCCCTGGGTGTTTGAGGGGTTTTTGCCACTATTTTCCCATTTGTTTTGCCACTGACCCAGCCAGATTAAGTCATTTTGCTATGCCTCAGTTTCTTTAAGCATCCTTCATCAGAAAAAAAAAGAGGTACTTAGCTATCATATTTAATAATATGTTAAAACTCCTACAAAACATGAGCTGTATTATCAGATGTTTCTCAAAATTAAAACAACTCAAACAACTGAGGTCATTTACCTCGCAGGAAGAAACTTTAAAATTATAAAGAAAAGCCTTGGCTGAAAGACTAAATGAAATGAGAGCTCTGCAAAGAACACCCTGCTCAGGAGGTCAGGTTATTCCCTCTGTTACTCCCCTTTAACTCACCACAGACCTAAGGGCTCAGTCAGATTCCAGCAGTGAAAGCACCACTGAACAGCTCAGCTCAGCTGAAGTGACTTTGGTCTTCACAGGGTAATTCAGGTTAACTGAACTACTTTGCTTAAAGCTGCATTCCCACTTGAATTACCTGAAACAATCTGAATATTAAGTCTTTTTCTATCTATATAAGACTTAGATAAGACCTGGAGAGTGACTCAGGAGAGCTGCAAGGCAACTTTTCAATATCAAGCCCCTTTGCTGATTTCTCTTGGTATTAATACAGCTGTAAATGAAAAGATTGGCTGCATATTTGCTTATCAATATTGCAAAAAAGGCAGAAGCTTCAGGCCCTTTCAGATAAAGAAGTGCCTTGGTGCACACAGTGCTGACATAACCTACCAGAGGAAATAGAAAAAAAAAGGTATCTTGCCTTTTAAGAGCTTCCTGAGCGCCTGGCACAGCTGAGTCTTCAACGTGAAGTGTGCCGCTGAGATCCACCAAGACAGCTTTCAGCGCACGCCGAGCTGCCATCCTGCCTTCCCCAGGGAAGCAGCAAATAAATGGAACAACAAAAAACTGGTTAGCAGACAATGGATAATAAAATAAGGAACTCAGTTAAGCGCCTCATTTGTGCCAAGCCCAGTATTACTCAGAACATTACTCGCAGTATTAAATAGGCCCCTTTAGACAGAGATATAAAAGGCAGCGTTAAAAAAAAAATACGTAATTGATGGGGTGGTGTTTTCCCCAAGACTCTAAATATGGAAATCAGGTGCTATTTTGTTTTTTAAGTGCCTTTATTTGTGCACGTCAGGATCTTGGGAAGAGGATCGTTAGGCCTGGTACTGACGGTTCAAGGCCTCAGCAAGTGCATTTCCGCAAGTCCCATCGACACCGACGGCACCGCTGAAGGGAAAATAAACCCACTACTACTAAGCAGTGACACAGTGCTCTGACTGTAAGGCTTGAAACGTTCTGCAAAAGTGGATTCTTTTGCCTTTGTAAGCAAGATCTACAAAGATCCAGCCCACACAGGGGACAGTCAAGCAGTTTCTCTGCAGCAAATTTCCCTGTCACGCCAACAGGTACAGAAGACTCGGCCCGAAACAGAAGTCAGCAGAGGGTAAAGGCACTGGGAAGGAAATCAGAGAGGTCATGCACAAGTCATCTGGCTAAAATGCTCTTGCCAGAAATTAGGACTTCTCCTTATGTGTGCTGCAAGTGCTGCATTTTCCTCCACAAGCCAGTTTCCTGGACTGTTTCTTAGCAAATGCGCCATGACAAAGTGTTTCTCCTGTGTGTCAGGCAGTAAGGACAATCTGACCTGTCATCCCTGACAAGCCATTACAACCCTACTCTGAGCTGTTCTGGTTGCACACAGAACATGTAACATGTATCCACTTTTAACAAACACACAGAGTAGTCAACACCGTGATTAAAACCTGCCTTAATGAGTTTAATTTCCTATCAGGACAGTTTTATCCATGAGCAAGATCGTGTGAGCTTGATGTCCCAGGTACAAGACACAGAAAATTCACAGGCTCCACTTTCACTGTACCTGCTGGTTCCCTGCAATAAGAAAAAGAGTAATACTTCATGGCACGCCTGTTGCTACACAGGCCAAGGTTAAATGTCTTGTTATAAAGCTGGTAACACAACTCCTAAGGGAACTTAATCAACTGCACGTGGAAAAAAGGGCACCGGGTTTCTAAAGACATCAACTTCTCCTCCTGCAAAGTGCTGAAACATGATGGAATTTGCATCCATGCTATCTCCACGACAAAAAGAATTCCCTCTCTTCCCTCAGGCACCTCAACTCTGGCACAGGGAATTCCGAGAGCTGAGAAGGATTAGAAAGAGGACTGAATAAGTTGCTATTATATAAATTCTCTAGCCAAAGACACAGTGACTGCAGAGCGACTGCCTGCATGGACAGCACAGCTAATGGACAGGGACAGAATATCCTAGTTTAGTAGAAACTGGATTTATTTACTTATTTCTCTTTTACCCTAGATCTCCATTAGTTCTCCTATTCACCAAGCATTTATTGAGGCCGTACCAAAGCTATTCACAGAGCCAGTTCTCAGCATAGCCTGACTTAAAGTATAAAACACACAGCCTGGCCAGAAAGTCCTAAAAGCCTTCAGCACCTCGGGTTTTCACAACATGCCAGGGGAACCTCACCTTTGTGCCTGCATTTATCCCTACAGCCACGGGACAAAGCCACGGAATCATCCAGGCTGGTCAGAACACAGGGGACCACCCGGTTCAACTCCCCCCACCCCGTTCTCTAGCGATCTCTAGGGCCTACACGAGGAGATGCTCGCAGGCTGCGGGGAACGGGTCTCTTCCCCTTGTGGGGTGGCTTGCAGTGGCACAGGCGTGTCGGGGCCGCTGAGGGGCTGCTCTCCAGGCCTCAGGTGCCTCACACAGCCTGCACAGGGCCGGCCTCCCCTGGCCCCCGCGCCTCCTCTCCCCAGAGCCCAGCACCGGCGAAGGTCAGGCCCTTCCCCCGGACGAGCCAGGCAGGGAGCTCCCGGCGAGGCCCAGGACAAGGCAGCAGAGCGGCCCAGGCCCCGGCCAGGCCGCGCTGAGGGATGCGGGGTCTCCAGAGCCCGACCCCCGCCCAAACCCCGCAGAGAGCCCGCACAGCGTCCCCCCGTGGGCCTGCCATCGCCTCCGAGGAACGCCTCGCTGAAGAGCCGCGGGCCAGCCCGCTACCCCACACACCGCCCTCAAGGGCGGGAGCGCTCCCCTTCCCCCAGCCACACTGGAAAGGCGATGGGGACGCAGGTACCTCCCCCCCCCGGCCAGGGAGATGGTACCGCCTCTTGCCGCTGGTTTAGAATGGGCAGGCGGGCCGGCCCATTCTCCGGAGGGGGGGGGGGGGACGACACTCCGAACGCGGCGTGTGCTCCCCTTTCCAGCGACCCCGGTGGTTCTGCCCGCCCGTTCGCGCCCGCCGAAGGCGGCCAGGCCCACGCACACACGGGTGGGGAGCGCAGCTTGGTGGCTGCGCCCTGCCCACCACGCTAACCTGCCTCCGGCCTCCCTGCCGCCGCCCCTGCGGACTGCTCGCCGCCGAGCCGCACCGCCCCCCCGCCTCCCGCGGGGTCCTTGCGCAGCCGGGGCTGTCCGCCCGGACGCCGGCACCCTCACGCCGCCGGCACGGCAGCGACAGAGGCGGCCAGTGGCAGAACAGCGGCAGAGCGCAGCCCTTGCGGGCCGGTGTCCCTGGGCCGGATTCCGGAATTCGCCGACAGGCAGCGCGGAGGGCAGCCCGAAGCCGCGCTCTGAGGGCCGAAGGGCGCCTCAGCGGGGAGCGCGGGAAGAGGAGGGTTACGCTGAGGTGGCGGCTGGTGCCGCGGCAGCGCCGTGCCCCGGCGGGGCTGGTCGTGTGCGGGTACGGCCCCGGCGCGCTGCCCGGCTGAGGCCGCCCGCCAGCGTTCGTGGGCGTTTTGAAGATGAGCTCCCCGCAGCTCCCTCCCGCGTTGGGCTCAGGGCAGACAGGCTGCGCCTCGCCTCAGGCAGCCGCGGGCCCCTGCCCAATGCGGCTATAGGACGTTACTCCCTTATTCCCGCCTTGGCACCAAAGACTCTGTGAGGCGCCCCACAAGCCCCCTTTTCCCCACACAAACACCCACCCAGGGCAGGTCCCACCGCTAAGGATCTTCTGCTTACACACCCTTACCAGAAACATTATCCCACAGCAGGAAGTGTCCACTCCTCATCCATGAGCCAGCAGTGAGCCCCAGGGGCCAAGAAGGCCAATGGGATCATGGGGGGTGTGATAGATGAGATTTATGCAGATCACACCGATTGTTAGAGATACCATGGCCAAACTTAGAGAAAGATTGGAGAAGAGACGGTGAGAAAGAGAATCCCAACAAGGATGGTATCAATCATGGTTTAACTATTCCCCCTGGTTGACTACCTTGTGGTCTAGAATAGCTGGACCAGTAACTCTAATAATATTAGGATTAACATGTGGCCTTTGCATTTTTAATAAATTAATAGAAGCAACATGTTAGTGCGAGTTAAATATGGGCCTCTAAACAATGATGAAAAAGTTGAAACTCTTTTACTAAGCCACCAAGAATTACAACGGTTTACTGAACAAAATGGTGATTAGAAGAAAAAGGGGGGATTGTGATAGATGAGCCTTTGTTCAGCAAACCGCTTGTACCTTGAAACAGGACGTAACATTAACGTATATTGTAAGTTGCTAATGAAGCACAGAATTGAGTTACAGGTAACGAAGGTTAACTCAATATAGGTATAGAAGTATCATAGAATTGTAGGGGTTGGAAGGGACCTCAAGAGATCATCGGGTCCAACCCCCCTGCCAAAGCAGCTCCCTAGGACATGTCA
The DNA here is from genome assembly GCF_964237585.1 of Gallinula chloropus. Classification (NCBI taxonomy): domain Eukaryota; kingdom Metazoa; phylum Chordata; class Aves; order Gruiformes; family Rallidae; genus Gallinula; species Gallinula chloropus. Next base: position 86,648,247 of record NC_140089.1, read on the forward strand.
CTCTGATAGGCGTCCAGACGGGTCTTGAATCTCTCCAGAGATGGAGACTCCACACCCCCTGGGCAGCCTGTCCCAGGGCTCCCTCACCCTCACTGGGGAAAAGCTCTTCCGCATGTTGGTGCGGAACTTCCTGTGCTCCAACTTGCAGCCATTGCCCCTTGTCCTACCCCCACAGACCACTGAAAAGGGGCTGGCTGATTCCTCCTGCATCCCCTGCTTCAGATAATTATAAACTTTAATTAGGTCCCCCCTTAGTCTTCTCTTGTCAAGGCTGAAGAGTCCCAGCTTACTCAGCCTCTCCTCATAGGGGAGATGTTCCAGGCCCCTAATCATCTTCGTGGCCCTTCTTTGGACTCTCTCCAGGAGATCCTTGTCCTTTTTAAACCAAGGAGCCCAGAACTGGACACAATACTCCAGGTTGGGCCTGACCAGGGCAGAGTAGAGGGGGAGGATCCCCTCCTTTGACCTGCTGGCTACACTCCTCCGGAACCATAGAAATCAAGTAGCCAATAAACGAGGTTGCTGTTAAAGATGACCAAACATGGGAGAGGGGTCAACTAAGGGACAAGTGAGGAAGAGGAGCGACTTCATCCCGTCGACCACCAGGAGGTAGAAAACGACCCCCTAACAACAACCGGCGCACGCACAGAAAACCAAGCGAAAGCCTCAGTGAAACAATCGGGACCCGGAACTAAAAGACTATAAAACCCTAAATTCGGACGGGGACCGCGCGCGCCGTTGGTAGAGCTGAGACTCTGCGGCCGCCCAGCGCTGCTCTGCTTATTGCCACCTGCTAAATTAATAAAAATAAGTTTGTAACTGAATTAACTGGTTTCTGACTGGTGATTGGGAAACCCACAATTACAGGGGGCAGTAAAAGGAGTGTGGCCAGCAGGTCACAGGAGGGGATCCTCCCCATCTGCTCTGCCCTGGTCAGGCCCCACCTGGAGTGTTGTGTCCAGTTACAAAAAAGACAGGGATCTCCTGGAGAGAGTCCAGACGAGGCTATGAAGGTGCTTAAAGGCCTGGAGCATCTCCCCTGTGAGAAAAGGCTGAGTGAGCTGGGGCTGTTCAGTCTTGAAAAAAGAAACCTGAGAGGGGATCTGATCAATGTTTATTAATATCTGAAGGGTGGGACACAGGGGGACATGGGCAGCCTTTTCTCAGTGTCTGTGGGGACAGGACAAGGAGCAATGGCCTCAAGTTGGAGCACAGGGAGTTCCACACCAATATGGGGAAGAACCTTTTCACAGTGAGGGTGACAGAGCCCTGGGACAGGCTGCCCAGGGGGTGTGAAGTCTCCTTCTCTGGAGAAATTCCAGCCCCATCTGGACACCGACCTGTGTGACCTGTCCTAGGGACCCTGCTTTGGCAGGGGGTTGGACTCAATGATTTCTGGAGGTCCCTTCCAATGCCTACAGTTCTGTGATTCTGTGATCCTGCTCTGTAAAGACATCCCTGTTGTCCTTTCTGGGCCAGGCATGATGCTGCTTTCTCATGGTCTGAAGTGCTACTTTGCATGCAGAGCTCTTTGCCCAGAAGAAACATTTCCTGAACATTCCCTGTTACCTGAAGAACCAGAGCCCCTTCCATGTCTGAGGTGTTTCACCTTGTCCCGCTTGCTGGCTGCCCTTGTGCCCTCTTCCCTACTCGTTACCCAAGTGACCTCATTTGCAGCTGCTGCCCCACTTTGAATCACTTCCCATCTGCCAGGTAAAACAGGTGCCAGTTTTGCCTCAAATCCAGGATTCCTGCTGCACAGATCCACTGCTCTGACTTACTGCATGCACCTTAAGCCATGCACTGAAACTTCAGCCTATGTGAAAGGGTGGCAAGGTGGAGGAAATCTCTCTTCCCACCCATTTTTTAAAGCTGTTGCTTGCAATCTTTAGTTCCAGTTTATACTTTGAAAAACTTGTGTTTTAATAGTCAATATACACAAAAAGGGATACTAGATATGTGCTTCAAATCATTCAGTACTCCAACACGCCAGCAACAGATGATCTACCTGTTGCATCAGCAACAGAAACACCTACCACCCACTTGTTTACAAAAATGCTACAAAACCACAAAAAACCCCCCACATCTTCAGTGCTTTATCTGCACCACGTACATCCTGACTGGTTTCCATGGAAGACTGATACCTGAAAATAACTGATGCAGACTGTGCCCTCTCCACCTCTGGATTGCACCGGGATTATTGTCAAGAAACAGTTTGTAGTCGATCTACCTACTTTATAATTTAAAGGCTAGCACGATCCTATTCCGCCTCAGGCCAGTGTTACCACGGCTCATTAGGTTTGCTACATAAACCCAAACGCAGCTTCAAAGCAGCAGTGCCACAGGGAGGAGGGGGAAAAAAAATAGTATTTAATCTAAGAACAGCAACTGTGGTACCTGGAGCAGGATGAAGCCGAGTTTTGAGACGTTCCCACTGTAACACAGATACAGGGAGAGTTATGAGAGAGAGAGTGGTTAACTTAGAAATTCAGAATTTATTGGTAAGAATTTATTGGTATTGTCATTGTGTCCTGGTTTTGTTCAGGATGGAGTGAACTTCATTTGTAGCAGCGGCTGGAATGCTGTGTTTGGGAGTTACAATGGGAGTAGTGCTGATAACAGCCTGATGTTGTTAGTTGCTGTCAGACAGTCAAGGACTTTCTCAGCTCTTCATGAGAAAGGAGGGGCGAAGCCAGGACAGGTGCCCCAGCTGCCCAAAGAGAGGATTCCAGCCAGTTACGTCCTGCCCAGGGTATCGGGGGCTGACGGGAGGAAGGCCGAGGGCGGCTCCGGGACGCGCGGTTCTAGGGGGACGGTCGGGTCCCGGGACGGCTCTGGGTGGCACGGCCTGAGCTGTGGGTTGGGTCAGACACTGCATTGGGGATCAACAGCTTCAGAGATTTTTGCTCTAAAGTCCTGTCAGCATTGTTATATTGTATCTTTCTGTTATCTTAGTAAACTGTCCTTATGCCAACCCACGGGCCTTTTAGTTTCTTGGTTTTGGGGTTATTTGCCCCTTCCTTTTCCCTTCCCTTGTCTCTCACCACCCCCCCACCCCCTTCCCTCTTCCCCTGCTCTTTTCCTTTAAGGAGCCGGCAGCTGTCTGAATCTCGGCTCTCAGGCAGGGTAAAACCACAACACTTAGAAATTCAGAATTTATTGGTAAGTTTTCATTGAAGCAGCAAACCCCCCTCCTGGATGTACTCTACTCTGCAAAACACTCCAATTGAAGATGGTCAAGTTCATTTACACATTTTACAGGTTTACCTTGGCATACAACAGCATATGCTCCAGTCCTCAAGACCTCAGAAGAAGAGATGATAAACTAAGTTGCTCTAAAATAATGAAGCTCCCAGGGTTTCCTTTGGCCTCCCCTCGTTCAAAATAAGCTAAAACACTGCAGCAGGAGAGGCAAGAATTCTAACTTCTTTGGAATTGAAATATGGAATTGGAGTATGAGAATCTGAGAATCAGCATTATTCTGTTCAGACCTGCTATGTAACATCAGACCTAACCCTCTGAACTGAGACAGGACCTGCACCAAAGCAGTCAGCGATTGGGACAGAGCTGCAACATCATTCCCACAGCTTCTATTTCAGTAAGCTGTCGATTTAACAAAGGAAGATGGAGGGTGGGGAAGAGGCAGTGGTAAATAGAAGAGGCTGCAGGTCAGCTAGTTTTTTAACAGAGAAGGGAAACAGCTGGGCAGAAATGGTTCCCCAGTTGCAACACACTAAGCAACATGCAGAAGTTTAACACCCATTTAGGAAAGTGTAAGAGTCATTGACAGAACAGTAACAAGTGCTAATCACTACTATCACCTGCTAGTCTAAATTTAAGAGTTGCCCAGCAGTATGTACAGCTTTTTTTTCAGAGTTCTGCATAGCAGCTGCACCTATTTTTGATGTGCTTCACCACCAGCATAAAAACATCCTCTATTTGAAACACCCAGAGACAAATCCTGCCCTCAAACAAGCCAGGAGAATTCTCATCTAGCTTCATCTCCCTCAACATCACCACCATACTTCAGTAATTTGTAACAGGTTTGTAGACTCTAATGTGTATTCTCTTAAATAGTACTGTGGGTATTCACTGGAATTTAAAAAAAAAAACAAAAAAGCAAACCAAAAAAGCAAACCCAAGAAGAAAAACACTGTTGTTTTTCTCAATTTAAAAATAATCTGGGAAGGATAGTGGAGGAAATTAATCCCTGAGTAACGAGACACGTGAAAGCTGCATCCTACAGACGTTGCTGCTGCATGTTACAACACGCAGTCTGGCAGTCAACGCTACCAAACCAGCAGCAACAGAACTTTGTCAAGAGTACAATCTATTTTGCAGCACTGATCCCAGGATCTCGTTTAATTAAACTGAAAAGTGAACATTGGGAAAAGGGATGAATAGAAATAAGTGTCCGTATCGAGTCGAATGTCAAAACTGACAGCTAAACCATGCTGGATCCCAGAGAACTCAAAAGCAGAAGAGATGGTCAAGCAAAATTTCTTCTCCAGATGTCCAAAAAGATTTCACAACAGGTTATCTTCAACCAAACAACAGAAGGAGAACGATTGTGATGGAGTTCACCGCTATTAATGGCACTGCAGAGAAAGAGCAAGAGTTAACTGTGGAAAGCTTCCCTTCCCAACATCAGAAGGTGACAGAACTTCACGTTATCTTGGGAGGTTACCTTTCAGGGAGCAAAATCCTTCAGCAGAATTTTAAAAACATGCCTAATTCTCCTATGCAAAAGTCAGGGTCAGCAGAAGGAGCCAGGACCAAGGCCTATGAAACTGAAAAGTACTAGGAAGCAACAACGTAAGGATTTTCCTAAGGCCCATCATGTCTTTAACATGAAGAACCTTTCTCCAAAAGAAACTAAAACCATCCCCAAGTCAGCTTCTACCCTTGGGTTTACTGTGATTTGAAAAAAAAATGTGTTAGTTTTTACTCTGTGGTGAGCAAGAGAGGTAAAAAACTGTTAATTCCTGTTTATCTTCACCTATAAAAGGAGCTCTCACTGTGCTTTATAGTGAAAAGCTGTAGGCAGGTTAGAAATTAAAGTTCTTCTGGTTGGGTTTGTTGGGTTGGTTTTTATTCCTTTCCCATCCTTTGAGGCCCACGAGCCTGACTCACCTTTCAGAGTCGCAGGGATTACATTTCCCTCACCAGGCACCTCAAAGAAAATGGTATTTAGCCACGGTGAAGCCAACTGCACCCTCTGATTATCACCGAGCTTCTCCCCCACCCCCAGCTCCCAAACTCTGAGGAAAGACAAGAGGCAGGAGGGGAACTGCAAGATGGGAGTCAGGGGATGTTTTACACGTTATCAAACTGAAGGCAGGAGCTGCTGGTGCTGAGACCTGCACCCTCCTGTACAGAGCCCACCCCTCAAGGGAGGCCAGGCTGGAAATGAACAAGAAGTAGTAACAGCTGCTTGGTAAAACAAAAGCAGCACCGAGGTTACTTCATTAATGCACCAGAACTGAACTCTGCAAGCAACGTTCAAGCAGAAGATGGTGGCCTTACCTCTCATAACGGTTCGTATAGACCGAATGAGGTTTGTCAGCTGTGCTTTAATTCCTGGTTCCTCTCCAAATCCTCCAATCCCTTGATCGCTTCCCCAGCCAACTGTGTCAAAAAAAACACAACAAACCCAACAAAGCCAAAACCAGGCAGCATATTATCAGCAATATCACCATCAGTGTTGGAGAGACACACTATGAGACAAGTCACTTTCTTTCAAGGTCAGATTTTAAAACAACATGCTGGAAACCTACACTTTTCAATGAATGTGGCAGTAATGGCAGACCAACCTTTCCTTGCCCCTGAAAATTAAGATACCCTGCTACTCCCTGCGTGCCAGAGAAACAAGAGCTTATTTGGGCTTCAAAAGAAATACACCCACCCAAACAGAAACAAATAAACTACGATCTGTTCACTGTGCTTTACCAGAAGATGGGACAGGAAATAATTGTTGGGTATGAAGCGACTCTTGTGCACTGAAAACCAGCTGCGTGGCAGGAAACGGTCAGAGTCGATTCCAAACGGGAACGATGATCTTTGTAACCGCTACAGCAACAAAGAAAAACCCACCCAAAAAAAAAGAAACCAACCCCAAAAAAGGACTTGGGAACTATTCAGAGTCCTGCCCATCACGGCCCTGACCTGTTTGGGGACGAGCAGCAGAGGGAGTGGCAGTATCTGAAGCTGCACTGTGCAGCCTGCCAGTCTCTTTTTCTCCAGGGACAACTTCCAAGTGACTTTGCCTTGTCCTCACCTCAGATCAGCCTGGAGTCAACACCCCATCCTCCAGAGTCACACGGAGCCAACAAGTGGCCTGACCCATCAGTAAAGAAAAACCCCAAACCCAAACCCTGCAGGTTCCCTGTGGTGAATCCTGCAGGGGAGCGGGGGAAAGGGGTAATTGTCTGCACTCCTGCCAAAAAAAATCCTAGCTCAGCCTGACTCGGGAGGAGTCAGGATTCTCCAGACCAGAAAACTGGGAAAGCTTGAATAACAGGCAGCTTTTCTCTGGGGCTCGGCAGATCTTTGTGCTCTTCGGTGCTTTGTGAGGCTTTGTTTTCTTTCAAAAGGCCAAGGGCACCCAACCGTGGGGGATCTTCCTTTGGTCCTGCCGACTTGTAGGCTGAGGACGTGCCAATTCACGTAAGGAAGGCGGGACAAGACGGTGACCTTATTAACGTCTATAAATATGTAAAGAGTCAGAGGACCGGAGCCAGGCTCTTCCAGCAACGGGACAAGGGGCAGCGGGCTCAAGCTGGAACTGAGGAAGCGCCGTGTGAATAGGAGGAAGAACCTCTGCACTGCGAGGGAGAGGGAGCCCTGGGACAGGCTGCTCAGAGAGGAGTCTCCTTCTCTGGAGACACCCGGACCCCGCCTGTCTGATGTAGTCTGGGGGTGACCCTGCTCTCTGGCCGGGGTGGGGGGGGCGTTGGACTAGATGGGTCTTTCAGGGTCCCTGTGGTTCTGCCACAAGAACCCACCTCACACGCAAGACGAGGCAGAAGCAACGCTGAAGCGGGGGGGTAGTTGAGGGGGGGGGGGGGAAGAAGCGGGAGGGGGGGTAGTGTGTGTGTAAGGGTGGGGGGGGAGCCCCCAAAACGTTACAAGGCAAAGACCCCAAAGACAAAGCAGCGACAAGGAGGGACGCCGAGCCCAAGGCCAGGAAACACCGCCAGACAGAAACACCTCCCCTCCCTACCCCCCCACCACACACACACATACACACCCCGCAACCCACGGGCGGGCTAAGCAAGGGCCGCAGCACCGTCTCTCACGAAGCCCGGAGGGGCCTCCGCCCGCTACCGACATCCCCCGGTCTCGCCCCACAACCGGGCAGCCGCGGCCGGATGCCGTCAGCGGGGTTCCGGCCGCTTCCTGCCTTTACGAAGCCGGGGCCGGCTGCGGGGAACGAGCCCTCCCGGCCGGGGCGCGGGGCGGGAGGGCTCGTTCCCCGCAGCCGGCCCCGGTTCGGGTTCCCCCCCGTTCCCTCACCCCCCAACCCCGCGGCCGGTCGGCCCCTGGCGACTCACCGTGCCGGAGGAAGCGCTCCTCATGCAGCACGGCCACGGCGTTGACGATGAGGAGCGCGGCCTGCAGCAGCGAGTACAGCGTGAACGCCATGACCCCCCTCGCCCCCCGCCGCTGCTGCTGCTGCCACGATGCGCCGGCCAGGGCGGGATCCAGCACCCGGCGGGACGTGGCGGGGTGGGGGCGGGGAAGGGAAGGGAAAAAGAGGGGGGCGGGGGGGTGGGGCGGGGGAGGGAGGAGGGGGGGTGGGGGTGCGGCCTCCCCACAGCCGCGACGCTGGGTCCTACAGTCCGTCCCCTCCGGTCCTCGCCCCAACCCCGCTCGCAGCGTGTCGATCTTGCCCCGGGGTGGGATCACGCGTGTCCGCGCAGCCCGCGGCACCCGCGGCCGAAGAGCACCCCGTGGTTGCCCGTGGAAAGCCCGGCTGGCGATGAGCAAATGGCCTTTCTTGCTTCGGCGCGGGGTCCGCGGAGGGGGGAAGGTGCGTCCTTAACCTCTCTGCATCCTTCTCTGGAGAGATTCCAGCCCGGTCTGGACACTGACCTGTGCGACCTGTCCCAGGGACCCTGCTTTGGCAGGGGGGTTAGACCCGATGGACTCCGGAGGCCCCTTCCCACCCCTTCTGTGATCCTGTGATTCTCTGATCCCAAATTTTAACGTTGCACCTTCCAAACGGAATCATAGAATCGTCCTGGTTGGAATACTAGCAGTGCTCCCCAGAGGTGGATGTTGGGTCCGGTCTCATTTAACATCTTCGTCTAGGACCTCGGAGAGGGAACAGCATCCACCCTCAGCAAGTGCCGATGGTACAAAGCTGGGAGGAGTGGCTGACAGGCAGGACACTGCGCTGCCATCCAGAGAGACCTGGACAGGCTGGAGAGCTGGGCAGGGAGAAACCAGATGAGGTTCAACAAAAGCAAGTGGAGAGTCTGGCACCTGGGAAGGAATAACTGCTGGGATCAGGACAGGCTGGGGGTAACCTGCTGGAGAAGAGCTCTGAGAAGGACCTGGGGGTCCTGGTAGATGACAGGGTGGCCATGAGCCAGCAGTGTGCCCTGGGAGCTGAGAGAGCCAATGGGATCCTGGGGGGCATCCGGAGAAGTGTGGGCAGCAGGTCAAAGGAGGGGATCCTCCCCCTCTACTCTGCCCTGATCAGGCCCCACCTGGAGTGTTGTGTCCAGTTCTGGGCTCCCTGGTGTAAAAAGGACAGGGATCTCCTGGAGGGAGTCCAGAGGAGGGACAGTGATGCTGAAGGGCCTGGAGCATCTCCCCTGTGAGGAAAAGCTGAGTAAGCTGGGGATGTTCAGCCTGGAGAGAAGAAGCCTGAGAGGAGATCTGATCACTGGTTATCAATATCTGAAGGGTGGGACACAGGGGAAATGGGCAGCCTCTTCTCAGTGTCTGTGGGGACAGGACAAGGGGCGATGGCCTGAAGTTGGAGCACAGGGAATTCCACACCAATCTGGGGAAGAACTTCTTCCCATTGAGGGTGAGGAAGCCCTGGGACAGGCTGCCCAGGGGGTGTGGAGTCTCCTTCTCTGGAGAGATTCCAGCCCCGTCTGGACACCGACCAGTGTGACCTGTCCTAGGGACCCTGCTTTGGCAGGGGGTTGGACCCGATGATCTCTGGAGGTCCCTTCCAGAACTCCAATTCTGTGATTCTGTGAAAAGACACTCAAGATCACCAAGTCCACCGTCAGTGCTACACCAGTGTAACCTCTAAACCATAGCTCTTGGGAAAACAGCATCCCAGCATGGGGGTGCAAAGTAGTCCTCATGGGCACCACTTACTACTAACAGAATCAGTCCAAACCAAACTGCTTCACATGCAAAAATATGAGGGGGTAATTTTATGGACAGTATCTGGTGGGGTTCCCCCGAATTCTTTCAGTATACGTTGGCTTGGGTTTTTGTTCTAGCAGGAAACCAGCTCAGACCCTAATTGTTGTTTATCCAAATTGTAATGGCTGCAGAAGCTGAGATTCGTGGTGGAATCCAAAATAAAACAATTATATTTTATATCATATCGATCAGGGCCTCTGGGTACTGCTGCAGTCAGGTAACAAAAATAATAATAACTGGAGCTCAGGGATACTGTATAGTTATTGATGCATAAATACAGGTGGGGTTTTTTTCCCCTTGCATCGTTCAGCCTGATTGGCTGAAGGGGGGTGATTTGCATAATCACTCTGATTTTATTTCTCAGTAATCATACAATATGCAAACCCCTTCACTCCGGATGGTTGATAGCTTTTTATTACCCAATCAGGATACAACCATTTGCATAATCACTGCGCTTTGATGGTTATTAGGCTCACTCGCCGTGATAGAAATGACAACTTTCTGCCTAATGTGGTGGACTGGAGAGACACCACCCCCCCCCCCAAACCTCGATTCCTTGCCTGGCCACAGACTTCTGACACGTTCTGGGTAAGTTACTCACAGTTTATCCATGTTACATCTCCATGATTCAGCTCTGGGTTAAGATGCACTCACCAGCAAGCACGAGATGATCCGAACTGAGCATCGGGACAGCCCCATCAATAGACACTCAGACTCCATGTGAATTATCCATGGAGAAACACACACGCCTCGGCTTCTCCTGGTCTTCAGCTTTCCTTTCCAAGGCACTCCCTTTCATATAGTCAATGAGATAGTATCATATATGTAAATAAACACTGCTAGTAAATTGCATTTATAACAGCTGGAACTGGAAGCCAGAAAAAGCACCCTCCCCCTCATCAGGGCCATAGCACATTTTGTTACTAACCTACACCCCCCCACACACCCCATGGCTAAGATTGAAGAAAGAAGAATAGAGAACAAAAATCAAACATCTTCATCAGAGCTTTATCATCTCATCAAAATATTTGTCATTTCATTCTCAAAAAGTGGCCCAGTCTCAATTCAGGGAAGAGAATAAAAAGACCTAGTGCACCCCCAGTGACATGAGTGTTATTTAAGCGTGTGCTGAAGTGTTTTGTTATGTGAAAACTCAAAATATACCCAAGTGTTGGCTCTGATTCTGCATGTGCTTCTCTGTGTGACTAACTTCACGTGTGTCAGCAGTAACTGCCACTACCTGGGTGTCCTGGCACATGAGAACACGTAGTGAGATCATGTAGGGAGAAAGTCAGAAGGGCTAAAGCTGAACTGGAACTCAGCCTGGCCAGTTCTGTAAAAGATAATAAAAAGTCCTTCTGTAGGTACATTAACAGTAAGAGGAGGGGCAAGGAGCATCTCCAGCCCTTGTTGGATGCTGAGGGAACGTTAGTGACAAGGGATAAGGACAAGGCTGAGGTCCTTAATTCCTTCTTTACCTCAGTCTTTAATAGTAAAGATGGGTATTCCCTGAGTACTCATCCTCAGGAACTGGCTGACAGGGAGGGGAGGAATAGCAAAACTCCCATGGTTAAGGAGGAAATGATTAGCGACCTACTTGGCCAGTTAGATACCTACAAGTCCATGGGGCTGGATGGGATCCACCCGAGGTGCTGAGAGAACTGGCTGGACCGATGGGCTGAGACCCATGGGATGAGGTTTAACAAGGCCAAGTGCAGAGTGCTGCACATGGGACACAACAACCCCATGCAGAGCTACAGGCTGGGGGGAGACTGTCTGGAGAGCTGTCAGGCAGAGAAGGACCTGGGGGTGTTGGTTGACTGCAGGCTGAAGCTGAGCCAGCAGTGTGCCCAGGTGGCCAAGAAGGCCAATGGCATCCTGGCTTGTGTCAGAAATAGTGTGGCCAGTAGGTCTGGGGAGGGGATTGTGCCCCTGGACTCAGCATTGGTGAGGCCACACCATGAGTACTGTGTGCAGTTCTGGACTCCCCACCATTAGAAGGACATTGAGGTCCTTGAGCAAGTGCAGAGAAGGGCAACCAGGCTGGGGAAGGGGCTGGAGGGCAAATCCTCTGAGGAGCAGCTGAGGGAGCTGGGGGTGTTGAGCCTGGAGAAGAGGAGGCTGAGGGGAGACCTTCTCCCCACCTCCACTGCCCTGCCAGGAGGGTGCAGAGAGGTGGGCGATGGTCTCTTCAGCCAGGGGACAGGAGATGGGACAAGGGGGAATGGCATGAAGCTGTGCCAGGGCAGGGTTAGATTGGATATTAGAAAAAAATTTTTTACTGAAAAAGTTGTCAGGGCCTGGAACAGGCTGCCCAGGGCGGGGGTTGAGTCACCATCCCTGGATATGTTCAAAAAAAGGGTAGATGAGGTACGTAGGGATATGGTTTAGCTTAGGATGGGAATGGTTGGACTTGATGATCTTCAAAGGCCTCTTCCAACCTTGTGATTCTTGTGATTCTTGTGAGCTCAGGAATTTCAACATAACTTCTTTATTTCTCATCTAGCTTTTTAATTGGATATAACTACAAACCCCCTAAAAGCTATCACTTTAACAGACTAAAATGGAGCCATTTCTAGTTACCCAGAGGCCCCCAAAGTTTGCAGAAAGCTCCTTTTAATCATCCAAACTGTCTTTTTCAGCGTGTCTGTAAATAATGAAAAAGGCTGATCTTGATTTTTATCAAACTCCACACAGGGAGAGAAAGTCAGTATTGGGACTGAAAATATCTCATCCCACGGGGCACTGCTATTTTTTAAGAACTTGTGAGTTCTGGCATACCTCAGTCTCACAGATGCAACTGCCTTTTGTTCTCAGGCATAACTTGGGGCGTTATGGCAGTATTTCTACCATTAAATACAGATAAATATGAGGGGTGCCTAACAGGCTCGTCTAATAACCACCACCACCACCGAGTAGCATTTCCTGGGCTACCTCCTTACGGTATCCAACCTATAAATAAATACCAACCAAAGTTAATGTCTAGAGTTATGGCACTAAGGGAAAAAAAAAAAAAGCCAACCCAAAACCCATGAGGATTTTAAAATAAGAATACAAGTTATGGCTTAGTATTTTTACCCATAATTAAGATGTATTTCCAGAGAGCAGCTGTTATCAAGCTTACATAAACTTGATGTGATTTTCCCCTTTGCAAAATCCATCACGGCAGCTTAATGACCGCATGAATCTTATCGCTGAATCATCACGTTACGTGGTGGAAGGGAAAACCAGACAAAGTTGCTTGCATTAGAAGGAAAGCTGGGTTGGGTTTTTTTTCCTCCCCTTCATTAAGGTGTTATGTTTCAGTGCAGTAAATTCCTGCAGAGTGCAGTTGATCACCATAAAGGAGAGCTTTACACCACCTTGCCGATGCCAAAGGGTCGAACTTCAGGCCGGTGGCACATTATGAAGACCTTGGTGTTTTCTATTCCCAGTTCCTCCTTCAGTACCATCAGTCAGAGCGTGGCTCCTTGGGTCTCCCCTCTATGGCTAATGAAGCTTGACATGCAAGTTTTCAGGATTGTTAGTTTATTCCCAGAGACCAAATGCCAGGTCAAGGGAAGTTTTCTCATGACTTCCACCCCTACACCCTTCACCTCACTTGCCATCATCTCCCAACTTAGTTTCCTGAAATAGCTCTGGCGATTCCCTCCTTTAGATACTTCTAACACCTCGTGAGCTGAAGATGAGCAAACTTCAAATATTCCTTGTCAGAGTCTGGCAGGAAGCTTCCTACACTGTATTTTTACCTTAACAGGGCTCTGAATGGACAGGAAATCTCAATGCACAAACCTTTGGGGTATGTGGAACTTGGTGTTGCATCAAGGACTTGAATCCTTAGACCCACCAACCACCTACCAACCTCTCCAATGACCAACCCCATTATCTGAAAAGTTCTGCCTATGTGAAAAACGTTGGTTCTGTGGCTCGGTGATGAATAAATCCCATAGCTGCCTCCCATGGTTAAACAAAAGCCTCTGTCATCCTTCAGTCGCCACAGTTGTTGGGCTGCCAGGCTGCTGCAAACGCTGACGGTGCACCCCACAGACTTAATGCTTCTCTCACAAGCACAGAGTGGATATTCAGCTGATTTAATGTCCTTGTAGGTTGTCGTAGCCAACTAAAGCTGGGAGTTGGTTTGGTGATGTAGCTTAAGAGACAATTCATGGAGTCCAGAATCACAGGATCACAGAATCACCAGGTTGGAAAAGACCTTTAAGACCATTGAGTCCAACCGTTCCTGTCCTGTGCTAAACCAGATCCCTGAGCACCTCATCTACCCTTTTTTTAAGGGATGATGACTCAACCATTAATACAGCTTTAATATAAGGAGTATTTGCATGTTTTGGATTTAAGCAGAACATGACTGTAACTGCGTGAGCTGTTCCATGAGAGCAGCTACAAAGTTTAACCCCAACAGTGTAACAACCTTGAAGATAAAGAGGTGAAGATGGTTGAATCATAACGAATGAGACCAACGACCACGTTGCCATCATCTCCCAACTTCATTTCCTGAAATTAGTTAGGAATTGTGCAGGAATGTGTTTTTGAAACTATGAAGAAAACCATAAAGGGCACATGCTGAGAGAGAGGAAGACGTCCAGCCTTCATCCCTGAAGACCACCGGAAGACCCCCGGAGTGTCACTGCGCATGCTCTGTCTGGGTGGAGATAATGTAAATGACTTCCTAGGAATAATTTGCATAACCCTGCCTTTTCTTAGGAATTATAATGAATATGTGTAGTCAATCTGTATAAATATGAGATGCATGCAGAGGAGCGATCCCCTGTGTGCCAGTGCTGCAGCAAAGAATACCTGCTTCATAGGCACCACGGCTACTGAGTTTTGATTCCAGCTTTTTGAGGCATCAGAGAGGATCCTGTACCTTTGAGAGAAGGGGCTGTGTTGCAGAGAAGATCTCCAGCCAAGGCTAAGACACCACGGTCTTGCTCCTGACTCTAAAACACGTGGAATGTTATCGCCTCTCTCCTTGCTTATGTGGAAAGGGAATACCCATCCCCTTCAAACACATGGCCTGCCACCGCTCCCAAGATTTGTGCCTCCAGGGGGAAGCTAATATGGCTTCATACACAAAAGGAGATGGAAGAACAAAGGAAAAAAAAAAAATACAAAATTCTAAACTTACACATAAATTTATTGATGCCATTTCCTAAGTTTATCGTGCTTGGGTCTGTAACGGCCTTTAAATGCCACTTGTTGGCACTCGCACACACACTGCTCTTCATCTTGCTACTATGAATAGTAGATTATTACACTGTGATGTGTTAAATTGTACTGTGATTATCAGCACCTTCACCCCAGTCACCATCTGCACTGTGTTCATGCTGGAATGCTCTGGTCCAGCACCAAAGCTTGGTACCATATAGATATACTTTCAGAGGTGAGAGGCGTGGGGATTTTCTGGTCCATGTCTCAGCTGGAAGACCGGTGGATCTCAAAAGCAGGAGCAGGTGGGGGCGTGGGGCAGCAAGAAAACAGACAGACTTTGTCAGAGAATTGGAAGTCTCTGCTCAGCCCAGCCTTACAGCTGACAGAGCGTCGGGATTTGCAGGCGTTGGAGCAGCAGCGGGTCTTAAGAGGGATTTAGGGGAGGATGAGGAAACAGCTCCATGAATTTTGAAAGAGGGGAGGGTGGGTGGGTGAGTGTGGGATTTTGTCTCTGTGCAGCGAGCTGCATGAAGAAAGAGCAAGGGTGTTAGGGGAGAGCAAAGAGAAGGGGTGCCTGAGGCTGGTGCTGCGGGTGATGGGCAGGCAGGAGCCGCTCACAAAGTACAGGTGTGGAAAGAGAAGGGAGACCAACGTGGCATGAAGAGTTACAGGCAAGGACTTGGCGTTTGCCACCATGGATGTGGGAGTGGGTTTCCACTGGATCAGTGAAAATGCCACCGGTGGCAGTGGGAATCTGGCTGTTGTGGGAGAAAAGATCCTGCTGCAGCTGAGGCCCTGCCAGCCAGGGAAACAGCTTTGGAGTCAGGTCTGGTTTCCCCCTCTAACAGGAAAGTTACTAAAACTGCCCTTCTGGGACGAATACGGAGGTGCTGTAAAGGTGACTGAAGTCTGACTGCCTTTCCAGCACAGCAGAAGGATTTTCACTCAGCTCTAGGAATCACCTGATGCCTGTGTGGCTCTGTGTGAGACAGCCTCATCTTTCCATGCCCCCCACTTAGGTGTCCATTATGAGAAGTATCCCATGAGGGAGCTTACACGAGTGTGTGGGTATTATATTGTGTCCTGCTGGGGCCAGGCTCTCCATGAAAGTCTCCCCCAGTGAATGGCTGGCCCATCTATGCCTGGAAGAGGAGGAAATTCATAGGCTGTAGCCCCCCTCTTCACACATTTGGTGGGTCTTGGCTGTCCTGTTTGAAAACATCATTCCTGAGAGCTTTACTTCCACCGATCATAGAATCATAGAATAAGGTTAGCTAAAGCCGTTAGCTAAGGCACAGACACTGATGCCAGCCACCCTTCCAACCTGTGGGCAGCTGAAGGTCAACGGTGTCCTGGGCTCCATCAGCAGAGGGAGGAGATTGTTCCTCTCTGCTCTGCCCTCCTGAGGCCCCAGCTGGAGTCCTGCGGCCAGAGTACAAGAAAGTGTAAGTACAAGAGTACTGTGTCCCAGTACAAGAAAGATGTAGGACTGTTGAAGAGGGTTCAGAGGAGTCACAGAGATGCTCAGAGGGCTGGAGCAGCTCCCCTACGGAGAGAGGCTGAGGGAGCTGGGCTGGTTCAGCCTGGAGAAGAGAAGGCTGTGGGGGGACCTCATTGCAGCCTTCCAGTCCCTGAAGGGAGCAGAGGAACAGGAGGGGAATCAGCTTGTTCAAAGGGCAGAAACTGGCAGGACAAGGGGGATGGAGTGAAGCTGGAGGAAGGAAGTGTTAGATGAGATCTCAGGGGGAAGTTCTTTCCAGAGAGAGTGGTGAGGGGCTGGAACAGGCTGCTCAGAGAGGTGGTGGATACCCCGTCCCTGGAGGTGCTCAAGGCCAGGTTGGATGGGGCCCTGGGCAACCTTGTGTAGCTCCAGGCCTGGAGGTTGGTAACCCTGCCTGTGGAAGGGAGTTGGAGCTCTGTGATCCTTGGGGTCCCTTCCAACCCAGACCACTCTATGATTCTATCAAGTGCCTTAACCATCCTGCAGATACTTCCAGTGCTCTGCAACATGTGAGCAGAAAGGAGGAATGGACCATGCCAGACCTCTTTTTTTGGAGGAAGAGCCATCCCTCAAAGTGCTTTCCTCCTGCTTCCTTCAATTTCCCAACCAGCTGTAAGGAAAACATGCAGATGGGAGGCCAAGAAAATTGGTAAGGTAAACAGAAAACCATACACCCCACAGCTCTTGCAGGGTTGCTAGCAAGGTGCTGAAGTTGGACTAGGCTGGCCAGGTGCAGGGAGCAGAGCTATCTATCCCTCTCTGTGCCAGATTTCAGACTATCTCAGACTAACCCATCCCCTTTAACTTCTACCTGAGTAGGGAGAACAGCCAGGCTCGTTCCTTAGCAAGCTGGTGGCACGCCAGAGGCAGAGGTCATCAGGACCTGGGAAAGTTGCAGCACTCAGTTTAAAGATTAATAGACAGTACCTTCCTCCAGGCAGTAAAAGGGGGGGCAGGTAGGAAGGAAAATAAATCACAACCCTGGTGACTTCAGAGGTGGCAATCTGCCCAATAACACAGCGTTGTACAGCTGGCCAGAACCCGTGTGTGAAAGGTTTCAGCATAACACGTGGGACTCAGGCCTGAGTCAGAGGGATTGGGAAATCTTTGTTAAAATTACCAGAAATCTCCCTTTGGGTTTTTTGGTTGGTTTTTTTTTTTTTTTGGCCTGTGACTCACCCCACAGGCAGAGATAAGGCAGAAAGATGAGGTGTGTGTCTCTACGGTAAATTCTTAACACAATGCAACATGGCAATGAGGTGAGTGTATCTAGGCATCTCCTCCACTCTCAGAAAATTTAAAAAAAAATAAGAAAAAAGAAAAAAAACAATGAATTTTCCTGCGTTTTCTAACACTGGTGTGGTACAAGTTCACAGTCCACAGCGACGGTGGAGGGAAGGACGCGGAGCACCCCGCTCCCTCAGCTCCCCAGCGCACATCCCCGAGCCTCATCAGCTTGCCCCCATTTCCCCCCAGAAGCCCAGCTGTGGGTGGAAGGGGCCGTGGGCCATCACTGCTCCGGTGATGAGCCAGGGGGTGTTATCGAGACCGCGAAGGAGAAGAAGGGTAACTCGAAGATGGAAATCGTCTCTTCTGAGATGGCAAACGCCGGGGGGGCGGTTCCCTTGTCGGGTACGTAGCTTACGCACACCGGGCCTGACAAATCCGCCGTTGAAATCTTGTCGGGGCTGTGGTTGGTCACTGCAGTGTTTTCCACCACCACAGGGGAACGGAGATCTTGGGAGGAATAATTTGATGTGCAGCGCCTGGCACGATGGGAACAAAGAGCAAAGAGGAGCGTTGGGTGTCAGGTAAACGTGCAGAGCTGCTCGGATTTTGAACCCAATCCGATTAATAACTAATAGCAGCACAGAGCCGATAGCTGGAATTGAGCTAATTAGGGAGCTGACCTTCTCCTCTGTCCCCTAATCTTCTGCCCTTTAGCAGGAAACACGTCCTATGAGCCCATCACCCCCTTCCATTTGGCTAGTTGTATTCACACTAAGGCTGGACAAACCTGGGGTTTTTTTAAGAGACTTTTTTCAGAACATATTGTTAACTTTCTTGTTACAGAAATGAACACCTCCAGGAACATCCCTTGTCTTGTGATTTCTTGGAAAAAAAAATGCAAATCTTGACAGTAGAGAGAAATTAGGGGCTTGGGTCTCTTTAATTTTCCTCCATAAAATTTCAATGCATGTAAATATGTGTTTGGTAACATCTGAGGAGGGGGAGAAGGGTTTAGCCCAGAGATAAACCAAAACCAGATGTCATTGCCCTAAGGAGCAACAAAGCTGGTGAAGCTTGTGCTCTGGAGCACAAATCTGGTGAGGGGCATCTGAGGGACCTGGGGGTGCTCAGCCTGGAGAGGAGGATGCTGAGGGGAGGCTTGATGGTGCTCTACAGCTGCCTGAAAGGGGGGTGTAGCCAGGGGCTCCAGTCTCTTCTCAAAAGTAACAAGTGATAGGACAAGAGGCTGATGGGGGAAGAGCCTGCATGAAGGATGACCTTGAGACACACTAGCATTGGGAGGGTCTTCCCATGGCCTCTCTGATCACATTTGGCTCCTGTATGACCATCACTACACACATTTCCTTGGTGACCCTGGGTCCTTTCCTGCTGCCCCAACACTCACCTCCGGAGAAGGCTTATTGCTACGGTGATGGTAGCCAACAGCAAGAGGCTTCCACTAAGAGACAGCATGATGATGTCATAAGTAGATGGTGATGAACCTTGAAGAGAAGAGTATGGAAAGCACGGGTGAGTTTTGCCAACAAAAGGCTTTAAGGAGTGCAACCTCCTGTGACAGGACCCTGGGTTGTTCCAGGCAGCAAATACGGTTGTGACTTTTGCATCAGACCATGGCTGGAGGCAGGGTGACCAGCCCTGTCAGAAGGGTGTTCCTGGGAACTACTTTTCAGAAAATAACCCAACTCAACTCGTGGGTCTTTAATAGAAAGCGAAGCTGCTTGACAGGGCTGAGACTGAAACCCAGCCCTATGGATCTCAGGGCAGAAGAGACTGCCCTTCCCTGTTAGGCCACAAAATCAGTCTGTATCTCATCCACCTATTCACAGCAGAGCCATAGCAGGATCTTGAGTCCTGCTGCCTCTCTAGCCAGCACTTTCCATGTGCTTCCGCCCTCTTCAATCTGCTTCCAGTCTTTTTTGCTCTTGGTTTTAATACCAAATCTAAAGGAGTGAAATTTGGCTTACACCTCCTTATCCATCCCTCCCTCTCAGGCTCCCACTCCTCTCTTCTGCTGCCAACAGCTCCTTTCATTTCCACCACTCTCCATTCTCTCAGGTCCCAGCAGAAGTGGCTCTACCACAGCTAATTTCTTCACAACTTCTGAGCCCACCCAACACTCTTTATCTGCAGTTTCATGTACTTGATAACGCTGTCATTGTCTGACGCCTCTCAGTACTGTCCCCACACAAACAAACACTGCAGAACAGGTTTTAAATGCTAACAAACAGGGGAATAAAGCACCTTCTTCCTTGGAAACCATTGTGTTCTGGAGACCTTCTTCACCAGCAGGGACCATCCTGAAAAAGCCAACAGACATTCAGATCACAGTTTAGTCACCGAATCACAGAACCTGCCAGTGAAGGCCTTTCAGATCATCAAGTCCAACCGTTAACCCAGCACTGCCAAGCCCACCACTAAACCATCTCCCCAAGCACCACATCCACACATCCTTTAAATCCCCCCAGGGATGGTGACCCCTGGGCAGCCTGTTCCAGTGCTTGACAACCCTTTCGCTGAAGACATTTTTTCCTCCTCTCCAATCCAGACCTCTCCTGGCACGGAGAGGACATTTCCTCTCCCCCTATCACTTGCTACCAGCCACTCCTCATCAGACTTGTGCTCTAGACATTTCACCAGCCACACTGTTCTTCTCTGGACACCCTCCAGCACCTCAATGTCCTGCCTTGTAGTGATCAACACCCACACATTTATTTTACATCCATTTATGATACCTGACAGTTCACCATCTCTAGTGAGAGTTACCCTTACAGCTTCCTCATGAGACAGATTCTGCTGTCACCCTCTTGCAGACACTGAATCCAAGCAAGTTTGGGACAGATCCAAAAAGCAGAATTTAATCTGGCATCAAAGCCCAATTGTTTCTCTTAAGGCAATGGCCATCTCCAAGTGCCTTGAGTTTGACTTCATGTTTGTCTACGGCACCTAATCTTGGCCTGGCCAAGTGCATGTTGATGTCACACTCTAGCAAACCTAGCACACACTTTTATCTAACCCTTGACAGCCTCAGCCACCACGTAAGAAAGTAACTGGAAATGATCAGCAACGAGATAACAGGGGCTCCAAACACAATGCCTTGCTTGGTGGCAAGTAACATTACCACAGCAGTGCTGCTCGTTACCAAAACCCTCACCCAAGCACCAGATTTCCCAAAACAGCAAGTGAAGCTTTTTTTCAGAGCAAGCATGAGAGGCAGGGATGGATCATTAACCTTCTGTGGAGACAGGGAAGCTGAGGCTAACAGTTTGCCTTGCACCAGGCAGAGAGTCTGTGGCACGGTGGAGAATTTCAGGTACACGTCCTACCTCTTGGTTTTACGAATTCACTGTGAATACTCCTCTTGTGGAAGCTTAGACCTGTGATGTACTTTGTTAGTTGAAAGTGGGATGGATGAAAAGCAAGTGCTGTGGGAATTGTTGCTCAAGTCAGGTTCAGGTGTCACCTCGAACTGATACTGCCATGTGAACACACAGGCACACGTATTTCCAGCTTACATGGGTGATACACAGGTTTCCAATTATTATCTTATCCTAGTCTAGCTCCTTTTCCAGGATAGAAATGAAATATGGAATCACAGGATGCATCCTGATGACATCCAGCTAATAAGCACAAGGATAAACTGCCTGCCAGTGTGTTCTCAGCTATCACAGTCTTGGGTGTTGCACTTTAAACTCTACTCTCCTTGCCTCTATAAGCTAAACTTAAAATGGAAAAGCAAGTGACTGAGGAAAACACAAACCTACAAAAAAGAAAAGGGAAAAGAGGGAAAAGAGCCAAGTCAAACTCATACTCACCTTTATACAAGGAAGGATACTGTTCTGAAGTGCTGTGCAGACTGAAACACTGTGTATGACACAGAATCACAGAGGGTTTGGGCTGGAAAGGACCTTTAAAGGCCATCTAGTCGAACCCTCTGCCATGGCCAGGGACATCTACAACCAGATCAGGTCGCTCAGATCCCCATCCAACCTGACCTGGAATGTTTCCAGGGATTGGGCATCTGCCACCTCTCTGGGCACCCTGTGCCAGTGATCTACCACCCTCAGTGTAAACTTTCTTCCTTGTGTCTAGTCAGAATCTATCCTCTTTTAGTGTAAACCCATTACCCCCTTGTCCTACCCCTTGTCCACCACCCCTTCCATCAACACAAATCAGAGGGACCTGCAATAACTCTACTTCCATGAAGCTTGGGCAGTAACACCAGGCAGCACAAGTCTGTAGCTAACTAGGCTGTCTGGACTTTGTCTCTTGTCACCTAGTGCATGTCTCTGTGAATAAACTGAAATGCTGGCCCAGCACCTGTTTCAGAAATTTCCTCTGGTGCAAGGAGAGCTGGGATGAGTGTTCCTGAAAATGGGAGATCCCTTGCTTACAGCAGCCCCCACCCCAAGGATAAAATCTCTTTCAGTCACATCACTAAGAGACTGTGAGGAGCGCCTCTGTCATGCCCTTCTAGCTTGGGGGGGTAGGGGTAGGGAAAGTAAAGCAAATAAGACATGATAATTGAGATCTAGAGCAGAATAAATTGGAAAATCTCTGGATTACCTTGTGACTGCTGGAGACCCTTCCGTCAGCACCACGCTGCTCAGACTGCGCATGGAAGTCACGTTGGTCGGAAAGGTTTCAGACTGGTTGCTCACTTCATTTGCTTCTGCTGATTGCTTTCTTCTCCCCGTGGTTTTTATTAGGGCAGAGTAATCTCTTCCGCTTATAGCCAATCAATAAGGTGCGGAGGTGGATCAAAGGGAGGCTTTACTCACTGCTCTTTTGTTAAGCAATCCCTTTAATGATCTTTCTGGTGGAGCAGGAGGCGCAGCTGACTCCACCTAGAACCCTTCCAGGGGTTCTCTTGGGCACTGGAGCCCTCCTGGCATGCTACAAACGCACAGAGTCCTCCAGAAAAAGCTGCTTCTGCCACTACAGAAACATGTTGTGTCCCAGCAGTGGTGCCTTTGGGTCTCCTCCAGCAGTCTGGAGGGAAGGGGGACAAGCAGCCCTGTGGTTTGGTTGCTCTCCAAGCAAGGGAATCCCAACAGATGAGATGGCTCCGGGCTAAGGGGTGACTAAAGGGCTACGGTAAAGTCTGAGCCCTGCCCTTGCTTTTTGGCTCCTCACACTGAAAGGAATGAGGTAGGAATTTAAGGTGCTGTTTCTAAGCTGTTGGTGATGACCAGTTTAGGGCTGGGTTTCAAACATGCTTCATTCTGGTGTTCCTGGCACCCTGGCTTGGCTGTCCTTCACCGTGCCACGGGCAGGAGGGTACCACTGCTCCTGGCTCTGCAAGCACCCACCTCCTCCCACGCCTCTGTGAGGAAAGCCCCATCTCCACAGATCTGGACTTTGTTTTGCTCTGCAAAAGCCCCTTGGTCCTCACTGCCAGGCTGCAGCTGGGCTGGCACCTGCAACCGAGTTATCTCGTGAAGCACAACGCCACGCTTTGTGATCAGAGAAGGAGTGGTGCTCCAGGGTGGAGGCTCCCTTGTGGCTCACACATCCCCACAGAATACATTAATACACTCTGGATTGGCAGGTATTTCGAAAACCAACAATAGATTGACGCACTTTTCCACTGGGCCTGGGCAAATAGCTACAAAATCCCAGCTCCTCTTGCCTCACTGCTAGTAGCAAACAGAACCAAAGCACCTTTCCAAGTCCCCTGGAGATTGTTTGGCAGGGTTTCAGGTGCCTACAGTCCAAAACACCGAGCACACTTAGATACTGACCACTGTGACTGTGAGTTTATCTGTGATGTCAAAAATCCAGTGAATGAACTATGCTAGACAGGTTTTACAGAGATGTGGGCAGTGGAGAGTGAGCCCACAGATCATGGTTAAGCCTCACATCGATTACCCCTTCTGTACCATCCATGAAGGAGGACACTGGGTATGTGTCATGTATACATGCTCTCCAGGTCATCGTTGGCCTTCCATTTGTCTCTGAGCCCGAGCAGGCATGGTGTTAGGAATGGATTCCATGTGGTATATGCCATGAAAGGTTTCCTGAGAAGGCAGGACTTTATATTTGGGCAGGTGCCAGTGCTTTCCTTCTTGATCAAAGAAAAAGAATGCTCAGAGCCAAACCTTAATTTCTTTGTAACCCACTTGCAATTCTGAATCTCATCCAAAGCTCACCAAAGTCAATGGAATCTCTTTACCAACACTCAGGCCATGCCCTGTGGGGAAGAGATGCTAAATATATGGCACACCTCATTCTTACAAGCCACCAAACATCTCCTGAATGGTACTTAAAGCTGTCCATCATGCCCAGTGTGAAGCCATGATGGAAGTGCCTGGGACAGGCTCTTCTCCGCAAACGTCTCTTCTGAATGGAAATTCACTCTTCCTCAACAGAGAGATTAAGGAAAAAGCAGTGGGATGCTTTGAATATTCCTGAAAGGGAGCTGTAATATTTATTTATTTGTTTCTTTATTTATCCCAGTATCCACCTAACTTCCAGACTCAGTTCTGTGGAGAAGCTGGGGATCACAGAGCGGGGAGCAGCGGTGGAGGAGGCAGCCCTTTCCTGCAGGAACATCTTATCTCACACGGATTGGGTGCAGTCCACTACTGCAAACTGCCAGCACAGGTAAAACAAACCCAGGGAGACCAGGGCAACCAGCCAAACGTGGACGTGGCCACAGAGACACATGCCACAGGGCGCGAGGATCTGCGCCGCAACGCAGGACCTGAGCTTCTTAGTATGGCTGTGTAGGTCATTTACCTGCTCTGGGATTTAGGGGAGAACACTTGGCTAGTAGTTTGGAGGTGAAACATTTCCTGCCAGCGTATCTATCAAGGATAATCTTGCTATAGTGAGGAAAAAAAAAAAAGGCTTCTCAAAAATGTACTGAGTAATCCAAGCCAGTTGAGTAAAATGGTGCCAAAACACATTTAGAACCTCAGAATGGTTTGGGTTGGAATGGAACTTAAATACCCTCTAGTTCCAACCCCTTGCCACACTCGTCTAGCAATAAACTCCATGGAAACCCCATAGAGGAAAGAAAAGCTACAGGAGATGATGGAAACATAGTGAGATGTCCTAGAGGAGCTCTCCCAGCAGTTTAGTGTCGCAGAGTGATCCTGATTGGAAAGCCAGTGGGGTAAAAGTGGTTATCTAAGAGGGTCAGAGAAGGTGCTAGGCTTTGGTTTTGTTAATTCCTTGTTGATAAGACCTAAAACAAACAAACAAACAAACAAAGCAGGTTTGCTGAGAAGGTGCTATTCTTTGTACACAGCAAAATTTACACAAAACTTTTGGCACAACTGTGTTGAAGTTCTACCTAAAAAGTGTGGAAAATGAAGAATAAATGTTGAGGAAATCTGAACTTTAATCCCTCACAGAGAAAAAAGACAAAAATGACAGTCAAGAGTTGATTGGTGGTACAAAAAAACATGCAGATATTTTATTTACTACTAATTAGCAGGGCCTTAACTTACTTGCCATACCCAGTTCAGGCAAAACTTCCAGATCTTTGCTGTTACACCTTTAAGTGGCCTATTCATGTGAAGATAACTTATTTATCATAATCAAGGTATTTACTTGTCAGTATGATCGATCTCAGGAGCAGCTGAGTGCTCAGATAGGCCATCCACTTCAAATAGCATGCTCATGATTCACTGGATTTCACTTCCCAATTCAGAACAAGGTCAACAAAAGGTTAAAAAATAGGTCTTTGAGTTGAGATGGTTTGAAGGCACCTGAAAGTATGGTCCCAAGAGAAGCTCTGTCCCCATGCCCTCAAGCAGGGGAAAGCAGATACCTGCATGCTTTTGCTTGGTGCACGTCTTCACCAGCACAGATAACCACACTGAAGTATCTCAGGCACAAATTAGTCCTGAGTCCTTGAGAAGCATCACCTTGAGAAGCTGAAGAGCTCAATGTGGTTTGGAGATGTGGGCAGCACAGGGAAACCCAGTTCTGCTGGGAAAAGAAGGACTGTCAGTCGCTAATGAGCTTTCCCTATCTGTTAATTGATCATTCAGGTAGCCAGGAGAATTCCCATCAGAGCTCAGTGTTTGGCCTGTGCTGTGGGCTTTGCCATGCTCAGGGGATTTTGATGAAAGAAAGGCTAAAACTAGGACCTGTCATACAGCTATGACCTTCTGCCTCTCATGATAAGAAAGCTGAGAGAGCAGGGGATAGATGAGTGGACAGTGAGGTGGGTTGAGAATTGGCTGTCGGACCGAGCCCAGAGGGTCGTGATCAGTGGAGCAGAATCTGACTGGAGACCTGTGACTAGAGGTGTTCCCCAGAGGTGGGTGTTGGGTCCAGTCCTATTTAATATCTTCACTGACGACCTTGATGAGGGAACAGCATCCACCCTCAGCAAGTGCCGATGATACAAAGCTGGGAGGAGTGGCTGACAGGCAGGAACACTGCGCTGCCATCCAGAGAGACCTGGACAGGCTGGAGAGCTGGCCAGGGAGAAACCAGATGGGGTTCAACAAAAGCAAGTGTAGAGTCTGGCACCTGGGAAGGAATAACTGCTGGGATCAGGACAGGCTGGGGGTGAGCTGCTGGAGAAGAGCTCTGTGGAGAAGGATCTGGGGGTCCTGGTTGACGACAGGGTGACCATGAGCCAGCAGTGTGCCCTGGGGGCTGAGAGAGCCAATGGGATCCTGGGGGGCATCAGGAGGAGTGTGGCCAGCAGGTCACAGGAGGGGATCCTCCCCCTCTGCTCTGCCCTGGTCAGGCCCCACCTGGAGTGTTGTGTCCAGTTCTGGGCTCCCTGGGATCAAACAGACAGGGATCTCCTGGAGGGAGTCCAGAGGAAGGACAGAGATGATGAAGGGCCTGGAGCATCTCCCCTGGGAGGAAAGGCTGAGTGAGCTGAGGCTGTTCGGTCTTGAGAAAAGAATAGTAAGGGGGGACCTAATTAATGTTTATAAATATCTTAAGTATGGGATGCAGGGGGAATTGGCCAGCCCCTTTTCAGTGGTCTGTGGAGACAGGACAAGGGGCAATGGTTGCAAGTTGGAACATAGGAAGTTCTGCACCAACATGGGAAGAACTTTTACCCAGTGAGGGTGAGGGAGCCCTGGGACAGGCTGCCCAGGGGGTGTGGATTCTCCATCTCTGGAGGTATTCCAGCCCCATCTGGATGCCTCCTTGTGCAATATGAGCTGGGGAGCTGCTTTGGCAGGGGGTTGGACCCGATGAGCTCTCGAGGTCCCGTCCAACCCCTGTGATTCTGTGATTCTATATTTGGCCAGCCCCGTGGGGTTCTAGAGGTGTTCACAAGCTGCATGTCATGGGTAAGACAAACAGAATGTTTATTTTCTGCTCTAACACAACAATAATATTACACTAAGGACAGAAACAACACGGGCTGTCCCACACTGGTAAATTAACTGTGGCCTGGACCGTTGCCACGTGGCACCACAGGGCTGCAGCCACACCGTGAAGCTCTTACCTCTCAGCTCAGGGTGGCCACATCCAAACTGCCATCAGGAAAGACCATGGGTCTGGGTTGAGTTGCCATCCATGCTGGGAATTCTCCTGGAGAAGCTGTCAGCCCATGGTTTGGACAGGTACACTCTCCCCTGGGCTAAAAAGTGGCTGGATGGCCGGGCCCAGGGAGTGGTGGTGAATGAACTTAAATCCAGATGGCAACTGGTTGGAAGTGGTGTTCCCCAGGGGTTGGTGTTGGGGAAAGTCCTCTTTAGTATCTTCATATTTGGATGAGGGAATTGAGTGCACCCTCAGGAAGTTTGCAGATGACAGCAAGTTGGGGGGAAGTGTCATTCTGCCAGAGGGTAGCAAGGCTCTCCAGAGGGACCTGGACAGGCTGGATCAATGGGCAGAAGCCAGTGGGGTGAAGCTCAACATGGTGAAGTGCCAAGTCCTGCACTTTGGTCAGAACAACCCCAGGCAGCGCTACAGGCTTGGGGCAGGGTGGCTGGAGAGCTGCACAGAGGAAAAGGATCAGGGGGTGTGGGTTGACACTCGCCCAAATGTGAGCCAGCAGAGTGCCCAGGTGGCCAAGGAGGCCAACAGCATCCTGGCTTGGATCAGGAACAGCATGGCCAGCAGGACCAAGGAGGTGATCATCCCCCTGTGCTCAGCTCTGGTGAGGCTGCACCTCAAATACTGGGTTCAGGTTTGGGCCCCTCACTCCTAGAAAGACATTGAGGCCCTGGAGCGTGTCCAGAGAAGGACAACAGAGCTGGGGAAGGGGCTGGGACACAAATCTGATGGGGAGAAGCTGAGGAAACTGGGACTGTTCAGTCTGGAGAAGAGGAACCTGAGGGGAGACCTTATCTCTCTCTCCAACTCACTGATAGGAGATTGTGGTGAGCTGGGCTTAGCCTCTTCTCCCAGATAACCAGGGACAGGATGAGAGGGAACGGCTGCAGGCTGCACCAGGAGAGGGTCAGGTTGGAAATGAGGAGAAATTTCTTCCCAGAAAGAGCAGTTGGGCATTGGAAAGGGCTGCCCAGGGAGGTGGTGGAGTCACCATCCCTCAGAGTGTTCGAGGAAAGGTTGGATGAGACACTAAGAGACAATGTGGTTTAGTTCGTGGTAGAAGTGGTGGGAGGATGGTTGGACTAGATGATCTTGGAGGTCTTTTCCAACCTTAATGATCCTGTGAATGGCTCCCTAGGACATCAGTGGGCTTAATCCTTACCCTGCCAGCGCCGCTGCAATGATTTCACTGCACAGATGAGATCTATGTGGTTAGGTGAGATAGGTGACATCCCCAAGCATGGGGAATGCTAGTGTAGACACAACTTTGGGGTACGTATACTGCATATACAACCAGATCAACTACTGGGTAAATCTCCTGATGTCCTTTTTCATTCTTTTCATCATGATGCCAGCTGGTGGAAATGTTGAGGGTTGAGTCTGTGAAGCACAAGTATTTAATGGGATCCTCATAGAATCACAGGCTTGTTGGATGTGTTAGATTGGCAGGGACATTTAAAGTTCATCCAGTCCCACCCCCTACATTGAGCAGGGACATCTTCACTAGATCAGGTTGCTCAGAGCCCCATCAGGCCTGACCTTGAATGTCTCCAGGGACGGGACCTCCACCACCTCTCTGGGCAGCCTGTGCCAGTGTCTCACCACCCTCAGAGTGTAGATCTTCTTCCTAATGTCCCTAAACCCACCCTGCTCTAGTTTAAAACCATCACCCCTCATCCTATTGCTCCATGCCCACACAAACAGTCCTTCCCAGCTTTTCTGTCTGTCCCTTCAGGGACTGGAAGGGACTCTAAGGTCTCTCCACAGCCTTCTCTGCTTCAGGCTGAACAAGCCCAACTTTCTCAGCCTGTCTTTGCAGGAGAGGTGCTTCAGCCCTCAGATCATCCTCATGGCCACATTTGGACCTGCTCCAACAGGTCCATGTCCTTCTTGTGCAGAGGGCTCCAGAGCTGGACAGTACAGCAGGTGGGGTCTCACCAGAGCAGAGCAGAGGGAGAGAGTCATAGAATCATGAAATCATTAAGGTTGGAAAAGACCTTCAATATCATCTAGTCCAACCGTCCCCCTGCATCCTATACCACTTGCTAACCCATGCCCCGAAGTACCTCATCCAACCTTTCCTTGAACACCCTCCTAATTTAAACATGTTGGCTCATGTCCAGCTTTTCATCCATCAATACCCTCAAGTCCCTTTCCACAGGGCTGTTCTCCATCACATCATCCCCCAGCCTGTACTGGAAGCAAGGACTGTCCCCACCTTGCACTTGTCCTTGTTGAACTCCACGAGGTTTGCACGGGACCACCTCTCTAGCTGGTCCAGGCCCCTCTGGTCCCTCATCACTTTAAGGTGGACAAACTTTGGCACAGAGGAAAGCAAACAAAAATCAAGTGGAGATAAGAAGTTTCCTTGGATGTTTACTGAAGTACATTTGTTCAGGCGGTGGCTGCTCTGTGTTTGTTTTCTAGGATCACGTTCTCGAGCTTCATCATCCCATGAGGGCTGGCTTTCCTTTTAATTCAAAACACTCCATTCATGCTTCATGTGGGACACATGTTCCATCTTGGCATCTGCAGTTGCAGTCTGTAGATTGGTTACAAACTGGAGAAGTGGTGTTTCCATGTCCCTGTTGGAGAGTTTAGCGCAGCAGACCAAGGGCAAGCTGGACATTTAAGGTCTGGATGTTCAATTTGAAACATCTTGGCTGCATATCTGTCCACTGCTGTGACCAGTATGTTTAACACACAGTTACACAACTTTGACAATGTACAGGAGCACCTCTTGCCTGCTAACTCACCTGGGAACATGATGGCTTGAAGATGCATAGCAGAAAGTAGAAAGCAAAGAGGTCTGGGTCTGCTGTTATCACAGAATCCCAGAACATTAGGGGTTGGAAGGGACCTCAAAAGATCATCTAGTCCAACCCCCTGCCAGGGCAGGATCACCCAGACTAAATCACACAGGAAAACATCCAGGCAGGGTTTGAATGTCTCCAGAGAAGCAGACTCACCAACCTCTCTGGGCAGCCTGTCCCAGGGCTCCATCACCCTCAAAGGGAAAAAGTTTTTTGTTAAGTTCAGGGAGCTACTGGAAAGACCACATCCCAGGGCCACCAAGATGATAGAGTGGAGCATCTTCCTTATGAGGCCACACTGAGGGAGCTGGGCCTCTTCAGCCTGGAGGAGACTGAGGGGTGACCTCATCCATGTCTATAAATATGTAAAGGGTGAGAGTCAGGAGGATGGAGCCAGGCTCTTCTCAGTGATGGCAGTGACAGGACAAGGGGCAGCAGGTGCAGCTGGAGCAGAGGAAGTTCCATGGGAATATGAGGAAGAACTTCTGCACTGTGAGGGAAATAGAGTCCTGGGACAGGCTGCCCAGAGAGGTTAGTGAGTCTCCTTCTCTGGAGACATTCAAACCCTACCTGGACATGTTCTTGTGTCATCTAGTGTGGGTGACCCTGCTCTGTCAGGGGGGTTGGACTAGATGATCTTTCGAGGTCCCTTCCAGCTCCTAACATTCTATGATTCTGTGGTTCTGTGATACCTGGGAAAAAGACAGCTGAAAAGGCTTGATAGATATGTATGGATTCACAACTGGGATGGAGAAGGTGGACAAGGATTGTCAGTTTCCAACTGGCAGCTGGTCTCATCCAGTACAGGAAGTCTAGGGTATAGAATGGGTCTAACAGATGGCAGCTCCAAACATCAGAAGCTACTTTTTGTTAGGTTTTTTTGCCTTATGGCAAAATAGCTGTAGACCTTATTGCCATAGGATGTTGTAGACTGCTAAAAGTGTGCCTTGGTCACTGGACAACTTCATGGAAATAAATATCTGTTGAGAGCTACTAAAAATGAGGTATCGTGCCTAGACCAGAGAACCCATCAGTCATAAATGAATAGATGCTAAGACAAAATTCTGGGAAAATATCTCTATCTGCTCGAGTGCTCCCACAAAGTGTCTGATTTTTTGTATACTGCTGGGAAGTGTGAACTGGCACTCATGAACTTTAGGTCTGATCTGGTCCAGATTTTCTAGTGCTTTCCTTGCTTTTCTCCACACTACAAAAGCCATAGTCATAGATTCTTAGAAACATAGAATCATAGCATGTGTTGGGTTGGAAGGGACCTTTTAAGGCCATCTAGTCCCACCTCCCTGCAGTGAACAGGGACACCTTCACTACATCAGGTTGTCAGGGCCCCATCAAGCCTGACCTTGAATGTCTCCAGGGATGGGGCCTCCACTATGTCTCTGGTCAACCTCTTCCAGCGATCTACCACCCTCATATTGAAGAACTTTATCCTAATATCCAACCTTTTCTAGTTTAAAGCCATCACCCCTTGTCCTATCACTCCATACCCTTGGGAACAGTTCTTCCCCAGCTTTCTTATTAGCACCTTTCTGGTGCTGGAAGGCCGCTCTAAGATCCCCCCCAGAGCCTTCTCTTCTCCAGGCTGAACAAGTCCAACTCTCTCAGCCTGTCCTCACAGGAGAGGTGCTCCAGCCCTTGGATCATTTTTGTGGCCTCCTCTGGACCCATTTCAACAGTTCCATGTCCTTTATATTTGAGGGCTCCAAAGCTGGAGACAACACTCTACACAAAGTCTCCCCAGAGCAGAGTAGAGGGGCAGAATCCCCTCTCTCAATCTGCTGCTAGTTTGGTGAGCCATCTATTTGAGTCTTGTCCACTCATCTACTACAGGAGCAAACTAAACAGGGAAGGGCACGTAAACAGGCTGTGCCCTTCCTTCCCTGTGCCCTTCCTCCCCGGCCTCCCAGGTCTGTCAGGCTGCACTATGGAGCTGTAAAGCCATCTGATTTAATCTTCAGGGGATTTCCTGGGGAGGAGGGAATACTGAGAGAGCAACTCTGTGATACAGACTCATAGAATCATAGAATGGTGTGGGTTGGAAGGGACCCCAAGGATCATAAGAGTTCCAACCCCCTGCCACAGGCAGGGACACCAGCCTCCAGGCCTGGAGCTACACAAGATTGCCCAGGGCCCCAGCCAACCTGGCCTTGAACACCTCCAGGAATGGGGCACCCACCCCCTCTCTGGGCAGCCCATTCCAGCTTCTCACCACTCTCTCTGTAAAAAACTGCCCCCTAATATCTCATCTAACCCTTCCCTCCTTCAGCTTCAGTCCATCCCCCTTGTCCTGCCAGTTTCTGCCCTTTGAACAAGCTGATTCTCCTCCTGCTTTTCTGCTCCCTTCAGGGACTGGAAGGCTGCAATGAGGTCTCCCCACAGCCTTCTCTTCTCCAGGCTGAACCAGCCCAGCTCCCTCAGCCTCTCTTTTCACAGGGGAGCTGCTCCAGCCCTCTCATCATCTCTGTGGCCTCCTCTGAACTCTCATATCTAAATGCTGGGGGTGGCTGAAACCGTTTTCAGATCGTGGTAACGCTGTAATGACATGGATGACCTTTTAGACAGGCGTATGCTAAGGGATGACACCATGCTGGGGACTGAGATCTCTCAGCATGAAGATGAATTTCACTCAGGAAAAGCTCAGCAATCAGGCTGTCGCACATCATCAGGACAAGACTGGGAGGACTATGGCAACGGCCTTCAAAAGTCAAATAAATCAGGCATAGCTCCCTTTATTTCCATTGATCCACAAGGCATTTCCAGAAATTCTTAGAATCCCAGAATGTCCTGAGCTGGAAGGGACCCCTGAGGATTACTGAGTCCAACTCATGGCTCACACAGGCCCAGCCAATTCAGAGCAGGGCACTGAGCGCATCATTCAGACATTTCTAGACCTCAGCCCAGTTTGGGGCTGTGACCACTTCCCTGGGGAGCTTGGGCCACTCCCCAACCCCCTGCAGTCCTGAGCCTGGGTCATTGTGAAAATGTTAAAAAGACCTGGCCCTCAGACAGAGCCCTGGGGAAGGAACCCCACGAGTGACTGGCCGCCAGCCAGATGTAACCCCGGCCACTGTCACCTCCGGGCCAGACCCTCCAGCCACTTGCCCACCCAACCCATTCTGGTTTGGGCAGAGGACACGTTATTTGTGAATTAAACCACCAGTAAAAGGATGTTCTTGGGGGTGAATTTCCCAGGTCTCTTGGTCAGCAGAGCAAGCACAGCATGGAATTACAAGGAAGCGCAACTGTTATCCCATAGTTTTCATTTTTTTTTATTATAGACTTTTTATCCACGTGAATGATAAAGAAACTACAACAGCGTTAAATACCTTTTCTGATAACAGTGATTATATTCTTAATTACACTCAATATTAAACTGTAAAATATTTCCAGAGGAGTACAATCTTAATTCATACAGCAGGCAAAATACCAGAGGAGGAAGGGGCCGAGGAAAAGGGGCATGAGAAGTTCCAGTCTGCTTTTAAAAAGCACTGTGTATGGCTAACGCTGCTCTATCCACCCACCCACACGTGGTTCTGGCCCGTCTGGTTGGTAAAACACACACCTCTTTCCATGAAACAACCACTATCCAAAAGCAAAAGATGAACTGACAGACGGCGTCAGTGCCTGTGGTGCCGCAAGGACCGGCAGTTCCTCTCCCAGCTTATCTGCACGACTCACCAAAAGTATTTTCTCTATCAAGTTCAGGAGTCCTTCTAAAAACACAAAGACTTAAACTTTGGTACCACCAAAAAAGATCCAGGACAGGCATTTCTTTTTTTTTTATTTATTTTTTTAAATTTTTTTTTTCATTTTTTTTTACTAATAAATGGCTGCTACATTCTATTTTACATGGTTGTCCATGATGCTTTGAGGTCACTTGTCCTTAGGTTCAGAGGAACCTGGGTTTTTTTATTCTTTAGATCCCCAAATCCCTACCATCTTCCACCTTTACACTAGTCAGGTTTCTGAATGGAGGGTTACAACTCACAAAGGAAACAGCTGCAGAATTCCTGTGCTTCTGGGAATGACAGTGAAGGAAAAAAGAGAGAAAGTGCTATGGAGACTAAGCCCAAGGTTGAGATTTCTTTACTCACAGAATTGAAACACTTATTTACAATCCTTGAAAAAGGGATAGAAACAGACACTCCCCTGAGCTGGAAGGGACCCATAAGGGTCATTGAGTCCAACTCCTGGCCCCACACAGGCCCAGCCCAGTCAGAGCTGACACTGAGAGCATCGTCCAGACGCTTCTTGCCCTCAGCCCAGCTCAGGCCTGTGACCCCTTCCTTGGGGAGCCTGTCCCAGTGCCCGACCCCCCTCTCAGCACAGAACCTCTTCCTGACACCCAGCCTAAACCTCCCCTGGTGCAGCTTCACATCATCCCCTCGGGTTCTGTCACTGATCCCCAAAGAGAGGAGATCGGCACCTGCCCCTTCGCTCCCCCTCGTCAGGAAGCCCCAGAGTCCCATAAGGTCTTCCCTCAGCCTCCTCTTCTCCAGGCTGAACAAACCCAGGGACTTCAGCCTCTCCTCACGAGACTTCCCCTCCAGACCCTGCTCCATCTTCCCTGCCCTCCTCTGGACACTCTCCAATAGTTTTGTGTCCATCTTGTCCTGAGGGGCCCAAACCTGCCCCCAGGACTGGAGGTGAGGCCACTCCAGCGCAGGGCAGAGCAGGACAATCCCCTCCCTGGCTGTGCTGTGCTGGATGACCCCAGGATGCGGTTGTCCCTCCTGGCTGCCTGGGCACGTTGCTGGCTCAGGGGTAATTCATCGACCAAGACCCCCAAACCCCTTTCAGCACCGCTGGCCTCCAGTGCCTGATCCCCCAGGCTGGGTGTGCAGCCGGGGTTGCTCCATCCCAGAGGCAGAATCCAGCACTTGCCCTGGTTAAACTTCACACTGTGGGTGATTGCCCAGCTCTCTGATCTGTCTGCGTCCCTCTGCAAGGCTTCTCCACCCTCTATGGAGTCAACAGCTCCTCCCAGCTTGGTGCCATCTGCAAATTTACCTAAGACCCCTCCAGTCCTGACCCCGGGTCCTTTATTAAAACATTAAAATGACCTGGCCCTAAGACAGAGGAAGGAACAGGAAGGAACCCCACGAGTGACTGGCCGCCAGCCAGATGTAACCCCGGCCACTGTCACCTCTGGGCCAGACCCTCCAGCCAGTTGCACACCCAACCCATTCTGGTTTGGGCAGAGGACTTCTGCCACAAAATGTTCCAATGCATTATCTGTGAATTAAACCACCAGTAAAAGGATGTTCTGGGGGGTGAATTTCCCAGGTCTCTTGGTCAGCAGAGCAAGCACAGCATGGAATTACAAGGAAGCGCAACTGTTATCCCATAGTTTTCATTTTTTTTTATTATAGACTTTTTATCCACGTGAATGATAAAGAAACTACAACAGCGTTAAATACCTTTTCTGATAACAGTGATTATATTCTTAATTACACTCAATATTAAACTGTAAAATATTTCCAGAGGAGTACAATCTTAATTCATACAGCAGGCAAAATACCAGAGGAGGAAGGGGCCGAGGAAAAGGGGCATGAGAAGTTCCAGTCTGCTTTTAAAAAGCACTGTGTATGGCTAACGCTGCTCTATCCACCCACCCACACGTGGTTCTGGCCCGTCTGGTTGGTAAAACACACACCTCTTTCCATGAAACAACCACTATCCAAAAGCAAAAGATGAGCTGACAGACGGCGTCAGTGCCTGTGGTGCCGCAAGGACCGGCAGTTCCTCTCCCAGCTTATCTGCACGACTCATCAAAAGCATTTTCTCTATCAAGTTCAGGAGTCCTTCTAAAAACACAAAGACTTAAACTTTGGTACCACCAAAAAAGATCCAGGACAGGCATTTCTTTTTTTTTTTTTTTAATTTTTTTTAATTTTTTTTTCATTTTTTTTTACTAATAAATGGCTGCTACATTCTATTTTACATGGTTGTCCATGATGCTTTGAGGTCACTTGTCCTTAGGTTCAGAGGAACCTGGTTTTTTTTATTCTTTAGATCCCCAAATCCCTACCATCTTCCACCTTTACACTAGTCAGGTTTCTGAATGGAGGGTTACAACTCACAAAGGAAACAGCTGCAGAATTCCTGTGCTTCTGGGAATGACAGTGAAGGAAAAAAGAGAGAAAGTGCTATGGAGACTAAGCCCAAGGTTGAGATTTCTTTACTCACAGAATTGAAACACTTATTTACAATCCTTGAAAAAGGGATAGAAACAGACACTCCCCTGAGCTGGAAGGGACCCATAAGGGTCATTGAGTCCAACTCCTGGCCCCACACAGGCCCAGCCCAGTCAGAGCTGACACTGAGAGCATCGTCCAGACGCTTCTTGCCCTCAGCCCAGCTCAGGGCTGTGACCCCTTCCCTGGAGAGCCTGTCCCAGTGCCCGACCCCCCTCTCAGCACAGAACCTCTTCCTGACGCGCAGCCTAAACCTCCCCTGGTGCAGCTTCACAGTGTCCCCTCAGGTTCTGTCACTGATCCCCAAAGAGAGGAGATCGGCACCTGCCCCTTCGCTCCCCCTCGTCAGGAAGCCCCAGACCCCCGTGAGGTCTCCCCTCGGCCTCCTCTTCTCCAGGCTGAACAAACCCAGGGACTTCAGCCTCTCCTCACAAGACTTCCCCTCCAGACCCTGCTCCATCTTCCCTGCCCTCCTCTGGACACTCTCCAATGGTTTAGTGTCCCTCTTGTCCTGTGGGGCCCAAACCTGCCCCCAGGACTGGAGGTGAGGCCTGTCCAGCGCAGGGCAGAGCAGGACAATCCCCTCCCTGGCCTGGCCGTGCCGTGCTGGATGCCCCCAGGATGCGGTTGTCCCTCCTGGCTGCCTGGGCACGCTGCTGGCTCAGGGGCAACTGACTGTCAACAAAGATCCCCAAACCCCTTTCAGCACCCCTGGCCTCCAGTGCCTGATCCCCCAGGCTGGGTGTGCAGCCGGGGTTGCTCCATCCCAGAGGCAGAATCCAGCACTTGCCCTGGTTAAACTTCACACTGTGGGTGATTGCCCAGCTCTCTGATCTGTCTGCGTCCCTCTGCAAGGCTTCTCCACCCTCTACGGAGTCAACAGCTCCTCCCAGCTTGGTGCCATCTGCAAATTTACCTAAGACCCCTCCAGCCCTGACCCCGGGTCCTTTATTAAAACATTAAAATGACCTGGCCCTAAGACAGAGGAAGGAACAGGAAGGAACCCCACGAGTGACTGGCCGACAGCCAGATGTAACCCCGGCCACTGTCACCTCTGGGCCAGACCCTCCAGCCACTCACCCACCCAACCCATTCTGGTTTGGGCAGAGGACTTCTGCCACAAAATGTTCCAATGCATTATCTGTGAATTAAACCACCAGTAAAAGGATGTTCTGGGGGGTGAATTTCCCAGGTCTCTTGGTCAGCAGAGCAAGCACAGCATGGAATTACAAGGAAGCGCAACTGTTATCCCATAGTTTTCATTTTTTTTTATTATAGACTTTTTATCCACGTGAATGATAAAGAAACTACAACAGCGTTAAATACCTTTTCTGATAACAGTGATTATATTCTTAATTACACTCAATATTAAACTGTAAAATATTTCCAGAGGAGTACAATCTTAATTCATACAGCAGGCAAAATACCAGAGGAGGAAGGGGCCGAGGAAAAGGGGCATGAGAAGTTCCAGTCTGCTTTTAAAAAGCACTGTGTATGGCTAACGCTGCTCTATCCACCCACCCACACATGGTTCTGGCCCGTCTGGTTGGTAAAACACACACCTCTTTCCATGAAACAACCACTATCCAAAAGCAAAAGATGAACTGACAGACGGCGTCAGTGCCTGTGGTGCCGCAAGGACCGGCAGTTCCTCTCCCAGCTTATCTGCACGACTCATCAAAAGCATTTTCTCTATCAAGTTCAGGAGTCCTTCTAAAAACACAAAGACTTAAACTTTGGTACCACCAAAAAAGATCCAGGACAGGCATTTCTTTTTTTTTTTTTTTTTAATTTTTTTTTTAATTTTTTTTTTCATTTTTTTTTACTAATAAATGGCTGCTACATTCTATTTTACATGGTTGTCCATGATGCTTTGAGGTCACTTGTCCTTAGGTTCAGAGGAACCTGATTTTTTTTTTTTTTTATTCTTTAAATCCCCAAAATCCCTACCATCTTCCGCCTTTGTACAAGTCAGGTTTCTGAATGGAGGGTTAAAACTCATAAAGGAAGCTGCAGAAGATCCTGTGCTTCTGTGAATTAAAAGAAAAGAGAGAAAAAAAAAAAAGAAAAAAAAGAAAAGTTATCAAGACTAAGCCTAAATTGGAGAGGTCTTTACTCACAGAACTGCAAACAAGCCTTGACAGAGGGATACACATAAGTCACATGCTTCAGGTGCACCCTCTGTGAGTTGGCTGGTTAGTATCTGCATTTGCAGGTGGAAATAGATGAAGGGACTGAAGCAGGGCTAGATGGAGCATGCTGTGCCAAGGAATGGCACCCAGCAAGGGCAGTGAAGGCCTGGTGAGAGCACAGGACGTTAAACAAGCGGCCGCTCTGCGGTGCGCGGGGCCTTTCGCCCCGCACGTGAGGCAACCCTTTTCTGCCTGTTCCTGAGGCAACCCCGTTCCTGCCCGGCACCCCGAGAATCCGAAATGTCTTCTGAGCGATGCCATTCTCTGCCTGCCTGCCTGAGCTGAGCGGTTAAGCAACGAGTCATCTGTGAGAAGCACCGGGGCCTACTTAGAGAAACCCCGCAGCAGCAGCAGCAGCAGGAGACATGCCTCGGCCCTGCACGCTCCTCAGCGAGCAAGGCGGGAAGAACAGCGAGGAGGTGCCGGTGGCTGCGATTCCAGCACCTTCCTGGCAGGGACTGTCAAACCCATGGAAAACCCGACGCTGGGTACAAGCGGTGCTGCCATCCTCAGGCAGCCTTTTATCCTCCGTCAGCGCTCCGGGTGCGGGGCTCGGGGCGGGACCTGCTGCTTCTCCTGCGGGGAGGCGTTCTGTTTTGCTCGGGGTATTAGCATCACCGAGTTTATTTTAAAACGGAGCTCAGATCAAGGCAGACTCCACTGCAAAGTGCTGTCGGTAGGACAGTGCACAAGAGGGAAATCAGACCCTCTCGATGCTCAGATTAATCTCCTTATCTCCCTAGGCAGAGCTCAAGGCCACAGACACTTGATGTCTGGTTACTCTGTACTTACTCCTAATCTTTTTAAGTATCTGCCCCTTCCACAGTTCAGGCAAACCTCCACCACCTATGCTATCAAACCCTTCTCAGACGTGCCAGACTTTCTCCTCAACACCTCTACTCTGTTACTGAGGTCTCTATGTATGATTAGCTCTTTTTTTTTTTCCTAATCCACCTCAGGGATCTTTTTTCAGTGAACCCAGGAGACAGATTTTGTGCCATAACACAGTAGCAGGGCTACCAGCTTTTTGCCTGTCTGTCTCCAAGCCTTAAACTTCTTGTTTTACCAGAAGAAAAAAAACAAATTAAAAAAATAAAAGTGTAATTTAAATGTTAAGGCTTTAGCACCACACGATGGGAATCTTGCAGGTCACTGACGATAGAGACAGTGTTTCCTCTCCTCACTGACCTTTTCTTATTTAAAAAAAGGATCAAAAAACCCCACAAACATACAAAATAAAAGCCCCAAAACCCCAAACCCCACTCCTGAAGAATGCAGTTTTAGGCTCAGGAAGATTCTGCACATGGGCAACAGTGTAATCAACATCTGCAGGAGACTGAACTACAGAAA
Organism: Gallinula chloropus; assembly: GCF_964237585.1. Taxonomy (NCBI): domain Eukaryota; kingdom Metazoa; phylum Chordata; class Aves; order Gruiformes; family Rallidae; genus Gallinula; species Gallinula chloropus. Next base: position 86,687,614 of record NC_140089.1, read on the forward strand.
ACAGTGTCGCTGTAGTTCTGTAAAGCTCCCAAAACATGCTGGTCTTTCTTGGAGCTGCAGCAGCTCTGCTACAGATAGAAAACCTCCTACCTACCTGTGAACTTTTATGGCATGGTGAGCATAGAGGTGTTTCCCTCCTTCCCCTGAAGGTACACGACCTTGATGTTATGTTGCCATGCCAGAGTGCAGAAGCACTCACTGGGGCAATCATGTCTGGATTCACCCAAAGGTCAGTTCTCAGTGGAACAACCTATCCCAGCAAAGCCTCATAATCCACCTGACATGTCAGTTACCACAGCACAACACCTCCACAGACAGAGCTTTCAGACCAGAACCAATAACATCATGCAACAGAAGGATTCTCTTAATCCTTGCAAGGTCTGCAAAGAAAAACACGATGGGCAGACAAGGCAGGGTAAGATCTTTCACAAGCTCACCTTTAGCTTTTGCTGAGGTGTGCACCGAGCTTTTCTTTCCTGATCAAGCTTGCTGCATAGGGTATCTGCAATGACACAGAAACAGAGAGGCTGCTTTAAAACACTGTTGGGTAATCACAGAATTCACACACCTGTAGGGGTTGGAAGGGAGCTCCAGAGCTCATCTGGTCCAACCCCCTGCCAAAGCAAGGTGCCTAGGACAGGTCACACAGGTCAGTGTCCAGATTGATCTGGAATATCTCCAGAGAAGGAGACTCCACATCCCCCCTGGGCAGCCTGTCCCAGGGCTCCCTCACCCTCACTGTGAAAAAGTTCTTGTACATATTAGTGTGGAACTTCCTGTGCTCCAACATGAGACATCCAGGCTGGAACACCTACAAATGAAAGGTTCTGCCTGTCTCCCTGTACAACTTTAGGAAACGGTGCCTTAAATTAAAGGATTGAGCTCTTCACAAAATCAGAAGAACGTTGAAGCAGAAATAAAATAAAAATGGCCCAAATCAGTCTTAAAATCCAATGTTTTGTTTATACCATGTGCTGACAAAAATTAAAGCCCCCCTGCCCATCCTGCTACCTGTGAGATGAGAAAAACCAGCTGGTCTCTGCACAGCTGACATGCAGCAGGGTGGGAGTAGGAGACTTCACGTATTTGTATCACCATAATTAGGAAGTTCATAATAGTTATCTCTGACTTGCACCAATCTGAGGGAAGCCACTGAAGTGGAACAAATAATTAAAGGAAAACAGAGAACATGGGCATATTAGGGAACATAGTTATATTTGGAAACAAAGTGGGATGATGTGCTCACTGGCTGCTGGGAATACAGTACGGGGCTGCTCTCTTTCAGTGCTGGGCCTCCAGAATGCAACAAAACTAAATTGCTCTGAGATTTCTCCATAGCTGGGAATCCAAGTGACTACAAACCCACTACCCTTCAACGCTGCCTTTTGGAAAGGACTGTTGGGAATCAGGAATTCAGGTTGGGATCAGGCAATGTGTGTCCCACAGCTCCCAGGTGCTCCCAGGCTGAGGTGACCTGCTTCTGCTGCCTGCACTCCGGAATATATTCATCTGGGCTCAAGTCACGAGCGAGGCCTTAACTTGCACCAACAGCAGAAAGGACAGGGAAGCACACACAGCTCAAGTGACCTGCCCCCCCCCACACACATAACAACATAACAACATACCACAGACATGAAATTACATCCATGTCCACTCACTAGATGCCTAACATGCATCCTGGTGCATCCCTGGTTTGGTTTTAATTATGTTGTGCCCACAGTACATGAGGATGGTTGTGCGAGTTGCGCTCAGCACGTCTCCAGGCTGGTGTAAAGTGCAGTATCTGCAGTGTCATCTCTCCATCCCTGCCTTCCTTAATAAAGCAATGAGCAGGGAAGGCGCAGGGGGGGTTGGAAGAGAGGGGCATCTGCTGCTCAGGAAATAACCCTTTCGTTGGTGGGGAAAGGAGGTCAGTCTGAAAGCAGCAGCACCAGGAAACGAGCGGTGCCTGCGAAGATGAGCAGACTAGCTGGATGCAAGCAGAAGCCTGTCGCAGGGGAATGCTGCTTCCCCCACTGCACAGCCCTGGAAAAAGGGCATGAGCTGAGAGGACCCGAAAAGACTCAAGATACAGGTGTTTCTTCTGACTGCTCTTATAAGCCCTGACCTTCACAGAAGCTGAAAGCTGTGAGGAAGCTTGCTGCCAGACCTCTTCCCAAAAAAACCCCGAGCCCTCCTCTCCAGTAAGGCCCTGAACAGTGCTGCCTTCCAGGGCAGGGCGCTTGCAAAGGCTTTTGTAAAACTCCTCTCCAAACTGCAGCAGAGGGGAACGTGCAAACGAACTGCTTACCCCATCACCCATCTGCGTGGTTTAGCTTCAAAACAGAGGCACAAACTACCTCAGGCAGCAGGTTTTGGCAGAGACCTGCGGTGTGGCACCACTGCTGTCTTCCCCTCTCCCGCTCACACGCTCGCAGTGGCCAACAGGCAACACCACTGTGCGTGGCCGCCAGTTATATAGGACACCTCCCAAGCTGTGCTGACCTAGATAACACAACGGGGTTCACTCTGCCAGAAATTAACTGTTCTTAACCCACTTCCCTGCTAGATTTGGTGCACCAGTGACTTTTCAGCGTGTGTCGGCTTGCCCCCTCCACTGTTAATGAAAGGAACTGGGAGAGGTGGGTGTCCAGTATCGAAAACGACTACTTCCTTCAAGAGTTAAATCAGCTACAGAGTTAGCTTCTGCTTTTATCATTGGAAGAGCATTTGAGAACTCCTGTGCTGCAGTGGGATAGTATTTTGAGCCCTTCATGGCAGCACAGTCCCCTTCTGTGCATCCATGGTGACTGCTGCAATGAAGACGGGATAGACACAGAAATGGGCATGGAGACCCAACGCGTGGCCCTTATCAAAGGGTGTGTGCCCCTGCCAGCAACACCAGAAGTGCAGATAAGTTTGGTTTTGAGTAGCAAATAATCTGTTTCTTATGACTAAAGAAATCCATCACAGTGGGAGCAGACCCGTAGGATGCAGGAAAAAGACACAGCGTCCATACTGCATTTTTCCTGGGGTTTGCAGTTCAGACTAGACCTAGGCTGGTCCTGGCTTCTCATCACTCATCCAGAGCTAGAGCACACTCCTTCCTGGAACACATCCTCATTTGCTTCATCTGGTAGGAATCCAGTTTGCAAGCTCTGGGTCTGCTCCACAGCACGAACCAAAGCACAGGTAAATGGGCAGGGTTTGTGATTCATCTCTGAAACCTGTGCCTGGTGCCTGCAACACGGAGCCATCAAAGAAGCTTCTGTACAGCACCCCCTTTTAGAGACTTCACTTTTGCACCCCTTTTGCTGCTACACAGCAAGACATCACCCTGACTTCTGCTGCTCGAAGAGGGAAACCTTCACTACCCTAAAGCTCTACTACCTACAGATATTTAGTCAAACAATTCTCATTTCCAGGGAGTGCCCTCAATACCTTAGAGCACTGTCCAGCCAAGCCAGCCCTTCCAAATGCAAAGCCTATTTACAGAGGAAAGGAGACAGATGCACAGCAGAACTGGCAACCTCCAGCCTCTGCCCACGTGGATAGATAAGGACACTAAGCACAAGGAGAAGCATGCACTGAGCCCTTGACAGCTGGGGGAGGCATCTAAGTGCCAAGGGCATAAGCCTCTGCTATTGCCCTGTGAAAGTACTTATAGCTGTGTAGGCTGAGCTCAGAGGCCCTTCCCTGCTGGGTGGGCAGTGGTGTGTGCTGGTCTGCACAGGATGCAAGGCAACAGAGTCATGGTTGGAGGGTGCAGCCTCTCCCCCTGTGCATGTTTTAAGCACTGGATCACACTGGTGCAATAGTAAAGAAGGGTTTTGCAGACAGGCAATAGCAGAAGCTGGCTTGTAGCTCTCTGGTACACGTGCATCCATTTTTGGTGAGAACTTCTGCAGATTCTAAAGGAAAGGAAAGTTTTACTTCTGTTCTTAATAACCATCATCAATCCTACAAGGCATTCCCTGACGTCTGAATTAACTGGAGAAAGCAGCACAGCACCATCCTATTAACCCAGAGCATCCCCTGATGCCCTGTCAAAATAAAAAGTTTTGCTCACCTGTCTGAGAAACAGCAGACAGGGTTTGTTTTCAGCAAACAGAATTCTGCTGAAAAAAGAACTTGTCAGCTCACTCCCCTGCACAGAGTCAGGGATGTGTCTGCTGCCTTCAACATGAGAAGGACATCATCCCAAATTTTACCACTAAACCTGGAGAGGAACTCCACTAAAAGTCTGATGGAGGAAAGAGAGCATACTGAAACAGACCCTGCAGTATCACACAGACTGTTAAGAGAAAAAATATAAACATCCCTGATTTTTGGGAGGATCAAGGCAATGAATCTGCCTCAGAGCCTGCAAGACACAGCACACACAGTTCCAGAAATGCTCTTTTACCTGTTATTACCTGGGTGTCGGTGGACAGGCATTTCAGCACAAGATGCAGCCCAAGAAATCAAAGAGCCATCGTGCTGAACCCCTCTCTGCCTCTAACATTCTCCTGTCCAGGTCAATCAATCTAGCTGGACCACTTCAGGCAGAGGACAAAAACAGAGACCCCAGTAAAGCACTGCTATTTCCTATCCCTGCTTTTCCAATATGGAGTGGCAGGGATGTAGTGACCCAGGTCTCTGCACACAGAAACGTGGATATTCCCTGTCTGTGTAATGAAAACATCAGTTGTACAAAGCACCCACTTTCCACATAGCACCTAAAAGAGGAATTAAAGCTACTGGTGCTTTTCTTAATTACAGCAGGACCCAGAGGAACATGATCTCATCCCTCTGAAGATCTACCAATATTACCACATGCATCATTTTTTTCATCTTTTAAACACTCCATCTTTAAAGATCAGGATGAAAGACGCTGCAGAGATAGAAATCAATTCTGTAGGTACATAGTTCCTGATTCATCTTACTGTCTGCCTGCCTCTGAAGAACAGAGCTGATTCCAACAAGCACTGAGAGTAAGAGGCCATCAATCATCCAAGGAGTTCCAGCTGGATCCAGTTCTGAACTCCCAACTTTTGTCAGACCAGAGTTAGGCTGGTGAGGGAGAAATCAGTGCACAGAAGTATAAGTAAGTTTTAAAAAAAATCACAAACAAAACCAAACATTTTCCATTTGAGATGGAAATAGATGGGAGCACTTGAGTAATTCACATTTCCAACAGGTCTCAAAGACTCACTGCCCTTTACACCTGTGTAAAATTAGTGGGACTAATCACTATTAGTTATCTAAACCACAACAGCTGGGTGAAAAATACCAGCTTTTCCTGACAGACAGGTTACAACTGTGGTCAGTGCTTCCTGGGGACCTGCAAACTGCCCCTAAGGAACCCCTGAAAGGAAATCTCAAGAAAAGCCAGCCTGTTTGCAGGAAGCTTGAAGTCGCTGCTTGGTGCTCTGACTCCCTGTGGCAATGTTTCAGAGGGGTCCACAAAACCCTAAAAGGATAAAAATTGACATGCTGGGAATGCTGCTTCAGATCTTTTTCCCCCACCAGGCACCTAGGAAGCAAGTTCCTGCTTTTAAAATCTGATCTACTAACATAGCTGCTCAGGAGGCTGTATCAGACAGACAGAGAGTCTCAAGGAGGAGCTGGCTCAGTACTTTGTTGGGCTGTCTGGGCTGTCCTGACAGATGAATTTTGGTCAAACTAGACAGAAAATTACAACTCTACAGCCAAGTGAGCTCTTCTAAGGTTGTACCACGTGTGCCATGTTAGAATTTACCCCAAACTGCTGGGCAGCAATGACTTCTCAGTGGTCCTTTCTGCACAGCTCGTTAACAGAAGCCAGATGATCCATGTCTGAATCTATATGTAAAATCCATTTTACATATGGATTTACAAAAGGGCATAGTCTCAATTTTATCACTAAACATGGAGAGGAACTCCACTAAAAGTCCAATGGAGATAACAAAGCATGTAGAAACAGACCCTGCAGTATCAGGCAGACTCCTAAAACACCATAGTAGTTAATGAGGAAAAAAACCCAAATATTAAAAAGTGTAGAATCCATATTTTACATATCACCTCCAAGTACAAGAACTGCACTTGGCCAATTTGTGAGAGAGCACTTTGAAAGAGGAAGAGGATAAAAATGCATGCAGTGATTTAAGACCCACTTTCTCCTTACACATGGCAATAGGTTGCATCCTGGCACGTGGCTGAGAGCTTGGCACAGGCAGGGTACAATCCTTCCTGGCAGCTGCTCCAGGCACTCTGACAGACCCCCTTCTCCACAGAAACTGCTGATGGCCTCACAGCTCCAGCTACCTACCAAGGTTACGTCCAAAGAAGCCAGCATCCATCACAGAGGATGGAACAGAACAGGAGCCACCCTCCCCTTCTCCCCTTCCCCAATGCGCTCAGCTCACAACTTTCAGGAAGCTAGGTAATATCTTTAAAATATATATATATATCCGGAGCGTACAGAGCATTAAAATACCCCCCCTACACACTGATTAATGACTGCTGGAAGTGAGGAGTTAATGAAGAGCGTTAAACCCGTGTCAGTCCCGGCCGCGAGCGGCAGAGGGCACCCGGAGCCCACGCCAGCACCCCCGCAGCTGCCCCCCCAACGCCACCACCCCCCGGCGCGGCTCCCCGCTATCACGGCAGCTTCACAGCATCACCCCGCAAACCGGGGGGAAGAAAGCGTTTCGTGGGATGCTCGGCGCCAGCCGGGCACGAAGCGCTGCCTCCAAGCAGCAGCGAACATCCACACTGTGAAGTCCTCAAACCCAATTAAATCTGGGTAATTATTCCGTGCTCAGCTTCCGCTGGAGTTCCGGGCATCTCTGACAGGGTGAAGTCTGGATACCCGGTTATACAGCTCGAAGCGTTTCAGATGAGGGTGAGCAAAACCTGCCTCCCACTCTGCCACAAGAGGTGCCTTCATTACCACACATGAGTCTCCAGAAAGCACTAATTTAAGCTGTAAAACCCTTCAGTGGGGAGGACAGCCCAAGGAAACTGAACTCTGTGTGTTTATGGTTTGTAAACCAAAAAAAAAAAGCAATTAAGCCAAGTTCTGTTACTGGTTATACCAGTAAATTTTGCAATACTACATATTAAACTCAAAAATACTGCATGCAGCTACGAAGCTGGAAGTAACAATTAACATTTAAGTATGCACTAAGCACTTCTGCTTTTCTCTCTTTGCACTTTTATGCTGCCAAGAAAACTAGGTGTGGGCAGCTCTGTTTAAGTGATGGCAGAGCATCCCAGGTACACACAGATACAAAACAAACTAGAGTAATTAGTAACCGTAATTTTTGTGTATTCTGCACCAAAAGCTTTAACTGATCCACGCCATAACCCAGGATCAAACATCAAAGATGTTCTATCGTTAGCACGTTCAGCTCATTAATCTTAATTTTAGATACAGCCACGGGAAGCTGTGTTCACATGAAAGAACTGAAGTCACTGCAGGGATTATCACATCGAAAGAGCGCTGACTCCACTTCAGCTATCAACCCAAAACAATCACTGAAGACTTCTGCACCCAGCCTGAGCAAACACACTCATCACTTGGAGCAGCCCCCTCAGGTTTTCAAACATCCTTTTATTGGTCTCACTGGTACCTAACTTGCCTTGCCCATACCAGGAGGGATACCCAAATGGGAGTGTAAAGACTTACTGAGGACTCTCCTATTAGCGATCATTAAACTTGGGCAGTGAGGAAAGAGGTCCTGAACTGGTCCAGTATATTGGATGTTGAAACTAGGAACTGTAAGCACCTTCAGGCAGCTCTGTTTAATGATTAAATCCTTCTGCAGCATGCATCGATAAGTGAAAAGGGTGTGAATTACACGATGGTGTTTCTTTTCCCGCAGAAGGAAAAGCACTAACCCCAAACCTTGCGATTCCTCCACTTCTTGTAAACAGAAAAACCACCACAGCTGGGTTGCTGGGGGTTTGGGGTATCTAGTTTCAAAAACAGCTTCCCATTTCAGCCACAGAACCAATGGCAGAGGTTATCCATTCTCTCCCTGGGAGGGAGATAGAGCCCCAAGTTCAGCTTTACACCAGAGGTAAAGGCTGAAGTGGGCCCACAAAATTTGTGCTTAGACCTGATTCACAGCAGTAACCAGACAGGTCACCTGCCCCACATCCAAAGCAGCAGGGGAAGTTACTTTTCAGGGTGACATCCCAATTACCATCTTCCACGACAACGCAGTTAGTTCACAGACTGAGCCAAACCCCCTGCCTGATGCTGAAAGACAAAGGGGAGCACAAGAACTACTGGACACATTAAGGAGTGGAGACCAGCAGCAAAGGAAGAAAAAAATCTTAAAGATGTTCAGGTCTGGGAAATTCCTCCATAAACAACCTCCTTCAAGCACCCTCCATCTCTCATTGAAATCTCTGAAGTCAGCAGGAACAGGGAGCAGGCATGTTCGTCAGCTCTAAAAATAAGGCCACTCCTGAATGCCTCTAACCATAGGTGCACAGGTTTGACAATCCTGGCCTTCAGCTTTATTTTTTATGTCCTAACCCATCAATTAGGAAATGACAGTACCAGAAGGCTGGACAGTGTCTTCTCTGCACCAGGGTCTGTGACAAGCACAAGGAAAATTTAAGATGCTCAAGCACAGGGCTGATTCTGGTAAGTGGAGATATTTGGCAAACATGCCTCAAAAAGAAAAAAAAGGGGAAAAAAAGAAAATAAAAGAAAAAAATAAAACTCCAGCTGAATAATGTCAGACTGATCACACAAAAAGCACTAGCAAAACGAGCATTAGTTGACAGCCCCCCATTTGTTACAATGCCCTGTTCTTAAAACCATACTAAGCAGTATCTGAGTAAGAAACTGCTTCACCTACTCCACCTCTTGCTTGCAGCAGATGAAGTATGTCAAGTTTTCAAAACAGCATGGCTGTACACAACGATCCAGACTTGAACCAGCACACATGAAAAATCCCTCTTGATTTTAAAATAACAAGCAAGAGACCCAACAGCAGTGTGAGCCTGCACTGAACTGTGTTTTAGCAACACGATCCTTTACTGCTGAGTTAAGCACTTCTTCTGGTGGCTGAAGTTTTAAAAAGACACATCCCTAAGTTTATTTGGCAGTGAGAAGCTGGCCTCTCACTGACTTCCTATCGTGCAAGGTAGAAACATTTAACTACTTAAGGTGTGCTGCTTCAGTCCTCACCTGACTCTCTGAAGAAGCCTCTCTGGGTGTTGCCTCAACACATTTTGTCTAGTTGAAACATGAAGACCCATCTGGTTACAGTATGAAAGTAAATCTCCAGGTAATTAGACTCTAAACCAGCTGAGAACTGTGTGCTTAAGTCTTGCTAAGTACCAGGTAATACGAGCTCTGTTAATAGTGCATCCCCGTGGCTCACCAAGGGGAAAGTTTGAGGAGTGCATGTTAAAAACACCAAGTGACTGTTTGTGACGTTTTTCAGCAGAGAAATCAAACTCACAATTTGTAATTGCTGCACCATTTCTTCTCTGTACGCCAGTTCCCTCTTCATCTGATCTTGAAAATTATCTGTAAGGGGGGTCGGGGGCGGGTGGGAAATAAATAAAGATTAGGTAATTAAAACAGAGACCACACAGCAGAATTCAAATAAATCAAATTAAATTAAACCGTATCACTGCTGAGGAACTGAGAGGCACTACAAAGCCCTGCACCCAGTTAAAAGGCGTGCCTAGCAAAAACTCCTCTACTAGGAGACACCATAGGCAGCAGAAAAACTGAAGAAAAACATCAGATTCAGCTTCTTCCCCAATTAGCAAATGTAGGCTGCTACGTTCCTGTCGCCAGCCTTCACTCCCACAGCTGTCTTCTCAATGGGCCAGACTCCGCAGTCATTAGTCAAACTTCTACCAACACTGAGGAGCAGAGCAAAAACTGCTCTCCTTTGCCTGGGCATAAATCTGTTGACATCAATAAGGATGTCCAATGCCTGAGAACAGGAGGCGTTCAAGGATGCAGGGTTTGATTTGTAGTTTGTAGCACGGCGCTGACGGCTTTGAACAAAAATCAGAGTAAAGCTCCATAAACACTGAGGTGGAGCTCAGAAAGGCAAGAGGTCTTTTGACAGACAGATCCCAGATAGCCAGGCTATAGCAGAGGCCAGCCTTGTGTGCTGGTAGCTCCTCTTTCCCTTACTTTCCTCCTCAGTAACCCTGTAAGACAAAGCTTCACTTGACAGAAGATTCATTACTGGTCCGTGTTCCATAACATTGTGCTGGAGGTTGGGGAGGAAGAAAAACATAAACAAAGCTACTGACAAGAAGCAAATTACTTGGAGGAAGACCTAAGTGCAACAATGATCCATTAAATGGAAGAGGAAAGAAAGCCCATTCCAAATAAGATGGTTTCGATCTGGAAGGAAGACTGAGGCCTGCCCAGGACCATGGGAGCAGCAAGGCAAATGCCAAGAGAAAACAGCATGGAGCACCTCAACACCCAGAGCTTGGAGAAAGGCACTTTAAAAGCCAAGGAAACTTAAATGCTTTATTTATTTATAACTAACCAATTAAAAGAGTTAGTCATGCTGGTTGACAGGACTTTTAGATTGGAGATTAGGGAAAATTTCTTCACTGAAAGTGTTGTCAAGCACTGGAACAGGCTGCCCAGGGAAGTGATGGGGTCACCATCCCTGGGGGTATTTAAAATCTGTGTAGATGTGGTGCTTGGGGAGATGGTTTAGTGGTGGGCTTGGCAGTGCTGGGTTAACAGTTGGACCTGATGATCTGAAAGGTCTTTTCCAACTGAAATGATTTTGTGATTCTATGAATCAAGAAACTTGGGCTCGATACCCACTCTACAAGACTCTGTGTGCTTGTCTCTCTTTTCATCATCAGTAAAGCCAGAAATAATGGCACTGCTTCATCTGCCAAGGGTGTTGGGAGGATCAGTGGATTAAACAACTGCGGAACAGCAGAACATCGTGAGTCACAGAAACACCTAAACTGCAAGGGAAAACTTTGAGCCCAGGTGACAAGGAGCATCTCCTCCTAACACTCCATGTACAGCCGCAGTGCTCACCCACCCCAGACCCAGCTGCACAGCCCCACCATGGCTTCTCAACTCCAAAAGCAGGGGCAGGTAGGCAGAGATACAGCGCAGGGGAAGGACCTACCTCGCCCGTAGGGAAAGGGAATGTGTCTCCACCAAGTATGGGCATAAAAAGGGGCTGGGAGAAAGGACAAGGGGCAGATCCCTGTCCTCCTCTTTCAAACAAGAATTTTGCCCTCCCTGACTGATGAGCTAAGGCTGTTATTTAAAGGGAAATGAGGCACTTTAGGACAAGGAGAAAACAGCGATGAGACAGAGTGAGAGAACTTGGCAGGCTGAAACCATCAGGATCTACCACAGTCTCTTAGAAAAAGGCATGGCAACATCATCTTAATAAATTTCTTCAGATTTTCAGTAAATGCCCACAAAATTTTCCAGCCTATTTCTGCTACTCCCAACTCAACCAGAAAAAGCGGCCAACTGAACTACAGCCAATTTGCATTTCCTCTCTTCCTGAACTTAAAAAAACCCCATGCAGTCCTGCCCTGGTCACTACAGGCTGATAGATCTTTGCTAGCTACTACTGAGATCCCCCTCTCTGACTCTGAGTAAGCTACACGGAGAAATTTTCCTTCTCTCCTCAGTGTTTTCCTCCCGACTGCCTCTTCACAGGCTCATCACCTCGCAGAAAAAACAGATCAGAAACCTTGCTCAGTCCTGCACTGCAAATGTCCAAGTGGAAATGGGGTGTTAATGGTAAGGGTAGCACTTTTTTTTTTCCCCCAGCAGCATTTATCTGAGGCTGCATGCTCAAAGACAAAGCCATAAGCAATACCCATGAGAAAAGATATGAATATTTAAATAGTTTTCTTAACACAAAATTAAATACTTTAACTATGCAGACTATGCCTCAGCCATTTTATTACCCTGTTGTTAAATGCAGCTGGACAAAATGCATGCCAGCCCGACACCAAAAGCACAAACCAGCAGAGGGTTCCAGGAGAACACGCTGTCACCATGCACAGGTGCTCCTATTTTTATCAGGACAGCAAATTCTTTGAATTTCTTAGAGCTGCCTGATCTTTTGTTATTTTCTTCAAGTGATCTCTGCCTTGAGAGACCCTATAAATGAAGGAAAACCTCTTCTGCAGCTTTCAAGTACAACAGCAATATAAAAAATAAAGGTGAAAACAGCATAAGGACAAGGTCTGCTGCTTTATGCATTACCACAGGACACATTTCAAGCAGGTCTTGCCCAGAGAAGCAAGCAGCACAGCACTGCTATATGAGCCTGTGAATAAGACTGATTCTTATTTACCAGTGACTTCCATGGGGAGAACATGGAAACCAAGCACCTCTCACACACAAGGCTGTCTAGCACTGTGATGGGTGGTGGTTTGATGCTATTAAAGTATAAAACCCCAAATGTGCTCAGTTCCACATGCAAGACATGATGGCTGTGAAGTTAACTCCAGGTAACACAACAGGAGCCTCTTCAAGAGAGACACATTATCTTCCACATCTCACACGCTGGCTCCCTGCTGCAACAGGGACGACTTTTGGTTGAGATCACTCGAAAGCCAAAGGCTTCTTACTTATCCACACACACAGTGCAAAGCAGAGGGAGAGCTACCCCTACCCGTGGGAGTGAGAATTAACCCGGCACCGCGTCCATGCCTCAGCAGATTTAGGGATGGGGCAGAGATCCAGTCCCCATGGCCACTCAGCCTGATGCCACAGTGAGATAGTGAGATGTAAAGCCTGTTACCTGCCTGCTCTTCGCTCCCTCAGGTGTCTCCAGGCCATGATAAATCCATCAATACCACTTTAATTTAACCTCCACTTTTCTGCAGCTGGATTCCTCCCTATCCAATACCACCACAGGCAGCATTAACTTGTGAAACATGGCAAAACAGTTTCTAATACCTGACCTAAAGCAGCAGTCCCACCACAGCAGCCAGAGCTTGTAACAGACCCCAAGCCTTCTGCTGGGACACGTTCTGCTTTAGAGAGCAAACCACACTCCTCTTGTATTTTACACATATTTGCTTTACAAAGACTCTTTTTTCTTGAGTTTATTACATGAGGAGGAGGGGTGTTTTTTTGGTAAATCTAAATCTGTAAATAGGCTTTACGGTCACTTGCATATATTGTTTATAGCACATTATCTGTTTTCTATTTTAATCCTGAAGAAAATTGACCACTACTTTGTGGTACACTGAAACCACATTATTTTTCAAGCCAGCATACAACAGTCCCCACTTCCTTGGTCGGCCCTACGTGTTCTTTTCTTTTATTTGAATTGTATTTCATGTGGTTTAATTGCAGCCTTTATTTACATGGCAATGACAGAGCATTAATTTTACTGCAGGAGAACAAAAGGATAAATGAGTGACCTGAATGGCAAAACTCCAAGATGCCATTTTGCCAATACCACACATCAGCCTTCTGATCTACACAAATTATTTGAAAATTACCTCACCCCCAAACCTAAGTAATGACTGAATTTATACTGAAGGATGAGGTTATCCTCCTTTCATTAATATCTGTATCACCTCAGGCAGCTCTTCTCCTTTTATTTATGAAGCTGTCTACATCTTTCGATACTTGGGCTAAAGATGGAGTCATTCCCAGAGCCCTCACACTTCCTTGCTTCCCTGAACTTATCCAGACTGATGTTACAGAAAGGGGGCAAACACACTTTTCTTTAAATAAGCAGGAAAATGTTGTCTGTGTTCCCACCTTTTCCTGTGATTCAGAGGGGTGTAACATTCATCAGCTTGCAGCAGTGGGTTTTGGTTGACTAAGTGACCTCTGGGGTACTGGCAATACTGGGTTTTGTATTTATGAAGGAACTTGGCGGAGTAAGAGAGGGTTTTGGAACTCCTCAAGAAATTGTAATTAACCAGCACAGGGGTATTTTGCACAGAGTGGTGGTCAAACATTTCAGTCATGCGGGAATAAAGAAAGTTAGGGAATGGCAGCTGAGCCTGACAGGCTGGGAAGGTTTTAACCTAACTACCTGGGCTTACTGAGAGTCAAGTCTGTGCTCATCCATGACAACGACAAAAACTATGAGTTTCAAAGAGCAGAGTGTAGAAAAAACCCCCTCAAGTGGTCAACATGAGGAAAATATCGAATGGAGATGCTGTCAGACCTCCGTTGGACATTAGGAAGATGCAAAAGGTTGGGTCAGAGGTGCTTTAGGTTGCATTTCATACTGAAACAGTTGGACTGTCTGGGCAGGCAGCTGTGGAGCCACGGCAGCCAGGCAGGGGGAAGCTTGCATGACAGCACTGGTCTTTGTGGTGCATGGAGCAATGGAGATGCCCAGATCAAGATCACTCTTGTTCTGCAGCACTACTATCCCTGCATGTCAAACAACCCTCACTGTGCCCCTCTAGCTTGCCATGATGTGTGTAGGATTTACCCTGGACGCCTGCCATTTGTTGCCAGCGTAATTCAAAGGGTGTCAATCAATAGGGCTTTTTTCCCATATCCATGTGCATGCAGTTCAACTCTTTGGCAGCTTCATTAAAACCCTACTAATCGTCTGTTTCATTTCCTTTTATCTAACACGTGCCCAGCACATTCCATCACCCCTGGGTAGCACTCTGCTCATCAGCCATGGTACAAGGGACACCTCAAACAGCCCCATCTCAAGAGGAAAAATCTAAACAGGACTTTCTACTCCCTCAATTCACGCCAAATCAATTCTTCAGCATCCACCAGAACCACCTAAAGATGTCTGTGAAGTACCTGTTTTCAAAAGGCTCCAAGAAACTGGTTAAAACCACTGACATCACTCTACCTCAAGAAGCTGCAAACATGTTTCTACTCCCTGTACTCAGTGCCACCAAACCCAGTAAAATACACACCAAACCAGACATGCAGCTTCCTACTTTCCCTACAACAGACCTGCTTGGGCAGCCTGAAAAGCCACAGAAGTGCCATCAACCTCAGCCAAAGATTCTGGCAACACAAGAAGAGAACACACCTCTCCCAGTTTAACAATCTGACAACAGAACACCCACCCACAAACACCACCAAAACCACAGACATGTGTCTTACTGAAGACTGGGAAAGACGCGTTTCCTTTCAACACCTGGAATTCCTGCTCCAGTCTCCTCCGCAAGTCAATCTGTTCAAACAAAACCTTCTGGAGTTCCTCTAACAAGAGAGAAGCGAAAAGTGGTTTTGCTAATCTGTATAAATAATTCTTGAGAGAACATTTGCAAAGCAATTCATTACTGTAAGACAAAATATTTAAGCAGTTATAAGGAAAAAAAGAGAGAGAAGTGTTGCACTGACGTACAATAGATTTTGTGCAGAAAGCCATGAATATAAATCAATGTAATATATTATTTTAAAGTATTATATTACAGTGTCATGTATTGATTGATATATATGCATTAATCTCAATTATATCCACCCAAAGGTCCATATATTATTCATATGTTACTTGACAAGCTTAAAATATGGTGCAGAACAAAAGTGCCCCCTATTATCCTCATATTCTATTAAAACAAAGAGCAGTTTTAGAACGTAAGAGGCCCTTATTCATTTTACCTTTCCCCATGTTTTCTACGTCCTTCTTCAACGAATGAGGTGAATTGGTTTCTTGTGTGTGTTCACCTTAAAAAAAAAGAAGAAAGAAAGAAAAAAAGTTATTGATTTACCAATATTGCTTTTCATCAGTACTGTCTTTACTGTGCAACTGCTTCAGAGAATCTGGAGTAAAAAAGGGAAAAAAAATTACAGAAAGAGTAAGATTGAGGTTTATCTGCTGCATCCGTAGCACAAATGTTTGCAGGACTTGTACTTGCTTCTGCTTTAGTAAAGCATCTACCTACACTGTGGCATCCTGCAGACAAGACCTGACATCTCCTCAATACCTCTCACTCGCCCTCTGCCCAAGCAATCCCTGCTTTCACTCTAACCCCTCTTGAAGATGCTCTCATCAGAGAACAACTAGGAACAAACTGAGAAAGGGAAAGAGCCTTCTCTCGAGTCTCTTCTCCGCTCTTCACAATGGGAAGTCCATGCTATCTAGCTGGACAGTTCCCAAATCCACAGGAAAAATCCTTCTTGCACCAGCCTCTCTGCTTCATCAGCTCTTTCGCTTTATCATCTTCTAGAGCTCTATGGCACGGGCTCGTTGTAACTGCACATAATTTATATCCAGCTGAGATAAAATTGACATTAGTGGTATTTGCATCTCAAGGATACACCTCTGAGGTCAACCAATTCAGAGACTTCTGTCTTGGGTTGCTCATGTAACTTTTAATCATAGCCCAGTAACGAATTTTCTAGGTAACAGAGTTTTACTTTTTCCAGGTATATGCAGGATACATCATTCAGCCTTTCCACTTTGCAAATAACATAAAATTCTAAAAAAAATCTTCACAAGGTTTTAAGGTCATCTGGATAACCATTTGACTTTAAAGAATTAGCCTCCTGACAAAAGGTGTTATTTTAATTATCCTCTGGAGCTCTGATTTCTACGGACACGGTTCCGAAACAAAAAAGCTACGAAAAAAAATGTTTTCCACAGGAAAAAAAAATACCACTTTAGCTGAAATTAATGGGAGATTTTCTATTATTTACAGCTGAAGTAGAAATGGAATCTCAATAATTAAGGAAATATTTGGTAAATAACCAATTATTGAACTAATTGGACTAAATCTTGTCTTAGTCCAGACACTAAATACACACCATTAACTCTGCTGATGAGTAATCACGAAGAAAGACATACATGTAAAGCTAATCATATGTTTATGCATTTGGGAGACAGAATCATGAAGGAAATATCTTGTTTTGTTGGGGTTTCTTTTAAATAAAAAGCCGTACCACTGGAACAGCTCACCACGTAACAGGCTAAGAGCTACTCAAAAACCTTGCGTTGTCACCGTGCAGTTCATTAGCAGGTCATCACAATAAGCTTATTTTAAAGTTGAATTTGAAAGTCTTATTTTCTATGCAGTCAGGAATCTTTTTTTTTTTTTTCAAAAGATATATTTTTTTTTTTAATATCAATGCATTCTTATATCCAGCAAACCCTGGAGTCGCAGTATATGAAACATATCTAACAGCTGTGTATTTCAGCATCTGCTATCTCTTCATTCCTTAAGAAGACAAAAAAAGAAGAAAAAAGAAAAGCAACCACTTGTTCAGGCATGCACATTTACACAACTAATACCTGGTGCCAGCAATCCCACTCGAAAATACCTGTTTACGTAACACAGTGATGATAAAAACATCATTTTTGCATTATATTTGATATAAACAAAACGGTTTCTTCAGGTCAGCTGAAAGAAATAGCAAGCTTAAAGCAAAAAAGAAAAACCCATCACGTTTTTGGCAGAGGTTTGAGGTGTTTCCATCATGTAAAACGGTCCCTTTTTTCCCCCTAAGCATAATTATGTTTTCAACAGGATTGTTAGCAAAAGAAGCATTTTGTTAGATAAATCAGGATAAAGGAATTTAAATTTAGGAATAATTTACAATGGTCCCTTTTTTTCCCCAAAGCATAATTATGTTTTAAACAGGATTGTTAGCGAAAGAAGCATTCTGTCAGATAAATTAGGATAAAGGAATTTAAGTTTTGGAATAATTTACTGAATTATAAATACTAGTGTATTTTTCTGATAGATTTATTTCATTGGGTCGTTCTTTTCTGAATGTTTTATGTGCAGTTTTGGGGGATAACAGGCTGGGAGACAGAAGGTAACTGTTTTTCAAGGCTGTCAGGGTGAAGAAAAAGGGTAAGGGACTAGATCCTAGCACAGAGCGTGGCGGCAACGTTGCTCTTCCCTACTTGCTTGAGCTTTCAGGGCTGTTTGGTTCGGGGCTGACGACTCACTGGGACCGAAAGAAACGCAGGGTAACTTCTTCAGCCTCTGCAGCCTCCCTACTAAGCTGCCAAAAAGGCTCAGAGAAGTCCCCATCTTCGTCCCTAAATTCGTACAGAACAGGATGGGCAAAGTGAAGGGATTTAAAGGCAAAACCCAGCGCAAGCAGTTTTAAATAACTGCAGTTTTAAACTGCTTCCTGACTCTCAAATAAAAAGCCTTAACATTATTCTTGTTAACAACAATAATAGTAATAATAATAATAATAATAATAATCAGATGGGTTTCACCTTTCCAGTCCCCCTGAAAATGATAATCAGGAGCCTGCTCTTCTCTGTTTTTCCATACTTCCCAGAGGCCTCATCATGTGTTGTGTACTGTTCTACCTTAATTGAAAGGGAGGAGGTATTGAATATTTAACCAGCTTCCTTTCTCTTAAATGTTAATTAAAAGCTAAATAGGTGTTTAAAAACAAACAAACAGAAAGCCCAAAGAATTTTAATCAGTCTAAGGAAAGAAAGAAAGGAAAAAAAAAAAATCACTTCCCCTTCTAATAGCTCCACCATAACTCTCTTGGGCCTTGTCTACACACAAACTTGTAGCAGCATTTAGAACAGCAGCATTGAGAGCTCTGCAGCCCCTTGGTACAGACACCTAGGTCTTAAAAGAAGCCTGTTTTAGTTTATTTGAGGTGAAAAAAAAAACCCAACAACTTATTTCAACTGCCTGCTGTCTTGGGGAAAAGGGGATGAAGTATTTGTAGCTGGTTTTCACTAAAGCTTTTGGCAGCTCTGTTCTTCCCAGTGTGTTGAGGTGCACAGACCTATCCTGGCATGAAGGTACATGGGTTGTACCTCTGGGATACACAAATGGCTTTCTTATCCTGCAACATGAACATCCACCCACAGAGGAAAGGAGGAACGATGTCTGTAGGTAGCCACACCTTGAATTACTTCATCAGTACTCTGAGAAGGAGAGGTCCTGATTGGTTTGTGCCTTTGACATAACCTCAGCTCTTGTGACGCCATGACTCCATTAGCTCTACACCCACTGGAATGCGTAAGGTTTGAATTGTTAATGGAAGATAAAACCAGAAACATTCCTAAATTTATCCTCCTTGAAATAAACACACGTGGCCCTTGTCCTGCAAATGCAAACCAGACATAAGCCCGGTCACCTCTTCATGCCCTCCCACCTAGAGCAATCTCCCACAGTCCTTCCTCAAACTGTTCTTCTAACAGAGGCTAACAACTCCCACACTGGCCCAAACAATTCAGCTACATCGACGGGCAACTGATGCACCCAGTGCCCCGACCACAGCTCATACCTTCCACAATTCTCAGCTACACCTGCAGTGCCAGACCACATCGACCCAATTATCACCCCCGCCGCCTTCTCAGCATCGTCCCTGTTACTCCTGGGTGGTACTGAAACATCACAGAGAATACGATTCCTGCATCTCGCTCCTTCCAGGTGAGCTCTACCGTTGTGAAGCCCACAGCATCAAAGATCTACCATAACTTAAAACACCCACCAGTGGGTTTAGCTAGAGAGAACATTGTGTGCAGACACACAGACCGCTGCAGTGGAGATGTCGCTATCTTCTGAGTGTAAATATATATATATATATCTCTCCATTTAAAAACTACAGGCAGATGTGAACCATCAGACTTTCAGAGCTCCAAAGACTCCATCTGTATTTGCAATTAATTACTTGCTTTAAAAGACCCAGAGTTCTTGTGCACATCCTGAAGAAACCCCACCCTTACTGAAAATATTCCTGCATCATGCGTACTCATGCTGCTTTTTGGGGGAAATAATCAATAAGATAATCAGGACTGAGAAATTCAGGAATAATTTTATTCAGGAAATTTAATCAGCATCTCTAAAGTGCTTATTTGTGCTGAGGCTGATAGATGTGTTTTAGAAAAATCTGGAGTCTCAAAATGTTAATTTTTCCTGAAAGTGGTTTTAATTTTAAAACAAAATAGGTTTGGTTTGCTTTCTTTTTACACACACAAAGCCTCATTTCTAGCCCCCATCTTAAGTTTAAAATGTGAACATCCAATTTAAAAACATCACACCAAAGTATACTAACGGATAGAGAAGAAAATAGTCTCAGGATCTCAAACTGAATGTTAAAAAACTGCCACCAACTTAAAAACATGAAAAAAGTTTTAGAGAGACAGCAATATCAGTTTGCTTTCAGTCTGAACCTTCCCATCAGGTTCTGGGATGTACTTCACAGCTTTATTCTACAAGCATGCAGGCTAGGAGAGTTCTAATCCTTGATTTGTTTTAAATAGAAGGCAAGAGTCTCACCGGGTTCCAGAAGACGGGGCGTTAAGAAGAAAAAAAAGCCAACAAACAATACACTTAATATTGTGGGTTGTAAAAAAAAAACCCCAAAGGCATTCAACAATTTTTATAGAAATTCAAGGTTTTTCCCTCTTTCAATAATTTGAGGAGACCTCCTGACAGAGGATAAGAGAGACAGGAACCAGGTCCCTGTCCCTACGGCCTGCCTGCGGTTTTGTCACGCAGATCTATGTATTTATACACAATTTATACAGTAATGGGTCCCAGATCTGAAACCTCAACTTGTCTTTCCCCATTTCAACTTCCTTGGGTTTGGTTTTTTTTTTTTTTTTTGCAAACACCTTCCATAATAA